>NC_141690.1:186132993-186732993 GCF_964263255.1 Lissotriton vulgaris | reverse complement strand
TTTCAAGCTGTAAATTTCACACACTTTAGTTGTATTCTGTTGTTTTTATGCCCTATGCTTGCCATACCGGACATTTGTGCATACGGTTGTCTTTGATACCCCTAACCTTTGACAGATCCACATTGTGGTTGACCAAGAATTGTACCAAAGCTCAGGTATAGTGAACTTATAATGCACAAAGGCCTGCTTTCTGCGTGCACATTGGAATCAGCTTGTCATATTTTAGATGACCTGTAAGGACTCTTCAGAAACATGCACATTTTTCAGATATTTTAATATTGAGTTAATCTACACCAGGGATACTCTAAGTACAACCCGGGGGCAGCATGCAGCCCTCCTGACCTTTAATTGCTCCCCCCTAGTGACCAGCAGCTCTGGGCTGCTGTTCACTGGACAGATCAGGAACATTGAGAAAGCTGTGAAACAGGCATAAATAAAGGTTTTCTTGTTTCACATTTTGTAATTCAGCCGCCAGGTGAGTATCTCTTTCCCTCTCATGTTTTACATTAGAAGTTATGGCTTTGATTTTAATTGTTGGTGCATGCACATAGAGCGTTAGTGGTAGACAGAAGACACAAGGCGCGGTTTGTTGTCCACACCATGTATCTGCTTCAAGTCCCCCTACGCCCACCTTTCATTACCCCAGCTCTCGCCCTGCAGCATAGGTGCAGCCCTCGAGCATGACACAGATATTACTTTGCGAGTACCCATGTTCTACAATGTAGCTTATAGAAAAGTTTGCGGTTTGTTTTTCAACTGCTTTGTTCCCTTTCTGCCGGATTAGTTTAATGTTGTAGTCTGGGGGCTCGCCCAATTCAGATTTTCCTGTTATACATTTTCTAGAGCCTTTATCTCTTGCTCTGACTTCTAAGCTAAAATGTATTCTAGTCATAGCGGTTTGTTGTTTTTCTTAGGTGCCCTTTGTGATTTGGGAGGAATATTATCAAGTTCTCCCATTTATATTCATTGTTTCTTCGTTGTGAGTAGTAGGCCATAAAGTGACTCTGTGGGTGAAGGTATCAAAATAGAGTATGTGTCTCCGGTCCCGTTATTCTAAGAACTAATTGAAAACTAATGTTGAGCATTGTATTGTGTTTTGGCCATGTGTGGGACTACAGTTTTGCTAAGGTCTTCATAATTACTAGGGCAAGCTCGCATTTAAGGCTTAATTTCTTGTTCCCAAAATAATCTATGTAGCAGTATTCTATGCATTTCCCCTGTCCCCTAATTGAGGCTGTTTGCAGTTATCTATAAAGGAAAAGCAGTTTGCTTGCCTTTATTCTATTAAACTGTCCTCATTATTATTTATTTTCTTTTTTGTGTATTCCTCTGCTTAAGTTGTATATGGCAGCCTATCCATCAAAAATTGAATACCTAGGATTAGTAAAACACAGAATTTGTGTGATTGCGATTTTTATTTTCAGTATTTACTTTGAGCACGGATTGCTTAATTTTACATTAGCTTGTGATTGATTTCTAAGAGTGTCTAGAAGGTTGATCACTGTGTCTCGTTTACTTTTCTTTCAAAAGAACACAATCTTGTAGAATAAAAAAAATTGAACGTACATCAGGAAATTTTCTGTAAATTTTTTTGTTAAGAATTTCTAACAACAATGAGATTGTTATAAATGTTGATCAAAGAGTTAAGGGCAGAAGGGAATCTTCAAATCAGTGACATATAACTGGCCGTACAGAATTATATCTCCGGTCCATTGGAAGTCTATTGAACGATATCGGAGGCTTTAGCCTTCGCTCACGAACTTATCCAGTGCAGTTGGTCTCATTACACAAGAATAACAGACTATGCTATTTTACCGAACATAAAACTCTACTGTTCAAACAGTTCTGCGTATGTTCCATCTTAGAATATCAAACTTGGTTTTATTTTCTGGTGTGTTTGTTAGATTAGTGCTTAAAAGTAGTCGAATTAGGGTAGGATGGCTACAGGTGTATAATAATGTTTGAGTTGTATCCATTATTTATGCTTTTGGTATACCTTACGGCAGCCATCTCATTAGTCATCATTGTGGTTACCATTCATATGATGTGCAGTAGATTAGTATTTTGATTTTAAACAAATATTTAAAATGTAACCCTCATGTTCTAATGTTATTGAAAAAAAATGTTAATGAAGAAATTTCGCAAACTATCCTTGTAATGTCTTATGGGATTATTCATTACCTGAAACACATCTCGCTCAAAGGTTACTTAGTAGATTGTGGAATGGTTTTCTGACTCTTTTTGGCATTGATGAAGTCCTTGACACAAGGGATCTGAAAAACAAACCCCTGTGTTTCTAAAAAATAATCTTGATAACGTATCATTGTGAACAAGGCACCTCGCTTTGAAATGGAGAACATTGTCACTGTGCAACTTATTTTGTATTTTGGACCTGGCCACACATTGAATCCATGATGTGTATCTGCTTTCTGTTAAGAAAGCCTAACGAGTCAACATTTTTTTTTTTTAGCGTAGGAGTGTTCTCAAAATATTGGGCTTTATTGTATTTAATTGAGCTGTGCTACATCATCACACAAATATTTAATTGAAAGGAGTTAATCTAATACAAAAATTAAGTCCAATTGGTTTGTTTGGTGCATGGAACATGATTAAGGATTGATGGTCCACTGGAGACATATATACTTTTTGTTTAATGTTATTCGTGCAGGCAATTGTACACTGACAGAAAAAGCACTATGTTCGAGGCATGTGAGCTGTAGATCACTCGCTTTGCATAGCCTGCCATCTAGTATTGTATCTGGATGCTTGCACTTTGCTTTTCTTCGAAGAAGCCTTTTCTAGTCGTGAGGTAGGTGACTCCTCCTTTCAGTGATAGTACGCATGGGCATCAACTCCATTGTTGGATTGTTCTTTCCCCGCCATTGGGTTCGGGTGTGAATTTCTGCGCTCTGGTTTGGCACCTTTTCTCGAGTTCCCTTCTAATCGCAATCCACTACCCTCAACGGTGTTGTTTCTCGATCGCTTTTCCCATTCGCCGCATATTGTTTCAACTCAAAGAACTTCGATCGGAAAACTTGTGAAGGGCTGTTGGGCATACCTGCGCTGGGCTCGCTAGCATTCGATGGAACAGACTCCATTCAAGCTCTGTCTCAGGTGTCGTGCTAAGTTTCCGCGCACAGACTTGCACAAAGTGTGCAACCTCTGCTTATCCACGGAACACAACGAAAAAGACTGTGACGCTTGCCAATCGTTTCAATCGAAGAAGACGCTCCCTGGCCGTCTGGCTCAACGTCACGAAATGCAACATCAGGGCAGCCCCGCACTAGACATCGAAGGAGAAGATTCCGATAGAGAAGAACTACACGCTCAAGGAGCCGAAGAAGCAGAACATACACGTGTACGGGGCAGACTCCGACATGGAAGAAGAGGAGCAAGTTACACCGGGTCAGCTTATCGGGAGTACAGAACCTCCTTGCCCCATCAACACAAGATCAAAAAGGCTCTGGTCCTTCCTCTGCCTTCGGGCCAAGTATGATTCAGAAAAGGGGGTGGTGATGGACAGAGTGTCTGAATTAAGCAGACCACTCCTACCCAGTCCAAAGATCAGGGCTTGATCCATCACCGGTTTTTAGCTCACTGCAGCGTCCCAGCTCAGAACCTGGCTACATGAAAATTAGTCTGTCCCTGGCCCAGTGCATCATGGGAACAGGGCAGACCAAACTACCAAGCCAATTCTTTAACTGGGAAGGAAACAAGCTTCCGGGGACCGGTTTCTGGCATTTCAGCCGTCTTCGGCCCGGCTTGCTTGAATCCTGATGGTGCAGTGAGCAAGGGACTCATGTCTGAGCATACCCTTCCACGCTTGTGGTGGACAAAACGATTCAGAAAAGGGGGTGGTGATGGACAGAGTGTCTGAATTAAGCAGACCACTCCTACCCAGTCCAAAGAGCAGGGCTTGATCCATCACCGTTTTTTAGCTCACTGCACCAGCCCCAGCTCAGAACCTGGCTACATGCAAATTAGTCTGTCCCTGGCCCAGTGCATCATGGGAACAGGGCAGACCAAACTACCAAGCCAATTCTTTAACTGGGAAGGAAACAAGCTTCCGGGCCAAGTACGGCACCCAAGACAAAGTTTTGGGCGCCCCACCCTCTGGCCCGGTGCCGAAACACAAGGAAAAGCCTTCCAGTTCGGGCTCGAGTTGGCCCCTTGTCGGTACCGGACCGAAGCATGTCTTGGTAACCATTCCACCATTACAGAAGAGTAAATCTTTTAAGCCAAAGGGTTTGGAGCTGAAACTTTCGACGCCGAAAACGGCAACCAAAGACAAAAGGACTCCACCAAAAGAGCCTCAGTCCGACGTTCCCCCTTCGGATCCAGAACAGAAAGAACTGGTTATACATTCAAACACTGGACATATCCATGCCAAACTTTCTGAGAAAAGGAAAATGGGTTTGCAGGAGGATTACCACATTCCTCTGAAGAGAAAAAATGTGGGCACGAACCCTTCTCCACCTTACATTCCACCTTCTTCGCCCACCGATCCAAATTTACTCATCCCACCCATAAATACACCATCACCTGACCCATGAGATGAAGGGGATGAGGATACGCCACAGGATGCTGACTTGTGTGAAGATTATGACACTGACCCAAACACGGATAAATGACCCTGATTTGTATCCGTCCAAACCCTCCCCACCCGACGACAACATAGGATACATTGAGCTACTTACAGGCCTGCTCATTACCATGAGGTGGAGCTGCTTAAGGAGGCTTTAGAAGAGGATTTATTTTTCGAAACCCTAAGTTCCTCTCAAAAAGCTACTCCTACACTGCCAATGCTTAAAGGGATGCTTAAGCATGCAGATGAGATCTTTAAAGATCCTGTGAGGGCGAGAATTATTACTCCCAGGGTGGAGAAAAAATATAAACCTGCACCTACTGACCCCACCTACATCGAGGGTCAGCTGCCTTTAGACTCTCTTGTGGCTTCCAACATTCACAAGAGAGCGAACTCAGACTGCCGGTGAGGCCCCTCCTCCTGATAAGGAGTCAAAATTAATTGATGCCTCGGGCAAAAGGGTAGCGTCGCAAGCAGCCAACCATTGGCACATTGCTAATGCTCAAGCTTTGTTAGTTCGCTATGGTAGGGCTCATTATGGTGAGTTAGAGAAGCTAATGCAATTTCTGCCTGACCATAAATCAAAGGCTAATGACCTTATTCAGGAGGCTAAATTAATCACAAATACCTCCATCAGGTGCGCCTTAGACGCAGCAGACACAGTAGACCGCGCAGTAAACACTAGCGTACTGCTATGCAGGCATGCTTGGTTGAGAATTTCAGGATTCAAACCTGAGGTGCAAGCCTCTATTCTCAACCAACCATTGACGAGGAATACCTCTTTGGCTCCAGCAGTTGACACTCTGCTGGAAAAAATGAAAAAAGACACTGAGGTCACCAAGTCCATGGAGGCTTTGCATACCTTCAAATAGGGGATCCTTTTGTAGCTCCTTTTACAGGGGTGGCTCCTCCTCCTCTTACAAGGGCAACAACCAATTGCACTCATTAACAGGCTATTTTAGAGGTGGGTTTAGAGGAAACAGTGGTAAGGGAAGAGGCAGAGGCAACTCTATACGCACTTCCCCCTCAAACAACAAGCAGTGACTTCCTTACGCTACCCCCGATCATTTCACTCTTGTTGGGGGACGTCTCTCCCAATTTCTACCTGTCTGGAATACAATCACCTCAGACAAATGGGTTCTACAAGTTATCCAATATGGTTACTGCCTGGAACTTAGACACTTCCCCAAACATTCTTCTAAGATCACATGCAACGTCACAAGAACATCTCACCCTTCTCAAGCAAGAAGTTCTCTCTTTGTTGGAGAAAGGAGCTATAGAACCAGCCCCGCTACAATATCAAGGGGCCAGTGTATACTCCCTGTACTTCTTAATTCCCAAGAAGGACAGCTCTCTCAGGGCCATACTAGACCTCTGAAAACTAAATCTATACATTCAATCGGACCACTTTCATATGGTGACAGTCCAACAAAGGCTCCCGCTCCTTCAGCCAGTCGTCTTTCTGACCTCTTAACTTAAAGGATGCCTATTTCCATATCCCAATACACCCTGCTCACTGCAAATACCGCGGGTTCGTGATAGCAGGCCAGCATTATCAATTGAAAGTTCACCCATTCGGAGTAGCTACCGCACCCAGGGTTTTCACCAAATGCCTTGCAGTAGTCTCAGCTCATCTACGAAGACCACACATTCACGTCTTCCCATACTTAGACAACTGGCTCATAAAAGCCAGCTTACAACAAAGCTGTCTACGTCACACTCCCAAAACAGTGCAGTTGCTCCACGATCTTGAATTCACAGTAAATCTGTTCAAGTCCAACACAAGCGTATTTGCGAGTCACTCTAAATGCACAAAAGGCTCTGGCATACCTCAATCCAGCCAGCGTTCACAATATGCAGACTCAACTCTGTTGCAGCTTCAACACTCATTGCCAGCTCGAGTGTTCATGCAGTTATTCGGGATGATGGCATCTTTGTATCATAATAGTCCCTCATACAAGACTTCAAATGCGTCCTCTGCAGGAATGCTAAGCACGTCAGTGGAACCAAGCTCAGGTCTGTTATCAGATCTAAAATTGGTGGATGGCCGCACCCATCCCTCTCTGCAGTGGTGGAATACACAAAACCTTTCAAAAGGGCGGCCTTTCATCGACCCAGTCCACAGATCGTGCTAGCAGCAAACGCATTGCTCACTGGTTGGGGAGCTCACTCCTCCTCGGTTTGTGTCCCTAGCGCCAAGAAACTGCGTGGTGTATGTGCGCTTTATAAATATTTTAATTCTTTTTTTTTATTTTTAACTACAAACGCAAACAATTCAGGGCATGTGGAGCTTACAGCAAAAGCAGCTTCACATAAATCATCTAGAGCTGCTAGTGACTTTTCTAGCGCTCAAAGCATTTCAAGTTCATCTAGTAGGCAAAGCTGTCCTGATTCGTACAGACAACATGAAGGCAATGTACTACACACAAAAACAGGGGTGGAGACACACTCCAGCTGTCACTAATAGCATAGACCATCTGGAGATGGGCCACACGTCACATAATGTATCTCCTCGAGGAACACCTTCCAGGAGTAAACAATCAGATTGCAGATCTACTCAGTCGTCAAAGACAACAGATCCACGAATGGGCACTCCACCCTCAAGTTCTCCTCCCATTCTTTCAGATGTGGGGCTTTCCAGACATAGATCTGTTTGCCAGAGACCTAAACGCAAAATGCCCAAGCTTTGCATCCAGGTATCCACACCCATTGTCCAAAGGCAAAGCACTATGGATGAATTGGTCAAGGATATTTGCCTACGCTTTTCCGCTTCTCCCACTCATTCCATTAGTGGTTCGGAAACTCGACAAGCGTCCCCGACACTAATTCTAGATGCTCCCACATGGGCCTGTCAACCCTGGTTCACAACCCTGTTGGAGCTCTCAGTAGTTCCTCACCAAAAACTACATCTCACACCCAATCTCCTCACGCAGAGCAGTGGAGAGATAAGACATCCAGATCCCAGTCATCTCAACCTTACGATCAGGCACCTGATGTCTTAGTTTGGATACCTCAATCTCCCGAAAGTGTAGTGTAGTTCCTATATTCCCAATGGGCTCTGCGCATTGGAATAACAAACAGCAGTGTAGACGTAGGACTGAGGTCTCTAGGTCTCTACTGACTATGTTAGACTTAATTAGTTTTGCCAGCTAGCTCAGAGGTCACTAGAAACTTACTCGAATGAATAGGGAGGAGTTAACTTCCCTGATTTAGACAAGAAGGGATTAGCTTCTGACAACCATATAACATGACAACTTTGCTCCCCCAGAATAAGGAGTCCATCTCCAGAGTCGTGTGAAAACAATAGACAACTATTTCACTCAGTCAATCGTGCATGCTTAGTTCCACCAGAGTGCAGAGAAATAGAGAGATGGGTGTTTTCAATAAAAAGGTGTTATTTTATTGAGCAGCCTTCTTTCTCTTGCAAGAGAAGTGAATTGCTATTATTGTAATACTTATCATGAAGTAAAGTGCGTACAGTAAAAGGAGTATTATAAAATGATACTGTAAAAGCATTGATATGGTTTCTTAGCCATATGTCACTTTAAAAGATATATAATATTTACATACATAAAAACATTGACTAAACGAACTCAACTGGTGCTTCTAAGATACGCCTACCCCGGTATACTTGACCTAAGCCTAATACCTGGGAAGGAGTAAGTAAGTTGCAGTTTTAAGTTTTTTGTTTTTTTTTGCCAAGAATCTGAATCAAGAATTCTCTCTAAGGTTTGAATCAGCTCCGTACCTTGGTTATAGAATGAAGGAGGTCTTGTATCTCGTTTCTCAGGACTTGATCTTCCAGTACCCAGCAAGGGTGACCAGAAACACCGGAGCTGATTTCTCGGCGTGAGAAAAGGCAGCTTCTCCAGCGTGTCAAAGGGGAGGGGCGGCTTCCTTCGGCTCTCGCATCAGCTGGGCTTCGGATAAGTAGATAACCGCTCTGCTCCACACCACTGTGTGTTTGCTGAAGGCAAGTGTTGGTATATTTATACCTGGAATGTGCCGTGTTTGACGTAAGGTTGGACATAAGACTTCAATAAAGATGTCACTAAGAACTGGCTGTTCCTTTAGTGCTCGCAGGAGCTCAATGACAAATCAAAACAAAGTCATGGGGAATCCCCAGGTTACTGAAGGTTTGGTGTGTCGAAAGAACTCGTTGTGCTCTCTAGGAATCTAAGGAAGTAGCCTTGCCGTATTTGGGCTGCGTGGGCTATTGCTGAATATGGGTAAGATTCGTATGTCTTCATTAGGACATGATTTATCAAAACCGCATAAGTACATGAATCAGGGATTATTAATTAGGGTCCTAGATACATTCACAACAAAAGATTGCATGAACATCATCAGAGAGTCTAGACTTCCTACCACAAGAGCCTGCTATGCAGCATAGTGGAAGCGGTTTGTGTTATACTGTAATAACGATCAAATCCAACCGATTGATGCTTCACTTCAAAACATTATATGCTATTTATTACATCTGCAGCGTTCAAATGTACGCTCACATGTTGCTTCAATAGCTGCATTCCTCCAGAATAGACGACATTTGTGTCTCTTCAGAGCTCAAGTGTGGAATCTCAACATTGTCCTCACCAGACTGATTGGTCCACCTTTTGAGCCATTGCATGGATGTGAGCTGCAATTTCTCATTTGGAAGGAAACTTTCCTCATAGTTATCACATCACTGAGGAGAGTAGGTGAGCTTCAGGCACTAACCATACAAAACCATTTTTACAAGTACACCAAAACAAAGGGGTTCTTTGTACCGACCCTAAAGTTCTACCCAAGGTAATTTCTTCCTTTCATATCAACCAAACTGTTGAGTTGCCTGTGTTCTTCCCTCAACCAGATTTGGTGGCAGAACGTGCTTTACTCACCTTAGATGTGAAAAGAGCATTACTCTACTACATAGAATGGACAAAACCTTTCCATAAGACAAAACTACTATTTGTGGCTTTTGCTCCACCACATAAAAGGCTATCCCATATCAAAATCCGGTATTGCACGGTGAAGAGTCAAGTGTATTCAAACATGCTATGCAAAAGCAAAACTAACATTGACAATTTCCCCTAGAGCGCACTCCACACGCAAACTAAGGGCTTCTATGACATTACTAGGAAATATATCCATAGATGACATCTGCAAAGCTGCAACATGGTTTACACCTCACACATTCACAAAACACTATTGTGTAATTGTGTTAGCAAGAAAGCAAGCTAGTGTGGGCCAAGCCGTTTTATGTACACTATTTCAAACGACTGCAACAGCTACAGGTTAGCCACCGCTTTGGGAGATAACTGCTATATAGTCAATACAAAGAATGTAATCTACAGTTCACATGCCTCGAATGGAAAATGCTACTTACACAGTATGTATCTGTTCTTGGCATGTAGAGCTGTAAATTCACATGCGCCCACCCGCCTCCCCGGGTACCTATACCTGTTGCAGTGACATTTTACTTAGATACATATATACATGGATATCTCTTTCTACTACTCTCACTAACTCCATTATCACCCGCTGCGGGAAAACAAACTTACAATGGAGTCGATGCCCATGTGCACTATCACCGAAAGGAGGAGTCACCTACCTAGTGACTGGAAAAGACTTCTTCGAAGAAAAACAAAGTGCAAAATAAAATAAACAAGAGAGCATATCATACTCAGGGCCTCGCAAAAAAAAATTGTGTTAAATATACTTGAACATATACACTAAAAATTGCATTGTAAGAACCTTTGTGCAATCATACCAGTAAGTACCAAGTGGCATGAAAGGGCCAAACTTGGGACCAACTTTGATGCAATGATGTGCACTAAAAACTAATACTGTGAACCCCGGTCACTATAAAGCGCTCTGACGTCTTTAGATTCACAAAATCAGAAATCGATAAACTGTAGAATAAAGTGTCGAATCTGGATGATTTAAACCTCAGAGGCTTCACTAATATGTTTATATTAAAACCAACAACCAACATCGAAGCACAACAGTTACACTGTAAACAAAATGAGGTTATAGGGTACCCTTGTATTGCATGTATTGTCTGAGCAACCGGTGGCCTCTGCAAATTTAAAGGGGTTGTGAATGAGCAGAACACGCTGCCCTGGTGAGATGTAATCACCATGTGAAACCACCAGCAAGGATTTGCATGAAAATCCTGCTGTTCACTCAGGCAATACATCAGATCTTTCGTTGCAGCGCTGTCAGACTGTCCGTATTCTGGTCTGGACATCAGATTTTCCCTACCCTCATCTGTTAGAACATTTCAGATCCCTTTCTTTCAGGATACAATCTATTATTCAGCGAAGAGGGGGCTCAATTACAGGGTGCAATGGGAGCTTCTTGAGGGAGCTCAAATTCAGCACGCGCACGATGAAAGAAAAAACACGCGAGTGGTGCGCTCGCGGGGGGAAAAAGTAAAAAAAACAGCTGTACGTCTGGCGAGTGGTGTGTGATGTGCGCGCACAATTACGAGAGAGGAAAGCGATATGGCGCATCTGCTCGTCATTGTTCGCGCAACCGCATGCCCGTGGCCAGCAAAAGCGTAGCGTCTGGTAGGACTTTTGAAAACCCACAGACTAAATGTCTCGCCAAGCAGCGCATGCGCTGACTCAGCGAGACCTAAAAAGGATACGGACGTTGCGAAGTCCATGATGGCCTTACAATCACCTTCCAAAAGAGGGTCCTTTTGTCGCTCATTTTACAGGAGCGGCTCCTAAAATGTCTACTTACAATCCCACCTCCTCTTTCAAGGGCTACAATCGGTCACCCTCTTCAAGAGGTTACTTTAAAGGTGGCTATGAAGGAAACTACGGCAAGGGAAGATGCGGAGGTAACACAACACGCACTTCCCCTGCAAACGCCAGTGACTTCCTTTCCATACCGCCGACCATTCCATTCCTGTCAGCGGACGTCTTTCCCAATTTCTATCCATTTGGAATAAGATTACATCAGACAAATGTGGTCTACAAATTATCCAATCTGGTTATTGCCTGGAGCTTACGAGCACTCCACTGAACATTCCTCCAAGGTCACACATCATGTCACAAGAACCCTTCACCCTTCAAAAGAAAGAGGTTCTCTCCTTGTTGCAGAAAGGTGCAATAAAACGATTCCCTTTACCATACCAAGGACCAGGTTTGTATCCCCTCTACTTTTTCATTCCCAAAAAGGATGGCTCTCTCAGGCCTATATTTGACCTCCGGGAACTAAATCTATAAATTCAGTCTGACCATTTTCATATGGTAACACTCCAACAAGGGTTTCCCTTTTAGCAAGGCGACTTTCTCTGTACTCTAGATTTAAAGGACGCTTACTTTCATATTCCAATACACCCTACGCACCGCAAATACCTCAAGTTTGTGGTAGCAGGTCAGCACTATCAATTCAAAGTACTCCCATTCGGAGTAACAACTGCTCCAAGGGTTTTCACAAAATGCTTGGCAGTAGTCGCAGCCCTTCTAAGAAGGTAACATATCGATGTCTTGCCATACTTTGAGCCAGTCGTCTAACAGCGGTCTACACCACACACAAAATCCTGTCCAATTCTCCATGAGCTAGTATTCACAGTAAATCTGTCCAAATCCATCTCCAACCATCCACGTCGCAAGCATATCTAGGAGCTACTATAAAAACACAGAAAGCACTAGGATACCTAACTCCAGCCAGAGTTTGGAATATACAAACCCTGATGTCTGTTTCAACCTCAACACTCCTTACCAGCTCGAGTTTTCATGCAGTTACTGGGAATGATGACGTCTTGAATTTTTATAGTTCCCTATGCAAGACTTCAAATGCATCCCCTACAGGAATGCTTAGCAAGTCAGTGGAACCAAGCTCTCGGTCAGTTATCAGATCTAGTGTTGGTAGACTGCCGCACCCATCGCTCTCTTCAGTGGTGGAACACACAAAACCTTTTAAAAGGGCGACCCGGTTCCACAGATAGTACTGACAGCAGACGAATCACTGACCGGTTGGGGTGCGAATCTCCAAACCCACACAATTCAGAGTATTTGGAGCTTGCAGCAGAAACAGCTTCATGTAAATCATCTAGAGCTACTAGCGATTTTTCTGGCGCTGAAAGCATTTCAAGTTCAGTTAGTAGGCAAGACTGTCCTAATTCGTAAAGACAACATGACAGCCATGTACTACATACAAAAACAAGGAGGGACACAGTCTCCAGCTGTCACAGCTAGCACAGACCATCTGGAAATGGGCCATACATCCCCAAATATCTCTCCTAGCAGAACACCTTCCAGGAGTAAACAAACAGATAGCAGATTTGCTTAGTTGTCAGACACAACAAATCCACAAATGGGAAATACACCCTCAAGTTCTCCTCCTATTCTTCCAAATGTGGGGCTTCCCACACATAGACCTGTTCGTCACACATCTAAATCAAAATGCCCAAACTTTGCATCCAGGTATCCACACCCATTGTCCAAAGGCATTGCACTATGGATGAATTGGTCAGGGATACTTGCTTATGCTTTTCACCTCTCCCACTCATTCCATTAGTCGTTCGGAAACTCATCAAGTGTCCCTGACACTAATCCTAGTTGCTCCCACATGGGAACGTCAACCTTGGTTCACAACTCTATTGGAACTCTAAGTAGTTCCTCACCAAAAACTACATAATCACCCTGTGTGGGAAAACAATCTAACAATGGAGTTGATGTCCATGCACACTATCACCGAAAGGAGGAGTCAACTACCTCGTGACTGAAAAGTTTCTTCAAAGAAAAACAAAGTGCAAACATCCGGATTAAACACTAGATGGCAATCTATGCACAGCAGTTGACTCTACAGCTCCATATGCCAAGAACAGGTGCATTCTGGGTAAGTAGCATTTTCCTTTTAGGTGGCTCCCTCAGATCTAGAAACTAGATCTGCGATGACCTACGAAGAAAGAAGACTAACCTGTAGATGACTGCCTTGGTCCTAGCCCTACTGGCCTGTCTCCGCTTCGCCGAACCTGGGCCATGTCTTGCAGGTAATGACCTCTGAAACCCTGGGAGGACTGCTGCCTTTGAAAAAGATGACAATATCCCGTGGACAGTGGACCTGTCCAAAAAAAAATAACTTCCAAGGACCCCCGGATCTGCGTCTCCTGCCCACTCTGCACTTCACGCCCGAGTCTGAGTGTCTCTCCTGTGCGATGAAGTCTCTTCGGCGATCCTGACCTAGAGTCCAAAGTTGAGTGACCTTCCTGATCTCCATGGCAGTGCCCAGGTTGCAGTGTGTATCCAGAGGCTCTCCCTGACTGCGACCGACTACCGTAAGAAGACTGTTGTCGAAAGGCACCCCTGCACCCGAAGTCCCTGGGCCTTGGTTAGTTGAACCAACAGTGCCCCTATGACCCCATACATCTCTACTTACCTTGGGTGTCGTTGGTCTTCATCCTGCAACCTCCGGTGCAATACCTGCAAGCTTGTTAGCCAAAGGAAGAATCTCCTTTGAAAAGCATTGGGCGCCTGATGCAGAAATTGCCCCTGCACCCGGCTGTCCCTGTGCCTCTGGTGGTGTAGGTTTGGTGCTGCTTTGTGCCCCCCGTGCAAGTCCTACCACTAAAGCTTGGCCCCCTACAACCGATCTACCTACCTGCAAAAAGTGTGGTTCCAGCACCCCCATTCTCCATTGAAATGAATTGGGCTGAACTCAGAGTTGGACCCCTGCACCTAGCCGCCCCTGTGCCGCTGTTGGTGCCTGACCCTTGCTGACCTTTGAACCCGAAAACTGGAATTGTTAGGGTGTTACCTGTTTAAACACAAAAAAATCCCTATAGTATAACATTGAACTGTTCTGAAAATTTTTTAAATGTCCATTTTTCAAAGTGAAAAGCATTTTTTTGTTAAAAACGTAAACTCATTGCGAAGATGTTGTTCTTAAAAAAAAAAAAAAAAAAAAAATCACTTTGCCACTGGATTCAAGCTACGCTGGCTGATGAGGGGTGGTACCCCGAAACCGGTCCCAAGATGCTTGTTTCCGGTTCAGGGAAGACCAAGCTTGCCAGTTCAGGTTGGACTGTTCCCATGAGTGACAGGGTCAAGACTGATTTGCATATGACTGGATCCAAACTGGGGTGGTGTGGTGAGCAAAAGAATGATGGATTTAACCCATATCCTTGTGACTGGGGTGAATGTTTGCATTGTCCAGCATTCCGTCCATAAATTGTTTATTTTGCATATGTCGCACTAAGTGGGAAGGGTATGTGCAGACGTGTGTCCCATGCCCACCACACCACTGGATTCAAGCTAGCCTTGCTGATTAAGGGTGATGCCCTGAAACCGGTCACAGGATGCTTTTTACCGGTCTAGGGAAGACATGGCTTAGCAGTTTGGGCTGGACTGTTCCCATGAGGCACAGGGTCAAGACTGATTTGCATATGGCTGGGTCTGAACTGAGGTGGCGAAGTGAGCTAAAGAATAATGATGGATTGAACCCAGATCTGTGACTGGGGATGAGTGTCTGAAAAGTTTCAGCGCTCCGTCCCCTTGTATTTGCTTAAAAAAAAAAATACGAACAAAGTATATTTTTCTAAAATTGATGTGAATCTCCTTCTTGACCAGAGTTAGGGGGCAGGCCACAGGCAGGCACTCGTATGTTTGTCTGTGAAACACTGACACTGACTTCCCCAGATCAAGCCAGGACCTAGCTTATTTGAAGGATTTCTGTTATGTTGGAGTGCTCAAGCAAATTCTCCAGCAATTCATGGCACAGTATGTATCCTTATTAACTTTCTAACCGGAAGCACAGGTATAATTTGAGCTTTAAAGAAAAGAGCCACATGACTGTTCATTCACTTGCAGATCGGATACTCGGGAGGCATGCAATTACACCATAATTTTCAAATAATGTTACTTATGTTTGATCCTTAAGTTCAGGTTGGGACTCTTGTAAATATTGTGAGTGTGAAAAACATTTGACCAGTTAATGAGAGATTTTGTCAAAATCATTTTTTGTTCGTTACATGATTAAAAAAGTTAATATACTCATTGAAACATTTGTTTTTAGTGGTAGTGATGATGAAGATGTTGCACCATTATCAGCAAAATTTGCTGATATTTACCCGCTAAATAACTACAATGACGCTGAAGTTGTAGCCAACATGAATGGAGTCCATACTGAACTAAACGGCGGGGGTGAAAACATGGCACTGAAAGATGAGGTAGTTAATTTTATATGGCATGAATCTTTTTTTTGTGTGTGTATTTATTTTGATAAATAGTGTTTTACTACTGTTTTAATTTTCTTTTATAAAATTAATTTCCAGTCTCCGCAGATGAGTAGCACTGGTAGTAGTTCGTCAGACGTAGATGATGACGAAGCAGATGGAGAAAGCAGTGGTGAACAGTCATCGACTCAAAAAGAAGACATTTCTCTTGGAAAAAGGCCATCAAGGAATAAAGAAGCAAAGCTGGATAGTCCACCACCATCTTATCCTAGTCAGCAGGTATGTTGTGTGGACATTAGTAGTTATCATCTTTGTAAGGTGCTCTGTATCAACATTTAGGTAACTCATTAAAACCTTGTTTTAAAGTCCATTGCTAATAGAAAGCATCTGTTCTAATGAAGCTTTGCAAAATCAGAAAATCATTTTTCAGTTGTTTATCATAGTAAAGTTTGCCAGTGCTTCTCGCATTTGTTCACTCCTACAGATTATATATTCCCCTCTCAGTTTACATTTTTGTGGTTAAAGTGGGGTACCTGTGTACCTATTTGATGTAGTTTATCAGACACCTGAATGAGGTTTTGATTCCCTCTTTAGATTGCTCTGTCTGGTTGCAAAATACTTCTTTTTGGGCTTGCCAAGAACTTACAATGGGCTCACAGCTTACCATTAGTTGACTTTATTATCAATTGCTTCATATTCTACATCAGTTCTCCGTTGTATGATTTTTCCCTCGCCCCCCCCCCCCCCCCCAGACACCAGTGTTCCGTGTGTACTCCTTATTGTATTTATTTATTTATTTGAAAAGTTTTATATAGCGCAAACAAGATCTTTACAGATATCAGATCGCTTTACAAGGACAAGGGGGTGATAGAATAATAGTATGTAATAGTTGAGGTAATTAGGTACAAGGTGCATAGTTACATAGGTATATCAAAATACAAGAGGTAGGTCAAAATTGAGGTAGTGTAGGTACAAGGTGCATAGTCAACAGGTGCGCCAATAATCTAAAAGTACAAAAAGAAGGAGCATATACTTGTTTAAGCGTTCTCAAAATGCTTTTGGAGATAGCATAAAGGTAGGCATAGTTGAGGTAAATGAGTACAGGGTGCATAGTCATACAGGTGGATCAGTAATACAAGAGTAGGAATAGTTGAGGTGGTGTAGGTACAATATGCAGAGTCAGACAGGTGCATCAATAATATAGAGATATACAAAGAGGGAACGTATACAATCAACTAAGTCGATAATACAAGTAATACACATAGTCCAAGGGGTCAGGCAGGTAGTAAGAGCGGATTCTTGGAAAGTGCCGAATAATAGCTCATGTGTATTTAGCCATGAGAATCGCTTTTACTTCTTTCTTAAAAAGTTTGTTGGAGGAGAAGAGCCTGGTTTCAGGAGGGAGTGAGTTCCAGATCCTGGGAGCCATTCCGGAGAAGGAGCGTTTATAGGTTTTTTCCTTCCGAAATCTTCGGGGCTTCAACAGTAGATTGTTTGTGCTTCTAGTAGTTCTAGAGCCACCAGAGATTGTCAGCTTTTGAGTGAGGTAGGCAGGTGAGTTCATGTGTACCGCCTTGTGTGTCATGCAGGCGATTTTCAGATGTATTCTGGCTTCAAAAGGTAGCCAGTTCAGGGATTTAAAGTCAGGGGAAATATGCGAGTGCTTTTTTGAGCCAGTGATGAGTCTCGCTGCAGCGTTAAGGGATGCTCTTAGGGGTGCCGTTGTAGTTAGTGGGAGCCCGCAGAGGGCGGTGCTACCGTATTCTATGTGCGGGACGACTATGGATTGTACTGCAGTTTGGAAGTCTTTGGCTGGAAGGAAGGGTTTAAGTTTTCTCAAGGTATTGATTTGGAAGTTCGCTCCTTTGGTTGCCTTGCTGATGTGCTGCTGCATGTTGAGATTGGCGTCAAGTGTTATGCCTAAAGATTTTGCTGAGTCTACGATGGTAGGTTGTACATTTAGAGCAGTTAGGTGTTTAAGCCATGTTTGAGCGGTAGAGATTTTTGCGGGAGGTGCGATCAGGAGGAACTCTGTCTTCAGCGCATTGAGTTTGAGGTGATTCTCGGCAAGCCAGGATTGGGTGTTTCTGATCGTGGTGTTCAGAAGCATGATGTCCTTGGGAGATTGTATTTTGAGATAAAGTTGGGTGTCATCGGCATACATGTGAAAGTGCCCGTTGGATGCTTGTAACAAGGTAGTGAGAGGTTCCATAACTAGATTGAACAGTGTTGGGGAGAGGGAGGATCCTTGAGGGACGCCTAGCGAAACATGTACCGGAGAGGACATCAGGTTGTTGCTTTTGAATCTCTGAGATCGGTTGTGTAGAAAGGAAGTGAACCACTTGAGAACAGTCCCAGAAATGCCCATTCTTGTGTTTAGTAGTTCGAGTAGGTTCTCATGTTTAACTGTGTCGAATGCTGAAGAGAGATCAAGAAGGATGAGGAGACAGGTATCGTTTTGGTCTAGGATTTGGAGAGCGTCGTCAACTATGTGGGTCATAGCAGTTTCGGTACTGTGCCCTGCTCGGAAGCCTGATTGATGAGTGTTGAGGAGATCAAACTTATCTATGTGTTTAGTCAGTTGTAGCTGTATGCATTTTTCCAACAGTTTAGCGAGAGTGGGAATATTTGTAATAGGACAGTAATTGTTTAGATCAGTGGGGTCTGCTGTTGTTTTTTTTTTAGTAGCGGTGTGACTTGTCCGACTTTGAGGGCGTTAGGGATGGATCCTTGTTGAAGAGAGCTATTGATAATCTTAGTCCAGAGTGGGAGGAGCAAAGGGATAAAGTCTTTTACAGCGTTAGCAGGGAGGGGGTCAGTGAGATGATTGGATGGTTTCAGGGTGCTGAGCAATCTGCCGATTTCATCTTCGGAGTAGGTGCCAAAGGATGACCATGTAGCATTGTTCTTTGGTTCACACATTGCTGTGTGTTGGGGGTTGGAGTAAAGGATTGGGTCATTGAGGAGATCGCTTCTTATGTTGTCAGTTTTTTGGTTAAAGAAAGCAGAGAAGTCTTCACAGGAGGGTGTAACGCCCATGGAACTGAGTGTCTGGGGTTGTTCTTTGGATTGTGTTCTGATTAGCTCAAACAGTTTTCTTGGGCGTTTTTTTGCTTGGGCGAGCTGGAGGCTAAGAATCTCTTTTTGAGCGTTTTATTTTCCTGAAGTAGGCGTTTCTCTGTTTCTTCAGGGTTTTTAGGTGCAGTGCAGAGGGGGCTGATCTCCAGGTGCGCTCTGCCATTCGCATGGCCCTTCTATCTTCATTGAGGCTTCCGTCATACCATGGGTTGGAGATCTTGGACGAAACTCTTTTCAGTTGCATGGGTGCGGCCTCATTGATTATTGTGGTCATAGCATTGAGATAGTGGTCAGTCAGGAGTTGGACGTCCGTAGCACCGGGAGGGGGAGTAGGAGATTGCAGCTGTTAGGCGGTAATGAGTTTGGGTTGAGTTTCTTCATGTCTCTTTTCCAAACTTTGGGCTTAGAGGGTTGCACTGCGTTAAATTTAACCTTTTCATTGATAAGGAAGGAGACAATATGATGATCTGACCAGTCACAAGGTTGGATTGACTCAAGTTGAAAAGCGTCCTCTTTAGAGATGATGAGGTCGAGGATAGAGCCTTTCTCATGGGTCGGGCTATTGCATATTTGGGTGAGATCAAGGGCGTTGAGGAAGTTTTTGAGGCTCTTTACCACTTTGTCATTGCAGTCATTCCAATGGAGATTGTAGTCGCCAAGGAAAATTTGGGTGTTTTGCCGTCCTGAGTTGGTTGAGATTGTGTACATGAGTTGTTGGGAGAAGGAGAGCTTGTCCCCAGGTGGGTGGTACATGATATGTAGTGAGCATACTGGTTTGCTTTCGCTGATGACATCCAGACAGAGGTATTCACAGGAAGTAAGGGAGGGGGCGGACGCTCTAGTAACTGAAAGGTTGCTTCTGTAAATACAGGCAATTCCGCCGCCTGTCTTTTTGGGCCTGTCAAGTCTAATGATACAGTAGTTGGGGGGATTAGGATATCCATGATGGGTGTAAAAGAATCAGACAACCATGTTTCAGTCAGAATGGCTAGGTCCGGTTCCAGAGAAATGATTAGATCAGCGACCTCCGCAGAATGTCTTTGGGCCGATCTGCAATTGAGAAGTATGCATTTGAGTCTATGGGTGCAGAGGGTGGTGGAAGGTTCTATAGTGAGGGGTACATTTGTGAGGTTGTTGGGGATGGAGCCTCTGTTATGCGTGTGGTGCCTGAGGGGGTTGGGGATAATCGTTGGGATGGACAGATGGTTGGTGGCTAGGCGGTTTTGGGGAGCCGGGACGTACGAGTGGAGAAGGGTGTGGAAGTCATGGTCTGAGACCGTGTTGGTAGTGCGTCTGGGGCGATTGGTGGTATTGCGAGAGGGGATAGAGGTCCAGTGTGGGGGGTGTTGTGTGATGAGGCGAGTAGGAGGTGAGGAGGAAGTGTTGTTAGGTGTAAAGGTGGTATTTCGATTTCGATTGGTGGTATTGTGATTGCGATTGGTATTGCGATTGGTGGTATTGCGAGAGGGGATAGAGGTCCAGTGTGGGGAGTGTTGTGTGGTAAGGCGAGTAGTAGGTGAGGAGGGCGTGTTGTTAGGTGTACAAGTGGTGGTGGGAGGGTGTCTGGGGTGTGTGGGGTGTGTGAAGAGCAACTCTTTGATGGCGTGTAGTTCTTCTTTCATTTGTAAGAGAGTGGACATAATCATGTCCAGAGTGGTGTTGGGTGCGGAGTTGGGGAAGGGTACTGACGGTGAACAGGCGTGTAGGTTACTGGGGAAGGGGGGGAGCCGGGGTGGAGAGGTGGAGCTGGTGAGGGGGTTAGAAGTGTTAGAGCGAGGAATGATGTTAGGGTTGGTGTTGGCGTTATTGGGCAGTGCATCAGTGCTAAGAAGGGAGGGGTAAATGGTGGAGGTTTGGAGGCTCGGGGTAGCGGGGGTGGAGGTGGGATAGTGGGGAGTGAGAGTGGGGGGTGAGAGGTTAAGGGAGGGGTGAAGGCTAGGCGTGACGGGAGTGCCAAGTGTGGGGGGGGGAGATAGGCGGAGATAGTCATGTTGTGTGGGGTGCAGTTGGGGAAGGAGGGGTGTGCTGAGAAGATTGGTGTGAGGGATGGGTCGGGAATGCATAGTGTGGGGGGGGATATGGGAAGAGAGAGAGTCATGTTTCGTTGGGTGCAGTTAGGTGAGGTGGGGTGTTTTGAGAAGCTAGTTGAAGGTGTGATTGTAGGGTTATATGGGGGGGGACAAGGCGGTGGCGATGAGGGGGACGCTAGAGGAGGTGGGTTCGGCGTCTAAGATTGAAAGGTGTGGGATGTCTGTAGATGGAGGGTGATAGAGTAGAGTAATGGGGGGAGTGAGGAGGTGTGTGTTAGTATTAGGAGGTGCTCTGGGGTCCAGGGTGTTGGGGGTAGAGTTAGGAGGTGCTGTGGAGTCCAAGATGTTGGGAGTGAAGGCGGGAAGGTGTGAGCTCTGAGATTTAGAGAGGTATTCTTTGAAGGTGGGGAGCAGGATGTCTAGTAGGTCTAGGTTTCTATCTGTGGATTGGAATAGGATGGTGCCGTTGTTGTAGATGGTGATGGTTGCTCGAGCAGGATAGCGTTGTGATGGTGTGATTGAGAGTGTTACACCATAGGCAGTTTTCCTAGTGGTCGAGACAGTGAGTAGGGTAAGGAGTGCTTTTCTCCATAGTGCTCTGCGTGTAGTGTATAGGATGATATCATTGCTCTTTGTTCCATTGTTGAGGGAGAAGTAGGTGTCTACAAAGGGGGTTTCAGGGTGGGGACTTCAAGAAGTTGTGCTTAAACTTTTTTGCGTTTTTTTTGGTGAGCCCGGGGGGGTAATTTATTTTATAAGTGTGTTTGCCCATGGGTTCCATGTTGTAAGTAGGGGGAGAGGTGGGTAAGGGGGTATGCGTGCATGGGTGTGGGAGAGGCGCTAAGGTGTGAGCGAGGAAGGAGTGGGTGCAAACGTAAAGGCGTGTGAGCAGAGGAGTGGTGATTTAGATTAGTCTGGTATGGCCGCTTCATTAGGCATCATGCGGTGATGAGGATTGACTAGCCTAAGATGGTATGAGCGTGTAGATATAGTACCGTGCTGTGGGAATAAGATAAAGTAGTAGTATCACCAAAGTGGGAGACTAGCTAGTCTGTACGGTGAACAGTAATGATATGTACAAATACAAACAGGTTACAAGGGTTAAAAGTGATACTAGTGAGCACCCTACATATATGATGTAGCAATTGATGCTATACATGAGAGAAAGCGAGATGGGCGCAGGTTATAGAAATGTGCGAAATGTAAGTAGAGGTGCAATGCAAATATACATGGAAGTAAGAGTGTAATACTGATGCTGTACAAGAACGGAATACATGTGCAAACAATAAGTTACAAGGATCAAAAGGTGAGATTAGTGAGGTGCGGGACGGTGGACAGTAATGATATGTACAAATACCAACAAGTTACAAGGGTTGATAGTAATACTAGTGAGCACTCAATATATGAGTTAGCGATTGATGCAATACAGGGGAGAAAGTGAAATGGGTGCAGGTTACAGAATTGTACCAAACATAAGTAGAGGTGCACTACTTGCTCTTACCCTCATGTGTAGCTCTTTGGTGTGCTTCTCCTTCTGCCTCTCCACTGCATGTTGCTATATCCATGTGCTGCTCTCCATCTTGTCTACTCTGCCCCCGCTCTTTGTTGCCCTCCATCATGTTCTGCTTTGCCCCTCCCCCTCCTTGATTCATTTCTCCCCACTAGTTCCTCTGTTGTGCCCCAACCCCTCTGGGCCAGTTCATATTTTTGTGGTGCCCCTTGTTTTTTTGGATGGGCCCACAACTGTCAATTGCTGCCAGGCATTCCATAACACCAAAAACGCTATTGCGCACATAGTATTTTTTCTTTTTACTGATCAAGTGCAATCCGCTGTCTTTGATCGGACGAAAAGAAAGGAAAGTGGCACCTGTGTCGTTCTGCAGGCCTGAGCATGCCTACTGAGTGACTTGCGTAGCAACATCGGGTCCATCATTGCACTGTTTTTAATCTGATGTGTAATCACAAGCTGGCTGCCAATAACAGCTAACTGAAATCAAGCAGGCAAATGTAATAAGTTCAGTTCCAATGATAGGTGGCTTCTATAAATGGTGACGTTCTATTTTCATTCCTGTCACAATTTTCCCCGTTCAGGCTTTGCTATTTTGGACTTCTGTGAGAAAGTAGAGATAATCTGAGGACATGGGCCCACACACGGCTGAATCTTGAAGCCACAGTTCCACACTTAAATTCCGCTCCCGCATTGGTACCCCTGGCTGGCCAACACCTCCCTGTGCAAGAATCCCAAAACCGGCCCTTGACGGGTGAGGCTAAAAGGGAAGGCACTCCTGCCACACAGGTGCCCTCCTCAGCGCTCCCACTCTCTCTTACTGGCCTGCTGACTTTGCACGGAGCCGGCGCTCCTTCCACCTGGTCATTCTGGACTGCTCCTGGGCCGGAAGAAGGGGCTTTAGCCTCTCTAAACCCCCTCCAGGCTCCACCAGCTGCAGCCGCGCCTCCCCCGGGTTTCTAGGTTAGCGTGACGGCAGCAACACTTCCGGCAGCCTTCCCCCGCCTCCTCTGACCAAACTTGCGGGAACTCCTGGAGTAGGAGCTCCGACAACGCGGGCCCGCTCCTCAGCCCCTGGCAGTATCTCTGAGGTCCGGGCCGACACTACAGCTCAGCCGACCCTGCCAGAGATGTCCGGCGATCAGAAGGCCTGGCGAGGACAGTTTTGGGGGCAGCGCAGCAGCGATTCTTTTTCCATCCTCGCGCATTAACCAAGGGCTTGAAGGAGGGAAGGAACCAGCCCTCAGACGGGGATTCCTTTCCGCAATTTTGTTGTTCTCCTTTCGCAGTGGAAACGCCTCGCGGGGGGGGTTGGGGGATAGGGGGCAGGTCCCAATTATTCTTTGCAGTGCGGGGCTACCATAAACACCACTTAGAAAGGGGAATCAGAAGACGGTGGTGATCCTGGGCAATCTTCACCCGGCTTGTCTTTAGGAAAGGGGAGCACAGCAGCGCAGGCTCTCACAGGAGTTCACTCACCACCCTTCCCTCTGGCAAAGTCGGTGGTCCCTCAGCAGCCTGGCAGTCTTAAGTTCTGCAGGTAGAGGGGGGGGTAGAGGTTGGTCACTCTTCCCCACAGCAGGGCCAGATCAGCAGGTAAGAGGGCAGCAGCCCCTAGGAACCATCAATCTGGTCAGTTGGAGCAACCCCCTCACGCAGCAGTTTGCACTCCAGCCGGTCCTCAGAGTGGACAAAATGGCCCCCAGAGCCTTCCCTTATATAGACTAGCCCCAAGTCATTAGAGTGGACCGGAAGTTTCTTGAACCCTAAAATGCTTTTCTATGGACCAGGGCTCTGAGGTAAATTCTAATCATGCCACCATTTTAAAAGAGCGCACCTGCACCTCAGCACTGAGCAGCAATGTTGAGGCTCCCGAAGTCCACACAAAAAAAAGGCGGGAAAAATAAAAGTGAGAGGGAAACCACCCAAAAGGCTTACCGGTCTACCAGAGTCTAGTCTGCATCTCTTATCATTTGGCCTCTTGACATCAGTCCAGTATGGATAGGCAGCTCCACTGCTTCTACTCGGATGCAGACTCAATTACTGTAGTCTCGTCCAGCCAATGAGATGGATGCCACCTATCTTGGGCTGTTGGCTGAAGTACACTGGGCTGATGCCATCACCAGGGCAGTTGCATCCTAACTGGGCTGATACGTTCACAAAGGTAGTCATGTCCCTGACTGAGCCAATGCACTTGCCACCACACCAGTTGCAGCCCCCAATCTTCAAGGATAATCCAGCTCTACCCAGGCCGAGTGTCCTCATGTCGACTACAGCTCTGACTGGGCTAACCCGATCACTAAGGCAGTTGCAACCTCAACTGATCCATTGCATTTACATAGGCTTTTCTTGTTTTCCATCAGAAATCTTATGAGACACACAACTGGTGCTCTGCAGCACGTGTCACTGCTGACTTCGCTCTCAGGCATCCACTTTCCCTGGATCCCCCTCCAACCTTGGAGTTGTTGGCCTTTCACAGAATGTCTGGCAACACTGTCAGCACACCAAAGAAGACAAAGGGATACATTTATTCCCATACCTACCTGATTTGCTGGTAAAGACCAAGCTCTTCATTGTGCCAACACATCATACATGCAGTGATGAAGATGCTCCACAAGTTAGAATGATCTTTTAACCTGGTGAAATCATCCCCAATTCAAGTGTGGGGAAAAAATATTACTGGGATTGAGTCTCCATTGAAGGGTTAGCCTCTGACAGCTAAGACTTTATGGAAACCGATGGGAATGATGATATCTTGCATAGCCTTCAAACTCGATGACTTCACAGTCACACTGTAAGAGTTGCTGCAGATGCAATGCAAACAAAACAAGTGATGGACCGAATGTGGATCAATGTCACACATTCATCCCAGTCAAAAGATCTGGGCCCAAATCCATCGTTTTTTTGCACTCCACACCACCCTGGGTTAGACAATGGCGATATGCAAATCAGCTCTGACCCTGTGCCCCATGGGAACAGTCCAGTCCGAACTACAAAAGCCATGTCCTTCCCAGAACGGAATCAAGCATCCGAGGACCGGACCGGTTTCGAGGTAACACCTCTCATCAGCCCGGCTAGCTTGACTCCAGTGGTGTGGAGTGCCTGGGACCCACGTCTGAGCATCCCCAGCGCACTTATGGCGGTATTGCAAACAAAACAAGTGATGGACCGAATGTGGATCAATGTCACACATTCATCCCAGTCAAAAGATCTGGGCCCAAACTACAAAAGCCATGTCCTTCCCAGAACGGAATCAAGCATCCGAGGACCGGACCGGTTTCGAGGTAACACCTCTCATCAGCCCGGCTAGGTGTTACCTCGAAACCGGTCCGGTCCTCGGATGCTTGATTCCGTTCTGGGAAGGACATGGCTTTTGTAGTTCGGACTGGACTGTTCCCATGGGGCACAGGGTCAGAGCTGATTTGCATATCGCCATTGTCTAACCCAGGGTGGTGTGGAGTGCAAAAAAACGATGGATTTGGGCCCAGATCTTCGGACTGGGGTGAGTGTGTGACATTGATCCACATTCGGTCCATCACCTGTTTTGTTTGCATATTCCGCCCTAAGTGCGCTGGGGATGCCCAGACGTGGGTCCCAGGCACTCCACACCACTGGAGTCAAGCTAGCCGGGCTGATGAGAGGTGTTACCTCGAAACCGGTCCGGTCCTCGGATGCTTGATTCCGTTCTGGGAAGGACATGGCTTTTGTAGTTCGGACTGGACTGTTCCCATGGGGCACAGGGTCAGAGCTGATTTGCATATCGCCATTGTCTAACCCAGGGTGGTGTGGAGTGCAAAAAAACGATGGATTTGGGCCCAGATCTTCGGACTGGGGTGAGTGTGTGACATTGATCCACATTCGGTCCATCACCTGTTTTGTTTGCATATTCCGCCCTAAGTGCGCTGGGGATGCCCAGACGTGGGTCCCAGGCACTCCACACCACTGGAGTCAAGCTAGCCGGGCTGATGAGAGGTGTTACCTCGAAACCGGTCCGGTCCTCGGATGCTTGATTCCGTTCTGGGAAGGACATGGCTTTTGTAGTTCGGACTGGACTGTTCCCATGGGGCACAGGGTCAGAGCTGATTTGCATATCGCCATTGTCTAACCCAGGGTGGTGTGGAGTGCAAAAAAACGATGGATTTGGGCCCAGATCTTCGGACTGGGGTGAGTGTGTGACATTGATCCACATTCGGTCCATCACCTGTTTTGTTTGCATATTCCGCCCTAAGTGCGCTGGGGATGCCCAGACGTGGGTCCCAGGCACTCCACACCACTGGAGTCAAGCTAGCCGGGCTGATGAGAGGTGTTACCTCGAAACCGGTCCGGTCCTCGGATGCTTGATTCCGTTCTGGGAAGGACATGGCTTTTGTAGTTCGGACTGGACTGTTCCCATGGGGCACAGGGTCAGAGCTGATTTGCATATCGCCATTGTCTAACCCAGGGTGGTGTGGAGTGCAAAAAAACGATGGATTTGGGCCCAGATCTTCGGACTGGGGTGAGTGTGTGACATTGATCCACATTCGGTCCATCACCTGTTTTGTTTGCATATTCCGCCCTAAGTGCGCTGGGGATGCCCAGACGTGGGTCCCAGGCACTCCACACCACTGGAGTCAAGCTAGCCGGGCTGATGAGAGGTGTTACCTCGAAACCGGTCCGGTCCTCGGATGCTTGATTCCGTTCTGGGAAGGACATGGCTTTTGTAGTTCGGACTGGACTGTTCCCATGGGGCACAGGGTCAGAGCTGATTTGCATATCGCCATTGTCTAACCCAGGGTGGTGTGGAGTGCAAAAAAACGATGGATTTGGGCCCAGATCTTCGGACTGGGGTGAGTGTGTGACATTGATCCACATTCGGTCCATCACCTGTTTTGTTTGCATATTCCGCCCTAAGTGCGCTGGGGATGCCCAGACGTGGGTCCCAGGCACTCCACACCACTGGAGTCAAGCTAGCCGGGCTGATGAGAGGTGTTACCTCGAAACCGGTCCGGTCCTCGGATGCTTGATTCCGTTCTGGGAAGGACATGGCTTTTGTAGTTCGGACTGGACTGTTCCCATGGGGCACAGGGTCAGAGCTGATTTGCATATCGCCATTGTCTAACCCAGGGTGGTGTGGAGTGCAAAAAAACGATGGATTTGGGCCCAGATCTTCGGACTGGGGTGAGTGTGTGACATTGATCCACATTCGGTCCATCACCTGTTTTGTTTGCATATTCCGCCCTAAGTGCGCTGGGGATGCCCAGACGTGGGTCCCAGGCACTCCACACCACTGGAGTCAAGCTAGCCGGGCTGATGAGAGGTGTTACCTCGAAACCGGTCCGGTCCTCGGATGCTTGATTCCGTTCTGGGAAGGACATGGCTTTTGTAGTTCGGACTGGACTGTTCCCATGGGGCACAGGGTCAGAGCTGATTTGCATATCGCCATTGTCTAACCCAGGGTGGTGTGGAGTGCAAAAAAACGATGGATTTGGGCCCAGATCTTCGGACTGGGGTGAGTGTGTGACATTGATCCACATTCGGTCCATCACCTGTTTTGTTTGCATATTCCGCCCTAAGTGCGCTGGGGATGCCCAGACGTGGGTCCCAGGCACTCCACACCACTGGAGTCAAGCTAGCCGGGCTGATGAGAGGTGTTACCTCGAAACCGGTCCGGTCCTCGGATGCTTGATTCCGTTCTGGGAAGGACATGGCTTTTGTAGTTCGGACTGGACTGTTCCCATGGGGCACAGGGTCAGAGCTGATTTGCATATCGCCATTGTCTAACCCAGGGTGGTGTGGAGTGCAAAAAAACGATGGATTTGGGCCCAGATCTTCGGACTGGGGTGAGTGTGTGACATTGATCCACATTCGGTCCATCACCTGTTTTGTTTGCATATTCCGCCCTAAGTGCGCTGGGGATGCCCAGACGTGGGTCCCAGGCACTCCACACCACTGGAGTCAAGCTAGCCGGGCTGATGAGAGGTGTTACCTCGAAACCGGTCCGGTCCTCGGATGCTTGATTCCGTTCTGGGAAGGACATGGCTTTTGTAGTTCGGACTGGACTGTTCCCATGGGGCACAGGGTCAGAGCTGATTTGCATATCGCCATTGTCTAACCCAGGGTGGTGTGGAGTGCAAAAAAACGATGGATTTGGGCCCAGATCTTCGGACTGGGGTGAGTGTGTGACATTGATCCACATTCGGTCCATCACCTGTTTTGTTTGCATATTCCGCCCTAAGTGCGCTGGGGATGCCCAGACGTGGGTCCCAGGCACTCCACACCACTGGAGTCAAGCTAGCCGGGCTGATGAGAGGTGTTACCTCGAAACCGGTCCGGTCCTCGGATGCTTGATTCCGTTCTGGGAAGGACATGGCTTTTGTAGTTCGGACTGGACTGTTCCCATGGGGCACAGGGTCAGAGCTGATTTGCATATCGCCATTGTCTAACCCAGGGTGGTGTGGAGTGCAAAAAAACGATGGATTTGGGCCCAGATCTTCGGACTGGGGTGAGTGTGTGACATTGATCCACATTCGGTCCATCACCTGTTTTGTTTGCATATTCCGCCCTAAGTGCGCTGGGGATGCCCAGACGTGGGTCCCAGGCACTCCACACCACTGGAGTCAAGCTAGCCGGGCTGATGAGAGGTGTTACCTCGAAACCGGTCCGGTCCTCGGATGCTTGATTCCGTTCTGGGAAGGACATGGCTTTTGTAGTTCGGACTGGACTGTTCCCATGGGGCACAGGGTCAGAGCTGATTTGCATATCGCCATTGTCTAACCCAGGGTGGTGTGGAGTGCAAAAAAACGATGGATTTGGGCCCAGATCTTCGGACTGGGGTGAGTGTGTGACATTGATCCACATTCGGTCCATCACCTGTTTTGTTTGCATATTCCGCCCTAAGTGCGCTGGGGATGCCCAGACGTGGGTCCCAGGCACTCCACACCACTGGAGTCAAGCTAGCCGGGCTGATGAGAGGTGTTACCTCGAAACCGGTCCGGTCCTCGGATGCTTGATTCCGTTCTGGGAAGGACATGGCTTTTGTAGTTCGGACTGGACTGTTCCCATGGGGCACAGGGTCAGAGCTGATTTGCATATCGCCATTGTCTAACCCAGGGTGGTGTGGAGTGCAAAAAAACGATGGATTTGGGCCCAGATCTTCGGACTGGGGTGAGTGTGTGACATTGATCCACATTCGGTCCATCACCTGTTTTGTTTGCATATTCCGCCCTAAGTGCGCTGGGGATGCCCAGACGTGGGTCCCAGGCACTCCACACCACTGGAGTCAAGCTAGCCGGGCTGATGAGAGGTGTTACCTCGAAACCGGTCCGGTCCTCGGATGCTTGATTCCGTTCTGGGAAGGACATGGCTTTTGTAGTTCGGACTGGACTGTTCCCATGGGGCACAGGGTCAGAGCTGATTTGCATATCGCCATTGTCTAACCCAGGGTGGTGTGGAGTGCAAAAAAACGATGGATTTGGGCCCAGATCTTCGGACTGGGGTGAGTGTGTGACATTGATCCACATTCGGTCCATCACCTGTTTTGTTTGCAGATGCAATGGTCACAGGAAGTTGATAGTTTGGAGGATCTAGTGGTTGTCAGAGAGAGGATACACAAGGAAATACAGTGATGTGACCAACAAGATCAGAGCGGGCAGGTCCTTCTGTCACTATTGCAACAGAAGCATGCTGCATTGGTGTGGAGCCCACATGGGCAAACTGAACATCCGGGACCATATCATGAACTGCTTTTATAGCGCAGAGCTGATTGACTGTTTTATGGTTCTGCAGGGCGTTAAATAAAATAATTTAAACTGATGTTTCTCAGAGTTAGTGCTTTATTTTCAGAGCTTGGAAACAATGAGCAAAGTTCACCACTTTCTGTTTGAGTTGTGCTGCCTGAAAATAGGGCACACCCAGAAAAATATCAAGTTAAATCAATTCTCTTTACGCTCTGCAGGCATAAATAACAGGATAAGCTCTGTGCTGTATTATTAAAACCATCATGATATGGGTCCAGGGGCCTGTGGAGCCCGAAGAAGCACTGAAACACATAAATGTGTTATTACTCTAGACAGTCAACCCTGCCCTCTAAACCATTCAAGCAAAAGTCCCAAGGAGGACAGTACAGATGCAGATATTGACTGGACTATCCCCATGTTTTACCTCAACAAACAGTGAAGGAGAAGATCACACATGCTGTCCAAATATGCACTGGATATATGACACAGGCCATTCCAAGAAATGTAACACTAATGGCAATATGCCTGCCAGGAGTATAAAACACAGAAGCAAACAGGTTAAGTGTACAGATAAATGCCACACACGATTGGGAGCTAATACAAGAAATAGTGGAGAGAATCCTTTGTTTGTGAGGCACTTCGGCCATATACCTCTTTGCTGCTCAGGAGTGCACACCATTCCAAAGCTTTGCATCCAGTTAACCAAACCACCATTAACTAGGGAATGCCTTATCAATAGAATGGTCAGGAAATTTGCATACACTCTTCTCTGAATTCCACTCATACTACTGGTGCTAGTGGGATGCAAGCAAGCACTTGTGACTCTAATCCTGATATTACCCCAATAGGCCAGAAAAACCTGGTTCTGTGACCTGGTAGAAATGGTACAAGCAGAGCAGTAGGATCTATTAACCCGAGGGGGAGAGTGTTTGGGAGAAGAAATAATGCCTTAAACTTGCCACACTCCACTTAACAGAATTGCTTCTGAAGGCAAAGAGTTCAGTTACCTAGATTTACTTCAAAAGATTATGAAGGTCCTTGAGGAGGAACGAAGACCTACTGCAAGGAAGTGCTACACTGTAAAGTTAAATGGGTACCTTTATTGGTGTAACAAGAAAGGACCTAGGGAAAGACGGACTGCTACTATACTTGAATACGTCACATACTTGTTGGATTTAGGACTCTCTATGCCTCACTTAAAGTGCACCTGTCAGCCATAGTGGCACACACAAGGGCATCATAGGACAGAGTCTCCACAAGCACCAGTCATCAAGAGGTTTCTAAAGGTAGTAAAGAGAATAGGTCATCAAGGTCAGGAACAACACTAGTGTGAAACCTAAACCTAGTGCTCAGGCATCTCAAGAGACGACCCTTTGAGCCTATGCATAGCGCACCACTCAAGTACTCCAGACTGCTTTCTTAATCAATATCATGTCATTACAAAGGGTGAGTGAGCTCCAGGCCTTCAAAATACAAGAACTTTATCTGCAAATTCGCAAAGGCAAGATTATATTGAGAACTAACCTAGAGTTCTTGCCAATAGCGATCTCGCATTTTCATGTAAATCAAGCCATACAATTGAGTTGATTTCCAGTAGTATACATCTCAGGCTGAAAGGGTCCTTCACACACTGAACTGCAGAAAGGCAGTCTGTATTACCTACAGGAAACAAAGATTGGAGGGAAAACAATTGTTAATATCCTTGTCCCTGCGAGTTGAAGTTCAGTGGCCCCTAAAGGGACTGTCACAATATGGATTCACATGACCAATGCAACATGTTCCAACTGCTGTCCTGACTCTGGAAGGGTAAACAAGCATGCACTCCACGAGGAAAAAAGAGCAATGTTCATCTAATTAGGTAATGTGTCCAACGACCTCTACATGGCAACCACATGGACTTCCATACACAACCTCACTGAACATTACTATGTGGACATCCAAGGTAACTAAGAGACACAAGTGGGAGAAAGTGTATTTAGACACTTGTTTACAAATGCTAATCTTTTTCAAACCAATTTCCTAGCGAAGCAGAGTCAGTGCACAGTATATGGATCCAGAAAAGATTCAGTCTGCTCACCTTGCAAAACAAAATCTGCACTCCAACCTCTCACTCCTGCCATCAACCAAATGACAATGCTCAGGAGCAAAAGACCCTGGTTATTGAAAGTCTTGGTAGAACTTTGAATGGTAGCCATTTCTCTATCTCCACCCTCCAGCCATAGTAATACTGGCAGTACACGTCCTATGTCTGGTGAAGCTGTCCTAGTCTTCCATCGTGTGCCATACCAAACTAGAGACATCCAACATTTATTCCACTTGCTACAGGACTCCATCTCTCCCTCTCTCGGTCTGCCTCCCTCTCTCACTCACTCACTCACCCTCACACACACACACACACACACACACACACTCACTCACTCACTCTCCTGCTACTGCACATTGCATGCACACTTATACACAAAGAATTTCAGCCAGGGAAGCTGGGTATTCATATCACAGTGGAACGTTATACATGTATGCCCCTCTCAGTGGCATAGATGAAAAGTCCTGGTCATCCTATCAATCTCAAAACGACTTGCTACTACCACCACTTTGTGTTACACCCAAGACACGGACACAGTAGTCCTCTGTCCATTAGGAGGGCACACTTAATGTGCCCCTTCAGTTGATGGGACAGGTCCAGGATTTTGCATAATCAGGGACAGACTTAGGCCTCTGTGCTCATTAAGATTAGCGTGACTGCAGGGCCAAAATAAGTCCGGGTTCGAGGCATGTGGGCCGCTAAATTCCTATCTTGTGCATAGATCGCCGCCTAGTGTTGGGTCCGGATGATTGCACCTTGTTGTCCTGGAAGAGTCTTCGAAGTATCACGAGATAGGTGGCTCCTCCCCTGGACTACAGTGCGCATGGGCATCATCTCCATCCTCAGATTGTTTTTTTCCGCCATTGGGTTCGGATGTGTTCTGAGACTCTAGTTCGGAACCTATAGGAAAAACTTGTTTTCTTCAGGCCAAAAGGCCTTTTTAAGCGTCGGTATTGTACTTCGTTAGGTTCTGAGTTGACTTATCCGGTTCCCGGATACTTGAGCACGTGTGCTCCCAGCTTTTTAGGCCCGTTCGAAGATTGACATCGACGATGGAATTCCAGGCCCCGTTTAAACGTTGCCCAGTCTGTAACGTGAAGTATCCTCTCTCAGACGTGCACCCGGTGTGCAACAAATGTCTGTCTCCAGACCACGACGAGGGGAGTTGCTTGGCCTGTTCGAGATTCAGGTCGGAAGAGGCGCTCGCTCTTCGACGTGAGGCGAGGCTACCGGCGCAGAGAACGTCGGATGTGGAGGATATCTTCGATGCTGGGGATGACGAGGGCCTTCTAGAGGAGGAACCGGAGCACTTCTCCGACCCGGCCTCCGGTCAAGAATCTTACTACGCAGAAGAGGTAGACGATGAGTACATCGAAGACGATGGGGCCGTCGAGGTAAGAGACGACGGAATGGTAATGGGAGCCGCAGAGGGCGGCTCCAGCGATGAGCACGACCCGACCGAACCCTCGGGGGTCGAAAGTGACACTGTCTTGTCAAAGGCTCAGGTCGAAGCATCACCGGAAGGCCTTAGCCAAGATCTTTCTGCTCATTCTACAGCCCCGCAAACTGGCCCGGCTAACAATATTTCAGAGCCTTCGGTGGGTACGCCTTAGAAAACGAAACTGACTAAAGACAAATCGAAACCGAAACTGGTCAAACCAGGATTCGTTTCGCAAAGCCTTGCTCCATCAGATCATAAGAAGGCTCGGAGTGTCATCGTCCCTTCGGGGTCACAAACGGGTGCCAACCCAAAGATCGGCGCATCCAAAAAGGTGCCAAAGGCCCAAGAAGACGGAACGGCGTCATCTAAGGCTGCCCTCGTGGGCGTGGACAATGAAGACGGACTTGAGTCGCAGCCGCCCCTCAGCCCGAATTCATACAAGTTGATGCTGGTGAAGGTTCTCGAACACCTGCACAAAATGGCCGCTTTGGAACGTGACGCATCAAACCGCGGCCATTTTGGGAATCCCAGTGCAACTCCTGGCTCGAAGGCCAAGAAAAAGGGCAAACAGCCATCGGGACCTCCACCTATAGTTTTTGGACTGCCTCCGACTGCACGACCTGAAACTTCTCAGCCGGCACAGGGCACCGACCCTGGGAAACTGATGTCAAAAATTAAGGGAACGACCGCCACTCCTGAAGGCGTCGGTTCCACTCCACCTTCTTCTGAAAAATCAAAGAAGTTGTACATTGACACTGCAACCGGAAGACTCACCCTTTTCAAACGGAAGATCTTGCTGGATTCCACTTAAAAGGAAAAGAGACTCTGCTTCCTCGCCGGTTCTTTTCGAGCCCGTCAGGCCTTATGGACAAGCATTTACACATTCCCCCACACGCACTGAGGATGGTGGGGGGGATGACCAGAATGACAAACAATTTAATTATCCTGATGCATCTAACCAGGACGATTCGCAGGATGTGCTGGACGATCAAGGCACGGCGGACACCCAGTCTTACCAAGTAAAGACAGCTTCCGCAGAGGATACCGCGGCCTTCAACGCTCTGATTGAAAGGGCGGCGTTGAACCACGATGTGGTCATGCATGCAGACCCAGTTGAGGAGGACTTTCTGTTTGATACCTTCTCTACGTCGGACAGATCAGTGAAGACGCTGCCGATGCTGAAGGGTGTCCTGAAACACGCCAATGACATTTTCAAGGACACAACCAGAGCACGGGTGGTGAACCCGCGTATTGAGAAGAAATACAGGCCTGCTCCTGTGGACCCTACGTATATAAGGGGTCAATTGCCATTGGACTCTTTGGTGGTCTCCAATGCCCGGAAGAGGGCGAACTCACAAACCAGTGGTGATGCTCCTCCCCCAGACAAAGAATCTAAAGTATTAGAAGCTTCTGGGAAGCGGGTTGCTGCACAGGCAGCGAATATTTGGAGAATATCCAATACACAGGCTCTACTGGCTAGATACGATAGGGCTCACTACGACACCGTAGAGCAATTGTTGCAACACCTGCCTAACGAATATAGAGAGGGGGCGAACATGTTGATTCAGAAGGGGAAACTGATATCAAACGCTTCTATTAAGTGTGCACTAGATTCAGCTGACACTGCAGCCTGGGCCATTAACACTAGTGTAATGCTAAGGAGGCAGGCATGGTTACGAATTTCAGGGTTTAAGCCTGAAATACAAACAAGTTTGCTCAATCACCCCATTAATCCTGATTTTTTGTTTGGGCCTGACGTTGACACAATTCTTGAAAAGATCAAGAAAGACACCGAGACGGCTAAGTCCATGGGGGCCTTGCAGTCTCAACAGTTCAGAGGGGGTTCTTTTCGTTGCTCAGGTAGCAGAGGGCCGTCAAGAGGTCAAGCATCCCAGCAAACACAATACAATAAAGTTGGTGCGCAGACCACCTTTAACAAGAACATTAGAGGTGGATACCGTGGTAACAGCGCCATGGGCAGAGGACGTGGAAATAATAACACCAGGTCCTCAGCAAATACCAAACAGTGATGTCTTGTCACTGCCCGGATCATGTAACACTGGTCGGGGGACGACTCCAGCAGTTCCTGCCGGTCTGGGAAGGCATTACCACAGACCGGTGGGTGAGGCAACTTATCCAGTATGGGTATTGTTTAGAACTAACATCCACGCCACCCGACATACCCCCAAGACACTATCCTATGTCCGCAGAGCACATAAACTTATTACAGCAGGAAGTGACCACCATGCTGCAAAAAGGGGCCATAGAACTGGTGCCTCTAGAGGAGCACGGAACAGGGGTGTACTCTCTCTATTTCTTAGTCCCAAAGAAGGACGGGTCTCTGAGACCCTTGAACCTATACATCCTTTCAGAACATTTCCACATGCTGACTCTGCAGCAGGTCCTGCCATTGCTCAGTCAGGGGGATTTTCTGGCAACTCTGGATCTGAAGGATGCCTATTTCCATATACCCATACATCAGGCACACAGGAAATACCTCAGGTTCACCATACAAAACAAGCACTACCAGTTCAAGGTGCTACCTTTTGGGGTGACCACCGCTCCCAGAGTGTTCACCAAATGCTTGGCACAGTGGCAGCACACCTTCGGAGACAACACATTCATGTCTACCCCTACCTGGACGACTGGCTTGTGCAAGCAAAGTCGGCCCAGCAGTGCGCCAGCCACGTGTCCCGCACAATTCATCTCCTGCACAGTTTGGAATTCTCTCCGAACTATCCCAAATCGCATCTTCAACCCGCTCAGGTACAGCAGTACCTGGGAGCGACGTTGGACACTGTGACAGCCACAGCCCAGCCAAACTCTGTGCGAATCGACAGCATGCAGCTGCTGATTCGCAGATTCAGACCACAACACTCACTACAAGCGCGAGTGTTTCTGCAGTTGATGGGCATGATGGCCTCCTGCATATTCATAGTCCCGCACGCGAGACTGCACATGCGTCCGCTCCAAGAGTGTTTGGCACGACAGTGGAATCAGGCTCAACGACAATTGAAAGACCCAGTGTTGGTGACCGGTCGTGCGTACAACTCTCTGCATTGGTGGAATCCCGCAACCTTTGCAAGGGACGACCGTTCCAAGAGCCTGTCCCACAAATAGTGCTCACAACGGACGCATCCCTCCTGGGTTGGGGGGCGCATCTCCTTCATTACACAGTGCAGGGACTATGGTCGGATCAACAGAAGAAGATGCACATCAATCTGCTGGAATTGATGGCGACCTTCATGGCAATGAAGGCTTTCAAGATACATCTGTGCAACAAGGTCGTGTTGATCCGGACGGACAACATGACGGCCATGTATTACATCCAGAAGCAGGGAGGTACTCACTGTGAGAAGGTGGCCTGATATGCAGTGCTCACTATTCTAGTGAACACTATGTATCAGTCCAGCAACCCTTATTGATGATTGGTTGTAAGTCAACCTTATAGACCAGCTATCCTAGTAGCGTGGATACGAGCAGTCTAAGGCTAAAGACTCGAGAGGGCGTGTTAAGCCAGCTGTTATACCACACATATACCCCTTGAACACCAAGTGAAAGGACACCACACAAGTGTTATGAAAATAAACAGTGTATTTATTAAAATCACAACAGCCCTGTACTCTTTATGAGGACAGGGTACTAAGCACAAAACAAAACTCTTACGAAAATACTTAAGTTAGCACAGTATATACAAATGCCCGAGGGGCACGGAAAACCATATACTGTGGAATGTGAAATTACTAGCAGGTAAGTACAGTACTAATAGGCTTTGGAATCGCTAGGACTTGACTATAGAATCGTTAGATTACTTCTAGGAGACCCAGGGGACTCGGGTGCAGAGTGTACACTCTCAAGCGTGATGCGGGACAAAGTCTATGGTAGCTAGATTTCACAAAGTTAGTGTTCTCGGGCGAACCCGACCTGGTAGGAGTCAAGTCAAGTCAAGTCATAACATTTATATAGCGCACTACATACCCAGAGGGTTTCAAGGCGCTTAGGAAGGGGAGTAGTATTATTTGTCAAATATCCACGTTTTAAGCTGCTTTCTGAACGCTAGGTGATTTTGGGTGAGGCGAAGGTAAGCGGGGAGTGAGTTCCATGTTTTGGCAGCCAGGTAAGAGAAGGATCTGCCTCCCATGGTGGTCTTGTTGATGCGAGGTACAGTGGCGAAGGCTTGGCTGGAAGAGCGAAGTTGGCGATGGGGGGTGTAAAAGGACAGTCGAGAGTTGAGGCACTCTGGTCCGATGTCGTAGAGTGATTTGTGTGCGTGGGTAAGCAGTCGGAAAGTAATCCTCTTATTGACGGGTAGCCAGTGGAGGTCTTTAAGGTGACCAGAGATGTGTTCGTTGCGTGGGATGTCTAATATGAGCCTGGCTGAGGCGTTTTGGATTCGTTGTAGTTTCTTCTGGAGTTTTGCGGTAGTACCTGCGTAGAGGGTGTTTCCGTAGTCCAGTCGGCTCGTGACCAGAGCGTGGGTGACTGTTTTCCTTGTTTCGGCGGGGATCCAGCGAAATGTTTTTCTGAGCATGCGAAGAATGTTAAAGCATGAAGAGGATACGGCGCTGACTTGTCTGTTCATTGAGAGTGAAGAGTCCAGGATGACGCCTAGGTTCCGTGCGTGGTCTGTCGGGATGGGTGCTTTTCCGAGGGCTTCCGGCCACCAAGAGTCGTCCCATGCAGAGGGGGATTTACCTAGGATGAGGACTTCTGTTTTGTCTGAGTTCAGTTTCAGACGGCTTTGTTTCATCCATTCGGCGACTTCTTTCATTCCCTCGTGTAGGTTCGTTTTGGCGGTGCTGGGGTCCTTGGTGAGAGATAGGATCAGTTGAGTGTCATCCGCGTAAGAGATGATGTTGAGGTTGTGTTGGCGGGCGATGGCCGCGAGGGGGCTCATGTATACGTTGAAGAGGGTGGGGCTGAGTGAGGATCCTTGTGGTACGCCGCAGATGATTTCTGAAGGCTCGGACTTGAATGGTGGGAGGCGGACTCTCTGCGTTCTTCCGGTGAGGAACGAGGTGATCCATTCCAGTGCCTTTCCTTGGATTCCGATGTTACTCGACCAGTGAAGAGAGTTCGAAGTGATCCAAGCCTGGATCTTGAAGATAGATGACACCTGAAAGCAGAGGGGACCAAGTTCGTGACTACTAGCCAGTAGTCAGGTGGCACCAGGAGGGCACCGGATGGTAGTCACCTCGACTAGGTGAGTGGGCGACGCTGTGCTCTGCAGATCTCACGGACCAGGAGGCGTTGTCGGCGACCAGGATGGAGGAGCGAGCTGTCCCACGATGGATGAAGCTGTCGGTGTCGCTGGACCCAGGATTGGGCAACAAAGCCTTGGCAAATTCAAGCCCACGCGGTGGACCTAAAATGGCGTCTGGAGTGGACCAGGAGGGTCCGGGGTGCTCCTCTCTTGGAAGGGAGCAAGGGCCAGTCTGGAGCAACCAGACCAGCAGCAGTGATGTCGTCGGGCGTCGTTAAGAAGGCCACAAGCCAGCGGGCTAGTAGCCAAACAACGCGGTGAGCAGCAAAAAGCAGAAGGGCCCCACGCAGATCGTGGAGATGCTGGGAGGCTGAACTTCGGTGCTGGAGCTGCTCAGGGTCGGGGCTTCTCGGACCCCAAAGCACTCACCAGAGGGGCACTCGGCGGGCTTGTTGTGAAGAAGTCGTGCAGTCTTGGCGATCGTCGGTCCCTCGAGGTCTCGTCGCACTCACGGTTCTCAGCTTGGCTGTAGAGGTGAGTAGAGGTCAGAGGTGCCAGGGAAGCCGGGTCTCGTCGTGCTGGGTCGTCGGATTCCTGAGGAAGGACTTGCAGCAGACCGCAGTGTTCTTAAGATGGTGCCTGCGGATGCAGGGTGACTACTCCTTAGTCACAAGGGAGAATCTTGAAGAAGAAATCTTGATGTCCTTTCGCAGAAAGTCGTGTCTTGGTTCCAAAGATGATCTAATTTGGAAGGAGGCCCGCTCCTAACTTTATACTAGGAAAAGGGGCTGACCCGGTGACTAGGTCCTGCCTATGGGTGGGACTAGGAGGGGGGTGGTTACTCCCCTCTCCCATGCCGGACTTTCCCCAGGCCAGGGGCTGGTGTGCCCCTGGAACTGGTTCTGACCGGCCTATGCGTAGTGAGCACCGGGGTGCCACTCAGCAGTCACCTTCCTGTAAAGCCCTGCCTACCCAGGATACACAAAACCCTGTCTGGGATGGTGCTAGCACCGCCCCGGACAGGAAACCCTTTGTCCAAGCTCTCCTCGCTGGAAGGACTCCCAGCTGCAGGGGGTCAGACTCGTGTCTGTGGTGGCAGCATCCATTTTGTGGAGCTGAGGCTTCGTTTAACTTTAACCGGGGTTCACAGTTACATACATGTCGTGTCCCTCTAGAAGGGTGGAATGTTAACCCCGTCGCCAGAATTGGCGAGGGGTTAGTATTCCAATTCGTATGACACCTTACTCGACATGTTTTGATAAAGCAATACCAAAGTTAGCATTTAACTGCGAGGATTATAATGCACTTAAGAGTATATGGTATGCGTTATCATGGAACAGCTATTAGGACTTGGTTCCGCAAGCTGCAAACGGGCTCAGCTCATGCCAGAGCACCATCTCACACGATTCCAAGCACTCTGCCTTCAGGATTGTCAAGGCCTGCCATAGGAGTGACTGATAGGAATCTGTGTGTCCATTTTTAGGGTTAGATATAGGTATACTATATCTACAGCAAAGGGTGATTACACGACTTTGCCCCAGCTGTCATGCAGCCAGTTGTGCCAAATTTAGGAGGCCAGCCAGGGGTGGCATAATACATGCTTCAGCCCCTGGTAGGCCCTGGGTACACCTATGCCCTGAGTTACAGGGTCTGATAAGGTGGCCCAGTACCAATTGGTAAATGCACCTAGGGTACATGTCGTAATTTAGAGAGAGAACAGCCAGGCTGTGGGTCTGATTGGCAGGCCCACAGCCAGAGAAAGTCGTAAACCAGTGAAACAAAAGCAAAAAATCTGGGTGATCATAGGATTGCAGACCCTACTCTCCTACACTCACTCTCCACAGTTGTCCCAATTGGCACAGAGTATGTGGAAGTGGGCCATTCAGAGGAACATTTTCCTCATGGCGGAGCACCTCCCGGGCCAGGACAACCAGATGGCGGATCTGCTCCGCCGGCACAGTCATCAGGTGCACAAGTGGGAGATTCATCCATCGGTGCTGCAACCGTACTTCCAGCAGTGGGAGAATCCAGACATCAACCTGTTCGCCACAAACGTGAACGCAAAATGCCCAAACTTCGCCGCCAGGTTCCCACACCCGCGGTCTCAGGGCAATGCGATATGGATGAACTGGTCAGGCAGATTTGCGTACGCTTTTCCGCCAGCCCCGCTCATACCTCTGGTGTCACGGAAACTCAGACAGCACTCGATGACTCTCATCCTGGTTGCTCCAACGTGGGCAAGCATGGTACACCACGTTCCTAGAACTTTCCGTGGTGCCTCATCAAAGACTGCACCTTACACCCAGTCTTCTCACTCAGAGCCATGGCGAAGTTCAGCACCCAGATCCGCAACAGTTAACCTTGCGATATGGCTCCTGAAGTCATAGAATTTGGGTATCTGAATCTGCCTCCTGATTGTATGGACATCATTAAGGAGGCACGACGGCCTACCACTAGGGCCTGCTATGCTGCCAAATGGAAGCGTTTTGTCATTTACTGTTCCAGCTGTGACATAAACCCGCTAGATGCATCGACACAGGACATTATTTGTTACCTGTTCCATTTATACAGATGCAACCTGGCATACAGTTCTATACGTATCCATTTGGCGGCAATGGCGGCTTACTTACAGAACAGACTTTCACTGTTCAGAGTGCCAGCGATAAAAGCTTTTATGGAGGGACTCAAGCGAGTCATTCCACCCAGAAGGCCACCTTCACCTGCCTGGAATCTTAATGTGGTTTTGACCAGACTGATGGGACCTCCTTTCGAGCCTCTCCACTCATGTGAGATACAGTTCCTTACGTGGAAGGTTGCCTTCTTAGTAGAGATCACGTCGCTGAGATGGGTTAGCGAGCTGCAAGCCCTAACCATTCAAGAACCTTTTATACAGGTCCACGCAAATAGGGTAGTACTACGCACTAACCCTAAATTCATGCCCAAGGTGGTTTCTCAGTTCCACATTAATCAAACTATTGAACTGCCAGTTTTCTTTCCTAATCCTGACTCAGTGGCAGAAAGGTCACTGCACACATTGGACGTCAAAAGAGCCCTCCTGTACTATATAGACAGGACAAAGGATTTCAGGAAGACTAAACAACTCTTTGTTGCTTTCTCACCACAGCACAAAGGCAAACCCATTTCAAAATCAGGTATAGCCAGGTGGATTGTTAAGTGTATTCAGATTTGTTATCAGACGGCTAAACGCACACTAACAGTCCCCCCAAGAGCGCATTCCACACGCAAGCTAGGGGCATCCATTGCTTTCTTGGGTAACATTCCATTGGAGGACATTTGTAGAGCAGCCACATGGAATAACATACATACATTCACCAAACACTACTGTGTTGATGTACATTCCAAGCAGCAGGCTGCTGTAGGTCAGGCTATTCTAAAGTCCCTCTTTCAGGCTGCTGCAGCTGGCTCGGGCAACCACCGCTAAGGGAGAAACTGCTATTATTATTATTATTATTATGTTTCTTATATAGCGCCAGAATCGACCCCCGAAGGGGTATCTCCGCGCTTGCCTTGGGAACCCGTCCTGGCTTTTCCCTGTGAGATAGCCCCTACAGGGCATCCCCAAGGTGAAAGCCAGGCATCCCGCCGCAGGGGGGGCCATTGTGGAGATTAAGCAAGCTTAATGCCCAGAGTTGCAGAGTGTGAACCCATGATTAGGTCAGGCACCGAAGCGAGAATTATCGAGTCCATGGACATTTGAGCTCAAGACCCTGCCGCGTCGGGAATTGAACCCTGGTCCCGGGTCTGACCTCTGCTTCAGGGTCTGCCTGCTCTAACCAGTGAGCCACACTGCTATTTAGTCTATGCACAAGATATGAATTTAGCGGCCCACATGCCTCGAACGGAATATGCTACATACCAGTATACATCTGTTCTTGGCATGTAGGGCCGCTAACATTCATATCGACCACCCATCCTCCCCAGTGCCTGTCGCAGCTGTAGCAGTCGGAATTACTTCTGGCATGGTCATCAGGTATCTTATTGGACTCCATCTCTGCCACAATGGCGAAAAACAATCTGAGGATGGAGATGATGCCCATACGCACTGTAGTCCAGGGGAGGAGCCACCTATCTCGTGATACTTCAAAGATTCTTCCAGGACAACAAGGTGCAATCATCCGGACCCAACACGGCGGCGATCTATGCACAAGATATGAATGTTAGCGGCCCTACATGCCAAGAACAGATGCATACTGGTAAGTAGCATATTCCATACCAGTTATACAGACAGTCAGGCCTTCAGGGCAGTAGAACACACGGTCACACCTGGATTACCAATTGCAGCTATTTCTTTGCTTAAATTGGGGTTACGGCAGTCGTGATGATTTCCTTGTTTCCTTGTATCCTGAGAAGATCAACTGTATATCAGCCTCTCGGTTAGTATTTTGATTCATTCATCCTGGTAGATAACTCACATCATACTACATCCTTCCTTTACTAAAAATAACATTGAGAAATCCCGTCATGTAGCTCGACTGTTTAATTTAACCCCTTCCATGCTCATGACGAGCTCAGCTCGTCATGAGGCACAGTTGAGCTGTGCTGATGACGAGCTGAGCTCGTCATGAATAAGTGAGAATTCCGATTTTCAGCACAGGGGAAAAATAACCACAGCAGCGATGTGGTTAAAGTGCAGTTTTGAAACAGTTAATCCCAATGATATAACTATCGAATCAATTCTGGAACCTGCTGCGTAATTAAACCATCATAGCTAAATTGAGATGATAAAGTTCAGTGGTTTAGCTTTAACCTCATTTGTGGTAGTCACTTTATTTCTTAGTGGCTGGTCTTCTCTTAATTTTTTTACTCTATTGTACATATAAGGAATATCCGGAACAACCTTATTTTAGGAAAGACTCTGAATTAATGCTGCAAAAACGTTTGTTTGTTAATCTAGTCAGAAATATTAGTCCGCCTTTAATGTGCAGAAGGTACTGCAACATATTTATACCAGTGTGATGCACAGTACATTCTGAAACTTAAATTCTGACATGAAGAGTAAATTGATGGCAGATGTGGTGTCGTTTCCTGCACATTTGTCCATCATTTTAACTTACAATCCTGGGATGTCCCTCAAGCAATTTGTAATGATCAGAGTTCTCAGAATATGGTGGGTAGCACATTTTAGAGGGACACTCTGTGCCTTTTGGGGCACGTTTTCTACATTACTGGATTTCAACACTTTGGGGATGATGGTGATTATTCAGGCTAGTTATGATTCACACAACTCTCTCTAGGTGGCTCTTTTGCAACATAGCAGATACCTGCTAGCTTCATATTTTGTGAGGGTTTAACATCAGAGTAGATAGTCTTGTAGTCTTTTGGTGTAGACAGATGGTGTCTGCAGTCCTCTGATGCAGGGAACATTCTCAAGATAGTTTAATCCATATTTGATGTCTGGATTTGCTCATATACAGACATTTCTACAATTGATCTCTGAAACAAGTGCTCTCATTTTGTAGCTTGGTTCAGCAGGGTGCCTAGCTTCTTGGGAGAGAGCCTGATGGAAAAGGAGGGAGAATGATAGCAAATGCAGTCTGTTCGGGGGCTGTAGAGGAGAGAGTTTCAGTGCAATTCTCACCCCACAATCAAAAACTATTTTGAAGTGCTACAAGGCAGAGTATATTGAAATATGCTGTGGCAATAATCCAGATAGAAACCAGTGCTGAACAGCGAAGGTTAATTACTTCTTTCTCACTATGTATTTTCATGTTTAAAAATATTTCATTTTGGTAGCTTATTTGCCAAGATTAAAACAAAAAAAAGGAATGGAGTAAGAAGCTAAGACGTCTGATCACTGAGAACATATTATTTACTAAAGAGAAGTCTTTGGTATCTTCAGAAAGTGGCAATACTGTGGATGCTGCTAATGGCTTTGAGAGGCATGTTTCAAGACAACCTTTTGTCTCCTCCCTCAAAGACCACATATTAGAACACTTGCTGCCACTTCATGCATTTACAGATGTGCAGTGAATGTAGCTCAGTTTCTGTTCTTTTAAGAATAATGTATATTTTCTTGACTTTAAAGTAGATATTTTCTTTGGTGCTGTATAAAAAAAAGAGAAATACAAATGTATATAGATATATATATATATATATATATATATATCTCACAAATGTTGTACTTGTTTTGATGCAGTTGACAAAAAAGCACTGATGAAAGTGTAAACCGTTTTCTTCATCTTGTAGGCTGACCAAAATCCTCATGCTTGTGAATGCCATGTTTGCAAGCAAGAAACACCAGGTCTACCTCCATCCCCCCTAACAGCTGGACGTTATTCTGCTGGACATCAGTTTATGAACCCAGACAAACCTCCACATCCTGCACTTCACCTTTACCCCCATATTCATGGACATCTACCATTACACACTGTTCCTCACCTGCCTCGGCCGATAATTCATCCCAGTTTGTATACAGCATCACCATTTGCACATAATAAGGTATGTTTTGAAAGCAGTTGTACAATTTGAATAATACATTATTAAAACTACCTACCTAACCCAATTTCCTTAGTGCTGTTGTAGTGTTTGTGTACTTTCTACAGTTGGTTAAACAAAAGGTAATTCACACCATGTAGGAAATAAAATGTGTCTTGGTTCGGCAAACAAGCAGATTTACTTTCCTTTCAACCCCTTTTTTCGGTACCATTAGCAACTCTTCCCCCCCCAAAAAAAGTTTCCCCTCAAAATGATGATAAACTATATACGCACCAAGTTGTTTTATCATTTCAGTGGGATTCTCAATCTTATTCTACCCAGCCCATACCTTCAGCTTTTCTGCCCCCTCAACCTAATCTTTGATAACCTATAGATATGCACTCACCTTCGCAAGTTAAGGAAATCACATACTCATGAGTACCTGCAGTTTCAAAGTTGTCATATTTATACTGGCACTGCTATCAACCGTATATGAGTACTATATATATATGTATATTCCACATATATCACTCCAAACTTGCCCTTGGCAACTGTCCTGCTACATTAGTTTTGCAGCATGAATCTTTCTGGATTCACATGCTGTGCATTATTCAGCCATCTGATGGTTTGGTTTGGAATTGTTGCTATTTTTTCTTTCTTCTCTTTTTTTGTTGTCGTTTTTTTTAATGTAGGCGAAGTCACCGACCATTTGGTGGAATGTCCTCCTCAATGATGTCAGTCGTGTGCCCCATTGTTTGGTTGCAATCTTCTGATTCTTTTTTCCGCTGTTGAGTCTGGATGTAGTGGCGCGAACTGCAATAAGAATTGGCGACGTTTTATGGAACACAAGAAAATGAAAACAAACCTTTCTAACAGTAAAGAAGAAGTTCTGAACACCGATGAACGCCGATGAGACTCGCTAAAACCTTGTGGTTGGATAATCCTGGAAGACCATAAGGTCTTTTACCACACGGTGCGGGGAATGTATCAATTGGTAGGGAGCATATGCTTGTTCCGCCCTAATGTCAATGCAAGTTAATGTAGAAGGATAGTCACCAAGTCAGCAACTTGTGCCTGCCCAGGTACCACTTATTGGAACGGTTAGATGCCTGCACTCATTTTTATCCAAAGACCCTTAAAGTAAGAAAGAAGCATAGAAAGGCGCACTACACCAGGGCTTAAACTCTGACACATACCACAGGTCAGAGGTGACCTACAGCGACCACAGACTAGGCTGAAATGAGGCAATGGCAGGGCTTGGACTTCGAGGCAGTCGACACAGAGAATGAGAAAGCAGCAGTATTTAACACTGGTTACTACCAGTTTATGTAGGAGACAGTCCTGTTCCTAGGCATCCTATTCAAATCCTCAAGCAGTTTGCATCATGTCTTCATAATTTCTCTTTAGAAGACTTATTTTTTTAATACTTGAGCAATATGTGGCTAATGTGAATAATCGAGTCATTGACAATCAATGTCTCTGGGTCGCATGTCATTTTGCACTCCCATTGTCTAACAAAGTTACTCTGATCTGACGTGTAACTTTGGAGTCATAGAAAAGCTAAACAAGGTAGCAGGTGGGAGCAAGAGAAGCTAAGGTAGATTATGATACAGTAAAAGAAACTCAGCCTCTCGTCAGACCACATAAGTACTCATTTGGCCTTCAGTCATTACATGGGAATTGCAGACTGGTTAGAGGGGTCACCCCCAAGAATTTCCTTTTAGGTAACAACCTTTAGGTTGCTGTATCTTGCAACTGACTGGGGGCAACTACGTTTTTTTTCACCGGGGTGGGCATCTTAATGAGTAAGAAGAAACCATTAGGTCCATGCTAATCTTGGCTCAAAGATTTTACAGGGAATATTCTCGATCTGCTAGTAGTTGTAACTCCTGTCCTTGAGAAGCTGCCCAGTTCTTGCCAACTCAACAGAGACCCAGCCCCTCTTAAATAGGCCTCAGAGCACACTCTTTTCTAACATGGCACCGAACATGATCTTGTTTGCTTATAGGAAGAGTATTCTTTATAGCAGCTGTATAATGCGACTAAAATGAGAACCAGCTAAAACCGTTTTTTCCAAAGTGTGGGTTGGTCGCTAGCTGATTTTGATGGGTTGCGAAAATCAGAGCAATAAATAAAGATGCTTTTTTGTTCAGAGTTTTAACTTGTCACATTTGTCAGTGATTTAAAGACCGAGGTCAGGCTGGTTTATTTTTCTAAAATTGGGATTGTCTCTTTTTTTTTTCTCACTGCAAAGTGAGAGAAGTTTTTATGTCAAAATCTTTTTATTGATTTTAAACAACTCAGTAATTGGAGCTACACCGAGTACAGTTCATATGCCAAGAGTTACAGATATCGAAAATAATACACTGCATGTTTGCAACGTCTTAACATAACTTAAATATCTTCAAATATGTCCCTACTATAATAGCCCTGTCATTGCGGGGCTGCAGATACAGAGCTTACATACTTCAGGATGTGGCCACGATTAGTGCTCAAGAGCCCCTATAAGGCACATAACTTTAAATCTGAAAGAGACACGTTAGTGATAGATTCCTTACCTTAGAATATCCCCAGGCGTCAGACTGGATCCGGAAATTTTTGCGTAGCAATACCACTGCGCGTCGGTAAGCGTCGTCCGCGTCCGTCGTTGGCGCCAGAATGACGTCGTCTGAGTACTTAGACGCCGCCCATGCGCGCTGACATCGGTTCTTCTTTTTTCCGCGCCAGCTAGCGCAGATCCGGAGAAGCTCTACCCCTAGTCATTTTTTGACTAAATCTTTCTTCGAGTCTTCGACTCTATCGGTGCCTGTAGGGATGCCCGGGTTCAAACCCGGTTCGAAGTGCGACCGACTGTCGGTTACGGACCATCATCGCCGGTGCCTGAAGTGTTTAGGCCTCAACCACGACGACCGTACCTGCTCCGACTGCCGGGCCCTGACGTCTAAAGCTAAGCGGGAGCGGTCCCGCAAGCGACTTGAGCTCCGGCAGTCGGCGCCGTTCCAGGTCCCGGGCCCGGTCCTACGGGAGGTCGAGGGACCGGTCACGGGGTCGGAGTCATCGCAGCTCCGGGAGTGGACATCGGTCGTCAGGCTCCAAGTCCTCAGGTAAGAGGCATGAGAGGTCGGGGAGACGTCATCGCTCCTCCGACCCACCCAGATGCTCACCCAGATGCTCGCACGATGCGGCCGGGGGTTCGGGCTACACGGCCCACGCGGCTCCGAGGGAGTCGCAAGCGTCGCCGCCTGCCCCACACCTTCGGGTCCCTGGGCACGGCACAGCGCGACGCCGGAGGAGATCGAGCGGTACCTCATGGCCATGAGGTCCCTCCCTCCTCAGTCGGGTTCCGTGGCGCCTCCGGGCCCAACGGTCCCGGCTGGAGGCCCTAGCGTGTTGGGCACTTTGGCCCCGACGCCGCCGGCGACTTCGGTCCCGGCGCCGCAGGACCTCACCGGATCAGCTTCCGGATCCGGGTCGTCGCCGGTCGACCTCACGACCTCACCGGCGCCGGCCCCACGGGTGTCGCCCCCGGCGCCCACTGTGGACGCCGTCACCAATGTTCCCTTCGGTCCGACTCTGGCGCCAGAACGGCGCCTCTGGTCTCCGCTTCAGACGGCCTTTGGAGATTTTTATTTCCATGAGGAGGCCCCGTCTGTTAATCCTGCTTTACAGGAAACGGGTGACGAGGGAGATTGGCAGGGGTCTGAGGACCCTCTGGCGCTGGAGTGCCAGTCTCAACAGGACTGGACATATGAGCTTGGGGAGGCCAGTGGTATTGACACTTCGCCAGACACTGGATTTTTCTCGCCTCCAACCGTGGCTTTGGAGGAGGGGTCTACTTATAGTGTAGTGTTGACGAGAGCGGCCAAGGCCTTAAACCTTGAGCTCCCCGTCGCGGCCGTGAGGACTAACTTACTTTCTGAGGTCCTCGCACCACAGACAAGCTCCAGCGAGCCTCTGCTGCCGTTCAATGAGGCCTTATGTGACGTTCTTGTGGGCACTTGGTCGAAGCCCACCACAGGTCCGCCTGTGGATAGGAACGTGGCTAGACGCTACCGCCCAGCCCCGGGCGACCCTTGCTCTTTGTCCACCCATCCCACCCTGAGAGTCTGGTTATCCAGGCCTCCACTTCCCAGAACGCATTCCCGTCGGCTCCGCCCGGTCAGGAATCCAAGAGATTTGAGCAGTTCAGGAAGAAGGTGTTCTCGTCCCTAAGCTTAGGGCTGCGGTCTGTCAATACCGCCTGTCTCTTGGGCCGCTACACCCACACCCTGTGGGACGCGGTCGCGGACGTGTTGCCACAATGTCCGGAGGAGGTCCGGGTTAAACTCGCCCAAACCCTTGTGGAGGGCCGAGATGCAGCACGATATTCCATCCGGTGTGGGCTGGATACCACGGGCTCACTGGGCAGGGCGATGGCAACGACGGTGGCGGTTCGACGCCACGACTGGTTGAGGTCCGCCAACTTTTCGGCCGATGTCAAGGCCTCACTTCTGGACATGCCGTTTGATCGCCGTCGCCTTTTTGGCGACAAGGCAGACCATGCGCGTTAGCGTTTTAAGGACTCCAGGGCTACAGCCAGGTCCTTGGGCCTCTCGTTCACACGCCAGCAATCGGGTGCCTTTCGCTCCTTTCGTGGCCAGGGATGGGGCGCACCCACACGTGCTGCCAGCCACGCGCCGCAGAATGTTCAACAGCGCGGTGGCGGCCGTAGAAACCGCCGTGGCGGCGGTCGGGGACAACGGCGAGGCCAGTCCACACCTCCCTCTGCAGCACCTGCCTCAAAACCTTCTGAGTTTTCAGGCCCATGTGACGCCGGTGGGAGGCAGGGTTCGACATCACCTCTCCCACTGGCGCACTGTCAGCTCGGACAGGTGGGCGCTGCAAATCGTTCGAAGGGGCTACTCCCTCCCCTTCGAGGCGACCCCTCCAGCCATGGCACCGCAATTCCACCGCGTGTCGGGGGATCACTTGCAACTTCTGCAAGAGGAAGTCACGGCCCTCTTGGCCAAGGGGGCCATCGAGCGCGTTCATGGGCCGAAAGTAGGGTGTGGTTGTTACTCCCACTACTTTCTGGTACCCAAGAAGGGCAAAGGGGGCCTACGCCCTATCTTGGACCTGCGGAATGTCAACGGCTTCCTCCGGAAAGAGAAGTTCAAGATGCTGACTTTGGCTCAGGTCTTAGCTGCCCTGGACCCGGGAGACTGGATGGTAGCGTTGGACTTGCAGGACGCTTATTTTCACATCCCCGTCCTGCCTGTCCACCGGCGTTACCTGCGGTTCACGGTAGGCCACAAGCACTTTCAGTTTACTGTGCTCCGCTTCAGCCTTACCAGCGCCCCTCGGGTGTTCACGAAGGTGATGGCGGTGGTCGCAGCTCATCTGCGCAGGTTAGGGGTGTCAGTCTTCCCCTACCTCGACGATTGGTTGTTGAAGGCGGGCTCGCCCCAGACAGTGGTCAGCCACCTCCAGCCTACGCCGACCTCCTGCACTTGCTGGGGTTCTCCATCAACGTGCCGTAGTCGCACCTGTGCACCTCTCAGAAGCTCCTCTTCATAGGAGCGGTACTCGATTCGGCGCAGTTTCAGGTTTACCCACCATAACAGCGGGTTCGGGATATACAGGCTCTGATTCCAATCTTCCAGCCTTTATCCCGAGTCTCGGTCAGGTTGACGCTGCGGCTTCTGGGGCTGATGGCCTCCTGCATCCTTCTGGTGCACCACGCCCGGTGGCGGATGGCGGCTCTGCAGTGGGACCTGAAGTTTCAGTGGGTCCAGCATCAGGGCAACTTGTCCGATCATGTCTTGATCTCGGAGGGCACTGCGAGACAACTGCAGTGGTGGTTCACGGACCGCGATTGGGTCAGTGACAGATCCCTCTCCCTACCCCACCCGGAGCACGTGGTTGTGACGGCCGCGTCCCTGCAGGGCTGGGGAGGCCACATGGGAGAGGCGGAGATCAGATGCCTCTGGTCTCCGGCGGAGTCCCGGCTCCATATCAACCTATTGGAGCTGCGGGCGATTCGTCTAGCACTGAAGGCATTCCTTCCCTCTGTCCAGGGAAGTGTAGTGCAGGTGTTCACGGACAACACCACCGCCATGTGGTACTGTAACAAACAGGGCGGGGTGGGGTCGTGGAACCTATGCCAGGAGGCTCTGAGGCCTCTGGCAGTGGCTGGAACATCGGGGCGTGACCCTGGTGGTTCAACACCTGGCAGGCTCTCTGAATTCCAGGGCGGATGAACTCAGCCGTCGGTGCATGATGGATCACGAATGGCGTCTGAACTCAGACGTGGCGCAAGGCCTCTTTCAGTAATGGGGCGAGCCTTGGTTAGATCTATTCGCCACAGAAGAGAACGCGCAATGTCATCAGTTCTGCGTTGGAATTTCCAAGGCGGCACTCGCACGGAGACGCTTTTCGTTGCGAGTGGAGTTGCGGTCTATTGTACGCCTTTCTGTCTATACCACTTCTGCCCAGAGTACTGAAGAAGATCAGGCGCGACCGGGCCCAGGTTATCCTTGTGGCTCCGGACTGGGCACGAAGATACTGGTATCCCGAGCTACTCAGCATGTCAGTCGATCCCCCGATTCGTCTGCCTCTTCGGGTGGACCTTCTATCGCACCAGCAGGGGACGGTTCTGCACCCGAACCTGTCCAGTCTCCACCTACAAGCTTGGAGATTGAGCGGCGGCAGTTGAGGCCATTTGACTTGCCTCCCGAAGTCTGTGATATCATTCTGGCAGCCAGGCGTCCCTCCACAAAGTCGGTATACGCCTGAAGGTGGAACAGATTTGTGGCATGGTGCACAGCCAAGGCTGTGGACCCACTCTCTGCACCCCTTTCTGAGGTTCTCCTCTTTCTTCTTTCTCTTGCCCAGCAGGGCTCTGCTCTGGGCACTCTCAAGGGGTACCTTTCTGCCCTTTCCGCCTTCTTACGGCTACCTGATCAGCCTTCCTTGTTCAAGTCCCCCATTGTAAATAGGTTTTTGAAGGGCATCACACACATGTTCCCTCCTGTTCCCTTTGTGATGCCCCAGTGGGACTTGAATCTTGTGCTTACTTACCTCATGTGTGCTCCCTTTGAGCCGCTCCATAACTGTCCTCTCCGTCTTCTTACTCTGAAGACTGCTTTCCTGGTTGCCATCACCTCTGCCAGGAAAGTGAGTGAGCTCCAGGCTCTTTCTTCTACACCTCCTTTCCTCTCTGTTCATCCGGACAAGGTTGTGTTGCGAACAAGACCTTCCTTCTTGCCCAAAGTTGTCACGGCCTTCCACATCGGGCAGTCCATTACTTTGCCCACCTTCTTTCCGCCTCTGCATCACTCAAAAGAGGAAGAGAGGCTCCACCGGCTGGACCCAAAACGTGCTCTCTCTTATTATCTAGATCGCACACGCCAGTTCCGGGTGGATGACCAACTCTTCGTTGGTTACGTGGGGGCTAAGAAGGGAAAGGCGGTGCACAAGAGGACCATCTCGCGGTGGATCATCTTGTGTATCCAGGCATGGCCAAAAAGACACCCCTGCTGGATTGCGGGCTCATTCTACTCTGGCCACGGCGACTACAACTGCTCTGGGCCGAGGAGTGCCCTTGCAGGACATTTGCCAGGCAGCTACGTGGGCCTCGCTGCACACGTTTGCACGACACTAATGCCTGGACAGCCAAGTCCGGAGGGATGACTTCTTTGGCCGTTCCGTCCTCCAGGACTTTCTGGTGTGATTATTGGTTCGCAGACCCACCACCGGGGTTGGTATTGCTGGGGTATCTATTCTAAGGTAAGGAATCTATCACTAACGTGTCTCTTTCAGATGCACAAGTTACTACTTGTGTAACGATATATCTGTAAGAGACATTAGTTAGTGATAGATTCCTTACCGCCCCCCCCCCCCCACCGCCCCCCCCCCCGCCCCCCCATCCTCCCCGTTCTGCGAACCGATATCTAGGGTTAAGGTCATCCCCTTTCAGGGCCCTAGTTTCATGGCACCAGTGTTGGTTCTATCATGGCTCTGCGTATCTGGCGCGGAAAAGCTGTGTATCAGAACTGACGTCCGCGCGCATGGGCGGCCTCTAAGTACTCCGACAATGTCATTCCGGCGCTAACGACGCCGACGACGGACGCGGAGCCGCGGGCGACACCTACCGACGCGCAGGGTTATTGCTACGCAAAAATTTCCTTATCCAGTCTGACGCCTGGGGATATTCTAAGGTAAGGAATTTATCACTAACTAATGTCTCTTACAGATATATCGTTACACAAGTAGTAACTTGTGCAACAAAACGAAAATAGTCCAATCATACCATGGTGAATTTTGTTAATGATCCAGCTGGGACTGGGGGAGGTTGGGGGCTGCTGTTGCCGTCCGGACCCAACAGGCTCAAGGGGCTCACATGTTGCTCCCTGGTGGAGTAATGCAGTAATCCCGCCAGACGATTCAGAAAAGGGGGTGGTGATGAACAGAGTGTCTGAATTAAGCAGACCACTCTTACCCAGTCCAAAGATCAGGGCTTGATCCATCACCGTTATTTATCTCACTGCACCATCCCAGCTCAGAACCTGGCTATATGCAAATCAGTCTGTCCCTGGCCCAGTGCATCATGGGAACAGGGCAGACTAAACTACCAAGCCAATTCTTCACCAGAATCCCGCCAGAGGCGTTGTAGTGTTCGGCAGATCGCGACTGCCCGGAAAGCGAAGGGTGACATCAGACTATTATATCTGAAAGGGGTGGAGGGCTCTCAGTCTGGGGCCACAAGCGAACAGGGCCAATCCCTCTGATAGGTAGCTCACCAAAGGATTCCAGACATAGTCAAAACCCTTCCGTGTGTCCTCTACTATGTCCGTCATTCACTCAAGAGCCAGTGCACGCCATAGTCTGGGATGCCATTGCATGAGAGAGGGGGCTTCTGAATTTTTCCATGTTGCGGCGATTGCCATCTTGACCGCTACCAAGCATAGCCACATAATGGAATGATCCCCTTGTGTTTGATATTTCAGACTGGGGCCCGCAGTCCCAGGAGAGTGTGTTCTATAATATCTGAAATTAGGTAGCCCAGATCCGTTTTATTTGGGAGAGTTTTCTTTCCAGAAAGTTTTAATAGAGGGGCAGCCCCACCAGATTTGACGGAAGTCTCCCAGCAACCCACAACCCGCCAACATTTATCTGAAGCTTTATGGAATATATTGATACATTTCTGGGGCTGTTGATGCCATTCGCACATAATTTTATAGTGAGCTTCTCTTAAATACTTGGAACGGTTATATTTAGTAATGTCTTTACACAGGGGGCCCCACTGTTTCTTCCCTATGGGGGTGGTTATTTATGTATTTATTTAAAGAGTTTTATATAGCGCTGGCTAGACCCGGATGTATCAGAGCACTTTACATGAGGTTCAACAATATTACAAGATTGCATCAGTTTCAATATACAACAGTGGCTAGAAAAACAAGTACAAGAGCATAGAAAACGAGATAAGTGATTATAGAGGGGAAGGGGGTAGGGGTAAAGGGGAGATACAGCAGAAAGACGGATGAAGGTCTGCCCGAAGTCCGGCTGGGTAGTTGAAGGTCGAGGGGGAGTCCCAAAACCCATCTCCTCTATAGCTATCGGGTAGCTCCACTGGGCTTTGGCCAAATAGCTAGGTCTCAAGGGAAACCTAACACTAGCATGGATGGCAAAATAATGGAGCATAGAGGGAGGGTGAGAAAAGGGAGGAAAGGGAATATACAACATGGAGAGACGAAAAGAAGTCAGTCTAAAGGCCGACTGGGTAGGTGACGACCTCGCTGAGGGAGTACAAAATGATTTGCAGCCTTTAGTTGTAGTACCGGATTTGACAAATTTCTCGATTGGGAGCAGATCTCTGGTCGCAGCCAGCCTCTCCTGAGGTTGTTGCACCCAGTATGTGAGCTGTAAATAATGGTATTCTTCTGTGGGTGGACATTTAAAAAACCCTGCAAACTCTGCAGGGGTAAGCAGTTTTCACCTCTTGAAGAGATCGGATACCACATATCTGCCATTTATCAAAGGGAAAGCTGGATTAAAATGGATGGGGGTATAAGCGAATGTAAAGGTCGTCGAAGGCAAGGTGCTAGTGACGTTGTCGCATATTCGAAGGGCGGTGGCTGTGGGGGTGCTTAGCTATACCTTAGGCAGCCTGTCTTGCTTCTGTTTCCATTGGAGGTCCCATATGGTTCTGCCGATCCATATGGAGCCAATGTTTCTCGGAGGCTTTGAGGGACCATTCAGTCGGCACCCGGAGTTGGGCAGCCTTGTAATACCTGAGGAGGTCAGGAAGGGCCAGCCCCCCCTCCAGGAGCTATCTAATCAGTAGACGCTGTGATAAGTGAGCCCTTTGACCCTGACAAATAAATGTAATTGTCAACTTCTTCAGTTCCGCAAACAATTCCTTATCGACTGTAATCGGAAGGCCCTGAAAGAGGTAAAGAAGACTTGGGAGGACATTCATCTTGCTTGCATTTGTTCTACCTATCCATGTAATAAATGCAGATCCCCACTTTTTAAAGTCAGATTTAAGCTGTCGCAACAAGGGAGGGAGGTTAGCTTTTTAGAGAAATCTGTTGTTTTGTGGGTAATTTTGATGCCCATGTATGTGATTTCTTTACGTACGCAGCAGAAAAGAGAAGTCTCCTCGATCCTAGCTATTACCTTCTGGGGTAGTGTTAGATTGAGGAGAAAAGATTTAGACAAATTTACTTTGAATCCTGCGACTCTCTCAAAGAGGCTGAGTTCAGCCTGAATAGCTTGCAGTGAGATCAGCTGGTCGGTAATGGGAAGCAGAACATCGTTCTCAAATAGGGAGATTTTATGTTCGTCCATGCTGAACGTGACCCCTCTGATGTCTGGGTTCCCCCTTATCTGCTCCACCAATGGCTCGATGCAGAGACCAAAAAGCATTGGGGAAAGGGGACAGCCCTGTCTCGTTCCCCGCGAAAGTTGAAAAGAATCCGAGGCTACCTTGTTATATACCAGGACTCTGGATCTGGAAGAGTGGTAATTGGCCCTCACCATGCCTATAAAGGTTTCACTAAACCAAAATCGGCGTAGCATATGATTTAAGAATGACCAGTCGACGTGGTCGAAGGCCTTCTCCGCGTCTGAGGAGGGCCGCCGGGATGTGTTTTTCTGCCCTTACTCAATTCGGTGCAGACTCCTGCGTAGATTATTGTGGGTCTGCCGCCCCTTGATGAAACCAGATTGGTCTGGGTGAATTAGTGCAGGTAATACATTTTGTAGGTGGCCAATATTTTGTAGTAGAGTTTAGCATCCAGATTTAGGAGGGTTATAGGCTTGTATGAGGCTCACAATTGTGGGTCCTTCCCTGCTTCAGGGATTATAGTGATTAAAGTCTCTCCCATTGTAGCTGATACCTGTCGCTTGGCCACTATGACGTTGAAGAGGTTCGCCAGGTGGAGAAAACTCAGGTGCAAATGTTCTATAGAATTGGACATTCAGCCTGTCGGGGCCTGGGGCTTTCTGAAGTTTAAGGACATCTATCGCCTTTTGAACTTCTTCTATTGATATAGGTTCACTGAGTTCCACATTGATAGTGGGGAAACCTGTGGAAGTTCCAGGTACTCGGCCTGGTCCCAGAGTGTTAGGGTATCAGCAGTATAAAGGGAGCAATCGAAATCCCTGAAAGCAGTTGCTTTCCCCTCTTTGCTAAGATGGGAGACACTGGTGCCATTGATTTTTTTTTTTGTTTGACATATTCTTTTTCCTGTTTCACCCTGAGCTGACGCGCCAAAAGTGTTCCTATTTTGTTACCCCCTTCATACCCTCGGGCCTGCAGGCTTAAAATGGTCTTTTCCACCCTTTTGGTATATACGGCCTGAAGCTTCCCCTTTGATATTGTCACCTGTCTCAGGGTCTGCACTGACTGGGCAGCTTTATGCACTTTATCGGCCATCCGTAGGTCCCCTCTCGTAAGCGACTGGACGGTGAACGGAATTTTGCTTCTTTGAAGCCTGTGGCTACAGAGGAGTAGCTCTTCTTCTCCAAGGGAGTCTGCTAAGTGACAGGGCGAGTTGCTTTCTCCACGAAAGACCGGTGCAGCAGGCAGGAACTGTTGGCACCAAGTTTGTTGTTGCTCCTCTGTTCTGGGGTCAGCAAACTTCTTGTCCACTCCTTCTTTGTGTCCGTTGAATCTGAAGTTCTGGTCTCAGGGTGTCCCCTAAATACTCCATTTAGGGTCGTTAAGGGGAGTGAGCGGTATTAGCCAATGGGGTCATTATACCCCTTAGATGATCACTTCCTTTGGGCAGTGAGGATCACCCTGTCTCAGAATTTCTTATTCCACCACACACAAGATGGGACAATAACTAACTTTTGTTTTCACTCCAGGCTGTTCACCCTAAAGGTGTGTCCAGTCTGGCAGTGCAACGCACCTCCCGCATAGCTCATTTTCCCGCCTGTCCTAGGGCAAGGTGGCCCAGGGCAGGGGGTGGCATCTCCCGTCTGGGGAAGCTTTAGGTTGCATATCAAAGGCCTGTGAAGCTTCCTGCCTTGATAGGCTGATTTACCAGCTTTTCTGGAAGAGGAGATGTAAAACACCTCTCTCCAGAGCAGGCATTGTTTCTGTCTTCTGAGACCAGGGCTCTTACCTCCTAGGGGTCAGAAACGTGCCTGTGGTGGTAGGCTGGACAGGACCAGTCAGCCAGCACACTCGAGGCCTAGAATGTTTCTGGGGGTACCTCTGAGGTACCCTCTGGGTGCATGTATTAAAGAATCCATCACTGGAATCACTTTGGGTGTATTAATATGTGGTGTTTGATACCAAACACCATAGGTTTCAGTGAAGCGGTTATGTGGCAGGGAAACTTGGTGACCTGTACTTTCCTTAAGATGGCTTCCCTTCTCACTTGCAATATCTAGTAATAGAACTAGTCATCACAGAGGCATATCTGCTCATGCAGATATATCCTCACATAAAATATAATGCATCCTGATTTAGGGCTTAAAGGCCTGCTGTAGGGGAGACTTATATATATTAGATGTAGTGACCTTGGCCTGGCACACAGGAATTTGTCATGTCTTGTTTTCACTCCTGGTTTGCACCATATCACGCAGGCTGCAGAGACAGTCTTTTTGGAATTGTGTCTGGATCCCTAGGAGTAGCATTAGATATGCTGTATGTAGCCTTTAGGGACCCGCTTTAGTACCCATGCCCTAGGTGTCTGGGGTATCGTTTACTGTGGGCGTACAGGGGTGCTTAAAGTCCTGTGCCAGTTGTAATACAATTAGACAACACCTTGTTTTGAGGAAGGAGTACTGGCACTGAGGTCTGGTTAGCTGACCTCAGTCCACTGTCTGAGTCGAAAATCAGCATCTAATATCTAAAAAGGGGGCAAAAAGTATGTGGGGGGAAACTGCAACAGAGCACAGTTACCTACAACGTTTTCCTATGTTTTTTAATTCGTTTGTTTTCTCCTCAATGAAAAATTTGCATTTGTGAAGCATAACTAACTTTTAGTTGTGTTTTTCATTTAATTTTAGAAGCTTTTAGGCTGAACATTTTCTTTAGTTATTTATGAATATCGTCTGTGTGTTGTTGCAGCCAGCTCCTGATGTGAAGAGCCTTCAGGTGCACGCAGAGGTGGTTGACTTAAGGACTGGCTGCATTATAGTCCCTTCTTGAAACCCACTTTGCAGCTAATCCTCTCTGGACGTAGCCATTCTCCTTGAGCAATGCTAGTTTGTTGCAGGCAGCCAACTCTCTTTTGGCCAACCCCCTAAATGCTCCTGCAGTTACTAATTTTGTGCCCAATTCTGGCAGCTCAACTATCTTGCTGAATCATAAAATAGCCCAATAGTTATTAGCAACTGGGGAGGAAGTTTTTATTTGGGGCATGGAGTAACATTCTGGCCTATGGAGGGTTAGTAGATGCCCTGCCTATGGCTCAAAGTGTAAATATTTTGTCTGGCTTTCTGCCTAGAACAGTTGATTAAGACATGCAGTGGAGCTTCTGCCCAAGACCACCAAAACTGATGATGCACCTGATACATGAAACTTGTCACTAAGGAAGGAACAGGAATAGAGGGTAATTATGAAACGGGAGCGAATGACCAAGAAGTGCAACAGTGGCACATAAACATTTCAGTGTGGTATGAATGTTGACCATTCACTTACTCTCCCTCATTTCTTTTTTTTTTTTTTACTGCCCTAGTTCATTCATGCCTTAGTTAACCCTCCCCTTCTTCCTTCCTCTTTAGTCACCTACACATTGTGATTTGCAATGCTCAAATCTGGGTCTGAAGGAACGTACTAGAAATGGAGTTGCATGCTGTGAGAAAGTGCCATCTTTCTTGCACTGGTATGCCCCCACTTTTTTCTGAACTGCTTATGTGCTTTGACTGAGTGTGCCCTGGGTTCCTGCCAACCAGGTACCCAGGGGCTGTGTTCTTTCCCTAAAAGCTGTGTTGAAACTAAAACCCAATTGGCATCTCTGGCCACCTGTCAGCCCCTAGTAAAGGGTACCCTAGGTACCCAGGGCATGGAGACCAGAGAAGACCCCTGAGGACTGCAGCACTTATTGTGCCACCCTCAGGGGCCCTGTACCCTTACACCCACACACTGCCTTTGCAGGCTGAGTGTCTAAGTACAGAACTAAAGAGTCGACATGGCACTCATCCCTGTGTGCCATGCCCACAGAACCCACTGCCCTGGCATACTTCAGTCACCCGTCTAGCTGGGTGCCTTATGCCAGAGGTGTGGACACAGGTGCATGAGCCAGTACCCAGGGCCATTCCTGGGCACTGTAAGTGCAGTGATGCCATTAAGAGTATATGGTGCTGGGAGGTTGTCATTACTAACTCCACAGCAACATAATGGCTACACTGAAGACTGACAAGTTTGGTACCAAACTTCTCAGCACATTAAACCCGCACTGATGTAAGTGTGGCATTTAATGTAAAATGCACCAGAGGGCATCTTAGAGATGCCCCCTGAAAACCTAACCTACAATCCACGTCTGAGCTGAGTGGCTGCAGAGGCTGCCACACAGCAGACATGTTGCTGGACCCCTGGGTGGAGAGCCCCCACACTCTCCTGGGCCTGCAACAATGCACATCTTGGGCGAGGTGCTAGGTCTACTCCCCCAGGATGGGCAGGGGGAAGCTTCAAAGGCATGCCCCCTCTGGCCTTTTCCAGACCATTTGCTGTACCCAACAACTGGCCCCCACCAGTCCTGACCCCCACTCTGGCAGGAAGACTGGCGGAAAAAACGAAGTCAGGAAGGGGGGTGTGCCAGCCTGTTCTAACCCCACCCATCAGGTGGGGGGAGACGAGGTGAAGCACGACCCCGGGCTCCGGCCATCTTGAAGATGGGGAGCCCTGACCAATCACAGCTAGGATCCTGCCCCCCTCCCACGGGAGAGGAGCTGTCTAGGGGGAGTACCTGCCTGCCTTGACCCTCTAAAGACTGGGACTCTGCTGCAACAACCCCTCTGGTGCCAGCCAGGAAGCTCTGGACCAGCCCACTCTGCACCTGCCGAGCCCGGCTCGTGCCCGAGTGATCCTAGACCATGAGGACGTCCCCCCGGCGACTGGGACCCGAAGTCCAGTGCCCAAAGACCCTCCTCGACGAACCAGACGACGCCTGCAGACTCAGAACCAGAGGCCCCCCCCAACCGTGACCAGCTGAGGGTAAGCTTTTCCGACACCCAAAGACACCCCGGCGCCCTACAGCTCCCTGTGCCTCCCTTTGGGGTACCTACCTGTACTCCAAGATCCCAACTTACCTCTTGACGTGCTGGTTGCCCCTGGAGAGTCTCCGCCCCCGAGTCTGCAGCCTTTGTTCCTTTTTTACCTTTTCCATTGGATAACATTGAGCGCCCGACGGCTCAAAAGCACCCTGCACCCAGCCTCCCGAGTACCGCTGGCTGTGCCACCTTTGTCCTATCCTGCTCCCCCCCTTTGCCCTGAGCAAGTGCCCAGCTCCCACAGCTGCGTGGCCTGCTAGCCAGCAGCCACCAACCGGTGGATAACATTGTGCCTAACTACCTCGGCACCCGGCCGCCCCTGCGCCGCTGAGGATGAACCAACTGTACCTACCTGACCCTGGGGGACCCCTGAGTCTATGCCCAGAACCACAACTTCACCAGCCGAATACTCACCAGGAAACCGATAACTCGTTTACCTGCCATTGAATAACATTGACTGGTTTGACTCTCAAAATCTTGCAAGTGTCTACTTTTGAAAACTTAAAATATTCATATAAAATCAGCCGAATTTCGAAATCCTCACCTGTGATCAGGAGAGGAGCCAGTACTGTACCTTGTATCCCAGTGCTGAACCGCAAAAGTAATCCGTAACAGGCTTACTATTGACTTGTATTTTCGCCATAGGAATCCCTTGTCTGCTTTTCTATGAAATTTCTTCAAAGTATCTATTTTTGAAAACTAGAAATATTCTTTAAAAATCAAACGAAATACTCAAACTTAATTACTTACCTGTTTTGAGTTGAGACCCCAGTGCTGGCCCCATAAGCCCACTACTGAATTACAAAAGTAACGAGAACGTACTTTACCTGCAATCTGAATTTTCTCCCATTGCATAACATTGCCAGATTTCTGTTGAAATGTTTCTAAGTGTGAACTTTTAAAATAGCTTTTTATTCCTGAAAAATCACTGCAATACCTAAAACGTTTTTGCTAAACTGCTTTCAGCTTAGACCCAAGGTCTGAATCTAGGAGCCAGCCCTGGAATTACCAAAGTAATCTACAAAGTAATCAACTGTGTTTATACAAGACAATCCATAGAACTCAATGCTGAATTGTGTGTAGAATTGTGTTGCCTAGTGCAACCCCTGTACCTATTGTGTTTACAAAGTTTATTGCCTTTCTGCAAAGTACTCACCTGAGACCTCTCATATTGAGAACAGTATATTTTGATACCTGTTGGTTCTAGAAATAAAACAACTATATCTTTGATATAAAAACAATTGCCCTGGAGTTCAGTCTTTGAGTGTGTGAAACCTTTGGCTGACTGAGTGTGTACAACAATGCTTTACACTGTCCTCTGGTACTGCCTTACTGCTCGACCAAGCTACCACTTTAGAGAGTAAGGTCACACCAGGCTTTAACCTCTGTTATACCTCTGGGGTTGGTGGACTCTATACACACTGTACCGTATTCTGGTCCAGTGTATATAGAGCCACTTTCTCACACATACTTCTAATAGAGAGACTTGGGCCATGTAATAGACATTGACCACGTACCTGGTGTTCAGGACTTCATTAAAGGTTGAGGCAGTGACTATAAATGCATTGTGTCTTCATTGAAGATCAAATCGAAAAGACATTGTCGATAATGCTGATACATCCTAACAGAAGCTGTATGAAGTTAACTGACTGTAGAATTTAATAAAATTAAAAAGAAAGGAAGCATTGAAAAGCATCTGTACTGGAGGTAAGTAAGTTGTTTTTGGAATCCATATTCCTTCCTTCTTGGATGGTTTTTCATGACTTATGATAACTGAAACATTTAATGTTTTATTAATTAATGTACAATTATCTTCAATGATTTGTACAGTATATGTTCCTAAAATAATATATCCTGAATAATTTACAGGCACTGCCACCAGGTTCTGTTCAGAATCATACAAATAAGCATCAGCCTTTTAATGCATCGCTTCAAGATCACATTTATCCAAGCTGTTTTGGTAGTACTCCAGACTGGAACAGTTCCAAATTTATTAGTCTTTGGGGCTCAGAAATGATGAACGACAAGAACTGGAACCCTGCTACGTTTTTGCCCGATAACGTGTCAGGTAATGCTTCTATTTTCTATATATTTTGCTTATGAAAAGTGAGCTGAAAAGGTTAATGGTGAAACTCCTAACCTGACACTTATTTAAGCTCTCTTCTCATGACCTTAACATAATTTTTTTAATGTAAAGATTGTCTAACTTAATACTTTTCTAGTGCACTGCTTTCTAGTGGCCAGGTTTGTTTTTCATACTGAGAAAACTAGGAATTGGTGGGCAGCTCATGGCATCTTTGACACTCCTTCAGTTAATTCTTGCATTAGGTGTTGTCCTTTCTCTTGTCTGCTATTCAGTCATTATGGAATTTTTATTCCTAGTCCCCTTTCAGTTTCTGTCCACATTTTCTTCTCACAGTATGTCTCCTTTCTCTGGTGTTATGCCTTCCTTTCCTCCTTGTTTTTATTTCCTCTTTATGCATGAGCATGTGTGCATGCCTTCTATTAGCTCATTGGCAGTGGGGTAGGAGGAAGAGGAAGTGAAGAGGGAGTGAGGATTAGAATAATGTGGAGTGTGCATGAAATAAAATGTGTTGAGAGTAACATTAATATAGCATACAATATGGATTTAATTGGCTTTTGACACTGGTAAGGGGCAGAAAGGAAGAGGAGGGATAATAAGGAGGTCAGGGTAAAATAAGGTGGCAAGCGTAGGAGATTATTATCGCGGGGGGAGAGGCAGGAGTAGAGGGGAAGCAGAGTGATAGGAGGGTTTTTTATATTGGCAGCAGTAGAGAATTAATGTTGAGAATTTATTTTTGTCTGTTGAAGTACATTAAAGAATTACAATTTAGCCCGTTGGTGCATTACATTTATTACATCACCTTTCATTTGAGTAATGCATTACATTTGGTTGCACATGTCAACCCTAGCTGTAGGAGTTGTCACAGTAATCTGTACTAGATTGAACGTCCTGTCAGTGACTCTTTGTAGGCTTGTTACTGACCGCTCCCTGTCTCCATATTAGTAATTAAGTACTAATATGGAGACAGGGAGCGGTCAGTAAACAAGCCTACAAAGAGTCATTGTCTGTTAACTATCTCAATGTGTGCCCCTTTCTGCCTTAGTGTTCATATCTGCTCCCTATCCCTGTTCAGTGTGCCTTGGTTCTCATTTCATTGTCCTTCATGTAGTGCATGCTTCAGCATCTGATAATATTTTTCATCTGTTATGCTGAGGCATCTTTTGATTTGACTCTTTTGTGCCTAGCCTTCTTTGCAGCTCTTTGGCAATTTGTGTTCAACTGTATTTATTACCAGTACTTAAGCATTGTATGTGGTGGGAAGTTATGTACTCTCTTTCAATCAACATTTATTTTTTAAACTGGTAGTTGCATATATGTTTTAATTAAAGTGTATCCTAGTGATCCACAAATAAATCGGGAACAGTTGAGGATTTTCAGATTTTTTTGATGTTACGAAAATTGAGAAGCCTTATTAGTTGCTTTTATTTTTAACCAAAGGGGGTGATATATTAGGACCAGCACTCCCTGAAATAAGACCAGAAGCACTTCCTACAACAACTAGCAACGACACCACAGCAGTAACCGATAGTAAGGAGAAAAAAAACACTGCAAAGAAGAAATGTCTATACAATTTCCAAGATGCCTTCATAGAAGCAAATAAAGTTGTCATGGCAACCTCTTCTGCCACCTCTTCTGTCTCTTGCACAGCTACCACGGTGCAGTCGAGCAGCAACCAATTTAAAGTGTCATCCAAGAGGTCCTCTTCAATAGGTAAGACATGGTTTGCATTTTATTCTATGTCTGCTTCACAGTTTGTGTGCTGTTATTTGTAACCTTTGTAAAATGTGTGCAACATTACCTTAATTAGGAATTCATCTGAACGTCAGATAATAGTACTTTTGCAGCGTGAATCTTTCTGGATTCACTATACTGTGCATATTCCGCGGTCTTGTGGTTGTGTCCGGATTCGTAGTCTTTTCTTTGTTTTTTTTGTCGCCCAGGTGGGCGTCGGCGTCACCCCTCCTTGGGTGTATTTCCGGTGACGTCGGCATGCTTCCTGCGGAAGCTCCCACCCTCGGGCGCCATCTTCAGATTCTTTTTTCCGCGGTCGGGTCTGGATCGTTCCCGTTGGGCTCCAGACATTTTTGGAGAAAGTACTAGGAAAAGATTGAAATTGGAGAAGATATCGAAAGAAGACCACTACGAAAGACTTCGCCGAACACTGACCAGCGAAAGGAAGGAGAAATCATCGAGGACTTCGACGATCGTCGACGTCCGCGCGGCCAGGGAGGCCTAAACACTCGATGATGGACAACACGCCGTTCAAGTTCTGCCCTAACTGCCACCACAAGTTCGCGCAGAAAGACCAACACCCGGTTTGCAACCTTTGCTTACCGGTAGACCACAGAAGCGAGGACTGCAACGCCTGCTCCGCCTTCGCCCCGAAGACCCTTCGTGTGAGGAAGAGCCAGAGGGTAGCGCACGCCACCCTCCAAGGAAAAGCCCCGACGCCATCGCTGTACGAGCTGGGGATGTCCTCGGAGGAAGAGGTCAACGCTGCCGCCGAAGACGACAGCTACACGGTCGTAGAGACCGATTACACAAAGACATCTGATAAGGTAGGAGACTCGTCGTTCCCCCAAGAGCACGAGAGACTCCGAGTCTCGAAAAAACGAGGGCAAGACCCCGAAAGCGCCGACGCAGAGACACCTGGCGTCCGCGGCTACCCACAGGCCCAGCGGATCCTCTGAGAAGGAGTCCCTAGCGCCGAGAGCTGTTGAGCAGCAGAAGTCGTCGAAGATCGTCCCCGAAAAGGACCGATCGACGTCGAGGGAGAAAGACCCTAAAGCCTCGACGCCGTACAGGGACCCGAAACCCAGTTCGACGCCCAACAACGCGGCCGAGATGGAAAAGAATCAACGGCGACTAGAAGCGGAAATGGAAAACATCTTGCAGCGGAAAAAGGATTTCGACGCCAAGATGAGAGCCTTCACGATTCCCCACAAGACCAAACCACCCATGCGAGAACTGGTCGAGGAGGAAGACGAACACGTCGAGGAACATGAGCCTGGCGCCGAAATGGTCGACAACCAGAAAGAGTACGAGAATCCCTACGAGGCTTACAGCTATGAGGAGGAAGAGGACAGCAGGTTGGACGCCGAGTCGGCCACCTCTGACCCGCAAGAGGAGGATTACCTGGATGTCGACACCGAGAGCCCGGAAGAGGCGGTCGACACATACTCCTCGAGGCCATCGCCGCCGGACGACATCGGGGCTTACAACTCGGTGATAAGGTCTGCGGCAGCAGCTTTCAAGCTCGACGAGGAGAAGCAGAAAGCGGACTTTCTCCTCGAGACATTACTCCCCACACAAACAAGGAGCCAGTATCTACCTATGCTCGACAGCGTCTTGGCGCAGGGGATGGAGGCATTCAGGGAGCCCGCAACATGCAAGGCAGTCACTCCCAGAACGGAAAAGAAGTACAAACATTCATCAAAGGACCCAGCCTACATTCGAGGCGTGGTCTCACGTGGCCACTACTTCTGGACCACCTCCTTATAAGGAGAGCAAAAGGATGGACTTAGTGGGCAGAAGGATCGAACGGAATGCCGCGACCCAATGGCGCATGGCTAATTCCAATGCCCTCATAAACAGGCACATGTACCAGATCATGGAGGAGCTAGGAAAACTGGTGAAAGACCTACCCCAGGAGGCCAGGCAGAAGGCCGAGAAACTGGTGGAAGACTGGAAGAATGCGGCAAATTGTTGCCTCAAGACGGCCCTGGATGGAGCAGACACCTCCAGCAGGCTCATGATGATGGGTGTCACGGAAAGAAGACACGCATGGCTCAGAATCTCAGGTTTAAGCCTGAGGTGCAACACAGCATCTTGAACACTCCGTTCAACGGCGAGACGCTGTTCGGGACAACAGTTGACGACAAACTCAGTCAACTAAAGAAAGACAATGAAACTGCACGATCCATGGGAGCTTTGCAGTTCAGAGGCAACAAGAGGGGCACCCAGTCACGGAGGCCCGGCGGAAGAGGTGGAAACCAGCCAGGTACTTCACACCAGGCTTTCCAACAGACGCACCAGGCGGACTCGCAGGCGCAACCGAGTCAACAGAAGCAGTCCTGGCAGTACCAGTCAAGGGGCCAGTCCTTTCCAGGGAGAGGAAATGGACGAGGACAGCATAAAAGAGGGGCCAGCAGCCCGCCTCTAAATGACTTCAGAGACATCCGTGTGCCCGCCCACAGAAAGGATCCCAGGGGGCAGCACGTACAAAGGGGTCAGGGCACAATTGACAACTACCACCACGTAACACCAGTGGGTGGAAGATTAAGATTCTACCTCCAGGAATGGAGAGAGATCACATCAGACAAATGGATACTAAACATCATTCAATTCGGGTACTGCTTAGAATTGGAAGGGAGGCCAACAAGCAGGAGACCAAAGCGAAAGCCACTAGCAAACGAACAGCTACAGCGGCTTCAGGAAGAAGCAAGAGAGCTCCTACAGAAGGAGGCCATAGAACGGGTTCCCTTCAAAGAAAGGAACAAGGGAATATACTCAACTTATTTCCTCGTGCCAAAGATCGACGAGACAATGAGACCCATTCTGGACCTCAGGTTCCTGAACACACTCATAAGAACACAAAAATTCAAAATGACCTCCCTGCAGGAGGTGCTACCGCAATTGCAGATTGGGGACTTCATGGTCACGATAGACCTCAAGGACGCCTACCTGCACATACCAATGAACGTAAAGCACAAACATATGCTCAGGTTCACGGTCGGAGAAAGCCACTACCAGTTCACTACACTAGCCTTCAATTTAAAATCAGCACCGAGGGTCTTCACAAAGTGCCTCGCGGCAGTCGCAGCGCACCTACGAAGGCAGGGAATACACGTATATCCTTACCTGGACGACTGGTTAGTGAAAGCAAACTCGTACCAGAAATGCAAGAAAGACGCACATACAGTGACGAGCACGCTGATAAACCTGGGGTTCTCCATCCATTGGAAAAAATCGTCAATGGAGCCGGAACAAGTAAAGATCTTCCTGGGGGCACAGATCAACACCTTACAGGGCAGGGTGTTCCCCAGCGACAAGAGAGCAGGGGCCCTGGTGAGGGAAACTCTCCTCTACCAGAAGGGACAAGCTCGGACAGTGAGGACTGCGAGCAAGATCTTGGGGATGATGGCATCATGCATCCACCTGGTACCAAATGTACGACTTCACATGAGACCCATCCAAGAATGGCTCCAGGAACAATGGTCACAAGCTTCAGGAAGTTGGGAGGATCTAGTGGTTGTGACGCACGCAGTGCAGAAGGAAATGGCATGGTGGACCATGAAGAACATAGCAAAGGGAAAGCCTCTTACACCCCCAACACCAACAGTGACCATCACCACAGACACATCCCTAAAGGGATGGGGCGCTCACATGGAAGAGCTCAAAGTGAGGGGTCTGTGGACACCAACAGATGCGACAAAGCACATCAATTATCTAGAATTGAAAACAATCTTCCTTGCACTGAAAGCCTTCCAAACAAGACTGTACAAGCACAGGGTGTTGCTGCAGACAGACAACACCACAACGATGTTCTACATCAACAAGCAGGGTGGAACACAGTCAACAATGCTTTCGACACTGGCGCAGGAGATATGGAGATGGGCCATCCCCCTCAGGATAGACCTACTGGCCATACACCTACCGGGGAAGGAGAACATTCAGGCAGACTGGCTCAGCAGACAGACATCGGCATCCCACGAGTGGGAGCTCAATGCTCAGGAGACGAAGTGGTTGTTCAACAAGTGGGGAACGCCATCAGTGGACCTGTTTGCAAAACGCCAGAATGCCAAATCCCAAAGCTTCGCATCCAGACAACCCGAAGAGGGGTCCCTTGGGAATGCCCTATGGATAGATTGGTGCGGGACATTTGCTTACGCTTTTCCCCCCGATACCACTGATACACAGAGTACTGAGCAAGTGCAGGGCGAGCAACATGACCCTGATACTGGTCGCACCACAGTGGGCCAGACAGACCTGGTACTCGCAGATCATGGAGATGGCACAGAGTGCACCCCACAGATTCGGCAGAAGAAAAGACCTGCTCTCCATGCACAACGGAGAGGTACTGCACCCAGAGCCAGAGAGCCTGAGCTTAGTGGCGTGGCTCCTGAGGACATAGAATTCGCACACTTGAGGCTGCCAGAGAGCACCCTCGGGGTCCTTCGGGAGGCACGGAGGCCCAGCACACGGAAGTGCTACGTGGCAAAGTGGAAGAGATTCACAATATGGTGCAGGAAGGAAAGACTTCACAATAAAATGAAGGACTCCACAGTGCTAAAATACCTCACGCACTCACTGGAGAAAAAAACTCAGCTCGTCCTCCTTAAGAGTCCACCTGGCAGCGATAGTTGCCTATACAAGGGTGAGATGGGCAGGAGTTTCTTCACGTCACAGGTTGTGAAGAGATTCCTGGAAGGAGCGAAGAGGATCGCACCACCCAAGCGGGTGCCGCCACCGGCATGGAACTTGAACATAGTCCTGACGGAACTCATGAAGAAGCCCTTTGAACCACTCCACAAGGCCTCACTAGAAATGCTGACCATGAAGACAGCTTTCTTGGTTGCAATAACGTCCTTACGCCGAGTGAGCGAGCTTCAAACGCTAACGCTGCAGGAACCATACATACAAATACACAATGACAGGGTTGTGATGAGGACTGACCCACACTTCTTGCCAAAGGTGGTGTCCAAATTCCACATGAACCAGTCCATACAGATACCGAGTTTTTTCCAAAAACCAACAAATAGCCCAAAGCGAGCCCTACACACCCTAGACGCCAGAAGGGCGGTCATGCACTATATCGAGAGGACAAAAGGACACAGGAAGACAAAGCATTTCTTCGTGTCATTCGCCAACAGTTTCATGGGAAAGGCTGTAACCAAGAACACTATTGCACGATGGATCGCACAAACAATCCAACTCTGCCACAAACGGGCAGGGCAAGAACTAGCAGAGGGGCCACGTGCCCACTCCACTAGGAAAAAAGGTGCTACAATAGCCTTCCTGGCTAATACACCCATACAAGACATATGCCTGGCGGCAACATGGGCTTCGGTGCACTCATTCACGAAACACTACTGCGTGGATGTTCAGATGAACAGAGAAGCACAAGTCGGACAAAGGGTGCTCCAGCACATATTCAAAAACCAAAGCTCATCTTCCACCCAGCCGCCACAGAAATGAGAAACCGCTACAAAATCTATGCACAGCATAGTGAATCCAGAAAGATTCACGCTGCAAAACGAATAGTTTCTTACCTGTTGGTGTAGTTTTGCAGCTTGATGATCTTTCTGGATTCACTAGCGAACCCACCCACCTCCGCCAGAAAGATGAGGCTGGAGAAGAAAGAGGTGGTAAAAAAAAAAAAAAAAAAAACAGAAATGACTTTACATACAAAGCGGTTAAAAGCAGTTTCACCTACATAGAACATTGCCATCACTTCGGAGACGAAAGAAACACGGAAAAAAAGAATCCGAAGATGGCGCTCAAGGGTGGGAGCTTCCGCAGGAAGCATGCCGACGTCACCGGAAATACACCCAAGGAGGGGTGACGCCGACGCCCACCTGGGCGACAAAAAAAAAAAACAAACAAAGAAAAGACTACGAATCCGGACCCAACCACAAGACCACGGAATATGCACAGCATAGTGAATCCAGAAAGATCATCAAGCTGCAAAACTACACCGACAGGTAAGAAACTATTCAATATGTTCAAGCAGGGTACAACTTAAATTCTGGGATTAGATGCATTTCACTATATTGTCAAAATGGTTTCATAATACCCTTAATAAAAGATTTACGGGGAATAGTGAACACAATGTTTACAATGCATTTATCACTTTGATATTTTTTGAAGTGCTTCAAATTATCTTTTTGACTTTTTTTTAAAGCTTTTTTTAACTGTCCTCAGTTTTCAGATATACTAAAGTTTTCCATATAAACATTAAATTGTAATGGTTGTAAGATCCAGAAACCTGTTTATTTATAGCTACTTTTCTCTGACGCCTTTAACTGCAAGATTGAGTGTGCAGTACTTACGATGGCCTTCTAAAACCTTCATCATGCCTCTGCCGTTTCCGGACTTGCCTTTACAATCCTCCTAGGCTCTAGAATCTCTTGTTTTGATCAAGGCTCAGGAGATTTTGAAGAAGCCTTTCCCAGGCACTGCTGCCTGAAATGGGCAGCAGTCCCTGGGAAAGGCTTCTTCAAACTGGAAACTGGGCCCAGAGGTTTGCTCAGTCTTAGAATCTGGGTATCCCTCAGCAGAATCAGCAGTCTGGCTCAATCAAAGGAACAAGTGTAAAGTGTAGGAAAGCACTTCTTTTGGACATGGTCACCCCCACTTTTTGCCTTGTATCTGGTGCAATTTTCACAGAAGAGCACTGGGTTCCTGCTATCCAGGTCCCCAGTACCAGATCTCTTTCCCTAAAACTGTACAAGTGTTCCCCTAATTGGCAATACTTTTACCACACCCTGTAAATCCCTAGTAAATGGTACCCCTAATACCAAGGGTAAGGAGGCTAAAGAGGGTCCCCACGGCTGCAGCATGTATTGTGCCTCCCTAAACGTACCCCTCAGCACCAACATGCAAACTGGCGTTGCAGGCTGCAAACCGTCGTGCAGGAAAAAGTGAAAACACAACATGGCACACCTTCTTTGTGCTCTGGCTGCAGTCACTGCATGCAGTTGTAGGTAAGCCATCCCACCAGCAGGCCTAACAGTCCTAGGCAGGGTACATTATACTACATGTGTGGACATATCTGCATGAGCACATATGCCCCTGTGATGTCTAAATCCATTCTTAATGTTACAAGTAAACAGGGAGGCCATTTTGAAAGTATGTGCTGGAAACTGGTGGCTACGAGCACCCACCCAGGGCCAATTTTGCACTAGGACAGGTGGGAAAATTAGCTAGTCAGGAGCTAGTCAGGAGGCATGTTTCCCCTCTCAGGCTAGTTCCACTCCTAAGGTTAGTTTCCCGATGTGAACACAAATTTAAGATTCATCCATCTTTGGTTTAAAAGAATTAGCCTCTTTGGGTCTGGGTTATGCCCGCTTCCCACAGGAAGTAGTCATATTGGGGGTGCAGACACCCTAAGGGTAAGAAGTCCATTGGCTACTACCTGTCACTCACCTTATTTCCCCTAAATGTAGTATTAAGGTGGCTACCCTCACACCAGGCACTCCGATTCAACTGATCAAGACGAGAGGACAAAGAGCCCTGAAAACTTAAGACTTGTTGTACAGTTTTGGCACCAAATTCTGCCTGTGTGCACCAGTCTTGACAATTGCGACCAGTGACTCGTCCTGCAGCTTAACTGCTTCAAAGAACCCTGGGAGACTGCCAGCCCTTCACAAATTGCCTTCAACAAGGCCTTGACTGATTTTGTTCTGGGTACCTGGTCCAAGCCCAACACAGGGACTTATGTGAATAGGATATTCACCCGACGTCATCGCCCTGCATCGGGCGACTGAAATTCCTCACCAACCACTCTCCTCTCGAGAACTTGATGATCCAAGCCTCTACCTCACAAGACTGGTTCCTTTCTGCAGCCCGGGACAGGGATTTTAAGAGGCTGGATAGTTGGGGTACAAAGATTTTTTCTTCCGCCAGCCATGCATTACGGTCGGTACACATTGCACGCCCATTGGACCGTTAGGCCCACTCCTTGTGGTAAACAGTTGCGCAAGTGCTACAACAGGTTCTAGATGAGACCCGGGCCTATTTCTCCCAAGCGGTACTAGACTGGAAAGATGCTACCAAGTTCACCATTCGTTGTTGGCTTGACACCACCAACTTGCTGGGCAGAGCAGTGTCCTTAACGGTGGCTATTCAACGGCATGCCTGGCTGAGGACTTCTGGCTTTTCTAGGGATGGCCAAGCTTCCCTCATTGACATACCCTTTGATGGCACCACTCTCTTCAGGGACCAGGCAGACATGGCCCTGGAGCACGTTAAGGACTTGCGGGCCACTGTCAAGTCCTTGGGCCTCTCGGTAACCATTCTATCATCATGGGCGGTTGGTTGGTGGTAGGATCAGCCATTACCTCCACAACTGGCAGAATCTCACTTTGGACAAGTGGGTTCTACTGGTAGCCCAGAAGGTCTGCTACATTCTTTTCAAGACTACCCCTCCCTCCATGCCTCCCACTTCCAACCGGCTGACAAATGACCACCTGAATTTTCTTCAGGAGGAAGTCGGGGCTCTCCTGGCCAAGGGAGTGATAGAGTTCTGGTGATAGAAGTAGGCTGTGGTTGCTATTCTCTATACTTTCTGGTCACAAAAAAGGACAAGGGCCTTCATCCTATTCTAGATCTGCGAGCCCTCAACTACTTCAAAAAGGAAAAGTTAAAAATGCTCACACTGTCTTAGGTCTTGTCTGCCCTAGTTCCTGGAGACTGTATGGTAGCGTTCAATCAATCAATCATTGCATTTATATAGCGCACTACTTACCCAGAGGGTCTCAAGGCGCTGGGGGAGGGGGATCTGCTACTGCTCGAACAACCAGGTCTTGAGTTGCTTCCTGAAGGCGAGGTGGTCCTGGGTCAGGCGGAGGTGGGTGGGGAGGGAGTTCCATGTCTTGGCGGCGAGGTAGGAGAAGGACCATCCCCCTGTGGTGGCTCTACGGATGCGGGGGGCGGCGGCGAGGGCGTGGCTGGTCGATCGAAGCTGGCGTTTGGGAGCGTAGAAGTTGAGGCGGCTGTTGAGGTATCCTGGGCCTTGGCTGTGTAGGGCTTTGTGTGCGTGGGTGAGGAGACGGAAGGTGATTCTCTTGTTGACCGGGAGCCAGTGCAGGTCTCCGGAGATGTGGCTGCGACGGGGGATGTCCAGGATGAGTCGTGCTGAGGCGTTCTGGATCCGCTGGAGTCTCTTCTGGAGTTTGGCGGTGGTTCCGGCGTAGAGGGTGTTGCCGTAGTCCAGACGGCTGGTGACGAGGGCCTGGGTGACCGTCTTCCTGGTCTCGGTGGGGATCCACCGGAAGATCTTACGTAGCATGCGCAGGATGTTGAAGCACGACGAGGAGACGGCGTTGACTTGTCTGGTCATGGAGAGGGAGGAGTCCAGGATGAAGCCCTGGTTGCGTGCGTGGTCTGTTGGTTTGGGTGCGCTGCCTAGGGCGGGGGGCCACCAGGAGTCGTCCCAAGCGGCGGGTGAGGATCCCAGGATGAGGACTTCCGTCTTATCTGAGTTCAGTTTCAGGCGGCTGTTCTTCATCCATTCGGCTAACTCTTTCATCCCTTCGTGAAGGTTGGCTCTGGCGGTGGCGGGGTCGTTGGTAAGGGAGAGGATCAGCTGGGTGTCGTCGGCGTAGGAGATGATGTTGAGGTTGTGCTGGCGTGCGATGTCTGCGAGGGGGCTCATGTAGATGTTGAAGAAGGTTGGACTGAGCGAGGAGCCTTGAGGGACACCGCAGATGACTTCGGTGGCTTCAGATCTGAACGGAGGGAGGCGGACTCTCTGTGTCCTTCCGGCGAGGAAGGAGATGATCCACTCCAATGCCTTCTCCTGGACTCCGACGTTGCTGAGGCGTTGTACTAGGGTACGATGGCAGACAGTGTCGAAGGCCGCGGAGAGGTCGAGGAGGATGAGGGCCGCTGTTTCTCCGTTGTCGAGCAGCGCTCGGATGTCATCGGTGACTGCGATCAGGGCGGTCTCGGTGCTGTGGTTGGCCCGGAAGCCAGACTGCGAGGGGTCGAGGGATCTGTTCGTCTCGAGGAAGGCGGCCAGCTGCTTGTTGACGGTCTTCTCGATGACTTTTGCAGGAAACGGGAGCAGCGAGATGGGGCGGTAGTTTTTGAGGTCGGTGGGGTCAGCCGATGGCTTCTTGAGTAGAGCGCTGAGTTCGGCGTGCTTCCAGCTCTCCGGGAAGGTAGCGGTGTCGAAGGAGGTGTTGATGATGTCCCGCAGGTGGGGTGCGATGACCGCGTCGGCCTTGTTGAAGACGTGGTGAGGGCAGGGGTTGGTCGGAGATCCGGAGTGGATGGAGCTCATCGTGCGGACGGTGTCTTCGGTGCTGATCGGGGTCCAGGCGCGGAGGGTGGTGGTGGGGGGCGGTGGTTCGGTCGTGGTGTTCGTCGGTTGAGTGCTGAAGCTGTTGTGTATGTCCGCGATCTTGTTGTGGAAGTAGGAGGCGAGGGAGTTGCAGAGGTCTTGCGAAGGGGTGATGTCGTTGTTTCCGGCGTTGGGGTTGGAGAGCTCTTTGACGATGTTGAAGAGTTCTTTGCTGTTGTGTGCGTTGTTGTCCAGTCGTTCCTTGAATGCAGTTTTCTTGGTGGCGCGGATAAGTTGGTGGTGTTTTCGGGTGGCGAGCTTGAGGGCAGTCATGTTGTCCGGTGTTGGGTCTCTGCGCCAGGTTCTCTCGAGGGCTCGGCAGTTCTTCTTGGAGCTCTTGAGTTCGTCCGTGAACCATGGGGCTTTCTTGCTACCGGGTCTGCTGGGCGGGGTCCTCAGGGGGGCGAGCTCGTCTGCGCAGTCGCTGATCCACTTCGTGAGGTTGGTGGCCGCCTGGCTAGGGTTTGTTGTGCTGGTGGGAGGGTTCATGCTCAGGGAGGACGCAAGCTGATCGGCTGTGATCTTGTTCCAGCTCCTGCGTGCAGCCTGTTGCTGGTGGTGGTGGATCGTGGTCCTTGCGAAGCTGAAGTGGACGCATCAGTGGTCCGTCCAGTGGAGTCCGGTGGCGTGGCTGAAGGCGATGTCCTTGCTGGATGAGAAGACGGGGTCGAGTGTGTGTCCGGCGTAGTGGGTGGGGGTGGTCACCAGTTGCTTGAGTCCCAGGTTGGCGAGGTTGTCCAGCAGGGTGGTGGTGTTGCGGTCGTTGTTGTTCTCCATGTGGAAGTTGAGGTCCCCGAGGAGGATGTAGTCAGCGGAGCAGAGGGCGTGCGGGCTGATTAAGTCGGCGATGTCTTCGCTGAATTGTGTGCGTTGTCCCGGGGTTCTGTAGATGTGGGTGCCTCTGAGGGTGGTCTAGGGGTTGATGTGGACCTGAAAGTGCAGGTGCTCGGCGGTAGCGAGGGTGTCGTCGTTGTTGGTCGTGATGCGGATGGTGTTCCTGTGGACGATGGCGATGCCTCCTCCGGTGTGGTTGATGCGGTCCCTCCGGATGATCTTGTAGCCGTCTGGGATGGCGATGGCTATGTCGGGCGCTGAAGAGGCGTTCATCCAGGTTTCCGTGAGGAAGGCGACGTCTGGTGACGTTGTGTCGAGCAGGTTCCAGAGCTCGACGGCGTGTCTGTGGACGGAGCGGGTGTTGAGCAGGATGCACTTCAGGTAGTTGCTGCTGTTGCTCGTCGAGGTCTTGAGCACTGCTGGAGTGGTGCAGGTCCGGATGCAGGTGAACTTGCAGGCGTTGCAGCAGAAGGGTCCGTGGGTGCGTCTCGGGTTGGCTCGGTAACAGCCCGGGAGTCGGCCGGCGTTGAGGGCGTTGAGTTCGGTGGCGTCGTAGGTTCGGCGGGTGGGCTGGTGACGGCGGGGGCCAGGGGTCCTGGCACTGGGTGCGGTCCAGGCGCGGACGGGCGTAGACGGGCTTACCTTTGGCGCACCTACGGCGCTCATTCGGTGCTCCCGCTGCGCACGTCCGCTGCGCGGTCGCTCTGGGGGCGTCATAAGTAAGGAGCCTGGGAGGGCAGCAGGGGGGTGATCCGGGCGGCCCAGCGGCGGCGGCGGGTGACTTCCAGGATGCCTATTTCCACATTCCCGTCCTGCCTGCCCATCGGCAACCTGCGGTTAACGGTAGGCCATGCTAACTTAGTTAATGGTGCTCCCCTTTGGCCTAACCAGTGCCCCATAGATGTTCACCAAGGTGATTACGGTAGTCGTAGCGCATCTGTGCAGATCAGGGGGTGCCAGTCTTTCCCTATCTCGACGACTGGCTGTTGAAGGCGAGCTCACCCAAGGCTGTTGTCTCCAACCTCCAGACTACAGCAAACCTCCTGCTTTCCCTGGGGTTCACTATCATAGTGCCAAAATCACACCTGACTCCCTCTGTCGCACCCTATCATCAGAACTTAGTGTTTGAGGCATGTGGGCTGCTGAATTCATATCTGTGCATAGATCGCCGCCTAGTGTTGAGTCTGGATGATTGCACATTGTTGTCCTGGAAGAGTCTTCGAAGTATTACGAGCTAGGTGGCTCCTCCCCCGGACTACAGTGCGCATGGGGATCCTCTCCATCCTCAGTTTTTTTCCGCCATTGGGTTCGGATGTACTTTTCTTTACTCCAGTTCGGAAACTTTCTAAAGGCCAAAAGGCCTTCGGGGTCGTCGGTATTGTTATTTCGATCGGTGCCGAGTTCTTTGTTCCAGTTCTTTTCGAGCAGGACGTCGAAGAGAGCCGCGTGACCGATCATTGATGGAACGGAGCCCGTTCAAACGATGCCCCCTTTGTAACTCTAAGTACCCGCACATCGATGTACACCCAGTGTGAAACAAGTGCTCATCACCAGAGCGCAATGCGGACAACTGTCTAGCTTGTGCTCGATTCGGGTCGAAGAAGACGCTTAGGCTCAGACGGGCAGCAAGGCAAACGATGACGAAGCCAGCGCCTGACCCGGTGAATATCTTCGATGAAGAAGATGATGAGGTCGTCGAGACTGAGGATCCAGAACAGCAGTCAGATCCAGGTTCGGAGCATGACTCCAACTATTATGAAGACAACGAAGAGAATGTCGAGGATGAAAACGTCGTCGAGGTAAGGGACGACGTATCCCCCATCGGAGCCGTCGATGACGACTCGAGCGATGAACCAGGCCCAACAGTGGGTACGGGGCCCAGAACAGACACTGAAAGACTTCCAAGGGCTCAGGTCGAGGCATCGCCAGAGGGCCTTAGCCAAGATCATGACGAACATTCTATAGCCCCGCGTCTCGGCCCGGCTAAGAATATATCACACGAGCCATCGGTCGAACTACCTAAAGTGAAACCGAAAGCCATCGAGTCGAAAACTAAACCGAAACTGCTGAAGACAGTCTTCGGATCGAAGAGTTCAAACCCATCGGATTCTACAAAGAAAAAGAGTGTCGACGACCCTGCGGGGTCGAAACTAAAGGGTGTCGAACCGAAGATCGGTGCGCTGAAGTCCATCACTTAAGTCAAGCACGTCGAACCGTCTAAGTCGACGGACGGCGACACAAACAAGGGACTCGAGTCTCGGAAGGTTCTCGATCCGAAGCAACGAGTCGACGGGCCACAGCTCGTCAAAGGCCTCGAGCCGAAATGAAAAAGCCCCTTGAAGGAGCACGTCGAATCGAGGCAGAAGAGTGCGCCTCCAACGCAACAACCACCGAAGTCGACGCAGGGCCAAAAACATATTGGCGAAAAGGCAAAGTCGGTCGGACCTATATCAACGCCGGCCCCGAAAAAGGTCAGTCTGTCTAAAGACACTATGCCACCGATAAAATTCGGACTTCCCCCGACTGCACGCCCTAAGGCGCTCGATCCAAAAATCGGGGTCGACGCCCAAGAAGGTGTCAATGGGAAAGAGGAGTCATCCTCTAGAAGAGGAAATTGTGTACCAAGAGCCCTCCTACAATTAGCAGTCAAAACTACATATCGACTCCGAATCTGGCAGACTTACTATTTATCAAAGGAAGATCAGGTCAGAAAATCCTCTTGATTCATATAAAATTCCACTCAAAAAGAAAAGGGATTCTTCCACATCGCCTGTCCTTTTTGAGACTGTAAGGTACCATGACCAGGACACTTCTGCATACTCACCCACACGCACTAATGAGGATATGGGGTATGACTATGATGAACAATATAATTGCCCTGCGGACACGGATCAGGATGACCAGACTCAAGCCTGGATTGACCCTGTTGACCCGGGGGAGTCACAAACTATTCCTGACACTCCTTCTTATCCTGTCAAAACTTCGCCAACAGAAGATACAGCTGCGTTTAAACACATTAATCGAAAGGGCAGCACAGAATCATGATGTAGAAATGCATGCTGACCCAATTGAAGAGGACTTAGTGTTTGACACTCTCTCCACTTCAGAGAAATCAGTCAAGACATTACCAATGTTGAAAGGTGTCCTTAAACACGCAGGAGACATTTTCAAGGAAACCACAAGAGCAAGGGTTGTTAACCCCAGAATTGAAAGAAAACACAGACCGGCGCCTGTGGACCCTACATATATTAAGGGACAGCTGCCATTGGACTCGTTGGTCGTATCAAATGCTTGTAAGCATGCCAACTCACAGACTACTGGTGATGCTCCTCCTCCAGCCAAGGAGTCTAAGATATTAGAAGCTTCTGGGAAAAGGGTAGCTGCTCAAGCAGCTAATATCTGGAGAATTTCTAATACACAGGCCCTATTAGCCAGATACGATAGGGCGCATTATGACACACTAGAGCAACTGCTACATTTGCCTGATGTCTAAAAGGAGGGAGCAGAAACACTGATACAAGAGGGAAAACTCATATCCAATGCATCCATTAAGTGTGCGCTAGACGCAGCAGACACCGCAGCCAGGGCCATCAACACAAGTGTCATGCTCAGGAGACATGCTTGGTTGCGCATCTCTGGGTTCAAACCTGAGATTCAAACCACATTATTAAATCAGCCTGTGAACCCTGATTTTTTATTTGGTCCTGATGTGGACACGATCTTAGAGAAGATTAAAAAAGACAGACAGCCAAGTCTGTGTGCCTTGCAGTCACAACAATTCAGAGGAGGCTCCTTTCGTCGCTCCGGTAATAGAGGAGCTACACGAGGCCAGGCATCCTAGCAGACTCCATACAATAAAGGAAGCACGCAAACCACCTATAATAAGAACAATAGAGGTGGATACCGTGGCAACAGCAGCAAGGGCAGAGGACGAGGGAATAACAACACCAGATCCTCCGCCAATACTAAGCAGTGACGCCTTGTCACTGCCCCCGGACCATGTAACACCGGTCGGGGGACGATTACAACAGTTCCTGCCAGTCTGGGAAAGCATTACCACAGACAGGTGGGTGAGACAACTTATTCAGTACGGCTATTGTCTAGAGCTAATCTCCACTCCACCCAACATACCCCCAAGACACAGTCCTATGTCCGCAGAGCACATACACTTATTGCAGAAAGATGTCCTCAGCATGCTGCAAAAAGGGGCCATAGAACTAGTCCCTATACAGCAACAGGGTACAGGCGTGTACTCGCTGTACTTCTTAATCCCCAAAAAGGACGGGTCTCTCAGGCCAATACTGGACCTTAGGCCCCTAAACCAATACATCTTGTCAGAACATTTTCACATGATCACTTTACAGCAGGTTCTACCATTGCTCAGTCAGGGAGATTTCCTCGCAACAGTAGACCTAAAGGACGCATATTTCCTCCATCCAGCACACAGGAAGTATCTCAGGTTTACCATACAGAATCAGCACTACCAGTTCAAGGTCCTGCCTTTCGGGGTGACAACAGCCCCCAGGGTGTTTACCAAGTGCCTAGCGACAGTAGCTGCGCACCTACGGAGAAACCATATTCGCGTCTACCCCTATCTGGACGACTGGCTTATCCAAGCAAAGTCAGCCCAGCAATGTGCCAGCCATATGTCCCGCACTATTCACCTCCTACACAGCCTCGGATTCTCATTAAACTACACAAAGTCTCACCTCCAACCCACCCACGTACAACAGTACCTGGGGGCGACAATAGACACTCTGGCAGCAAAGGCACAGCCGAACTCAGCAAGAATCAAAAGCATTCAATTGCTGATTCAGAAATTCAGACCCCAAACACTCGCTCCCAGCACGGGTGTTTATGCAGTTGATAGGCATGATGGCCTCCTGCATCTTCATAGTCCTCACGCGAGACTACACATGCGTCCGCTTCAGGAGTGCTTAGCACGGCATTGGAACCAGGCTCAAGGACAATTAAAAGACCTAGTGTTGGTGACCGGTCGTGCATACAACTCTCTGCATTGGTGGAACCCACAAAACCTTTGCAGGGGACGACTGTTCCAAGAGCCTGTACCACAAATCGTGCTTACGACGGACGCATCTCTCCTGGGATTGGGAGTGCATGTTCTCCATTACACAGTGCAGGGACTATGGCCGACACAGCAAAAGAAGATGCACATCAACCTGCTGGAACTAATGGCAATCTTTATGGCGATGAAGGCATTCAAGGTACATTTGTGCAACAAAGTCGTGTTGATCCGGACGGACAACATGACTGCCATGTACTACATACACAAGCAGGGAAGGACACACTCTCCACAGTTGTCACATCTAGCGCAAAGCATGTGGAAACATATTCCTCATGGCGGAACACCTCCCAGGCAGGGACAACCAGATGGCGGATTTGCTCAGGAGACACAGCCACCAGATGCACGAGTGGGAGATACATCCCTCAGTGTGCCGAGTTGTTCTCTTAACTATTTAAATAATTATAGTGCCGCTTTTCACTATTTTTGCGCGCTCTGACTAGCGCGACGCTGTGCTCCCCCCTCCGCCTCCATTTTGTTGTTGTTTGTGATCCCTGGAGCCCGCCCCGCCTCCCAGCTGAGCAGCCCTCCCACAGACCTGATTAGCGCTGCAGAACCTCAGAGCGCCGTGACTCGCTCCTGTCCCTCAGGCTGAGTGGTCGCTCCCCTGTGTCCCCTCGTGACACTCGGTATCGTTGTGCTGCTTTTACAGTGATTCCTATCTAACTGCATTTACCTGCTGTGTGCCTGCCTGCCGAGCTGCTGTATTAGTTAATTAATTAATTAATCGCGCCGCTTTCACCGCACTCGGTAGCGTTGTACCGCTTTTGCCATTGTTTACTGCCTAATTACATTAGCCTGCTGTGTGCCTGCCTGCCGAGTTGTTCTCTTAACTATTTAAATAATTATAGTGCCGCTTTTCACTATTTTTGCGCGCTCTGACTAGCGCGACGCTGTGCTCCCCCCTCCGCCTCCATTTTGTTGTTGTTTGTGATCCCTGGAGCCCGCCCCGCCTCCCAGCTGAGCAGCCCTCCCACAGACCTGATTAGCGCTGCAGAACCTCAGAGCGCCGTGACTCGCTCCTGTCCCTCAGGCTGAGTGGTCGCTCCCCTGTGTCCCCTCGTGACACTCGGTATCGTTGTGCTGCTTTTACAGTGATTCCTATCTAACTGCATTTACCTGCTGTGTGCCTGCCTGCCGAGCTGCTGTATTAGTTAATTAATTAATCGCGCCGCTTTCACCGCACTCGGTAGCGTTGTACCGCTTTTGCCATTGTTTACTGCCTAATTACATTAGCCTGCTGTGTGCCTGCCTGCCGAGTTGTTCTCTTAACTATTTAAATAATTATAGTGCCGCTTTTCACTATTTTTGCGCGCTCTGACTAGCGCGACGCTGTGCTCCCCCCTCCGCCTCCATTTTGTTGTTGTTTGTGATCCCTGGAGCCCGCCCCGCCTCCCAGCTGAGCAGCCCTCGCCCCTCCCCCTCCACTCTCCATATATGACAGTAGTTCCCGCGCGCAGCGTCCACGCGCAGCGACCGCGCCCCAGCCGCGCCGAAGGTGCGCCAAAGGTAAGCCCGTCTACGCCCGTCCGCGCCTGGACCGCGCCCAGCGCCAGACCCCCTGCCCCTCGCGCTCCCCAGCCCTCCCGCATTAGCTATGATGCCGCCACCCTCCTAGCCCTTGACCCCGGTCGCGCCCCCAACTGCGTCCAAGCCGCTCCTGGACACACCCATGGACCTTTCTCCTGCTACTCCTGCAAATTCAGCGGCACCGACAACATCTCCGCCACGACTACACCACAGATTCCCGACCCCAACCACCTACAATGCATCCTTCTCAACACCCGATCGTTGCACAGGCACGCCATCGACCTATGGAACCTACTAGACACCCTCTCTCCAGACGTCGCCTTCCTCACGGAAACATGGATGAATGCTTCCTCCGCTCCAGACATCACCATTGCCATCCCTGAAGACTACAAGATCACTCGCAAAGACCGCACCGACCACACAGGAGGAGGAATCGCTATCGTCCACAAGAAATCAATCCGCATCTCAACCAGCTCTGACGCCAACCTCGCCAACTCCGAACACCTTCACTTCCAGATCCACACCGACCCCAAAACCACACTCAGAGGCACCCTCCTCTACAGACCACCAGGACCCCGCGCTAAATTCAGTGAAGACATCACGGACTTCATCACTCCACACGCGCTCCCCTCCAAAGACTACATCCTTCTGGGAGACCTCAACTTTCACCTAGAGAAGATCAACGACCGCAACACCGCCACCCTCGTGGACAACCTCGCCAACCTCGGACTTAAACAACTAGTCACCTCCCCCACCCACATCGCAGGTCACACACTCGACCCCATCTTCACTTCCAGCAATCATGTCTCCTTCAGCCACACTACGGATCTCCTCTGGACTGACCACAGCTGCGTTCACTTCACCTACAACAAGCCGAAACCCATCAACCACTCCCAACCTACCCTACAAAGAAACTGGAACAAAATCACCACGGACCAAATCTCCGCTTCGCTCCTTCGAAACTCCCCAGCCCTCTCCTCTAACGCCAACGAAGCCGCCGCCAACCTCACCCTATGGTTATCCAACACCGCCGACACCTTAGCACCACTGAAAAAACGTCAAAGCAAACCTGGCTGCAAGAAGGCCTCATGGTTCAACGATGATCTTAAGAAATCCAAGAAACTCTGCCGCTCCCTTGAAAAAGCCTGGAAAAAAGACCCAACCACCAGCACCAAGGACGCCTTCAAAAGCGCCACCCGCACTCACCACCAACTGATCCGTAAAGCCAAGAAAACAGCATTCAAAGATCGACTTGACAACAACGCCCACAACAGCAAGGAACTTTTCAACATCGTCAAGGAATTTTCCAACCCCTCGGCCAATTCCAACGACATCACCCCCTCTCAAACCCTCTGCGACTCCCTAGCCTCTTTTTTCCACAACAAGATTGCAGACATCCACAACAGCTTTGACAACCAACCCGGAAACCAACCCACCCTACCAGCTGCTGACCATCTTCCCCCCATAACCACCCTTAACGCCTGGAACTCAATCTCCACTGAGGACACCATCCGCCTGATGAATTCCATCCACTCTGGATCCCCCACAGACCCATGCCCTCACCACATCTTCAACAAAGCAGACTCCGTCATAGCACCTCACCTCCGAGACGTCATCAACTGCTCCTTCAACTCCGCTACCTTCCCAGAAGACTGGAAACACGCTGAACTCACCGCCCTTCTGAAAAAACCAACAGCGGACCCCACCGAACTCAAAAACTACCGCCCCATCTCTCTCCTTCCATTCCCGGCAAAAGTCATCGAGAAAGCCGTCAACAACCAACTCGCCGCCTTCCTCGAAGCCAACAAATCCCTCGACCCCTCACAATCTGGCTTCCGAGCAAAACACAGCACCGAGACCGCCCTCATCGCAGCAACAGACGACATTCGAACTCTACTGGACAATGGAGACACAGTCGCCCTCATCCTCCTCGACCTCTCCGCAGCATTCGACACAGTCTGCCACAGCACCCTTCTACAACGCCTCTATAACATCGGAATCCAAGGAAAAGCACTTGAATGGATCACCTCGTTCCTCACCGGAAGAACCCAAAGAGTCCGCCTTCCTCCATTCAAGTCCGAGGCCTCTGAAGTCATCTGCGGCGTACCTCAAGGATCATCACTCAGTCCCACCCTCTTCAACGTATACATGAGCCCCCTCGCGGCCATCGCCCGCCAACACAACCTCAACATCATCTCTTACGCGGATGACACTCAACTGATCCTTTCTCTCACCAAGGACCCCTGCACCGCCAAAACTAACCTACACGAAGGAATGAAAAAAGTCGCCGAATGGATGAAACAAAGCCGTCTGAAATTGAACTCTGACAAAACAGAAGTCCTCATCCTAGGTACATCCCCTTCTGCCTGGGACGACTCCTGGTGGCCGGAAGCCCTCGGAAAAGCACCCATCCCGACAGACCACGCACGGAACCTTGGCGTCATCCTGGATTCTTCACTCTCAATGAACAGACAAGTCAGCGCCGTATCCTCATCCTGCTTCAACGTTCTTCGCATGCTCAGAAAAACTTTCCGCTGGATCCCCTCCGAAACAAGGAAAACAGTCACCCACGCTCTGGTCACGAGCCGACTGGACTACGGAAACACCCTCTACGCAGGTACCACCGCTAAACTCCAGAAGAAACTCCAACGAATACAAAACGCCTCAGCCAGGCTCATATTAGACATCCCACGTAACGAACACATCTCTGGTCACCTTAAAGACCTCCACTGGCTTCCCGTCAATAAGAGGATCACTTTCCGACTGCTTACCCACGCACACAAATCACTCTACGACATCGGACCAGATTGCCTCAACTCTCGACTGTCCTTCTACACCCCCTCCCGCCAACTACGTTCTTCCAGCCAAGCCCTCGCCACTGTACCTCGCATCAACAAGACCACCATGGGAGGCAGATCCTTTTCATACCTGGCTGCTAAAACATGGAACTCACTCCCCGCTTACCTTCGCCTCACCCAGAACCACCTAGCGTTCAGAAAGCAGCTTAAAACGTGGATATTTGACAAATAATCCTCCTCCCCTTCCTAAGCGCCTTGAAACCCTCTGGGTATGTAGTGCGCTATACAAATTATTTGACTTGACTTGACTTGACTTGCTTCAACCGTACTTCCAGCAGTGGGGTCACCCAGATATAGACCTGTTCGCCACAAGGGAAAACGCAAAATGCCAAAGCTTCGCCGCCAGGTTTCCACATCCGCAGTCTCAGGGCAATGCGATATGGATGAACTGGTCAGGCAGGTTTGCGTACGCTTTTTCCCCAGCCCCGCTCATACCACTAGTGGCACGCAAACTGCGACAACACTCAATGACACTCATCCTAGTTGCTCCAACATGGGCGAGGCAACCATGGTACACCACGTTCCTAGAACTTACCGTGGTGCCTCATCAAAGGCTGCGATTAACACAAAGTCTTTTAACGCAGAGCCATGGAGACATTCAGAACCCAGATCCGCAACAGTTGAACCTTGCGATCTGGCTTCTGAAGTCGTAGAGTTTGGTTACCTGAACTTGCCTCCTGACTGTATAAATATTATCAAAGAGGCAAGAAGTCCTACAACCAGAGCATGCTATGCGGCAAAGTGGAAACGATTTGTCGTCTATTGTAACAATAATGACATAAATCCGCTAGATGCATCGACTCAAAACATCATATGTTACCGGTTACATTTACCCAGATGCAATCAAGCCTACAGTTCCATACGTATACATCTAGCTGCGGTGGCAGCTTATCTTCAGAACAGGCAGCACATTTCACTCTTCAGAGTACCTGCTATTAAAGCTTTCATGGAGGGACTCAAGCGAGTGATTCCTCCAAGACACCCACCTTCACCTGTCTGGAACCTGAACGTGGTTCTAACCAGACTCATGGGACCACCTTTTGAACCTCTACACTTGTGTGAGATACAACGTGGAAAGTGGCTTTTTTAGTGGCAATTACATCACTTAGAAGAGTTAGTGAGCTGCAAGCCCTAACTATTCAGGAGCCATTCATACAAATACACGCAAATAGGGTAGTGCTACGTACAAACCCAAAATTGATGCCAAAGGTGGTATCCCAGTTTCACATCAATCAAGCTATAGAACTGCCAGTGTTCTTCCCAAATCCAGATTCAGTGGCAGAAAGAGCTCTACATACCCTAGACGTTAAGAGCTCTCCTGTACTATATAGACAGGACAAAACGTTTCAGGAAAACTAAGCAACTGTTTGTTGCCTTTTCACCACAGCACAAAGGCAACCCCATTTCCAAATCGGGTATAGCCATACAAATTTGTTATCAGAAAGCTAAACGCACATTAACAGTTTCCCCAAGAGCGCATTCAACACGCAAGTTGGGGGCATCCATGGCTTTCCTGGGAAACATTCCTCTAGAAGTCATTTGTAGAGCAGCCACATGGACTACCATACATACATTTACCAAACCCTACTGCGTAGATGTACACTCCAAACAGCAAGCAGCTGTACGACAGGCTGTACTCATGAATCTTTTTCAGACTGTTTCAGCTGGCACGGGCAACCACCGCTAAGGGGGAGACTGCTATACTTTCTATGCACAGATATGAATTCAGGAGCCCACATGCCTCGAACGGAATATGCTACTTACCAGTATGCATCTGTTCTTGGCATGTAGGGCTGCTGACATTCATATCGCCCACACTCCTCCCCGGTGCCTGTCGCAGCGGTAGCACTCAGAATTAATCTCTAGCATGGACATCACTTACTGTATCATACTCCATCCCTGCAAAATGGCGAAAAACAATCTGAGGATGGAGAGGATGCCCATGCGCACTGTAGTCCGGGGGAGGAGCCACCTATCTCGTGATACTTCGAAGACTCTTCCAGGACAACAATGGGCAATCAACCGGACCCAACACTAGGCGGCAATCTATGCACAGATATGAATGTCAGCAGCCCTACATGCCAAGAACAGATGCATACTGGTAAGTAGCATATTCCTTACTGTGATCCCCTTTGGCCTAACGAGTGCCCCTGAGATGTTCACCAAGGTGATGGCGGTAGTCGCAGCGCACCTGCGCAGATCAGGGGGTACCAGTCTTCCCCTATCTCGACGACTGGCTGATGAAGGCGAGCTCGCCCCAGGCTGTTGTCTCCAACCTCCAGACTTCCCTGGGGTTCACTATCAATGTGCCAAAATCACACCTGACTCCCTCTGTCGCTCCCTTTCATTGGATCTGTTCTGGACACAGTGCAGTTTCGGACCTGTCCTCCAGAGCGGTAAGTCCAGGAATTCAGGCTATAATACCGATGTTTCAGCCTCTATCGTGGATTTCAGTGAGAATCATTCTGAGGTTGCTGGACCTCATGGCCTCCTGCATCCTCCTGATGACACATGCCAGATGGCATATGTGGGTTCTACAGTGGGATCTGAAGTTCCAATTGGCGCATCATCAGTGGAAGATCGCCAACATGGTCCAGATCTTGGCAGAAACTGCACAGTACCTGCAATGGTGGCTTACCAACCGCGATTGGGTCAGAGGCAGACCTCTTCCCAAACCAGATCGTACAGTAGTGACAAATGTGTCATTCCTAGGATGGGGCGGACATCTGGGAGAGGTGGAGATCAAAAGACTTTGATCTCTGGCGGAATCCGGACTCCAAATCAACTTGCTGGAGCTCCAACCAATTAGCTTCCCATTGAAAACTTTCTTTCCTTCCATCAAGAGCAAGCTGGTTCAAGTGTTCACGTACAACACCACCACTATGTTGTATTGCAAAAAACAAGACTGGCTGAGGTTGTGAACTGTTTGTCAAGAGGCCCTGTGTCTCTGGACGTGGCTGGAACACCAAAGGCATATCTCTGGTGGTTCAACGCTTGGCAGTCCACTTAACGCCAGGGCAGACAGACTCCACTGTCGAAGCCTAGCGGATCACAAGTGGCACCTCCATCTGGAGGTGGTGCAAGATCTTTCAGCAGTGGGGAGATCCTTGGTTAGACTTGTTAGCCTCTGCCGTGAACGTATGTCAGCAGTTTTGCACTTCGGCGTTTCCAAGGAGTCTGTCGCTTAGAGGTTCTTTTCATCTCAAATGGAGCTCAGGCCTGTTATACTACTTTTTGCCCATGCCACTCCTGCCGCCCAGAGTGCTCAAGATGATCAGTAGCAACTGGGGCCAAGTCATACTTGTGGCTCCGGACTGTGCACGGAGAGTCTGGTATCGTGAGCTTCTCCAATTGAGCAATGATCCTCTGATCAGGCTGCCCTTTGAGGAGGATCTTCTTTTGCAGCAGCAGGGAAGGGTCCTTCACCCGAACTTGTCAACTCTTCACCTTCTTGCGTGGAGATTGAGCGGCGGCAGTTGATCGCATTCGCTCTTCCTCCCGAAGTCTGTAATTTTACTGTGGCTGCCAGGCGTCCCTCTACGAAGACTGTATATGCCTGCCGGTGGAACAGATTTGTGAAATTTTGTGCCGAGCGGTCTATTGATTCTTATTTCTGCTCCTCTCAAGTCTTATTGTTTATTTTGACCCTTGTCCAGCAGTGCTCTGTGCACTTTTAAAGGGTACCTTTTAGCCTTGTCTGCCTTCCTGAGGCTGGCAGACCAACCCTTTTTATTTAAATTCCCTATTGTAAATAGATTTTTTAAGGGTCCTGTACTTATGTTTCCACCGGCCCCTGTTACCATGACACAGTGGTACCTTAATTTGGTTCTCACCCCCTTATGTGTGATCTGTTCGAACCTCTGTGCAATTGCCCACTCCATCTGCATACCATCAAAACAGCCTTTTTAGGTCTTGCACCTGCGTTGCAGCGTGAGACCTCTTGCACGGGTGCCGGGATTATACTAAAAGTAATGTTTTTTAAAGATATCGGGCACCCTGACTACAAGGCTTGTTTATTCTTCGGCTGCCTCTCACGTCACAGTAGAGGAGACCCTTTTCTTCAGCCTGCATGAACGGTTGTTTTTACATTACAAAAAAGTGGGAACTGTTCTATCCAAATTAATAAAAATTGAGAACCTGAGAGCAATTCACGATGTTACGATTTATCTTTCAAATAATGTGCTTTAAAATGGATGTTTAAAGAGTCTACTAGTATTACAGAAGCGGAGGAAGTTTTTACAGAAACGACCTGGATAAGAAATGCTGGTGCACTTTGTGTTTTTTTTTTTTTTAAACACGATGACAAACAAATTGTACAAATGCACTTCCCCCTTCATTGCACAACGAGCGTACATGCTAGTCATTGCACTGTATGATATGCACGGAAGGTTTCACAGTAGCGCACAGTCATTCCCTCTTACAAGGGTGTCATAGAGAGATCTATTTGAAAGCTAGCCAAGTGGTCGGTGCTTCTGAATAGCCAGAGATATATACACACGACATGCCACTGGCTTTAGACCCCCGGCTACCGCCCGTCAATCATATCGTCATGGGATTACTCGAAGGTCAGTCCTACATATAATCACTAACGGGTGAAGTCAAGGCCAAGGAAGGAGAGCAAGAGGCATTTTCATATCCAATCCTGACACCAGCCTTTGAGACTATTATACACCACAGGATATGACGGACACGCACTAGTGGACATGTTTAACGTTCCCTGGTCTGATATCGTGGAAGATTCTAGAAGAGATGGGAGAGCATCCGCGTCAAAGCATGAGGTGTCCAGAAGGAAGGCTGACTGAACGGACCGCTAGTTGCTCATAGTTCCGGTATCCTGGATGTCAAGAGTTTTAACCCCACCAAGGCAAATAAAGCAGGCCATTCTTCGGAGATGTGTAAATTAAAAACCATGAATTGGTTACCAGTAGCGTCTTTTATTTAAAGCACCGGGAGATGGCAGCAATGTGACAGTTTGAGCTATATAAGAAAGATTTATAAACATCTGCCTGTGAAGTCTAGAAAAATCCATTTAGGAGCCCGCAGGAGCACGGGTCTCCACTTTGTTCTCAGAGCATGTGCATATCTCTTCTGTGGATCCCGGGACGTCACAGCAGCCAGCTGTTTTACAGGTCCACTGCCAGCCTCTTCCTAGTCCAAATGTGGCTCTAAGTTAAGGATATTTATCAGCTGTGGACATTGCAACTTCAGGGCAGCTTATGGTTTAGAAGAGGCTGGAAGGCAAAGTTCCTATTCTAACTCGTACTAGAATATTTAGAGAGAGTGCATTTATTTCCAAAATAATCCAGGGGGCTTATTAACCATTCAAATTCCAGTCCAGGAATATTTTGAAAGTTAAAAATTCCCCAAGTGTTTTAAAAAAAGAGGGTTGAATTGTCTGAAGGTGCTACTTGAGGCAAAAAACTAGGAACGTCTCTGTGGAAGTAGGACTCCATCGAGCAAACACAAGATCATATTGAATTATCTTGAGCAAATTACTTCACCTCCATGTGTCTTGGTTCCCTTCAATTTCAAAATGTGAAACACAGGTGCAAAAACCAAGCCCTTTTGTTAATCACCTATAATAAATTTGGGAATTTGCATTGAAGTATTTTCCTGCCCGTAACAGAAAGTATCTGACCTATGGAAAGTTTCACATCGCAAACACCAAGAACATTGCACAAGCTCATCAAACACACATACTGGACCTACTAGGACAGCTAGAAGATGCCATGAAGCCACATTACCATGTTGAATACTATTTATACCTGCTGGGAAGGTCACCTTCCTAATAGAGGCTGAAGCAGCAGTAAAAACCTGCAGATGCACCACTGAGACAAAACATCAACATCATACACCAACAGTTCATTGACAGATACTTGTTCATTCTAGTTATTTACTTTTGAAGCAATTACAGCACACAGCGCTGTAGCTTGAAACATCTTAAGCTAAAACGTGGCCTGCTGCAAAAGTAAATCAATAGAACACAAAAGCGGACAGAGAATACATTTCTTTTCATTTATTTACTTTTGTATGAATAGCAGTACGCTGCGCTTTAGCTTTAATTATTTAAAGTTAAACCGCAGTGTGCCATCATTACTACAAAACGAAATATATTAAAATAAAGGATTCAGACTAAATCGTGTTACTTTTGAGCACAATGCCTTCAGCTTTAAAGTAGCGGCCATGCTTTTTTTTGTTACGCGGCTCGCCAAAAACAACTTTTTCTACACTCCACGCTATAGATTCGCCCTCCTTCGGCGCTGCTCATTTTTTCCAGCTTGTTGCGTTTGGCAGTGAGCAGGGTGTGATGAGGAGAGGTACTGCCTCGGTCACTCTCGTCCCTTAACTGGACACAGCCGAACATGCTGGATTACCAGTATTTTTTGTATAGCACAACTTTGACGTCTGCATTGCCATTAAGTGCCATCAAGTGCAGGCTTGTACATATTTCCTGTGGTATAAGGTCCAAAGAGGTTTTGCAAGCTTTCCAATCAACTAACCAAGTGACATTGAGTGGGCTGCTAGGTGTTGTGTTTGAGGATGGTGTTTTGAGTGAGTGAGGTTTGCAGCTTTGGTAAACAGGCTTTTTGCTGTATTGTTTAGGGCCCAATAATAGCATATAAAAGACTTGTGTATAGCAGTATCTTGTGACCCCGCTCACCTGTATGCGTGTTACTTCTCCCTACGCCGGTGTTTGTGCCTCGACAACGAACGAATCCGCCTGCAAGTAGACTAATGCTGTCCTCACTGTTGTTCAGATCTTACCCTATTCTCTGCTTTGCAGGGTTTGGAGGGGGTGGGTCAGATGCTCTTGCTGCACCCCTTTTCTGAGTGCAGAAGTCCTATGAATCTTGCAAAGTACTGACTGCTGACATAATACAGTGGCTAGCCTTTTATTCAATGTTTGAGTTTACATATTTGTATTAAGTGTTAAGTCCTCTATACAGTGCTGCAGCTATATCTCTATTCATGCATCAACTTTATACCAAACAAAAACACATAGGTAAAACACATTGTCATTTACAACGCCAATACCTCTAACTTGAAAAAATGTGAGACCTATTGCATTGTAAATGCTTGTTACTGATACCTTCTACCAGGAGGTTGAGGGAGCTGCAGGCTCTGCCATCCGTTCCTCCTTACCTGCCCATCTTCCCTGATAAGTTAGTGCCTCGCATTAGGGCCACTTTTTTTTTTGTTATCAAAAGTGTTAACACCAATCCACATGGGGCAATCCGTCAACTTGCCCACTTTCTACGCCCCTCCGTACACCTCTAAAGACGAGTATCAACTCCACCATCTGGACCCAAAAAGAGCATTGTCCTTCTACCTTGACCGCATACAAGAGTTCCGGGTGGACGACCAACCTTATTGGGGTACGTTGGCTCAAAGAAAGGTCTTGCGGTGCAGAAGAGGGCTATCTTGTGATGGGTCGTCCTCTGCATCAGAATTTGCTGCACTGGGGCCTCCTGAAGGCCTAAGAACCATTCCACCAGAGCTAAGGCTGTGAACACAGCATTGCAATGTGGAGTTCCAGTCCTTGACATTTGTCAGGCAGCAATGTGGGCATCACTACACATGTTCACTAATTACTACTGCCTGGACAGTCCAGTACAGAGGGACCAGCTTTTTTTGGTCGCTCTGTCCTGCAGAACTTCCTAGTCTAAACTTGTCCGCTGTCCCTCCTCCTAGGATGGCATTGCTGGGGTATCTATTCTAAGGTAAGAAAACTGTGGCTAGATGTCTATCAGATGGACAAGTTATTTACCTTTGATAGCGCCTTATCTGGTAGAGGCAGAATCTAGCTGCAGATTCCTTACCGACCCACCCATCCTCCTAGCACTGCGAACATGTTTTTAGGGCCAGGGTTGATCCCTTTCAGGGCCAAAGTTCTACAGCAAACCGCTGTCAGTGCATTTAATGGCTCTAAACTTCTGGTGTGGAAAGACGTGAAAACTTGACAGCACGCCAATGTGGTCCCTATATAGGCAACACAGACGTCGCTTCTGGTGCGGATGACTCCGACGTCCTCATGCTGAGCCAACCAATGCCACCTACCACCACACAAGGGTATTGCTCGAGCAAAGGTCTACCAGATTCAGCCTGATGCCTGGGCTATTCTAAGGTAAGGATTCTGGGGCTAGATTTTGCCTCTACCAGACAAGGCATTACCAAAGGTAAGTAAATTGTCCATCACATAAAAACTATAAGCAACGGAGTAAAGGTTCCTGCCAAGACAAAATCCAACATCCTCACTGAGGTCCTACATATAAGGACTCTTGCCTCCGAGCCCTTGCTAGCATTCAATTAGCCAAGTCTGTACTAGAGGTTGAGGAGAAGCAGACTACTTCCACTGCAGTCTTCAGATCTAAAGCACCTGCACCAGGAGATCTTGCTTTCCTGTTCTCCCATCTGTCACCTTAAATCCTGGTAGTGCTCCTCAAAACTATCACCTGGTGCATTTTCCACAGCACCTCTGACAAGCGATTAAAAAAAGATGGACAGATTTGCGGGATCATAGCTCTAAAATTGCTGAATGCCACCTGCCTCCTCGCCAAATATGTACATGCACTAATCCCCAATCTTCTGGATGATCTTCGAGGGGGCACTTAAAAAAGCTAGTAGGGGACTGTAAAGTTATGGCCAAGCAGGTAATGCATCTGGCCTGGACACTGCAGAGTACACTGCCAGGGCCATGGGGGGCATCTTTCTTCCTGTGTCGCCATGCATGGCTGAGATGTTCAAACAATATTGATGGACCTTCCCTTTGATGGCGCATGCTTTTCGGAGCGAAAGCAAGTTTAACATTGGAGAGGTTTATTGCAAAGTAAATGCAAGATCACTTGACCTTCTGACCCCAAAAAGGGATTATCAGCAGTTTGACTTTTTTAGTCTTCTCCAGTAGCTTTTCCTTTTGAGAATGCCAACAATACATCCAACAGACAGACCGTTTTGAACCAGCAATATAGAAGTAGATGAAAAAGAAAAACACGTGCCTTCTTTCTCCATCCCTTCCCCTCGGCCACCGCAGGGAAAGCATCCGTTTACACCAGTGTCCCGTTACACCGTAGTCTCCAAATTTCAGCCAATAATTTATTGAGGACTGGTGTGGATTGATTGTAGTGAGGTCCTTCGTAACATATGCAAATGATAACCCTTACTCAAGATTCCGTTCCTAAAGTGGCGATGTAACAGCGGAGGACCAGACTATAAGTCGGTCACCTTACAAAACAAAGTAGTCGACACCACACTGTTTGTGTGTGGCACGGGTGTAAATGGATGCCTTAGGACGTGTTATAACTTCAGACTCGCCAGTAATTTCTTGTGAGTTGCGATTTGTTTTACTCGTACGGATGACCCGTTGTGTTTTGGACCTTTGGCCTACAACATAGCTACTTTGCCTTGAGAAAGTCTGAATACGGATATGTACAGACAAAACACGTGTTGGCTTCAGTAATTGCTGGGAGCTTTGTTGAGTGGAATATACCATACTTGCCCTTGAACTTTAGAATTTGATCAGTTGGGGTTATGATACATCAATATCCAATACATGTGTTTTGGATTCATTGTAACTAAAAAGGGTGTGCTGTAACAGCGCTTTCATAAATGTTCATGTTCTCTGTAACCTGCTGATAGCACCGTTTGGTAGTAGGTGGCCAGAGTTATTCTAGCACCCCGACGTACTTGCATTTTGATTATTCCTCCGCTTGTACTCGTTATTTGCTACACTGCCTCATTCTTCTTGGTGATGTGCGTTTTTTCCCTTTAGGGAATGCTGCTACCAGCTTTTTGACTGTCAATATATTCCAGTGCTTGGGAACGCCTCAAATCAACCTATGTCACACACACTAGACTGCTAACTACTCTAAATTCTGTGACCTCCGTTTTTTGAAACAGGATGTATTAGGGGGGGTGTTTTGCTAGAAGTGGAATTTTCCACAGTTTAAATATGTCCTCCCATACCTTTGATTCCCTGTGTTCTGCATAGTCTCCCTCCTCTCATTAGCAGCTGCAGGTTCTACCCTCAAGACTCCAGAGCATCCACCTGCATGCATGAAGTTAGAACAGAGCAGCCAGACTTTTTTCCTTGCCACCCGAGGTGGTGGATGTCATTTTTTGTGGCCGCAGATACTCCACCAAGATTGTGTACTCGAATAGATGGAATAGGTTTTTCAGATGGGCTGCAGACCACTCGATAGACCCTCTTCCAGCCCGCCTGTCGGATATACAGCATTTCTGCCTTTCGGTAGCTCTAAAAGGTTGTACAGTGGGCAGTGAAAATGGCTATTTTTCTGTTTTGTAGGCTTTCTTCTATTTCCCTGACCAGCTGTCCCTATTTAAGTTACCCATTATTATAAAGTTCTTAAAGGGATTTCAAAACAAGTTTCCCCCATGTCCCCATTATAATGGAACCTTAACTTGGTTGTTACGTTTCTTGAACCATTCCATTGTTGGCCTTTACGTTTGCTCATGTTCACTACCATTTTTCTGATGTTCAAGGCATGTGTGCTGTAGATACACATACTTTGCATACTCCTTCCATCTAGTCTTGGGTCCGGATGTTTGCAAGTTGTTTTTCTTCGAAGAAGTCTTTTCCAGTCACTAGGTAAAGTGACTCCTCCTTTTGGTGATAATGCACATGGGCATCGACTCCATTGTTAGATTGTTTTCTTTCCTCCATCCGGTTCAGACGTGTATTGCAGCGCTCCGATTCGAAACAGTAATTTGGGATCCCTTCGGTTCGCTATTCACTTACCCTCGTCAGTATTGTTTTCGATCGCGTTTTCACCTTCTGTGTGTCAAATTTCAGAAAATTGTCTCTCCCGAGAACATAGAGGAAGACTGCGAGGCTTGCCGGTCGTTCCAATCGAAAAAGACTCTGCGGGATCTTCGGGCTCGACAAAGACACCCCTGGTGTCTTAGGAGCAGATATCAAACAAGAAGAGATGGAAGCATCGGAAGAGGAAGAGGCTTTCTCTCTCCAGGACTCTGATTCAAAGTTGGAGATCAAACTAGAGTACCATGACGTCCTGGAACAGCATGCCAAGCCTTCTGGCTCGGGCTCGAGTCGAGATGATACCCCTTTTGGTTCCGAAACATTCCAGATCCAAAGACTAAAAGGACAAACCCAGCTCGGCACTGAAAATTTCGTCACCGAAACATAAAGAAGCTCCTTTAAAGCCACTGGAGCCTATTTTAGATACAATGAAACAAAAGCTGGACCCAGAGCAGAAGAAGATTTATATAAATCCTGACACTGGCCACATTACAACTAAACCAACAGTACCATCTTCCAAAAGTAGAATAGAATCTGAATATAAGAGCCGTCTTGAAAAGGACAAGCATTTGAAATGAAAAAGGTCTTGCATTTACGAGACTTTGAGCTATTGGTACCGTAAATGTCAATAGCTTAAATTCTCACAAATGCGAGACCTATTGAATTGCAAATATTGTTTGTTTCCAAGCGCCCCATGCCCTCTTGCAGTTAATTGAGACCACGCCCCGTTCTTTAGACGAGCCGTGTCTAAAGAAAGGGGCGTAGCATCTAAGTGCAAACCCTGCATGGGGTGCTCAGAAATAACCGACAAAAAAGAATTGTAAAGCAATAGGGGTCGCACTTACAAGAGTTTAAGCTATTATCATTTACATGACTCTCCTAAATGCGAGACCTATGGCATTGCAAACAAGTGGCCGCCATTGTACCGGCGGCTTAGAAAGTGAAAGCGCACATGGTCGCTGAATATAAGGAAAGCACGTTATGCCTGCAGTAGGGCAAAACCCATTAAAGAAAATAGTGCTTACAGAATAAATAACAGACGGTGTAACAACCGAAGTAAAAGGGCTAGTCCTCATGGGAGGTTACAATGACGACAAGACGGGAACAACAAGCCGATTACTGAATCAGAAGCCACCATTTACATAGCACAAAGACCCAAGCCAATGAAAAATATGGGCGGAGAGTGGGTAGAGCTTCAAGTGCATACTCTAATACTGCATGCCTTGCAGAGCAGCGCATGCGCTGCTCAGGCTCGACCTATAAAAGACATGGCCACTAGTCCTATTAACATTCCTCAGACACTTCCACCTTCTTCACCAATAACTGTTATACCAGCTTCAGACCCTTTACACATTACACCACTGGGTTTTCCAAGTACAAATCTTGATATAGTAGATGATGATGATGATACCTATAATCAGCCACCACCTGATCCGTGGGATGACTACAGAATAGACTCACCTGGAGACACAGACCCAGATCTATATCCAGTTAAACCGTAGCCTCCTGATGATGATACAGCACATCAGGAGGTAATGGCTAGGGCAGCCACTTACCATGGGGTGACTTTACATAAAGAAGCCCTACAGAGGATTTTCTATTTGAAACCTCAGGAAACATACACGCAACATCACAATCCTTGCCTATCTTAAAAGGTATGATGAGGCATGCTGACAATATTTTTAAGGATCCAGTTAGAGCACTTATGCTAAAACCTAGGGTGGACAAAAAATATAAACCCCCCCTCCATCTGACCCTGTTTTTATTAAGGGTCAGTTGCCTTTAGATTCTTTAGTAGTTTCCAACACCCGTAAAAGGGCAAATTCAGAAATCTCAGGGGAGGCACCACTTCCTGATAAAGAATCAAAATTGATAGATGCCTCTGGAGGTGGATAAGGGGTGTTAGGGGGGAATAGCTGCTCAATTAGCAATCATTGGCTCATAGCCAATACACAAGGCATAGTGGCTAGATATAAAAGGCACACTGGGATGAGGTGGGTAGAGGATGATGTGGCATAACGGCTAGGACGGTCATTCTCAAAACTGGGGAATTGGGTTGGGTCTCGGCTATGCCGCTCAATATCCTGTGCAAATCACTTAATCTCCCCATGCCTAACAAAAAAAATACAAATAAGTGTATGTGTGGCGCAACTGGTGCTCATGTAAAGCTCCCTGATACCTTCGGTTATCAGGGAGCTTTACATATAAAACTCGGGGGAGGGGGGAATGGAAGAACTATTACAAGATCTCCCAGAAGATCACCAGAAAAAGGGGCAATAAATAGTGCAAGAAGGCAAGCTTAACTCCAATTCATCTATCAGATGTGCGTTAAATGCTCCAGATACTGCAGCTAGAGGAGTCAATACCAGCATTCTACTCGGGAGACCTGCATGGCTCAGAATTTCTGGTTTCAAATCAGTTCTTAATGCACCATTTGATAAGGATCAACTCTTTGGGCCTCAGAACTACCAACCGTTCGACAAAATGAAAAAGGACACAGAAGTGGCAAAATCAGTGGGAGCAATTTAGTCTCCTTCTACTAGAGGTTCTTTTAGTTGCTCCTTCTAGAGAGGGGACTCCAAGAATAATACCACAGATGCCAGTGCATCTTCTTATAAAACACAAACGCAATCTTCCCCCTTTAGAGGATTCTATAAAGGTCGATATAGAAGTAACAACTTTAAAGGAACAGGTATGCACCTCTCCATCCACTAACAAACATTGACTTGATATCACTTCCCCCCCGATCATTCATCACCTTTCGGGGGAAGATTACAACACTTTCTTCCCATTTGGCAATCAATAACAGATAGATGGTTGTTGGACACTATCCAACATGGTTATTGCCAGGAGCTCACAAGCAACCCTTCTAACATTCCACCTTGTATTCACAAACTGTCTTTAGAACATCAACATCTGCTCAAACAAGAAGTACAAGCTCTTCTAACAAAAGAAGCTATAGAACCCGTCCCATTACAACAAGGATCCGGGATATATTCACTATACTTCCTAATTCCCTAAAAGGGCGGTTCTTTAAGGACAATCTTGGATCTCAGGCCATTAAACATATACATATTTTCAAAACTCTTCCATATGGTCACACTTCAACAAGTACTTCCGCTTTTGCAGCAAGCCGACTTTGTCAACACTAGACTTAAAGGACGCATACTTTTATATACCCATTCACCCAGCACATCGCAAATATCTCAGATTTGTGATAGGAAAAAATCATTATCAGTTCAAAGCAGTTCCATTCGGAGTAGCAACTGCACCCAGAGTGTTCACCAAATGCCTTGCAGTGGTAGCAACACATCTACGATACAACAAATCCATGTCTTCCCATACCTAGACGATAGGCTTATAAAAGCCAACACACATCCCATGTGTGTGCAACACACACATCACCATATACCTTCTACACCAGTTGGGATTTTTGTGCATGGACTGAAAATCCTATCTTCAACCCACTTAAATACAGCCATATCTAGGAGCTATTTTAAACACTCAAATGTCTCTAGCATATCCCAATGCAGCCAGGAGTCCCAAATTTCAAGCATTGTTACTCCAGTTTCAAAACAACCAATATCTAACAGTCAGAACATTCATGCAGCTGCTGGGAATGATGGTGTTGTGCATTGCCATAGTGTCCCATGCAAGACTAAACATGCGTACTCTACAAGAATGCTTAGCACGTCAGTGGAATCAATCACAGGCTTAGCTAACCGATCAGCTTTACAAAATATTTTGTTATCTTTTGCATCTACAACATGCAGACCTTGCCTACACATCCATTCGATTACACCTTGCAGCAGTAGCTGCATATCTTCAAATCAGACAACATTTATCCCTATTCAAAATTCCAGTAATTAATACCTTTATGGAAGGCCATAAAAGAATACTACTACCTAGGGTACCACCTGCACCTGTCTGGAACTTTAACATTGTTCTCACAGGGCATATGGATCCACCTTTTGAACTGTGCATTACAATTTCTTTCATGAAAGGTTACTTTTCTCATTGCTATCACTTCCCTAAAACGTGTTAGTTAGCTGCAGGCATTAACCTTAAAAGAACCCTCCTTTCAACTTCAGAAAGATAGTGTTATTAGACAGCCGCACTCCTCGCTCTCTTCAGTGGTGGAACCCACAAAAAGTATCAAAAGGATGGCACTGTATTGACCCTATTCCACAAGTTGTGCTCACAACAGATGCATCTCTCACAGGGTGGGGAGAACATTTACAACATTTAGCTGTTTAAGGTCTTTGGGATACCACCCAATTACCTAGAACTTCAAGAAGTTCAGCTAGCATTAAATGCATTTCTACCTGATCTGATGGGTAAAGTTGTCCTAGTTTGAACAGACAATAAGATAACAATGTACTGTGTACAAAAACAGGGAGGGGGACACGCACTTTGTAGCTGTCGCACCTCTCTCTCAGACCATTTGGCATTGGGCAATTCATCATAAGATCCAAATCCTGGCAGAACGTCTTCCAGGGACAGACAACCTCTGTGCCGATCTCTTCAGCAGAATTAGACCAGTACATGAATGGGAACCTCAGAAACACGTTCTCCTTCCACACTTCCAAAAACGGGGATTCACACAAATAGACCTCTTTGCTACAGCAGAGAACTTAAAATGCCCAGACTTTGCCTCCAGGTTCCCACACCCCCTATCCATAGGCAATGCCCTATGGATCAACTGGTCAGGGATATTTGCTTACGCTTTTCCCCCTCTCCCTCTCCTTCCATTTCTGGTTCGGAAACTCAGGCAGACATCTCTAGCACTGATTCATGGGCTTGTCACCACACTATTAGAACTTTCAACTGTTTAACGTTCAACTTTCAACAGTTCCACACCAAAAGCTTCACATAACAGCGGCACCCTGATTAAGAGGGCGAGCCGCTTTTGGAAAGGCTGTCTATCTCCTAGTGTGTGAATTTGAATTTACGCCGCTTCTGGTGCCCAGAGTTGAATTCTGCACTAACTTTTAAATCTCCTATGTTTGTATGAATTTTAGTTGCGCCGCAACGTTTTTGTGAATCTATTTTTAAATAATGTTTATGTCACTGATTTAGCAAGTGCATTTACCTTGCCTAGACCCTGGTCTGCCGCGGCGTATGCCGTTTGTTGCGGAGGGTCGCATAGGCAATTATACTCACTTCCGCATTCCGTATTCTAACACGGAAGAGACTGTCAGCGCTCTAGCTGATCCGGCCCCCTTCCCTACTTAACTTGGAGGGAGGCGCGGACGCGCGCAGCGGCGTGCCGATGGCGCGCCAGTCTGCGCCCGTCCGCGCCAGAACGCTGCCAGTTGCCACACCAATATCGTATTCGGGTGAGTTACCTTCCCCAGTAGTCATCACCCTTCGAAAATGGATGCTACTACATCACCTCTCATCAGGTATGCACGGAACAAACTTTTAGAATTAAACTCTCCCCTTATTGTGGCATCAGAGGCACTATTAGCCGACATTCGGAAGGCCTCTTGTGTTTTTAACATAGAGCCATCAGTGGAGAGGCGGACTGAGAGGGGTGAAGCTCAGACCGTTTCCACTAGCCCAGCACAGGCAAAATGTACTGCTATATACTTCAACGCGAGATCTATTCCAAGACACGCTCTGGAGATATGGAGCCTTCTTAACTCTGAAAATCCTGATCTGTGCTTCATATCTGAGACATGGCTGCATGAGCATGCTATTCCCGACCTTCAAATAGCCTTGCCTCAGCAGTACGCTATAGTTAGGTCTGATAGAATAGGGGGAAGGGGTGGAGGAGTATTGATAGCAGCAAAGGAGAATATGAATGTTCATATTATAGAAAGCATCGTGGTTAATGAGTCAGAGATCATAGTTTTTAGAGTGAATGGTCTGGGAAAAGAAGTGTGGAAAGGGGCATTGTTCTATCGACCCCCGGGGAATAAAGGAGATTTTGCCAATACCTTATTAGAAACTATAGCCCCTCATGTATTGACTGCGGACAGTTTTTTGTTACTGGGTGATTTTAATTATCACGCTGATGACCAGTCAGATGTAGAGACAGAAAAACTAATCTCTTCTATGAGTACACTTAATCTGATTCAAAAGATTACAGGTCCCACCCACCAAGCTGGCCACACGCTGGATCTCCTATTTACTAATTCTCCTAATATCTTGACGGTCCTCCCTACTCCATTATTGTGGACTGACCATTACTTGGTGAAATTCGCTATAAATAACTGTATACTGGAAACGACTAGTAATAAAGACAAAAAAGCATGCAGAAACATGAAAAAGATCACTCTTGCTGCCTTTTCTGATAATTTTCAGATAGATTAAATAGACCCGAAGGCAAATGTCAACCTAGCAGCTATGCATCTGGAGTCAGTCGTTGGCAAGGCACTGGACAAGATCGCCCCTTTACGAATGGTCAAGTGCAGGGAGAAATTTTCGCCCTGGTTTACAGACCAATTAAAAGATCTTAAAACCTTGACAAGAAATGCTGAGAAAACCTGGCGGAAAAGTAAAAATTTAAATGACCGTAAAACTTATCAAACCCTACACACTAAATATATGAGGGAAATAAGAACGGTAAAGAGAACGCACTTAGCTGAACGGATAATCAAAGCTGAGAACTCTTCTAAGGAGCTTCACCAGATCTTAAAGGAATTTACTTCCTTTAAAAGTCCACAATTAACACCAAGTACTGAAGAATGGACGGAAGAGCTCTCTAAATTCCTAGATGATAAAATTACAAACGTATGTAACTCCTTCGAATTGGACACTGCATCCATTCAGTATCTAGAACAGGACCTATATATAAATGAATCTTTATATCTAAATGAATCTTCTTCGAGGTGGGCCACTTTTGAATTGTTTGATAATGAAAAAACCATGCTAGTAGGACGGAAAATTAAATCAGGCTCCCCCAATGATCAATTAACTTCCAAACTATTTGCCATCCTTGCCCCAGCACTGGAGGATTGTCTTTCTGGCCTTTTAAATAAATCCCTGAAAGAAGCGGAGGTTCCAAAAATTTGGAAGGCGGCAAGAGTTAAACCTATATTAAAAAAACCTGGCACAGATGCAAATGCTTTTATAAACTATCGTCCCATTTCCTTGTTGCCATACTCAGGGAAAGTGTTGGAGGCATTTGTAAATGAACAACTGGTTAACTACTTGGAGACTAATGACCTACTCGATCCATCACAGTCAGGTTTCCGCTCTGCCCACAGCACGAAAACAGCACTGATCGAGGTTGCTGACAACATTAGGCTTGCCTTGGACAAACGTCAATCTTTTATTCTTGTACTTTTAGATCTGTCGGCCGCCGTTGACACCATCTCCCACCAGATCTTGATTAGAAGGCTGTTGGAGTGTGGTGTCAGAGGACAGGTTTTGAGATGGTTTGTCAGCTATTTGACGAACCGGACTACTACAGTACAAGTAGATAAAACCTTGGCCAGTACCCGGCCCGTCATAAGAGGCGTGCCTCAGGGCTCTATTTTGAGCCCCTCGCTTTTTAATGTTTACAAGGCCCCCCTGGCCAAAGTAATCCGGGCATGCGGTTTTGACGTGCTGTCATACGCGGATGATACGCAAATACTGGTCACACTTGGCCCTGACGCTAACGAGACAAAAAGGTGTTTTAGAAATTGTATGGTAGAGGTAAAAAACTGGATGGGCCAAAACCACCTTCAGCTTAATGGCACTAAATCTGAGGTTATGTTATTTGGGAGAGCAAGTGAGTACTGGACCCAGGACTGGTGGCCTTCGGAACTGGGGGAGTGTCCTGTCCCAAAGGAATCAGTCCGCAATTTAGGTTTCCACATGGACAACAAGCTATCCATGAGGAGGGACCAAGTTAACCATACTGTGGGCACCTGCTTCGGAATTATGCGGAGTGTACGCAGGGTCTTTAAATGGATACCGGCTGAAGCACGTAAAATTCTGGTCCAGGGCCTGATTGTAAATAGACTAGACTATGGCAATTCACTTCTCCTTGCCATAAACAAGTGCCATATCATGAAACTGCAGGTTTTACAAAATATGGCTGCTCTTCTGATCTTAGGCCTACCCAAAAGATCCCCTTCATTGCTGTGTCTGAAAATCTTACACTGGCTCCCTGTAAAAAAAAAGAACTATTTTCAAGGCCCTATGTCTGGTTCACAAATACTTGTATGGACGGGGACCAAAATATTGGACTCAAAAACTTACATGGTATATCGTGGCAGACAGCTGAGATCGAGCACTAAGTTACTGCTCACGCCTCTCCGAGTTCAAACTGCCAGAAATGGTAGTCGTGCCTTTTCTTTTATGGCACCATCCCTTTGGAACAAACTACCTTTGAGTCTTCGTACTATCGTAGAACATATGAACTTTCGAAAAAAATTGAAAACCTGGCTCTTCTGCTAGATCTATTCTTGGCTCATCTCCTTCTTCAGGACTGTCTGCATGCGCCATGAGACTCCCTTGGACGTGATATGTGCACAATACAAATGTCCAGACTAGACTAGACTAGACTAGCAATTTTCTCACATAGAACCATAGAGAAATCGGACATCCAAACCCCAAGAAACTCAACATAGTGATTTGGCTCCTAAGGTTGGATATTTAAACCTACCACCAGATTGTCTGACAGTTATTAAGGAAGCAAGAAAACCCACCACCAGAGCATGTTATGCAGAAAAGTGGAAAAGATTTGTGATATATTGTCATAATAAAACAATTGATCCGCTAGATGCAGCTATACAAAATATGTTGTTACCTTTTGCATCTACAGCGTGCAGACCTTGCCTACACATCCATTCGATTACACCTTGCAGCAGCAGCTGCATATCTTCAAAAGAGACAACATTTATCCCTATTCAAAATTCCAGTAATTAATACCTTTATGGAAGGCCTTAAAAGAATACTACTACCTAGGGTACCACCTGCACCTGTCTGGAACTTTAACATTGTTCTCACAGGGCATATGGGTCCACCTTTTGAACTGTGCATTACAATTTATTTCATGAAAGGTTACTGTTCTCATTGCTATCACTTCCCTAAAACGTGTTAGTTAGCTGCAGGCATTTACCTTAAAAGAACCCTCCTTTCAACTTCATAAAGATAGAGTGGATCTTTGTGCAAACCCAAATTCCTTCCGAAAGTGTTCTCTGCTTTTCATATTAACCAATCAGTTGAGTTCTCTGTGTTCTTCCCTCTACCTGATACAGTAGCAGAAAGACCTCCACATACATTTGATGTCAAAAGAATACTAATATACTATGTTGATAGGACAAAAGATTTCTGCAAAACGAGGTTTGTTTCCTTTGCTCCACCTCCTAAAGGGAATCCTATCTCTAAATCCAGTAGTTCTAGATGAATTATTACATGTATTCAAACTTGCTATGTTAAAGCTAAAAGAACTTTAACTGTACGTCCTAGAGCACATTCTACTTGCAAAATAGTAGCATCTATGGCCTTTCTAGGCGACATTCCCATAGCTGACATATAGAAGGCAGCTACATGGTCTACACCACACACATTTACTAAACATTGTGTGGATGTGTTAGCACGTCAACAAGCTAATGTAGCACAAGCACGTTTACAAACAACAGCCAGTAGTTAGCCACCGCTTTGGGAGCATACGGCTTTACAGTTTATACAAGCATGTGTATCTACAGCACATAGGCCTCAAATGGATTGTTACTTACCCTTTAAGCATCTGCACCTCTACACGCCAAGAACAGATGCTTACAGGGTTAGTAACATAATCCTTCTCTATCATCAGCACCTCATCTTAAGACGAGAAGTCGGTCCACATAAATGTTGGAGTTGCGAAACATTACACTAGGCCAACCAGCATTCTTGACCGGATTGGCGGGGGCTGAAGGGGGTTGTCAAGTGCTGTTAATTTGAACAGACAAGCCCCCTTTCTCCTCTTTCCCTGTCAAGTTGGTATTAAGAACCAGGGCTGCCTTCCTGCCTAAGATCAGGCTTTGGGTTCCCAGTCCAGCCCTGCCTAAGATGGGCACACCCTGCCATCTAGGCCAGTTAATCACCCTGCCAACATTCTTCCACAACCAGTGAAGGACGAAGCAAAACTTTATCTTCTTGGCTCTAAGACAGCGGTCAGCTTTTTCATGGACAGAATACGAGTTCAGACTGGATAACCAACTGTGATGAAAGGCAAGGCAGTGCATAAAAGGACAGTATTAAAATGAATAATCCTGGAGGAGGAGCTTCAAGCGCGTCCAAAATGGCCGCGTGAGCCCGGAGCTCCCGTGACCCCGCCGGGAATATCCTGCATAGCATCCTGTCCTGGTGACCAGGAATCTCGAGGCAGAAGGGAAGCGGCGTCGATTGCGGCGTTCCACGGCCAGATCCGCCGCGGCGCCGGCGAGTTCGAGGCCTACTCCGGGAGGAAGCTGTGGTCTCAGATGGTATTAGACCCCGGCTGTAGTCGAATAACAGCGGGGCCGGGGGCCGCCGGTCCGGCCCCACTTCTGTTGCCCATCGCGGCTGACTCTGACATGGCTTGGCCCCCTCCCTGATCCCCCTCCCCCACACACCGGCTAGCAACGGGAGGGGGGGAGAACCCTGATAGTGCGGCTGCAGCTGGCCTCTCCAGTGACGGCGCTGTAAGTCGGCGTACTCAGCAGGGAGCAGAAGAAAACGACCGGCCGTTATACTATACCCCTGGACTGGTGGGTCTGGGGCGGGGCCCCAGTCCCTCTGGGGGTGACACAGCCGCGAGGAGCTGACTTAGGTGGTGGGGAGGAGGCACCCCCTTCCTTCTTTTCATTGTTGGCTGAAGCAGATGTGGAACGTCAGCGTGGCCTACACAGCGGCTAGACCCTGCAGCAAAGAGTGACACTGAGCTTACGGGAGATCGGGCCGGACCTGGTCAACAGCTTTGCCACAAGTGCGCTGCAGCCAGGGTCAAAAGAGGTCTTCGGTCCCCACAGTGTCCTGACCTGGAGGACTGAGGGGTGGCCGTGAAAGACTTGGCTGTGGAGAGGGTGCCCGTGATTCGGGAGTGGACCTGGGAGATGTGGCCATTGTCTTCGACCAGATTGTGTTGCCGGGTAGCGCAATGACTTCGGGAGGCGCAGGAGGATTGGGACTGATGGAGGCGCCGTCCTGGCGAGCTTGCGTAACTGTGTGCTGATAGAAATCATGGTGGGAGAGGTGGACACGGCGAGCTGTTCTTGGAGCTGGCAGCTGTGCTGAAGGAGTGTCTGAGGACCGACAGACGTGCGACAACGCAGATTGACCTGCCCGATCCTCCGGTCTCCTGGCGGTGTGATCGGCGGTGGATGTCGGCAGTCGCCCTGACCGGGGTTGAGAACGCTACAGGCTGTCTGAGTCGCCACTTGCGGCCATAGTAGCAATCTGTAAGTCTGAGTGGCCGGTCCTGCTCCCAGTAGCACGATGGCGGCTAAGCCTGAAGCGGAGAAGCCGCTGACCAAGTCCACCAGGGGGGCCCGTTATGTGCAAACCAACAAGTTGGACCGCTATACGTAGCCCAAGGGCTCACCCGCGGGGGTCTGGTTGTGCGCAAGACGGAGGCGCAGAGGCCTCCTGCCCTACTCCCGAGCTCACGCTACACGATGTGATGACCGCTATAGACAGAGTCAAAACATCTCTTGGACAAATAATGGAGTCGCTAGATCACAAACTGGACACAGTGACCATAGAGGTCAATCTGATCCGGGCCAACCTCATCAAAACGAGTGAGACAGTGAAGTCGTTAGGTATTAAAACCGCAAGTCTGACTGACGACGTGGCGCAGTTCGCAGCAGGAGGTACGGTCCCTTAATGCCTCTAGCGAGGTGGCGAGTCGCCAGCTGGATGAGTTTGAAGGGAGGGCCCGGAGGAACAATGTGCGTATCACGGGTGTCCCGGAGAGGGCTTAGGGTCAAGCCCCGGACCTATTCGTAGAAGATATCATACTTAATCATTTGAAACCCAAGGGACTGGGAAACTTCTTCACCTGGAACGGGCCCATAGAATACAGAGTGGAAGGCCGCGTCCGGGCGCCCCGCCTCGACCAATGATCGCGAGGGTCCTTAACTTTAGAGATAGACGCTATCCTGTAAACCTCTAGGTCAGAGGGACCTCTGAGGTATGAGAACTCAACCCTCAACTTCTATCCAGACTTCACCTAGAGGGTTCAGAAACAGCGGCAAAGCTTCCTTGGAGTCAAGCAGCGACTCGCGGACAAAGGATATAAGAATGCCATGATGTTCCCTGCTAAGCTGCGAGTCGAGGCTCAGGGAAAGGTCTGGTTTTTTGACAATCCCGAAAGACTGGGCAGATGGCATTCCCGCACGGGCAGAGCCACAGACCACAGAGACACAGTGGCGAATATGGAGGAGGCCTGCAGGAACAGGAATGATGAGTATGGCCATTGACATGGCGTGGGGCTGGTTTCCGGGGGGTGGAGGGGTTTGGGCCTGTACAGGAGACATTTTTCATTACACGCACGCTTTCCTGGGTAGAGATTTGGTACCGGTGTAATGTCCCGGGTTAGAGAATGGGGGCGCTGAACTCCTCCTCGGATCTACATTTAGATAGACGGTTAGTTAGAGTATGGGGCGACAGGCACACTGCGAGTTGGGGATTGGCGAATGCCGTGAGCAAGGGTGCAGGGAGGGGGTTGGGGGAGGGGTGTGTTGTTGAATATGTTGGGGTGTGATTGTGGTTTATTTTATTTTTTAGTCTCCGGTGATGAAAGAGTAGCGATGCTAGTTTTGCATGGGTACGGTGACACGTAGTAACAAAGGGTCAGGGATGAAAGTGTTGAGTTGGAACGTGAATGGCCTGGGAGACAAGATGCTTGGCCCTCCACCAGGGAGGATATAAATTAGTGGTGCACGCTGGATTCACTACCGGCTCCAGGGGAGTTAGGATCCTAGTTAGAAATTCCTTCCCTCTGTCTGTGCAGGATACTTGGATTGATCAGAGGGACAGTTATGCAGGTGTCTCGGGGCAGATAGGGGGCCGGACGGTCACCCTATTGTCTATTTATGTGCCACCCGGCCTCCAGACTGAGACCTATCGGGATTTGGGTAGCGTCTTCCTCATTTCCTCTTGGTGATCTAGTGTTAGGTGGTGATTTTAATTCAGTGCTGGATGGTGAGACAATCGCAGCCGCCCCGGGCGCTTAGGCAGTCGCAGAAATGGCTGCCTGACTTCCAAGACGCACTGGGCTTGGTGGATAGTTGGCGAACACGTAATCCGACATCCAAGCACTACACCCATGTCTCGGCAGCCCACGGTAGTCTGTCTAAGCTGGACTATGTGCTGCTTCCGGCGGCGTTGGCACCTATGATCCACGAGGTGCACTATCTCGGGAGGGGAATATCTGACCACTCCCTGCTGTGGCTGGACCTCACTCTGGAGCTACTAGCGGTCGGCAGAGTGGCTCCCATTAGTGCCTGGCAGTTAAAGGACCCCGCCATTAAGAGAGAAATCCTCCGGATGTCAGATAGTTATTTTATGGAGAATAAGGGTTCGGTAGAATCCGCTCAAACCCTATGGGAGGCGTATAAGGTTGTGGCGAGAGGTGAAGTGTTATCCCTGGTGTCAGGGAAGAAGAAAACTCAGGCGGAGGTTGTTCAGAAGGAAGCGGAAGTCCTGCATTTGGAAGAGAAGATAGCTGAGGCACACACGCCGGTGGACCTCCATCTGCTGCGTCTCCGAGAGGAGGCGTATAGAGCGTTAGTCAGAAATAGAGCAGTGACCCACCACAATGCTGTTCAGAGCCGTATATAAGAACACAGTGATAAAGCCGGAAAGTTAATTGCTTGGCTTGAACATGGGGAACGGGCCTCCAGGCTGATACAGAAATTGGAAGACCCGGAGTCATGCATGATCACGGCTCCGCAGGCTGTGGCAGATGAGTTCTCGGAGTACTATCAAAAAAGTCTATAAGGCCGGCAGTGACTTCACAGAATCAGAGAATAGTGAAATGATTAGTGATATCATTATGCCTCGTTTGTCGGAGGTCAGGAGCTACCTTGATTCTGCATTGACAGATGATGAAGTTGCCTAATTCCTGAGGAAACGGTGTTAGTCTCCCTGGATGCCACAATGGCCTTTGATAGTGGACTGGCAATATTTATTTGCTGTGCTGATGAAGCTGGGCTTTGGAAGCAAATTTATCAGCTAGGTGCGCCTGTTATACGCGAAACCCCTAGCTAGAGTGATTGTTAATAACTGCAAGTCCTGTGACTTCCCGTTGGGGAGGATCACCAGACAGGGATGCCCGCTGTCTCCGCTGCTCTTCGCACTCGTGATGGAGGCATTGGCTGCATGGATTAGATCGATCCTGGGTCTGCGGTGGACTCCCGACTGGGAGGATAAGATTTCGCTTTATCCCGATAACGTGTTGCTTTATCTCACTAGCCCCAGAGAGTCCTTTCGGAACTTCTTGGATGTACTTGCCATCTTTAGCAGATATTCTGGATTGGCCATTAATTGGGCCAAGTCGGTGCGGTTTGTGGTGGTAGGCGACCCACCGGCGATCCCTCAGTCATGTACTATACGGGTTGAGACAACAGGATTTCGGTACCTGGACATATATATCGCACTTGACCCAAAGCTGCGGTATGACAGTAACTTAGCTGCTCTGTTAAGCAGGTGTAGGAAAGACGTGGAGCGCTAGAAATCGCTACCTCTCTCTTTGCTTGGAAGAACTACTCTCTTCAAGATGATGGCGCTTCCCCGGTTTCTGTATGCCTTAAAGAATTCAATGGACCCGGTGCCAGCCGCACACTTCAAAGGTATAGAGGCTCTCCAGAGGCGGCTCCTCTGGGATGGCTGCGCCCGTATTGCCTTTAACAAATTGACCCTCCCGTGGTATGATGGCGGGATCGGACTTCCAGATTTGCGCAAGTACTACTGGGCCTCACAGTTGGCCACAGTAAACCATATAGTTTATGGACTTCCAGGAGACCCAGGCTATGCCATGGACCGGGGTCATGCTCCTGGTGGGATGATTGATAGAGCTCTGTATTCTAAACCTGGAAGATTTCCCCTGACTGGTCCGACTGCACATGCGACACAGGTGTGGCACGCGGCCAACAAAAGTCTTGGGTGGGAGGGAAAGCTGACACTGGCCACCCCTTTATTTAATTCCGAGAAATTGGGCAGCATGTGGATGACCAAAGGATTCAATAGATGGGACCTCATTAGAATTACCCGGATATTAGATGTGTGGAGGAAAGGCTCAGTGCATACGTTTGAGTTCCTTGTGGAGCAATATAGTCTACACCAGAACGAATATTTCCGATACTTGCAGGTGAGGCACGCTCTCACCACTCATGTCTCCAGGGGCGCGGATCTCCAGGAGGCATCCCCTCTTGAAGATTGCGTACTGAATGGGCATATTCTGGAGAAAAACATTTCATTGATATACTGGAAATTGGTAAATAACTCAGAGAATCCATTGTTGAGGGTTGGAGCTCAGTGGAGTGCGGATGGGCTGGAACTTGATGATGAAGATTGGGTGGAGGCAGTGTCCTCCCCCAAGGTGGTCGCTATCCAGATGTGGCTCCGATTGGTGCAGCTAAAGATCCTGCATAGATCCTACATAACGGGGCCCCGCCTGTTACGAATGGGGAGTGCTGAGCGTGGAGTTTGTAGGAGAGGGTGCGGAGCAGTTGGCACCTTGATGCATACCCTCTGGCATTTCGATGTGATACAAATATACTGGGCGAAGATTAGTTGGGAGAGGTGTTGGGGGTGGAGATGCGGCCGGAAGCCCGGAGATGTCTGTTAAATGTTTAACCCTTTCGATGCTGATGACGAGCTCAGCTCGTCATCACCCACGGGTGTCGTGTGCTGATGACGAGCTGAGCTAGTCATGGAAACAGCAAAATGGTAATTCCCAGCACAGGAGGGGGAAAACGCCTAGCAGCCAAGAGGTTAAGAGCCATCCAATTTAAGTGTGTACCAGAAATGGTGGGTCAAGTCAACGTATATGGTGGCCAAGCGCAATATCGCGCAACTTTGAGGTTCCGGCCAGCCGCCCCAAACCAACAAATGGGCAGAAGACCTTGATTGGTGTATGTTTAGAGAAAAGTTGGTGTATGTGGCCCGGGGTTGCCCGCAGAAGTGGGGTAATTTGGGGGTGTGGAACAGCCACCGTGGGGGGGGGGGGGGGGGATCTGTAATCTGCCCATGTCAGGCCTAGACTTGGAAGTGCAGGAATCCACTGGACCCTAGTATTAATTGTTGGGTATTTGATTCTGTATGTGCCATATTGACCTGTGCGCTGGAACCGAAGGCATTCACCCGAGTTATTTTATGTATTTTATTCGTTTTTTGTTCAATAAAAAGATTTCTTTTTTAAATGAATAATCCTGTGCATCAAGATGTGCTGTGATTCTGCACAAAAAGAACCTCCTCACTTTTGTGAAGCATTACTGTTTGAATTTGAAAGTGAGGGGTGGGTGGGGTTGGTGTTAAAGGTCAATTTTCTTACTGTCTTTTGGATTGTTTTGCAATAACCAGCAATGATGCACCAACCTTTTGATTGGGGACTCCTTAGGGAATCTGTTCAGAATGCGAGCAATCTTCAGGGAGAGGTATCCACCAGAAGAAAAAGTTTACTAAACTTTGGTAATGCTCTTTCTGGTAAATTCTCTAATATAATTGAAGGGTTAGACGCGCACTAACGAAGTTGAAGATTTGCAAAGTTGTCGCGTGCTGCTGGGGCTTCGCTCTCTGAACCTTGGAGCGTGTGGGAGAAGTATCGGAATCGCAAATCCAGAATTGGAATTGTCCCCCTACGCACAGCGTTCAAGGTACCCAACCAAGGGTATAGTAAAGCACATCCAAATCACACGATTAGTCCATTATTGATTTAATCTCATTAATGATTTCAAAAGTTCATTCATGAATTGTAAATTAGTTGTAACAAACAATATCCAAAATGCTTGAATTGTAAATCCCTATGCATTTCGGGCTGTCCAGTGAGCCCTTCGTCAGGGGAAAATCTAAGGAGAAAAACAAATGAACGGTCTGAGAAATCAGAAATGTATCCCCATCTAATATATCATGAACATAGTACTTAATCGATCATAGGTTCAAACAACACAGTGATTAGTCAGAGTGATTTTGTGCTTAAAAATCGAGTGAACCAGAATGTACCATATTGCAGTCTAATACATGCCTGCTGTGAATTGGGGAACAAAACGTGTTTGAAAACGAGCATTCACAAATGTGACCAAGAAGAGTACATTTACGTTAAACCAGAAGCACACTGGGAACGTTTAACGTGAGAGTGTTCAGAAAATCGGTGGTGTTAGAAAAGGATAGAGAACAGTGTCAACAAAGTGTCAAACAGAAACACGGTCCACCGTAAACGAGTACAAACGATATTACGAGGTTAGTACCTACTTCAAGCATTCGTGTGGGACAGTCAAACTGCCATTCGGGTGCCGTGCAGTTAGCGTTCTGGTGGATGTAGGAAACAAGTATGCGAGTGACGTGGCCGGTTAATGGATATAGAAAGTGGACTTCGGATGAAAGAGTGTGGCGGCCATCTTAACAGAGTGACTATGAACAGTGAAGGATATTAGTGAAAAAACATAGAACAATGAAGAACGATGTGTACGTAATGTGTGAAACGGGTGGGAATAATGTAAAGCACATATTAGATAATTTCAGGAAACATGAGTTGATCATAAAATAAAAAAGCAAAAGTAATATATATCGTACTGTTCATAAATAGCAAAGAAATTCCATTCTATCATTGAGCCCAGTGGGCTGCATTGTGCACAGGTATCTGATCCAAAAGTTCTCTCTTTGGAGCAGTTTGTCCTTCATGTTCATGGTAATGGTGGTTTGTACGTTTTCAAGTACAGTAAATTTCAGTTGTGCGACATTGTGTCTGTTTTCGGTAAAATGTGATGCAACGGTGGATTTCATATTGCTGGTCCGAATGTTACTTTTGTGTTCCAAAATTCTTGTCCGAATTTTGCGTTCAGTATGCCCTACGTAACAGAGGCCACAAGGACACTTGAGCAAGTAAATCAGGTTGTTTAATATTGCACGTGGCGTTCACCTTTAGTTTGATAGGATTACCTTTCATTTGATGATGTAATATGTTGCCCTTAATTATATTGTTACAATTGCTACAGTTGTAGCATGGTTGTAGTCCTTTATACGTGTCATGAGGTTTGAGATTCTTGGGGTGAGTTAGTATTTCTTTGAGGTTGGGCCCACGAGTGTAGGAAAAGATGGGAGGTTGCTCAAACAGACCTTGAAAGTCCGATTCGCTGCTGAGAAGTTGCCAATGTTTGTAGATTTTGCGGTATTTAGTACTTAATGTGGAATATTTGGAAACCACAATCATACGTTTGTTGCCAGTTTTGGTTTTGGTAGAGAGCAGTTCATCCCTATTCATGTTGTTAGATTTCGTTTTGGCGATGTTGAGAATGTTCTCAGGAAAACCCAGATCTTGAAATCTCTGGCACATGGATTCAGTTTGTAGGATGCTTTTATGCGTGTCATGAGGTTTGAGATTCTTGGGGTGAGTTAGTATTTCTTTGAGGTTGGGCCCACGAGCGTAGGAAAAGATGGGAGGTTGCTCAAACAGACCTTGAAAGTCCGATTCTCTGCTGAGAAGTTGCCAATGTTTGTAGATGATTTTGCGGTATTTAGTACTTAATGTGGAATATTTGGAAACCACAATCACACGTTTGTCAGTTTTTTAGTTTTGGTAGAGAGCAGTTCATCTCTATTCATTTTGTTACATTTCGTTTTGGCGATGTTGAGAATGTTCTCAGGAAAACCCCGATCTTGAAATCTCTGGCACATGGATTCAGTTTGTAGGATGCTGTCTGAAGGATCAGATCTGATTCTTTTTACTCTCATGAGTTGAGACAAAGGTAAATTGTGTTTCAAACTGGGTCGGTGAAAACTAGAATAGTGAAAAGTGCTGTTACGATCCGTGTTGTTTCAGTAGAGAGTGGTTTGAAACTTGTTATCAATCAGTAGAACTTTAACATCCAAGAAGTTGATGGTTTTTTGATCGAATGTCCACGTGAATTGAATGCGATCATTGATGGTATTTAACAATTGTAAGAATTCCAGTAGTATTGTGCAGGGTCCAGACCATAAAATAAAAATGTCATCAATGTATCTTAGGAATAGTTTTCCATGTTGCTTCCATTGAGGTAGATTGAGGATGTTGTGTTGTTCGAAGTGGTGCATGAAGAGATTGGCGTAGGTTGGGGCAGCACAATTTCCCATTGAAGTACCGCTGAGTTGAAGATAGCATGTATCTTGCCATTTGAAGTAACTTTGATAAAGTGTGAATCCAAGAAGTTCAATCAGGAACGTTTGTAAATCTGTGTTGATGTTTGAATTCAAAATAGCGGACTCTATGGCCTTAATGCCAAGATTGTGTGGAATTGACGTGTATAACGCCTTGACATCAACAGTGCACAGCCAATGTTCTGCGTTGATATCCAACAATGAATTGTCTAACTTTTTTAAAAAGTCAGTGGTGTCGCGAAGATAGGTTGGAGTGGCAGTGACCAAAGGTTGTAGATGCTTGTCTAACAGTTTGCCTACAGGTTTGTGGATACTGCCCCTGGTGGATACAATGGGCCTGAAAAGTGGATTGTTAAGGTCCTTATGAACCTTAGGTAGCATGTACAATGATGGGGTTCTGGGATTGTTCTGTGTTAAGAACCTCTTGGTCTTGTCCGTGATGATATTTTGTTCAAGCGCTTGCTGAAGAATGTTCGCTAAATGTTTCTTGAATTCATCAGTGGGATCGTATGTTAATGGTGCATAGGTGTTGGTGTCTGTGACATGGTTATGAACTTTAAGGTCATAGAATGTTCTGTCCATGATCACCAGTGCGCCACCCTTGTCGGCATTCTGGCATATGATGTTAGGATTGTCTGCCAATTTTTGAAGTATATTGCGTTCCTTCATGGTAAGATTGATGTGTTTCAATTTGGGTTGGAAGGTAAGGGATGTGATGTCTTGTTTGACCAAATTCTCGAAAGTATTGATAATCGTATGGCTGACGGGAGCCAAGAATGTGCTCCGAGGTCGTAGATCTAAGAGAATCTCATCTTGTTGTGTGGTGACGTTTGTCACATTTTCAAAGTAATGTCTTAATCGAATGTTTCTCATAAGTTTGAAGAAACTGATCTCTAACTCCAGGGTATTTGACTTGGTAGTAGGTACAAATGATTGACCTTTTTGTAAGATGTTCAATTCTAGGTTGGAAAGTTCATAAGAAGAGATGTTTATAACCAAGTTGTTGAATTCTGTTATTTCCTCTTGCCCTTCTTGTCTTTTTTCTCTGGTTCATTTGTTTTTTCTGCTGTTTTTGCCCCGCCAGGGTCTTCTTGATCCTCTGTGCTCACCCCTAAAAAAGAGACTGCAGACTCTGTTGTATTGCTAGTTGAAGCGGTAGGTGTGGGTTGAGCTGGTGTTTTCTGGGTGCGTGACTCACCTTCAGAAGAAGAGGTGTCAGTAGCTGAATAGGGATTGTATGGTTTAGGTTGATGTCGGCGGGCATACACTTCAGCCCAGGTGTACACCTCGTCGAGTTTGTAGTCCATGGTGTCTCTCTTATACTTCCGTATTTTCCGTTCCTGTATGTCTTGAGTATATTTGTCTAGTTGGTCATTTAAATCTTCCAACATTTTGGAGTAGTCTGTTGTTTCCATGGAGTTTGTCAATTCAGTTTTGAATGGTGTCAATATCATATTTTCCGGTGATGGCGCTACCAAAATATACGGACTGATTAGAGAAGAAACATCTCCTTTTACCAACAAAAAAAGCAAAGAAAGCAACATCCGACAACTTCTATACTTATTGAAGAAAGAAACCAACCAAAGACTTCATGCAGGCACCCTAGTGAGGTACCACCGTGCACAACGGATCCCCAGGGGCCTGAGAGTCCCACTTAAACCACTGCTTTGCAAAAACAATACCCGCTTTGTTGAGAGATGGTATAATATTCTCAATAAATGCTCCCTGGATCTCATTCTACTCATAATAGAAGAGTTAGCTAAAACCTTAGAAGAACTCAAATCTGATATTGACACCATTAAAACTGAATTGACAAACTCCATGGAAACAACCGACTACTCCAAAATGTTGGAAGATTTAAATGACCAACTAGACAAATATACTCAAGACATACAGGAACGGAAAATACGGAAGTATAAGAGAGACACCATAGACTACAAACTCGGCGAGGTGTACACCTGGGCTTAAGTCTATGCCTGCCGACATCAGCCTAAACCATACAATCCCTATTCAGCTACTGACACCTCTTCTTCTGAAGGTGAGTCACGCACCCAGAAAACACCAACTCAACCCACACCTACCGCTTCAACTAGTAATAGAACAGAATCTGCGGTCTCTTTTTTAGGGGTGAGCACAGAGGATCAAGAAGACCCCGGTGGGTCAAAAACAGCAGAAAAAACAAAAGAACCAGAGAAAAAAGACAAGAAGGGCAAGAGGAAATAACCAAATTCAACAACTTGGTTATAAACATCTCTTCTTATGAACTTTCCAACCTAGAATTGAACATCTTACAAAAAGGTCAATCATTTGTACCTACTACCAAGTCAAATACCCTGGAGTTAGAGATCAGTTTCTTCAAACTTATGAGAAACATTCGATTAAGACATTACTTTGAAAATGTGACAAACGTCACCACACAACAAGATGAGATTCTCTTAGATCTACGACCTCGGAGCACATTCTTGGCTCCCGTCAGCCATAAGATTATCGATACTTTCAAGAATTTGGTCAAACAAGACATCACATCCCTTACCTTCCAACCCAAATTGAAACACAGCAATCTTACCATGAAGGAACGCAATATACTTCAAAAATTGGCAGACAATCCTAACATCATATGCCAGAACGCCGACAAGGGCGGCGCACTGGTGATCATGGACAGAACATTCTATGACCTTCAAGTTCATAATCATGTCACAGACACCAACACCTATGCACCATTAACATACGATCCCACTGATGAATTCAAGAAACATTTAGCGAACATTCTTCAGCAAGCGCTTGAACAAAATATCATCACGGACAAGACCAAGAGGTTCTTAACACAGAACAATCCCAGAACCCCATCATTGTACATGCTACCTAAGGTTCATAAGGACCTTAACAATCCACCATTCAGGCCCATTGTATCCACCAGGGGCAGTATCGACGAACCTGTAGGCAAACTGTTAGACAAGCATCTACAACTTTGGTAATTGCCACTCCAACCTATCTTCGCGACACCACTGACTTTTTAAAAAAGTTAGACAATTCACTGTTGGATATCAACGCAGAACATTGGTTGTGCACTGTTGATGTCAAGGCGTTATACACGTCAATTCCACACAATCTTGGCATTGAGGCCATAGAGTCCGCTATTTTGAATTCAAACATCAACACAGATTTACAAACGTTCCTGATTGAACTTCTTGGATTCACACTTTATCAAAGTTACTTCAAATGGCAAGATACATGCTATCTTCAACTCAGCGGTACTTCAATGGGAAATTGTGCTGCCCCAACCTACGCCAATCTCTTCATGCACCACTTCGAACAACACAACATCCTCAATCTACCTCAATGGAAGCAACATGGAAAACTATTCCTAAGATACATTGATGACATTTTCATTTTATGGTCTGGACCCTGCACAATACTACTGGAATTCTTACAATTGTTAAATACCATCAATGATCGCATTCATTTCACGTGGACATTCGATCAAAAAACCATCAACTTCTTGGATGTTAAAGTTCTACTGATTGATAACAAGTTTCAAACCACTCTCTACCGAAAAAACACGGATCGTAACAGCACCCTTCACTATTCTAGTTTTCACCGACCCAGTTTGAAACACAATTTACCTTTGTCTCAACTCATGAGAGTAAAAAGAATCATATCTGATCCTTCAGACAGCATCCTACAAACTGAATCCATGTGCCAGAGATTTCAAGATCTGGGTTTTCCTGAGAACATTCTCAACATCGTCAAAACGAAATCTAACAACATGAATAGGGATGAACTGCTCTCTACCAAAACCAAAACTGGCAACAAACGTATGATTGTGGTTTCCAAATATTCCACATTAAGTACTAAATACCGCAAAATCTACAAACATTGGCAACTTCTCAGCAGCGAATCGGACTTTCAAGGTCTGTTTGAGCAACCTCCCATCTTTTCCTACACTCGTGGGCCCAACCTCAAAGAAATACTAACTCACCCCAAGAATCTCAAACCTCATGACACGCATAAAAGACTACAACCGTGCTAGAACTGTAGCAATTGTAACAATATAATTAAGGGCAACATATTACATCATCCAATGAAAGGTAATCCTATCAAACTAAAGGTGAATACCATGTGCAATACTAACAATGTGATTTACTTGCTCAAGTGTCCTTGTGGCCTCTGTTACATAGGGCATACTGAACGCAAAATTCGGACAAGAATTTTGGAACACAAAAGTAACATTCGGACCAGCAATATGAAATCCACCGTTGCATCACATTTTACCGAAAACAGACACAATGTCGCACAACTGAAATTTACTGTACTTGAAAATGTACAAACCACCATTACCATGAACATGAAGGACAAACTGCTCCAAAGAGAGAACTTTTGGATCAGATACCTGTGCACGATGCAGCCCACTGGGCTCAATGATAGAATGGAATTTCTTTGCTATTTATGAACAGTACTATATATATTACTTTTGCTTTTTTATTTTATGATCAACTCATGTTTCCTGAAATTATCTAATATGTACTTTACATTATTCCCACCCGTTTCACACATTAACTACACATCGTTCTTCATCGTTCTATGTTTTTTCACTACCATCCTTCACTGTTCATATTAACTCTGTTAAGATGGCCGCCACACTCTTTCATCCAAAGTCCACTTTCTACATCCATTAACCGGCCACGCCACTCGCATACTTGTTTTCTACATCCACCAGAGCGCTAACTGCACGGCACCCGAATGGCAGTTTGACTGTCCCACACGAATGCTTGAAGTAGGTACTAACCTCGTAATATCGTTTGTACTCGTTTACGGTGGACCATGTTTCTGTTTGACACTTTGTTGACACTGTTCTCTATCCTTTTCTAACACCACCGATTTTCTGAACACTCTCACGTTAAACGTTCCCAGTGTGCTTCTAGTTCACGTAAATGTACTCTTCTTGGTCACATTTGTGAATGCTCGGTTTCAAACACATTTTGTTCCCCAATTCACAGAAGGCATGTATTAGACTGCAATATGGTACATTCTGGTTCACTCGATTTTTAAGCACAAAATCACTCTGACTAATCACTGTGTTGTTTGAACCTATGATCGATTAAGTATTATGTTCATGATGTATTAGATGGGGATACATTTCTGATTTCTCAGACCGTTCATTTGTTTTTCTCCTTAGATTTTCCCCTGACGAAGGGCTCACTGAACAGCCCGAAATGCATAGGGATTTACAATTCAAGCATTTTGGATATTGTTTGTTACAACTAATTTACAATTCATGAATGAACTTTTGAAATCATTAATGAGATTAAATCAATAATGGACTAATCTTGTGATTTGGATTTACTTTACTATGTCCTTGGTTGGGTACCTTGAACGCTGTGCGAAGGGGACAATTCCAATTCTGGATTTGCGATTCTGAAAATTCTCTAATATACCTGCAGATTCCTCCCCGTTGCATGGCTTATCACACATGTCCTTTTAATGTGGTGCTGTTGGACAGGCCACATGAAAGGCCGCTCTCCCCCGGCCCGACCAGGCCTGAGCCCGGTCACGCAGGTACTACACACCACCCTTGCACGTCCTCCGTCCCCTCAGGGACCCCTGCCCTCGAGCATGTCAACCTCGTGGGTCCGATCCACTGCCAGCCCACGCGCCCATCCTGGGGCGCCATCTTGGACACTCCACCACGTGGCCACCTGGCCCCCGGCCGACCTCAACCCTGGGCCTGGCCAGGCCTCAGACATCCCGGCACCACCATCCACCCAGGAGGTGAGCGGGCTACTTGGCAAGTCAATGGGAGAAGGAGGTGTCGATGGCTCTCCCCCACCAAGTGCCGCTCGCCCATCGCCTCCCCGGGCGCTGGCTCCACCCCCCTGCTGGGTGTCTGGACTCCCTCATCCCGGACCTCCCGACCTCCAAGTGCGAGGGTCCGGACATCAAAGCACACCAGCCCTATAACTGGGGCAGCTCCAGAGCAGGAAGGCAGTTGTATCTTGGAGTCGAGAGACGTAAAGAGGAACTCATCCTAGGCGGACTACTGGCGCTGCCGTAGCTCTGTCTTGTGCACCATCGTCCTGCCTGTTGGCGCTGCCACAGACTTCGCAACCTTCATCTCCTTCATCGTCGTCGGGACCTGCTGGCGTGGCCGCGGACCGTTGTAACCGTCATCTTCACCGGGACCTGCAGGCTCCGCCGCGGACCGTCGTTTTTCCTTCGTCCATCTCGGGACCTGCTGGCTCCGCCGCGGCCCGATCATCTAGAACGCCGAGCTCGAGGATTGAGAGCTATTTTCCACTCATTGGTAACAAGACTGTCCCGCTACCCCTTTTCCTAATCCAGAGACTAGAACCGAGGGGACCCCTGAGTCCAGACCTCCTTGTATCATATCATCGTAACCTAAGAATTGCATATAAAGCCTCGTTAACCTTCAACCTTGTGTGGTGTCCGTCTGTGGGGGGGAAGTTACTTGTCTGTACAGTCGTTGGAGACGGCTCTCCCCGGAGACCTCTCCCCGTAGTCTCGGCCGACCCTCCCGGTCCGTCTAACATTGGTGGCCAGCGGCGCGATCCGAATCACCGCATAACGTACAGAGAGTAGCTCACCCCACGACGAAATCACAATGACAACTAAAGAAAGCGGATCAACCGAGAAATTCCAAATGGAGAAATTAGAGGAGTACAGCCATCGTGAACTAAAACAATTCTGCATCGAACTGGGTATCGCTACCACCGGACTAAGCACCAAAGATGATTTTAAGCATGCCCTAGAATCTTGGGCAGAGACCGGGGCTGCCGGAACCCCCGATCAAAGCACCGCAGAAAAAACCACCACGGCCCCTGAAGGGCAAAGAACGGGTCTCTCGCAAGACGAGATCCAGGAAAGAGAAAGAACCCGACTACACGAGCTAGAAATGGCCCGGCTCAAAATGGACGTTGAACTTAAGTTGGCCGAACAAAAAATCAACTTAGAGCACCTGCGTCTCCGAGAAGAAAGAGAGGAGAAACAGAGACAAAGGGAGCTCGAGGAAAAGAAACTGGCGTACGAACACGAACGGAACCTAGCCGAGATCAACCTACGCAAGCAGAATAAAGAAGTAGGGGTGCCCGAGCGACCCCACACCTCAGGGGCCACAGAGAAAAAGGTACACATCCCCAAGGATGTTGTCCGAGAATATTTCCGAGAGGACGACATCCAGCAATGGTTTAAGGCCTATGAAATCGCTATGACTGCACACCGGATCGATAGAAGCGATTGGGGAGCCGGTCTATGGGGGAGATTCCTCAATGAGGGACGCGATACCCTGCTACAGCTCCCGGACCACCAGATGACCTCCTATGACCATATGAAAGCGGCACTCCTCACCCGCTATGGCCTCACGCCCGAGATGTACCGTCAGAGGTTCCGAGACTGCACCCGCATCCCGGGTACAACTTGGGTGGACTATGTAACCTACTTTAGCCGAGCCTTCGAGGGCTGGATCAGAGGAAGCAACGTCACGACCTACGAACAACTGTTCAATCTGATGGTATGGGAGCATCTGTCGAACAATTGCTTCATTGAACTCCGCCAGCACCTCCTCGACAGCAAGTTAACGGATCCCCGGCAGCTCGCAGCCGAAGCTGACCGGTGGGAGATCACCAGAGTGGGCCGGAATGGGTCCTACGAACAGAACCGGAACAACAATGGTCAGCACCGACCCAGAGGAGGAGGAGGGGGCCAAGGACGAGGAAGAGACAACGCTCCGGTCGCCCCCGCTACCAGCACCACCCCCTCGGCCAACCGGGGCAGCACCCCGGCGCGACCGGGGTACAGAGCCAATGTCACGTGTCACCGATGCCAACGGGTCGGCCACTATGCAAACGACCCAAATTGCCCGCAGTACCAGAGCCCAAGACCCCGCCAAGTGGCCGCTGCGGCCCTAGGGGAAGAACAGATCTCCGAGGAGCAGGAAGAATACGAACAAGAGCATCAAGAGTGGGAGCCAGCCGCCATGGCTCTAGCATGCTTAGGGGGGAAAGACATGGTCCCGCGGGTCCCCCTACCCGCTAACACCCAGAAGTACAGCCAATGGGTGAGCATCAATGGACGCCGGGCCGAAGCCCTTCGTGACACCGGGGCCAGTGTAACAGCCGTCCGCTGTCACCTGGTGACCCCAGAACAGTATCTACCGAACATTCTCTGCCCTGTACGATCAGCCGATAACTCGGAAAGTCTGTGTCGGATGGCCTGCGTCCCTTTCGAATGGGGAGGGGTCTCCGGCATGTTGAAAGTAACGGTCCGAGACGATGCCCCCGTAGACTGCCTCCTGGGAAATGACCTTGAAAGCTCTCCGTGGGCAGCCGTGGAGCGAAGAGAACACCTGGGGATGTTAGGCGTCCCGGACTGGGCGTGCGTCACCACCCGGTCCATGGCCGCCCGTGCCAACCACCGCCCCGAAGAACCCGAATGGCCGGCACCACCGCCCCCGGTCGCCCCAGCCGAAACCACCGACCGTGACATCCCCCCCGAACCAGCTCAACCTTCCGACCTCGCTAACCTCGACCAGTGGCCTCAAGAGGGGGGGCCCACGCAAGAACAATTTCGCCAAGAACAGAAGACCTGTCCCTCCCTCGAGGGACTCCGCCAGCAAGCGCTCGCCCAAAGCGCAGGGGATACCTCCGGAACTCATTGGGTCTACTGGGACAATGATCTACTGTACAGCGAGCAAAGAATCGCCGAGCTGGGGGCCAACCGAGTATTAGTGGTGCCCCTCCGTTTTTGAGACTTTCTGCTAAACCTGGCCCACGATGTCCCCCTGGCAGGACACCTGGGACAAGATAAAACCTACAGTCGCCTAGTGACCCACTTCTTCTGGCCCAAAATGAGGAACGATGTGCACCAGCATTGCCGGTCTTGCCCCACGTGCCAAGCCAGTGGAAAGAGCGGCCGCAATCTAAAGGCTCCCCTGCAACCTTTTCCTGTGGTCACTACCCCGTTTGAGAGGGTCGGAATAGACATTGTGGGGCCCCTGGACCCGCGCACAAAACAAGGCCATCGATTCATCTTGGTGCTAGTGGACCACGCCACCCGCTACCCTGAGGCTGTCCCTCTGCGGACTGTGACAGCCCCGGTAGTCGGCCGGGCTCTGATGGGGATCTTCTCCCGTGTGGGCTTCCCCCGAGAAGTCGTCAGCGACAGAGGCACGAACTTTATTTCTAAATACATGAAATCCCTCTGGCAACAGTGCGGGGTCACCTACCGGTTCACGACCCCCTATCACCCTCAAGGGAACGGACTCGTTGAGCGGTTCAACCGCACGCTAAAGGGGATGATCGGGGGGTTGGAAGAGCCCCTCCGTCGCCAGTGGGATGTGCTGCTGCCGTGCCTCCTCTTCGCTTATCGAGAGGTCCCCCAGAAATCCCTGGGCTTCAGCCCATTTGAACTGCTATATGGACACCCAGTGCGGGGGCCGCTCAGCCTAGTCAAAGAAGGCTGGGAGCTGCCTCCGTTAAAGAACCCTCCAGATGTCTTCCGGTATCTCTTAACCCTCCGCAACCAGACCCGGCGGTTCCGGGAACTGGCAAAAGCCAACCTAGAGGCCAGTCAAGAGGACATGAAAAAGTGGTATGACCGGAATGCCTCATCCATTGAATTTGAACCTGGCCAACAGGTATGGGTGATGTCCCCCACCGAACCATGCGCCCTACAAGACAAATGGACGGGGCCCTTCAAAGTAATCGAGCGCAAGGGTCCTGCCACCTATCTCATCGACATGGAATCCTCCCGGAACCCACTCCGGGTCCTCCACGCTAACAGACTAAAGCCCCACTTTGTGCGTACAGAACTCAGCCTCCTGATGGCCACAGACACTGGGGCTGAAGAAGACTCCGAGCCCCTCCCTGACCTCCTACGGACTCGGGAGCAAGACGGCTCCGTGGATGGGGTCCGACTCTCGGAGGCCCTCACCAGAGAGCAACGCCAGGAATGTCAAGTCCTCCTATCACAGTTCGCCAGCCTGTTCTCCCTCACCCCAGGTGTCACTTCCTGGTGTGTGCACGATGTGGACACGGGGGACAGCCCCCCTATCCGCCACCGGGCCTACCGCGTGCCAGATCGGGTACGGGCCTGCATCCAGGAAGAAGTAGCCAAGATGCTCACACTCGGGGTCATCGAGGCCTCAGACAGCCCCTGGGCCAGCCCTGTAGTACTGGTCCCCAAAGCAGCTGCCCCCGGCACCACACCAGAACTCCGGTTCTGCGTCGACTACCGGGGCTTGAATGCGGTCACCCGAACGGACGCACATCCCATCCCCCGGGCAGATGAACTGATCGACCGCATGGGAGCTGCCCGCTACCTCAGTATCTTCGACCTGACGGCGGGCTACTGGCAGATCGGCCTCACACCCCGGGCGCAAGAACGTTCTGCCTTTTCCACACCCGATGGCCATTACCATTTCACAGTCATGCCCTTCGGCATGAAGAACGCCCCAGCGACATTCCAACGGCTCGTCAATCAGGTCCTGGCGGGGCTCGAAGGATTCAGCGCCGCCTACCTAGACGACATCGCTGTGTACAGCCACCATTGGTCCGAGCACCTCCACCACCTCCGAGCAGTGCTGCAAGCCCTACAGCGGGCTGGCCTCACGATCAAGGCCAGCAAATGTCAAATTGGGCAAGGGTCTGTAACCTACCTCGGGCACCAGGTGGGAAGCGGCCTGGTGGCCCCTCTGCAGCTAAAAATTGCCGCCATCCAGTCCTGGCAGTCCCCCATCACCCAGACCGAGGTGCGAGCCTTCCTGGGCCTCACAGGCTACTACCGAAGGTTCGTGAAAGACTATGGGACTATAGTGGGGCCCCTCACAGAACTCACGTCGAAAAACCAGCCCAAGAAAGTCAACTGGACCCCAGAGTGTCAAGCTGCCTTTGAACAATTGAAAGCCGCCATGTGTTCCGCCCCTGTGCTCCAGGCCCCCGACTACAGCCGGGAGTTCGTCGTTCAGACGGATGCCTCCGACCATGGCATTGGGGCAGTCCTGTCTCAAGTGAACACCGACGGCCTTGATCAACCGGTGGCCTTCATTAGCCGGCGACTCCTACCACGGGAACAGCGCTGGAGCACCATAGAGAGGGAGGCCTTCGCTGTGGTATGGGCCCTCAAAAAGCTCCGGCCCTACCTTTTTGGCACACACTTTCGGGTACAGACCGACCACCGACCCCTGCAGTGGCTGATGCAGATGCGGGGGGAAAACCCAAAGTTACTACGCTGGTCCATCTCCCTACAAGGTATGGACTTCACAGTCGAACACCGGCCTGGGCCAGATCACGCCAACGCGGATGGCCTGTCCCGGTTCTTCCGCCTCGACGAGGAGAGTCCCCAAGAGGATGGGTAACTCTCCCCGCCTTCAGCTGGGGGGGACGCATGTTGGACAGGCCACATGAAAGGCCGCTCTCCCCCGGCCCGACCAGGCCTGAGCCCGGTCACGCAGGTACTACACACCACCCTTGCACGTCCTCCGTCCCCTCAGGGACCCCTGCCCTCGAGCATGTCAACCTCGTGGGTCCGATCCACTGCCAGCCCACGCGCCCATCCTGGGGCGCCATCTTGGACACTCCACCACGTGGCCACCTGGCCCCCGGCCGACCTCAACCCTGGGCCTGGCCAGGCCTCAGACATCCCGGCACCACCATCCACCCAGGAGGTGAGCGGGCTACTTGGCAAGTCAATGGGAGAAGGAGGTGTCGATGGCTCTCCCCCACCAAGTGCCGCTCGCCCATCGCCTCCCCGGGCGCTGGCTCCACCCCCCTGCTGGGTGTCTGGACTCCCTCATCCCGGACCTCCCGACCTCCAAGTGCGAGGGTCCGGACATCAAAGCACACCAGCCCTATAACTGGGGCAGCTCCAGAGCAGGAAGGCAGTTGTATCTTGGAGTCGAGAGACGTAAAGAGGAACTCATCCTAGGCGGACTACTGGCGCTGCCGTAGCTCTGTCTTGTGCACCATCGTCCTGCCTGTTGGCGCTGCCACAGACTTCGCAACCTTCATCTCCTTCATCGTCGTCGGGACCTGCTGGCGTGGCCGCGGACCGTTGTAACCGTCATCTTCACCGGGACCTGCAGGCTCCGCCGCGGACCGTCGTTTTTCCTTCGTCCATCTCGGGACCTGCTGGCTCCGCCGCGGCCCGATCATCTAGAACGCCGAGCTCGAGGATTGAGAGCTATTTTCCACTCATTGGTAACAAGACTGTCCCGCTACCCCTTTTCCTAATCCAGAGACTAGAACCGAGGGGACCCCTGAGTCCAGACCTCCTTGTATCATATCATCGTAACCTAAGAATTGCATATAAAGCCTCGTTAACCTTCAACCTTGTGTGGTGTCCGTCTGTGGGGGGGAAGTTACTTGTCTGTACAGTCGTTGGAGACGGCTCTCCCCGGAGACCTCTCCCCGTAGTCTCGGCCGACCCTCCCGGTCCGTCTAACAGGTGCCATCATATTATATAACACTACACCTGTCTCCTTAATATTAAGACTCCTCTGACTGGAATGCGCACAAAATATCAATCAATCAATTATTTGTTAAGCACCGCTACTCACCCAGAAGGGTCTCAAGGCGCAGGCGGAAGGGGTGGGGGAGGGTGGATGGGGGCACGACTGCTTAGCACTCAGAGTACCGGCGAGGGCTTCGAGGTTCAGAGGTTTACTATGGCCCAGCAGGGTACGTGGGGTGCCGGGCGATTATGGTGATTGTTCGAAGAGCCATGTCTTGAGGTCCTACAGGAACTTGGAGAGAGTTGGTGTCTAGGGGAGGTGGAGAGGGAGGGTGTTCCATGTCTTGGCTGCGAGGAAGGAGAAGGAACGACCTCCCATTCTGGTCTTCTTGATGCTTGGTACCGTGACAAGGGAAAGCTAGGTTGAGTGGAGGGATCTTTGGAGTGCTTGGAACGAGAGACGGTGGTTGATGTAGGAAACTGAATCCACCAGGCTGACTGGGTGCTTTATGCCTCCAGTGACTTCACTGGGATGCCATTTGCGGCGCCGAAGTGGAGCCCAGCAGACCCTAATGGTGTAGGAGAGCTATTAACCACATGCGTGCGGGGGTTATTTTTGCGCTGTGCGGCTTTTTTCCAAAAGCCGCGTTACATGACGAGCTCAGCTCGTCATCAGCACACGACCGACGTGGCTGATGACGAGCTGAGCTCGTCATCAGCATCGAAGGGGTTAAAGAGTTTCTAGATCAGCAACCGGGATATTCAGAAGGTAAGGAATCTGCAGGTAGAGTATCCACAAGAAAAAGTGTTAGAAAAGGTAAGTAACTGTTTACTTTGGCTATAAGGACAAAGCCCCAGAAAGTCCCTGAAGGGAGCACGAGGTCTTGCACAGTGAGCATTAAGCATGAGCTTCCACATCTAACAGGACCTGCAATACCTAATATAAGGTGGAATTGGCCATATTAATTTGTGTATTTTATTTTGCTTCAGAAAGGACTCAGTTTACTGCCTTATGCTTCAAAAATGTTAGAGCAAAATGTAACAAGCTGTCCAATAGTGTATTGTTTTAGGTTTTGACTGCATGTTGTAGAGTTTGTGTAACTGCTCTAAAAAACCCTAATGGCCTGTCTGTGCCACGTGTATTAAAGACAAAATATGGGTGGGGGGTATGGAGGGGGAGAGAATGTGGCTTTCAAAATTGTTCTATAGTCCTACTAGTTACATCATAAATGTATCTTCTGTGTCCCACTTGAACACTCATAAAACGCACTTGGAGGCTAGAGAACATTTGTCTTTTGTTCCAGGAAATCCCTATAATTTTTTTGCTGTTGATGTCGCTGGTAAAAATAAAGGAGATGTTTTCATAATGCTTTGAAACTGATTGAGGTTTGTGATTGTATTAACAAGTCTCCTGATCCTCTTTTATTTGTTTCTTACTTGGCTTTAGTTTCATTTCTTAAAGAATATTGTAATATTTCAAAGGTGACATATTAGAACGATCAAACATATGTTTGCCCTTCGTTTTTATGACTTGTCCTGTTAAAGCTATCTATTGGATTATATTTCAAGACTGTAATGCGCTGATGATTTAATCTGTTTCTCTCTCTCCCAGTCTTGTTTTAATTGAATTATGGATCCTTTGTTCTCGTATGTCTATTTTCTGATCGATATCCTTTTACTAGACGTTTATTTGGACATATTTTTTTGCCTTCATAAAATTATGTAATGCAGCTACTTATACCAGGTGCATACTTGCTGTGTAGTAAAAACTCGGCACTGGAATGTAATTAGGAAGTATACATCCAATGCCTGAAACTTTAAGGCATGGGGAATATCAAAAGGATACACAGTAAAAGTTTTGAGATTTCTTGTTGCAGTCCAAAAGTGTTTTATGTAATAAATGTAACTGTCATTTAAATGGCAGATTTGTGGAACCTGTCTGAATCTGGGAGTAACTTTTCTCAGGCCCCACAGTTCAGCATTGCTGCTGAGTAACATAGCATCCATAACAAATGTTAGTCTGTAAATAGAACACTGGCATTTAGTTAGTACTGCACACAAGTATCTCCCAAAAATCTCAACAGTTTTTCTTTTCCGTGAGGCAAATCATTAAGAGGTGGCGGTACTGTTTACAGAGGCATATTAACAAAGCATTAAATTGCAGCTCAGATTTTTGAGGAAAAAAAACTGCTATTTCTTTTTTAATTTGCAAAGTCTTGGGAATAAATGTTCTTTATAATCCATTGATGGTCATTAGCTCCTCTCTGTGGCCTTGCTAGCAATGAAGAAAGCCCTTCTGTGTTGGGGTATCCTTTGACTCGGATCAAGAATGGTGGTGGGCATGTAGAATCAAGTGGTGTAGGGGTGGAAGGGTGGAGATGCGCCTTTAGCAATGGGGCCGGTTTAGTTGCGGGGACGTTTAAAGTTGAAGCAATAGGTTCTACAAAGGGCTTCTATCCTTTTAATGTTCCCCTTAGCTGCAATATGTAAATTCACAATGATCTGTATGAAATAGTAACTTTTGTCCGTGAGTTATCGAGTTGTTACAAATACTAGAATTGATTCATTCGTGCATGTAGTGCCAATATGTAGTTGATTTAATGAATAATTAGGATTGCCTATAGAAATGTGGTATTACAATATTTGTTATTTTTTACATCAGGTGATGTGTTTCACAATATTAGTAAAGAGGACCACAGACATTCTGCGCCAGTTGCTCCAAGGAATAGTCCAACAGGTTTATCATCTCTCCCCCCGCTTTCTCCTTCTGGACTTTCTCCAACATCTACCACTCATCTTCCCAATCATACAACGCCATCTTTTCCCAAAACTGCTTCAACTGCACCTTCGTTTGTAGATCAACATTCAGGTCTTTGCACGACTACAGCTGCACCACCCGTATCAACGGACAGTTCGTTAAGTGCACCGCCAAGTGTCTGCAGGTAAGTAGTTCAAATAGTTGAATTTTCTTCATTTATAGCTTGTTGTGATCAAAGGCCAATGTATTTGCAAACTAACCATTCTGAACTCTTATAGTAAATTGCTCTAATTTGCAAAACCTTTGCTTACAAGAAAGGATACGAGTCATTCCACGCTACAAAGCTGTGGAAGATCAGAACACTTTTTAGTCCGCAAATATTTCTGATCTTCATTGTATTATCAAGAATCTTGAATAAAGAGGTCTTCCCTCCTCGCTTCTGAATGGAAATCAGTTTTTTTGCTGCCACAGTAAAAAAAAACTTTAAGAGGAACTTCTGGCAAAACAACAGGACAAGGATTTTGCACTCAGTCTTATGTGGAGATTGAGCAGCAGCAGTTGACTACACTTGACCCCAAAAGAGCTTTATGCTTTTACATTGATCATATCAAGGACCATCGGGTGGCTGAACAGCTTTTTCTGGGGTTCTCTGGGGGTAAAGAAAGGAAAGGCTGCGCAGAAAAGGATTGTCAAGGAGGATATGCTTCTGTTTTAAGTTTGACTGGTCATTGACAAAAATGCAGCCTCAGTGAGGTTTGAGAGTTCGTTCCACCGAGCCAAGGACAGAGAGTGGCTGTTCTGAAAATGTGTCTGCCCGTGTCGTTTAGGTCCGTGCACACATTCACAAAGCACTACTGCCTTAACAGACATAGCCCGTTAGTTCCTCAGACCCATTGCCTATATCTATCCCCAAGGTGAGGAATATGCAGTTAGAAGTATCCATCAGAACAGCAAGTTATTTCTGTAACTCTTTCTAGTGGATGCTCTATCTAACCGCAGATCCCTCCATGCCCTCCGACTTTCCTTTTCAGTGGAATGATCTTCTTTCCCATTTTATAAAGTTCCAATCTAGAGAGCTGCATAATCGTAACACTGAACAATTTTTGTGCTCTGCTTTCTATGGGAGTGGACAGAGTCAAGAAAGAAACTGATGTTGGTGCTCGGAGGGTTTGCTTACAGTTGCTCTGCTCCGTCCACTGATCTATGAGAACTGTTGGTGCACTGCTGTGTAAAGAATGTGGATTCAGTCTTAACGCCTGGAAAGTATTTTAAAGGTGAGGAATCTACAGATGGAGAATCCACCAGAAAGAGCATTACTTAAGTAACTTGTTCATCGGTCACCCGATATTTAGTTTGCATCCATTTATCAAGAAAGAACTGGTTTCAAAGTTCTGGTTTTGGCTGTGGCACTTAAGCAACACTGACCTTGGGAATCTGAGTTGGAATAAAGTTACCATGGATCACGAGAATCTGATGCAAGTTGCATTAGAAATTTAGGCAGGGGAGAGAACATTCAGTGCAGCTTGAGGGCAAAAATAGATATAGGGATAGGGGGGCGACCCACACATGGGTATAATGTCAAACTCTTTACATATGGCACATATTAACAAATATTCACTACTAACATGGAATGTTAGGCTCCAAACACATAACTGCTTGAAAACTAAGGGAACACAAATAGCATTTCTTCAACAAAAACACCTCACAAAGCAGCTCTCTCTACCCAGTGTAGACGGAGAGGCCAAGTAATTGCAAGAATGTACTCCTATACCAGGATGCATTGATATGGATCAGTTTAATTGATGTGATACATTCATAGATAGGGTTGGTAGAAAGGCCCTGGTAATAGGGTAAATGGGCCACATAAATCTACTTTTGGAAAACATTTATGCTACAAATTCAGTCCAGTGTGCCTTTTTAGGATACAGGTCATCCATACTAGCCCATTGGCAATAAATATCAAAGCTCTTGAGTGAGCACTTTAACTGCATTCTAAACTCTGACCCAGATTGCTTTCTCTCCTTACTCTCGGGCACTTTGATGGGAAGAGGCTCAAGTCTAAGCAAATTGTCAACATAATGGAGAAACTAACGGAATACTCATTTTACTCTCCAGTGCATTCAGAATACACAGCACTATTTTACTTGTTCTCAGTATTCAGGCAAAATCATATACAATCTGAACCCCTTACTGCAACGTCTAATGTGGGCCTTGTAGTGCACTGCAATACATGCGTGGAAGATTCATGGAGTCTTGCTATAAAGAGACCGAGGCTAAGCACGCTATCAAAATGTGCAACTCTGAAATTGAAGCCACAGCATTTAACAGAATGACAGTTGGCGGCTAAAGTGGTCATTATAAGGAACGTATCAATCATTTTGTGTGGGTCAGAAAAACACATCAGTGGGAACTAAACATATTAGAATTAACTCTCATAAAATTAGAAAGAGAATCATTAGGAAATCCAAGCGGAAGCAAATAATAGCAGAGAGGAAAAATATGAGCATTTACAAAGACTGAGATATCTAGATTATGGAGAGTACTCAATGAAAAATAACCAGAAGGAGGCAAGGCGTTGTAGTTTACTCGCTCAGATGGCCAAACCAGAATTGAGGGGATGCCCGATGTATGAGTTGAAGCATGATTCAGGGTGCCCACTATACACACACACACAGAGAAATGAATGAGGGGTTTATGATACTCTATTGCAAGCTATAAGAAATATCCCAAGAACTACCCCAAATGGACACAATAAAAGTTACCAGAATGTTCGAAACAGCTACACACCTTAACCCTTGCAATTTCTGAAGATGAAATAAGAAGCCAGTTAAGATATGGCCACAGCAAAAACCCCAGGTTCTGATGGACTTCAAAGGAAATCTACCAGAGCTGTACTGATATATACGCACTAAGATAGCTGCAAGCGTATACTACAGTTATATAAATTAAATCATTCCCCTACTCACCAGGAGAATCTTTTAGTCCCCCCCCCCCCCCCCCCACCCTCACCCCCTCCTTAAACCCAGACGTGATGCCATGGACAAGTTATCTTACAGTCCATTATCAATGTTCAAATCAAATATTAAGCCAAATAAAATATTTAGCAAGCTAGTAGCCAAGCGGCTTCATGGACTTCTGTCACTACTGACTCATCCAGACAAAAATGGGGTTATTCATGTAGGAAACTGGCTCTATATATACTACACCAAAATTAGGTATAGTGTGTATAAAGTCCAGGTGACCCCAGAGGTAGGCAGAGGTTAAAGTTAGACAGAACCTTATTCTCTATTTGTGGTAGAGTGGTCGAGCAGTAAGGCAGTATTAGAGGACAGTGTTAAGAATTTGATGTACACACTCAGCAAATGAATTAACACGCTCAAGAGCTGAACTCTAGGCCAAAATGTTTTTGTACAAAAAAAATACTGTTGTTTATTTTGAGAACCAAGCAAGCCTGGCACAGGTAAGCATGAACACCTTGGCTGCTGCCCAGATTTACCTCCTGTGCTGGGCCCCAATGTAAACGGGCGTGGTCATGACGGAACGGTTCCGTCATAAGCACAGCTCAACCGATGCTCATGACGGAACCGTTCCGTCATGAGCATCGAAGGGGTTAAATACTTTTCAGTAATAAGTTGCTGAATATAGAACAGTTTCAAAATGCAATAGAAATTGTACTTTGTTTGATTTACAGGGGATGTAGTAGGTTGCAACACTTAGCAAATACAGTTCATTGAAATGAATAGTCTTTTTCAATAAATTACAGGTCAGTTACTTGTTACGTTACTTTTCTAACTCCGTACTGGATACCTAGATTCAGCAATGGGACATTTTTTGCAAACAGGTAAGTAAATACATTTTGTTTTTTTGTGCGATTGTTAAAGAATATTTTTAGATTTCAAAACTCCACACTTGGGAACTTTTTGGAAGAAAATTGTCAATGTTATTCTATGGAGGAAAAACAGGTTATCAGATCACAGGTAAGTAATCGACTGTGAGAGTTAAGGTTCTGGGGTTTGACTCGGGGGTCCCCCAGGGTCAGGGATGTACTCTTGTTACACCCTTAGCTGCACTAGGGCGGCCGGGTGTAGAGTGTTGAGGCCTAATGTTATCCAATGGGGAATAGGGGGCCTCCGATTGGTGGCTGATGGCAAGCAGGCCACTGGGTTGTGGGAGCAAAGCTCCTAGGGTTAAGGTCAGGGTAAATAGGGAAACAAAGTAGCACAAAATGTGCACCCTCAGCGGCACTTGGGGCGGCCGGTGCAGAGTGCTGTTCCAACATCGGGCGCCCTGTTTTCTATGGAGAACCTCCAGTTTGCAAAAGCACTGCAGGCAGGGAGACAAAGGAGTTCTGTGTGCGACCATCACTTGGAGAGGTAAGTTGGTAAGTTAAGGGTTGATTAGGCACCGTCAGTTTTGGCACACAAGGCCGTGGGGCGTCTGGGCAGAGGTGCCTTTTGGGGTTGGTTCTTCTTACTAGCTCCTGGTCCCGGTTAGGCGGGCCATCTGAATTTAGGCTGCAGGTGTCTGCTTGAGGCATGTAAGGGGTCGCCAGATCTCGTGTCAGGAACGCCGGGGGGACCTCCTCCTGGTGTTTTTCCACTCTAGCCCTGGCCGGGTTCGGCAGGTTTAGAGTGGGCTGGATTTGCGGTTTCTGGCTGCCGCCAGAGGTTGCTGTTTGAACAAAACCAGTGTTAACGGGAGAAGCAGTCTTTGGAAGTGAAGGCCGGCAGGCCCTTCGGGGTTTTTGAGGTTGCTGGCTGCAAGTCACACCGGGATTTCGCAGGAGCAGGTTAGAGGGGAGACAGGCCTGTAGGGCTGGGGCCAAGTCTGTGGGCATCTTCCTCTTGTTAGCTGGCTGCACGGCTGTTCGGTCCATCTTTTTTTCTTCTTGTTTCTGGATCTGAGGAAGCAAGGTTCAGGGTGCCCCCTAAATACTAGATTTTGGGGTGTTACAAGTAGGTAAAGTGCAGGGACCAATGGGTCCCTTCCTGGGGTGAGTACACCCCCTAACGTGCCACCCTCCAGTGGGAGGGGGGCAGGAGCCTGTCCCTGGTTGGTTGGGTCCCCCTTCCTAAAGATGGCGGGGACTGAGTTTTTCTTCACCTCTCCTCCCCCACCTGATGGGTGGAGTTGGCAGAAGTGGGCACACCTCTTTCCCTCCCTTGTTTTTCCCGCTGGCTCTTCCGCCCACAGTGGGGGCTAGAACCAGTGGGGACCAGTTGCTGAAGCAGCAAAGGGTCTGGGGAGGCTCAAAAGGGTGGCATGCCTTTGAAGCTTACCTTTTGTGAAGGCTGCCCATCCTGGGGTAGTAGGCTTGGCACCTCGTCCCAGGATGTGCCTTGTTTCAGGCCCTCAAGAGAAGTAGGCTCTTGGCCCAGGGTTCCAGACACATGTCTTTGGTGGCAGCCTAAGCAGCCACTCAGTCAGGTCACTAGAAGTTGGTCGAGTTTCAGGAGGCATCTCGAAGATGCCCTCTTTTGTGCATTTTACATTAAATCCCACACTGACATCAGTGTGGGTTTAATGTGTTGAGAAGTTTGATACCAAACTTCCCAGTTTTCAGTGTAGCCATTATGGTGTTGTGGAGTTAATAATGACACCATATACTCTTCATGGCAGCACTGCACTTACAATGTCCAAGAATGGACTTGGGCACTGTACTGGTACAGGGCTCATGCACCTGTACCCTCACCACTGGCATAGTGCACCCTGCTAGAGGGGTGACTGATCTATGCCAGGGCAATGGTTTTGTGGGCATGGCACACAGCTTCGCCATTTATGGAGGTCGCCGCATGGAAGCGCAGCGGACGTGCGCAGCGGGCGCGCTGATTGTGCGCCAAAGGCGCGCCAAAGGCAAGCCCGTCTACGCCCGTCCGCACCTGGACCGCCCCCAGCGCCAGGAACCCTGGTCCTCGAGGCTGCCAGCGCACCCGACGAACTTACGACGCCACCACCCCCCACGCACTCAACCCCGCCTGCTACCGAGCCACCCCGAAACGCACCCACGGACCCTAAGCCTGCCAATACACCTGCCTCCGAACCTGCACCGCACCCACCAAGCTGAGCTCCAGCAACAACCACCTCAAGTGCATCCTGCTCAATACCCGCTCCGTCCACAGGCACGCCGTCGAACTCTGGAACCTCCTCGACACAACATCACCAGACGTCGACTTCCTCACAGAAACATGGATGAACGCCTCTTCAGCCCCGACATCGCCATAGCCATCCCGGAAGGCTACAAGATCACCCGGAGGGACCGCGTCAACCAAACCGGAGGAGGCATCGCCATCGTCCACAGAAACACCATCCGCATCACGACCAACTCCGACGACACCCTGACTGCCGCCGAACACCTTCACTTCCAGATTCACACCGACCCCAAGACCACCCTCAGAGGTACTCTCATCTACAGACCCCTGGGACCACGCACACAATTCAGCGAAGCTATCGCAGACTTAGTCAGTCCTCACGCCCTCATCTCCACAGACTACATTCTCCTAGGGGACCTCAACTTCCACCTGGAGAACAACAAGGACTGCAACACCGCCGCCCTGCTGGACAACCTCGCCAACCTCGGACTCAAGCAACTGGTGAACACCCCCACCCATTACGCCGGACACACGCTTGATCCCATCTTCTCCTCCAGCGGACAACACTGGACAGATCACAGCTGTGTCCACTTCAACTTCAGGAGAACCACGACCCACCACCACCCGCAACAGGTTCCCCGCAGAAGCTGGAGCAAGATCACCGCTGACCAGCTCACCACCGCCCTCAGCCAAAACCCGCCCACCAACACGACGGACCCCAACGAAGCAGCCCGCAAGCTCACACAGTGGCTCACCAACTGCGCCGACGAACTCGCACCACTGAAGAATCCTCCCAGCAGACCCGGCAACAGGAAAGCCTTGTGGTTTACCAACGACCTCAAAGAAAGCCTGCCGCACTCTCGAGAAAGCCTGGCACCACGACCAGACAGCAGAAAACATGACAGCCCTCAAGAACGCTACTCGCAAACACCACCAAGAAGACATCATTCAAAGAACGACTGGACAACAACACCCACAACAGCAAGGAACTCTACAGCATCGTCAAAGAGCTCTCCAACCCCAGCGCCTGCAACAACGACATCACACCCTCGCAAGACCTCTGCGACTCACTCGCCTCGTTCTTCCACCGCAAGATCGCCGACATACACAACAGCTTTGGCGCGCTGACCAGGCACCCAACCACCGAACCAGAGCCCCCCACCACCACCCTTTGCACCTGGACCCCTGTAAGCACCGAAGACACCACCCGCCTGATGAACACCATCCACTCCGGCTCCCCTACCGACCCCTGCCCACATCACATCTTCAACAAAGCCGACTCCATCATCGCACCCCAACTCTGGAACATCAGCAGCTCCTTCGCATCCGCCACCTTCCCGGAGAGCTGGAAACATGCCGAGCTGAGCGCCCTCCTGAAGAAACCCACTGCGGACCCCACGGACCTCAAGATCTTCCACCCCATCTCACTCCTCCCCTTTCCAGCCAAAGTCATCGAGAAGACAGTCAACAGACAACTCTCCGCCTTCCTCGAGACCAACGGATCCCTCGACCCCTCACAGTCTGGTTTCCGAGCAAACCACAGCACCAAGACCGCCCTCATCGCAGCCACAGACAACATCAGGTTTCTGCTCGACAACGGGGAAACTGCTGCCCTCATCCTCCTAGACCTCTCGGCAGCCTTCGACACCGCATGCCACCGCACCCTGATACAGCGCCTCAGCAATACCGGAATCCAAGGAGCAGCCCTGGAGTGGATCATCTTGTTCCTCGCCGGAAGAACTCAGAGTCCGCCTCCCCCCGTTCCGATCCGCGGCCACCAGTCATCTCCGGCGTTCCGCAAGGATCCTCACTCAGCCCCACCCTCTTCAACGTCTACATGAGCCCTCTCACAGCCATCGCTCGCCAACACAACCTCAACATCATCTCCTACGCCGACGACACCCAGCTGATCCTCTGCCTCACCAATGACCCCGCCACCGCCAGAGCCAACCTCCAGGAGGGAATGAAAGCCGTCGCAGAATGGATGAAGATCAGCCGTCTGAAACTGAACTCCGACAAGACTGAAGTCCTCATCCTCGAACCATCTCCCTCTGCCTGGGACGATTTACGACTCCTGGTGGCCCCCTGCCCTGGGTTTCGGTGGGGAGGCAAGGTGAAGCCCACTCTTCAGTGCCTGACATCTTGCAGATGGAAGGCACTCTCCAATCAGGATTAGGGATTGTGCCCACTCCCCCACGTGGGGTGAGCTCACCAAGAGTGTAGTCACCCGAAGGTCAGTAGCCCATCGGCTACTGACCTCTAGACCCCTAAAAAATCCCCTAAATACAATATTTAGGGGGCAGCCCTGAAGCAAGAAGGCAGATTCCTGCAACCTATGAAGGAGGACGAAAGAAGTCGCCCAGCAGAGGAGACTACAGAGAAGAACTGACTTGGCCCCAGCCCTGAGGTCTGCTAACCAGATCTCAGTGCCAGTGCTCCTTCCCTAAAACAAAGTAATGACTGATTAGTCTACCATTGCCAAAGGACCTTAGTAAGTCCCCAGTAACCTACTGGTTAGCCCATCCACCTGTCTGTGGAGAACTAAAGGTGTGGTTCTGGGTACTGACCGCTATCATTAGTCTCTTCTGGGTGTTTGTCTTTAAGGTGTCCTTTGCAAAGTGGTCTGACCAAATAGCAAGTTAGGTCCCCTGACTCTGCTGGTCATGCTGGGGTTACTCCAGTTATGGATAGCCTTTTTGGGTAAGCTAGGGGTTGCCTTAAATAAGATAAATAGCAAGGGAGCTACCTCTAACCCCAAGAAAAGGAGAAACGGATCTAGTGCAGTTTAAAATGGGTCCCATTACTGTTGGATAGGTCAACTGCTCTGAGGCATTGACCGGAACAAAAGATTGCGAGACAGAGTAGGCCCTGCAACAATGCAGGCTGTTTCCTTACTCATTTCCTCGCCTGACAGACTAGGATGACTCTAACAGTTTGTGGCTGGGACTCCTGGCCTGTTGGCTGGGGGGTGTGGTTGTGTAGGAAACTGGGATTTTGCTGTAGCTGTCCCCACACTTTTTTTCTCCTTTTTATTAGCTACTAGATGCTGATTTTCGACTTTGATAGTGCCCTTTGGCCTTCCAACCAGACCTTCATGCCAGTGCACCTTCACTAAAACAATGTGATGACTGATTGTTCTTCAATTGACAAAGGAGTTTAGTACCTTTGTAAGTCCCTAGTAAATGGTGTAAGAAGTTAGCCTGATGTCCACTAGTTCTAGTGGGCACCTTGCACCAGTCTAATCGACCCTTATTGATGGTGGATGTAAAGTCAACCTTACAGAAAGCTATCTTAGTGGTAGCATGGACCAGCAGTCATTAGGCTAAGACTTTAAAGAGCGTATTAAGCAAGTTGTTTTACCAATTATAATCACTTGAGTATCAAATGAAAGGACACCACACAAGGTATATATATGTATTTATTCTAAACACAACCCCTCTGCACTCTTTATGAGGTCAGAGATAAAAGTACAATACAAGTTACTCAATTACTATACGATAAATTGCACCATATACGATATGCCCTAGGGGCCTTAAAACCCATATACTAAAATAGTGGTATAAGAACCACAAGAGAATTAGAAAGCAGGCCTGGGGCCTGTGGAATTGCTGGGGCTACTCTAAACAACCAAAGGTTAGGAAGTAAGAGGCCCACAGGAGACGCGTGCGGTGTCTAAACACAGGTGAGAGTTACCATTGACTTTCTATGGGATACGAAGAAGTTACAAATATACAATTTAAGGACACTTCCGGATGGACTACGAAGGAACCCTTTTAAACTAGGACACTTCGAGAGTCAAGACCCACGGGAGCACCGGAGTACTCGTGTTACCTCACCCAGAGAAGCTGGGTGCATAGGTGTCTTTTCGTGTCTGGTTTCGTCGTCGTTTTCAGTGGAGAGCTGCAAAGAAGTGCTGCAGGCGACCAGAGGAAAAGTTTCCGGGTGGATCCAAGGGTGGATCGAAGATCTGTAGAACCTGAAAGCAGAAGGGACAGAGACCAGGTCACTTGCCAGTGACCAGGGCGGGGATAGGAAGATACCACCAGATGTCAGGTGATTTCAGGTGAAGATGTGAAATTTGTCTCTTCAGCCACGAGGACCAGGAGGCGTTGACGACGACCAGGAGCTGGATTCGAGCTGTCCCACGAAGGATCTAGTTGACTGCGGTGTCAGTATCTGGATTTGACCCAACAAGCCTTGGCAAATGCAACCCACACAGGATGTCGAGATTGGCTTCTGAGCAGACCAGCAAGGTCTGAGGAACTTCTCCTTTGTAGGGAAGTTGGAGCAAGCCTGGAGCAACCAGGAAAGCATGTTAGATTCAAAATGGAGTCTTCCAGGCGCTCACTAGCCAACGGACTAAGAAAAGACGCGTCGAGCTGAAATGCAAAAGCGGGGCCCACGGGTCACTCGTGGAGTGGGGGCCTCTGAGCTTCGGTGCAAATGATGCTCGGGTCTGGGGCTTCAAGCACCCCAATGCACGACTTCGAGTTACCTCGTGAAGTGAGTGCAGCTTGCAAAATACAGGATGTCCAGGAGTTCCGGTCCCACGTCTCTCATGTCCGCCACGGGTCTCAGCTTTGCTGTGAACGCAGCCCTCCCTGCCCAATACACACCTCCCTGAACAGGAAACCTATTGTCCAGGCCTCCCCTGCCGGAGTTTCGTCCAGCAACAGGAGGTCAGACTCGTGGCTGTGGCAGCAGCATCCATTTTGTGATGCTGAGGCTCTGTTTAACTTTAACCGGGTAAATCAGTCACTACATGTCTTCTCCCTCTGAAAGGAAGGAATGCTACCCCCGCCGCCAGGACTGGCGGGGGGAGGTAGTATTCGAAAGTGTTTGACACCTTACACAACATGTTTTGATAAAGCCAAGCCAAAGTTAGCATTAACCACGAGGATTATAATGCACTTAAGAGTATATGGAATGGCTATATCATAGAACAGCTATAAGGAGATGATTCCGAAAGCTGCAGAGGGGCTCAGCTCATGCTAGGGCACCCTCTCACATAAAACCAAGCACTCTGCCTCCAGGATTGTTGAGGCCAAACATAGGAGTGACTTATAGGTGTATATGTGTCTATATGTATATATAGATATACTATATCTAAGTAATGCGTGATTACACCACCTTACCCAGGTTGTGTGAACAGACCTGTGGTGTCAGTTTGGAAGGCAAGCCAGGGGCGGCACAATACATGCTGCAGCCCCTGGTGGGCCTAGGGTGCACCTATGCCCTGGGTACCTCTGGTACACTATACAGGGGCTTACAAGGGTGACCCAGTAACCAATCTGGTGTATACCTAAAGTGCATGGTTTCAATTTCTATCACTATACACACACACACAGAGAAATGAATGAGGGGTTTATGATACTCTATTGCAAGCTATAAGAAATATCCCAAGAACTACCCCAAATGGACACAATAAAAGTTACCAGAATGTTCGAAACAGCTACACACCTTAACCCTTGCAATTTCTGAAGATGAAATAAGAAGCCAGTTAAGATATGGCCACAGCAAAAACCCCAGGTTCTGATGGACTTCAAAGGAAATCTACCAGAGCTGTACTGATATATACGCACTAAGATAGCTGCAAGCGTATACTACAGTTATATAAATTAAATCATTCCCCTACTCACCAGGAGAATCTTTTAGTCCCCCCCCCCCCCCCCCCCCACCCTCACCCCCTCCTTAAACCCAGACGTGATGCCATGGACAAGTTATCTTACAGTCCATTATCAATGTTCAAATCAAATATTAAGCCAAATAAAATATTTAGCAAGCTAGTAGCCAAGCGGCTTCATGGACTTCTGTCACTACTGACTCATCCAGACAAAAATGGGGTTATTCATGTAGGAAACTGGCTCTATATATACTACACCAAAATTAGGTATAGTGTGTATAAAGTCCAGGTGACCCCAGAGGTAGGCAGAGGTTAAAGTTAGACAGAACCTTATTCTCTATTTGTGGTAGAGTGGTCGAGCAGTAAGGCAGTATTAGAGGACAGTGTTAAGAATTTGATGTACACACTCAGCAAATGAATTAACACGCTCAAGAGCTGAACTCTAGGCCAAAATGTTTTTGTACAAAAAAAATACTGTTGTTTATTTTGAGAACCAAGCAAGCCTGGCACAGGTAAGCATGAACACCTTGGCTGCTGCCCAGATTTACCTCCTGTGCTGGGCCCCAATGTAAACGGGCGTGGTCATGACGGAACGGTTCCGTCATAAGCACAGCTCAACCGATGCTCATGACGGAACCGTTCCGTCATGAGCATCGAAGGGGTTAAATACTTTTCAGTAATAAGTTGCTGAATATAGAACAGTTTCAAAATGCAATAGAAATTGTACTTTGTTTGATTTACAGGGGATGTAGTAGGTTGCAACACTTAGCAAATACAGTTCATTGAAATGAATAGTCTTTTTCAATAAATTACAGGTCAGTTACTTGTTACGTTACTTTTCTAACTCCGTACTGGATACCTAGATTCAGCAATGGGACATTTTTTGCAAACAGGTAAGTAAATACATTTTGTTTTTTTGTGCGATTGTTAAAGAATATTTTTAGATTTCAAAACTCCACACTTGGGAACTTTTTGGAAGAAAATTGTCAATGTTATTCTATGGAGGAAAAACAGGTTATCAGATCACAGGTAAGTAATCGACTGTGAGAGTTAAGGTTCTGGGGTTTGACTCGGGGGTCCCCCAGGGTCAGGGATGTACTCTTGTTACACCCTTAGCTGCACTAGGGCGGCCGGGTGTAGAGTGTTGAGGCCTAATGTTATCCAATGGGGAATAGGGGGCCTCCGATTGGTGGCTGATGGCAAGCAGGCCACTGGGTTGTGGGAGCAAAGCTCCTAGGGTTAAGGTCAGGGTAAATAGGGAAACAAAGTAGCACAAAATGTGCACCCTCAGCGGCACTTGGGGCGGCCGGTGCAGAGTGCTGTTCCAACATCGGGCGCCCTGTTTTCTATGGAGAACCTCCAGTTTGCAAAAGCACTGCAGGCAGGGAGACAAAGGAGTTCTGTGTGCGACCATCACTTGGAGAGGTAAGTTGGTAAGTTAAGGGTTGATTAGGCACCGTCAGTTTTGGCACACAAGGCCGTGGGGCGTCTGGGCAGAGGTGCCTTTTGGGGTTGGTTCTTCTTACTAGCTCCTGGTCCCGGTTAGGCGGGCCATCTGAATTTAGGCTGCAGGTGTCTGCTTGAGGCATGTAAGGGGTCGCCAGATCTCGTGTCAGGAACGCCGGGGGGACCTCCTCCTGGTGTTTTTCCACTCTAGCCCTGGCCGGGTTCGGCAGGTTTAGAGTGGGCTGGATTTGCGGTTTCTGGCTGCCGCCAGAGGTTGCTGTTTGAACAAAACCAGTGTTAACGGGAGAAGCAGTCTTTGGAAGTGAAGGCCGGCAGGCCCTTCGGGGTTTTTGAGGTTGCTGGCTGCAAGTCACACCGGGATTTCGCAGGAGCAGGTTAGAGGGGAGACAGGCCTGTAGGGCTGGGGCCAAGTCTGTGGGCATCTTCCTCTTGTTAGCTGGCTGCACGGCTGTTCGGTCCATCTTTTTTTCTTCTTGTTTCTGGATCTGAGGAAGCAAGGTTCAGGGTGCCCCCTAAATACTAGATTTTGGGGTGTTACAAGTAGGTAAAGTGCAGGGACCAATGGGTCCCTTCCTGGGGTGAGTACACCCCCTAACGTGCCACCCTCCAGTGGGAGGGGGGCAGGAGCCTGTCCCTGGTTGGTTGGGTCCCCCTTCCTAAAGATGGCGGGGACTGAGTTTTTCTTCACCTCTCCTCCCCCACCTGAGGGGTGGAGTTGGCAGAAGTGGGCACACCTCTTTCCCTCCCTTGTTTTTCCCGCTGGCTCTTCCGCCCACAGTGGGGGCTAGAACCAGTGGGGACCAGTTGCTGAAGCAGCAAAGGGTCTGGGGAGGCTCAAAAGGGTGGCATGCCTTTGAAGCTTACCTTTTGTGAAGGCTGCCCATCCTGGGGTAGTAGGCTTGGCACCTCGTCCCAGGATGTGCCTTGTTTCAGGCCCTCAAGAGAAGTAGGCTCTTGGCCCAGGGTTCCAGACACATGTCTTTGGTGGCAGCCTAAGCAGCCACTCAGTCAGGTCACTAGAAGTTGGTCGAGTTTCAGGAGGCATCTCGAAGATGCCCTCTTTTGTGCATTTTACATTAAATCCCACACTGACATCAGTGTGGGTTTAATGTGTTGAGAAGTTTGATACCAAACTTCCCAGTTTTCAGTGTAGCCATTATGGTGTTGTGGAGTTAATAATGACACCATATACTCTTCATGGCAGCACTGCACTTACAATGTCCAAGAATGGACTTGGGCACTGTACTGGTACAGGGCTCATGCACCTGTACCCTCACCACTGGCATAGTGCACCCTGCTAGAGGGGTGACTGATCTATGCCAGGGCAATGGTTTTGTGGGCATGGCACACAGCTTCGCCATTTATGGAGGTCGCCGCATGGAAGCGCAGCGGACGTGCGCAGCGGGCGCGCTGATTGTGCGCCAAAGGCGCGCCAAAGGCAAGCCCGTCTACGCCCGTCCGCACCTGGACCGCCCCCAGCGCCAGGAACCCTGGTCCTCGAGGCTGCCAGCGCACCCGACGAACTTACGACGCCACCACCCCCCACGCACTCAACCCCGCCTGCTACCGAGCCACCCCGAAACGCACCCACGGACCCTAAGCCTGCCAATACACCTGCCTCCGAACCTGCACCGCACCCACCAAGCTGAGCTCCAGCAACAACCACCTCAAGTGCATCCTGCTCAATACCCGCTCCGTCCACAGGCACGCCGTCGAACTCTGGAACCTCCTCGACACAACATCACCAGACGTCGACTTCCTCACAGAAACATGGATGAACGCCTCTTCAGCCCCGACATCGCCATAGCCATCCCGGAAGGCTACAAGATCACCCGGAGGGACCGCGTCAACCAAACCGGAGGAGGCATCGCCATCGTCCACAGAAACACCATCCGCATCACGACCAACTCCGACGACACCCTGACTGCCGCCGAACACCTTCACTTCCAGATTCACACCGACCCCAAGACCACCCTCAGAGGTACTCTCATCTACAGACCCCTGGGACCACGCACACAATTCAGCGAAGCTATCGCAGACTTAGTCAGTCCTCACGCCCTCATCTCCACAGACTACATTCTCCTAGGGGACCTCAACTTCCACCTGGAGAACAACAAGGACTGCAACACCGCCGCCCTGCTGGACAACCTCGCCAACCTCGGACTCAAGCAACTGGTGAACACCCCCACCCATTACGCCGGACACACGCTTGATCCCATCTTCTCCTCCAGCGGACAACACTGGACAGATCACAGCTGTGTCCACTTCAACTTCAGGAGAACCACGACCCACCACCACCCGCAACAGGTTCCCCGCAGAAGCTGGAGCAAGATCACCGCTGACCAGCTCACCACCGCCCTCAGCCAAAACCCGCCCACCAACACGACGGACCCCAACGAAGCAGCCCGCAAGCTCACACAGTGGCTCACCAACTGCGCCGACGAACTCGCACCACTGAAGAATCCTCCCAGCAGACCCGGCAACAGGAAAGCCTTGTGGTTTACCAACGACCTCAAAGAAAGCCTGCCGCACTCTCGAGAAAGCCTGGCACCACGACCAGACAGCAGAAAACATGACAGCCCTCAAGAACGCTACTCGCAAACACCACCAAGAAGACATCATTCAAAGAACGACTGGACAACAACACCCACAACAGCAAGGAACTCTACAGCATCGTCAAAGAGCTCTCCAACCCCAGCGCCTGCAACAACGACATCACACCCTCGCAAGACCTCTGCGACTCACTCGCCTCGTTCTTCCACCGCAAGATCGCCGACATACACAACAGCTTTGGCGCGCTGACCAGGCACCCAACCACCGAACCAGAGCCCCCCACCACCACCCTTTGCACCTGGACCCCTGTAAGCACCGAAGACACCACCCGCCTGATGAACACCATCCACTCCGGCTCCCCTACCGACCCCTGCCCACATCACATCTTCAACAAAGCCGACTCCATCATCGCACCCCAACTCTGGAACATCAGCAGCTCCTTCGCATCCGCCACCTTCCCGGAGAGCTGGAAACATGCCGAGCTGAGCGCCCTCCTGAAGAAACCCACTGCGGACCCCACGGACCTCAAGATCTTCCACCCCATCTCACTCCTCCCCTTTCCAGCCAAAGTCATCGAGAAGACAGTCAACAGACAACTCTCCGCCTTCCTCGAGACCAACGGATCCCTCGACCCCTCACAGTCTGGTTTCCGAGCAAACCACAGCACCAAGACCGCCCTCATCGCAGCCACAGACAACATCAGGTTTCTGCTCGACAACGGGGAAACTGCTGCCCTCATCCTCCTAGACCTCTCGGCAGCCTTCGACACCGCATGCCACCGCACCCTGATACAGCGCCTCAGCAATACCGGAATCCAAGGAGCAGCCCTGGAGTGGATCATCTTGTTCCTCGCCGGAAGAACTCAGAGTCCGCCTCCCCCCGTTCCGATCCGCGGCCACCAGTCATCTCCGGCGTTCCGCAAGGATCCTCACTCAGCCCCACCCTCTTCAACGTCTACATGAGCCCTCTCACAGCCATCGCTCGCCAACACAACCTCAACATCATCTCCTACGCCGACGACACCCAGCTGATCCTCTGCCTCACCAATGACCCCGCCACCGCCAGAGCCAACCTCCAGGAGGGAATGAAAGCCGTCGCAGAATGGATGAAGATCAGCCGTCTGAAACTGAACTCCGACAAGACTGAAGTCCTCATCCTCGAACCATCTCCCTCTGCCTGGGACGATTTACGACTCCTGGTGGCCCCCTGCCCTGGGTTTCGGTGGGGAGGCAAGGTGAAGCCCACTCTTCAGTGCCTGACATCTTGCAGATGGAAGGCACTCTCCAATCAGGATTAGGGATTGTGCCCACTCCCCCACGTGGGGTGAGCTCACCAAGAGTGTAGTCACCCGAAGGTCAGTAGCCCATCGGCTACTGACCTCTAGACCCCTAAAAAATCCCCTAAATACAATATTTAGGGGGCAGCCCTGAAGCAAGAAGGCAGATTCCTGCAACCTATGAAGGAGGACGAAAGAAGTCGCCCAGCAGAGGAGACTACAGAGAAGAACTGACTTGGCCCCAGCCCTGAGGTCTGCTAACCAGATCTCAGTGCCAGTGCTCCTTCCCTAAAACAAAGTAATGACTGATTAGTCTACCATTGCCAAAGGACCTTAGTAAGTCCCCAGTAACCTACTGGTTAGCCCATCCACCTGTCTGTGGAGAACTAAAGGTGTGGTTCTGGGTACTGACCGCTATCATTAGTCTCTTCTGGGTGTTTGTCTTTAAGGTGTCCTTTGCAAAGTGGTCTGACCAAATAGCAAGTTAGGTCCCCTGACTCTGCTGGTCATGCTGGGGTTACTCCAGTTATGGATAGCCTTTTTGGGTAAGCTAGGGGTTGCCTTAAATAAGATAAATAGCAAGGGAGCTACCTCTAACCCCAAGAAAAGGAGAAACGGATCTAGTGCAGTTTAAAATGGGTCCCATTACTGTTGGATAGGTCAACTGCTCTGAGGCATTGACCGGAACAAAAGATTGCGAGACAGAGTAGGCCCTGCAACAATGCAGGCTGTTTCCTTACTCATTTCCTCGCCTGACAGACTAGGATGACTCTAACAGTTTGTGGCTGGGACTCCTGGCCTGTTGGCTGGGGGGTGTGGTTGTGTAGGAAACTGGGATTTTGCTGTAGCTGTCCCCACACTTTTTTTCTCCTTTTTATTAGCTACTAGATGCTGATTTTCGACTTTGATAGTGCCCTTTGGCCTTCCAACCAGACCTTCATGCCAGTGCACCTTCACTAAAACAATGTGATGACTGATTGTTCTTCAATTGACAAAGGAGTTTAGTACCTTTGTAAGTCCCTAGTAAATGGTGTAAGAAGTTAGCCTGATGTCCACTAGTTCTAGTGGGCACCTTGCACCAGTCTAATCGACCCTTATTGATGGTGGATGTAAAGTCAACCTTACAGAAAGCTATCTTAGTGGTAGCATGGACCAGCAGTCATTAGGCTAAGACTTTAAAGAGCGTATTAAGCAAGTTGTTTTACCAATTATAATCACTTGAGTATCAAATGAAAGGACACCACACAAGGTATATATATGTATTTATTCTAAACACAACCCCTCTGCACTCTTTATGAGGTCAGAGATAAAAGTACAATACAAGTTACTCAATTACTATACGATAAATTGCACCATATACGATATGCCCTAGGGGCCTTAAAACCCATATACTAAAATAGTGGTATAAGAACCACAAGAGAATTAGAAAGCAGGCCTGGGGCCTGTGGAATTGCTGGGGCTACTCTAAACAACCAAAGGTTAGGAAGTAAGAGGCCCACAGGAGACGCGTGCGGTGTCTAAACACAGGTGAGAGTTACCATTGACTTTCTATGGGATACGAAGAAGTTACAAATATACAATTTAAGGACACTTCCGGATGGACTACGAAGGAACCCTTTTAAACTAGGACACTTCGAGAGTCAAGACCCACGGGAGCACCGGAGTACTCGTGTTACCTCACCCAGAGAAGCTGGGTGCATAGGTGTCTTTTCGTGTCTGGTTTCGTCGTCGTTTTCAGTGGAGAGCTGCAAAGAAGTGCTGCAGGCGACCAGAGGAAAAGTTTCCGGGTGGATCCAAGGGTGGATCGAAGATCTGTAGAACCTGAAAGCAGAAGGGACAGAGACCAGGTCACTTGCCAGTGACCAGGGCGGGGATAGGAAGATACCACCAGATGTCAGGTGATTTCAGGTGAAGATGTGAAATTTGTCTCTTCAGCCACGAGGACCAGGAGGCGTTGACGACGACCAGGAGCTGGATTCGAGCTGTCCCACGAAGGATCTAGTTGACTGCGGTGTCAGTATCTGGATTTGACCCAACAAGCCTTGGCAAATGCAACCCACACAGGATGTCGAGATTGGCTTCTGAGCAGACCAGCAAGGTCTGAGGAACTTCTCCTTTGTAGGGAAGTTGGAGCAAGCCTGGAGCAACCAGGAAAGCATGTTAGATTCAAAATGGAGTCTTCCAGGCGCTCACTAGCCAACGGACTAAGAAAAGACGCGTCGAGCTGAAATGCAAAAGCGGGGCCCACGGGTCACTCGTGGAGTGGGGGCCTCTGAGCTTCGGTGCAAATGATGCTCGGGTCTGGGGCTTCAAGCACCCCAATGCACGACTTCGAGTTACCTCGTGAAGTGAGTGCAGCTTGCAAAATACAGGATGTCCAGGAGTTCCGGTCCCACGTCTCTCATGTCCGCCACGGGTCTCAGCTTTGCTGTGAACGCAGCCCTCCCTGCCCAATACACACCTCCCTGAACAGGAAACCTATTGTCCAGGCCTCCCCTGCCGGAGTTTCGTCCAGCAACAGGAGGTCAGACTCGTGGCTGTGGCAGCAGCATCCATTTTGTGATGCTGAGGCTCTGTTTAACTTTAACCGGGTAAATCAGTCACTACATGTCTTCTCCCTCTGAAAGGAAGGAATGCTACCCCCGCCGCCAGGACTGGCGGGGGGAGGTAGTATTCGAAAGTGTTTGACACCTTACACAACATGTTTTGATAAAGCCAAGCCAAAGTTAGCATTAACCACGAGGATTATAATGCACTTAAGAGTATATGGAATGGCTATATCATAGAACAGCTATAAGGAGATGATTCCGAAAGCTGCAGAGGGGCTCAGCTCATGCTAGGGCACCCTCTCACATAAAACCAAGCACTCTGCCTCCAGGATTGTTGAGGCCAAACATAGGAGTGACTTATAGGTGTATATGTGTCTATATGTATATATAGATATACTATATCTAAGTAATGCGTGATTACACCACCTTACCCAGGTTGTGTGAACAGACCTGTGGTGTCAGTTTGGAAGGCAAGCCAGGGGCGGCACAATACATGCTGCAGCCCCTGGTGGGCCTAGGGTGCACCTATGCCCTGGGTACCTCTGGTACACTATACAGGGGCTTACAAGGGTGACCCAGTAACCAATCTGGTGTATACCTAAAGTGCATGGTTTCAATTTAGAGAGCGAACAGCTGGGCTGTGGGCCTGATTAGCAGGTCCACAGCCACGCTAAAGTCAAAAACCAGCAAAACACCAAGAACAAACTGGGGGTAACCATATAGTCAGATTCCACCTTCCTACAAATGGTACCTCTGGTACTTAAGGTATACGTACTAAAGAGGGTCTCTGGTGGCTGCAACATATCTTATGCCACCCTATGGGACAAATTCCACACAAACTGCTATTGCAGGATGCATCAGACGGTGCAAACCATGTTTGAAAACATGACCTGGCACACTCCTGTGTGCCGTGCCAAAGACACTGCATGGGTTATATGCACTTAATGCCTAGAGCAGACCTTGGAACCCTAAGGCAGAGAGCATTATAGCACATGTGAGGATATATTCTGCATGTGTATATATGCCCCTGTAATGTCTAGTTCCATTGCTGAGCATTACAAGTGAGCAGGGAAGCCATCTTAAGGTATGTACTGGGCACTGGTCAAAATGAGTTTCCCAGCTACATAATGGCTTCACTGACACCTATGGTGTTTGGTACCTAACACCTTGTATTAATAAACCCAGACTAATTCCAGTGATGTATTTATTAATGCATGCACCCAGAAGGTACCTTAGAGGAACCCATTGAATCCCTTTAGTCCTCTAGTGTTCTGGCTGACTGGTCTTGTCCAGCTTGCCACCACAGACACGTTTCTGACCCCCTGGAGGGGAGAGCTCATGCTCTGAGGTCAAAAACAATGCCTGCTCTGTCAAGAGGTGTTCCTTCCTCCAAGCAGGATGGCTAATAATGAGTATATCCAGGCAAGATGCTACAAAGACTTCCACCACCTTACATATGCGACCCTGGCTTTCCCCAGATATGGGTAAATGCCACCCCCGCTCTGGGCCCATTTTGGCACCAGGAGAAGTGGGAAAATTAGGTAGGTAGGAGGTTCGCCCACCCTCAAGCTAGGCTACCTAAAGCACACTGACTAGGAAAATTCCACCATCTTGGTTTTTGGTTGAAATGGTTCCTTTGGGTGAGTGTTATGCCCGTTTCCCACAGGAAGTGGTCATATAGAAGGTATAGTTACCCTAAAGGTAGGTATCCCATTGGTTACTAGCTGACATTCCTTGTAACTCCCCTAAATACAGTGTTTAGGTGGCACCACTGATGCCAGGACCTCTGATTCTACGGACACAAAGGAGGAGTGGACAAAGATTTCTGACAGGAGAACAGAGGAACATCGGCAGAAAGATCTTTTCAACCTCAGTAAATCTGCAGATGTGTCTTGTTCTAAATGTACAACAATAAAGTCTTGTTCTTCAGATCAGTTATTTGTTTGTTTAGCCACTCATACAGTGGCTGTCCAATACCTAAGTAACTGATATCTCATTGGCTTTCTCACTTGCACTATGAAACGGAGCTATGATCTGAACTAGAATAAAGGTCAACATCATTGGTCACTTCTTTGGTTGTAGTTTGGGTTGTTGCAGATGATGCAGATGTATTGCTCAAGTTACGAGGATTGCCACTTAGACTACGGGGAATGATTAAATCTTTTGAATCTATAAAAGATAGCAATGCTAGAGACCCAGAGTTTTACGTAAGTAATCTAATTCATTGCCGCTTGCTAGTTTTAACTTGATAAGTAAATTTCCACTGTGGAAGCCCACTGTTTTATATTGCTTGTATTTGTCTTGCACAATTACCTGACCTTATGGTACATTTCCTTTATATTCACCTCACAACCAAGGCATGACCAGTACTGGCAGCACTATTTAATGCAGATATAGTTGCTCACAGTTTTGCCGTTGTTCTTACAGTCTTGTATTTCACTAGGATCATAATACTTATGTTTGTGATGTAACATATTTTAGTCCTGTGAGAAATAGCTCAGCTGTGTATACTCCATCCCATACTGGCTAATTCAATGTTTGCAAGTTATCCGCTTCTCTTGTTTTTAGCATTTCCTTTGCTGATAACATTAACTTCACATGGAGTAAAATGTTTACACTTAGGACTTAAATCAGTGGGACAGAACCTGTAGTTACTTTAAGAACATCTTGTTTGTGCAAATGTAGTGATCCCGATTGTGAGGGCCATCGCTGTGAAAATAGCAATGCGTATGACCATCAACAGTATGATGGAGAAGAAAGCCAAGATGATGACAGCTGCTCAGAGCACAGTTCCAGCACCTCAACATCCACAAACCAGAAAGAAGGAAAATACTGTGATTGCTGCTACTGCGAGTTCTTTGGCCATGGAGGAGTAAGTATGTTGCTGTCTGACAATAGTGCAATAGGAGATGTGCAGTTAAATGTGTGTGCTTAGTGTGAACATAGCACATTAAACTAATATATAATGCATAATTTATGCAAAACATTTCTGGGTTTTAAAGCATGATTAGGCCATTGTTGCTCTCTGGATAAGAATGTTATCAAGGTCTGGCATGACACTTCTAGTGTATTGTATACAATGCCACAAAATGGACAGTATTGTTAAAGATTAGCTTTGTACTCAAGCTACTGCAATTTAATGGGAAACATGTTTCATGAGAACAATTATGGATACAGTAGTCACAAGAAAAACCTCGAGTTCTGCCACCACTTTCAAAGAATTGGAGCTTAGGTATGAGTAGCTGAGCTTCCCTTTTGGTGGAAAAAGTCATTTTAATCCTCTGCTACTGATGCACTTAACTCAATGCGAAACAGTTTGTTTTGCAGGCAGTTCAGTGTCCGTCTCAACCAAACATCTTCCTTCTGAAATAGGTAAAAGAAAGTGGCTAACATTGTTCTTATGACGGTACTAGAATCCATACAAAGATTTCTTCTCTTCAGCCACAGTCAGAATCTATCAACCCTTTCCCTCAAAATCTTTGGACAACACTCCATTGTAGTGAAGAGGCAATTCTGTGCCCTCCTTGCCCCGCCCCCCCACCATTGTTAATCCCTATAAATATTGGATTCAATTTACGGTCTCTTAGTGGATCTCTTCACTGCCTCAGTCTCTCCCCTGACCTTCATCACTAGTCACGCGGTGCATTCTCCTTAGAAGCCCCGTTTAGGAAAGCATTAAAAACTTGGATCTTCTCTCTGCCCGATGCTACATGTAGAACTCTGGTGTAATTGTGGTGTATAATGCAGAACATCCTTTCCCTCCAACTCTTCCACCTGAGTTGTGTGAGCGCCAAGATACTCCTTGGAGTGAAAGTTGCGCGGTAGAAATGTCTCTTACATTACATTACACCAGACATCAAGCTGGATATTTCAGTTCTATTTTTCTTTATTATTTTACAAAAGAGAGAAACGGTTATCTGGCATGTGCCGAGAATACAGAGAGAACATATAGAGCTGCCCGATAGAGTATTCTAGATCTGCAGTACTAGACCAAATATCGAACATTCGAAAAATTTCGATTTTAAGAATAGTAATTTGTCTTTTTTCCCCGTTGAGTACAGGTTATACAGCAAAAATACCAGAAGTCCTTCGTCCATCACTTGTAACACCCCCTATCTTTTCCCATTTTTCTCTGGCTACCTGTACCTTTGTAAATTGGTTTTTATATGGTTATACATTGTTCCATCCCCTTAATGCAGGTATTTATGTTTATTTGGTCTGGATGAACCAGTGATAAAAGCAGAGAACATCCTGTTTACCATCTCTTTGGCCAGAATATCTGTCCTCACATAAAAAGTCCTATAGATCCCTAGGATGGAAGTGTGAGGATGTGGAGGGTGAATTCAATATGTACATATGTATTTGTCACATGTGGTTTATGTGGCCCTGTTTTCTATGACACCATCATAAAATATTAGCTGTATCCACTCATTAGATACTACAATACGGAATTTGCTATTGTATATGGTTACATCTCTGCAGCCCCTTGTGTACCCTGTGTGGCTAAGCAAGGTCTACCTTTGAAATGGCATTTAGTTCCAACAAGATGACCTTCTTGATTCAATAGCAAGACTAGTTTGTGTTGTAAAAAAGAAATTGGCAAGTCTTCATTTCAGTTGCTTCACTGTCTATTGAAATTACAAGAAAAAGTTCTTGGAAACAAAGGACTCATTAGCTTTTAAATCCACTATTGTGCCTGTACCAAACACGTCCTAAGCCCGGATATTAACCCGAGGTTCAGGACAGGGCTCTGCAGTATTTTTTCTTATCTGCTATCATTGTGAATCTTAACCCCCACCCCTTCCCAGACACTTTTACAACCGCCCCCAAACACAAAGTGCCTGTTGACCTAATTTTATAACTTTAGCAACAAGACTTGAAAAGTAAGTTCATTAACTTCAAGCCACCTTAAAACTGATAAATGGTGGTGTTCTCATGGGGTTTACATGATGCCCCAGCTGGCCAGTTACTTTAAGCAAACATTAATAAACTGTGCAAATAGGGCCTAACTTGATCTCTTCAAAGACCATGATGATAGCACGATGTGGCATCTTTTACTTAACGTTGTAAGGCAATATGCTATATTATCCACATGTTGGGTCAGAGACGCACATTGGTTCTGTTCTATTACTTTGTCTTGTTTTTCAGAAGCACCACTTTCCTCTGTGCCATCACACCTCGACTAAGCAAACCTGGGCAACAACTGATACAAGGTCTATTGTAGGTCCTGCGCAGTGTATTGGAATTCTCCCTTGGTTGCCAGTATGTGTTCCGTTCTCTTCCTTGTGGTAGAACTCTCATCCCTTTTCCTCCCTATGCTTCCTCCAGCCAGTCCCGTACTTCATCTGGAGTTGAGAAGTAGCATTTCACCCTCCATGATTATTTGGAGGTTCGCTAGAAATTTTAGCATAGACTTTAGCCCTAGATCTTCCAGCAGTGTCAGAACTTCTTTGGCATTGGACTGCTTTCATAAAAGCAGCGAAAAGAAGCTCGTAGAGATTCATACCTTGGGGCCTGAAGGATAGGATGCTTATTTTTATAGTTAAAGAATCTAGCATTTATGGACCATGTAATCTACGGTGTGGTGGTCTGCCAGGAATCCAGAGAGTCTACCCAAGAGAGAACAAGCATTGGCAAAGCTAATAGGTCTTTCCAATGTGAGAACTATTAGCTTTGTCAATGTCTTTTCGCTTTGTTGTGTGGCTGCTGTGCAACTTGGTTGGGAGTTAGACAGAAAAGTGCTATAATGTGGCCAGTGCTTTCTTTTTTTTTTTTTCCTTCTGGCACTATTGAGGGTAGGGTATAAGCAATAATGGGAGAGGGGCAAGCAATAATGGGAAAGGAGCACATGGCAAGCTGTGGGGCTGTGAGAGGACAGGGCAAGCAACAACATCGGAGGGACGGGGCAAGTAACAACTGGGCATGCAACCTCACAGGGACAAGCATAAAAGCTGGGATGTTGCAGGTAACCATGCTGGAGGGGCTGCTGGAGGAAATGTCTGCTCCTGCACACTGATGACTAACCCGCAGTGAGCCATCAGGATGCAGGAGCAGATATCTCCTCCACAACTGAAAGCCCATCACGTCTCATAGAAGCTTTATGCAGCTTGTTCACAGTGGCTATGTTCCTTAACTTTAACTTAGTCTCAACCTAAAATTATCCCGATTCAAATTTTGGCAGACCATGCCTCAATATTGGTGCAGGACGTCACCCTTCAGCTGGCCAATGGTGCCATTGAATGACTACCGAAATCTTAAGTGGGACGAGTGGTGCTTTTTGTGCTACTTACTTGTGCTGAAGACAATGGATTCCTCGGGCCATTGAACTTGTCCTTCCTCAAAAAAATGTTGAGTCCTCTCTGCATCTTGTGGAACAGTTGGTGTCCTTGGACTTGCAGGACGCTAATTTTCCTATAGACATCCTGTAGTCTTACAGAAACTACCTGCGTTCAAGGAAGTCTCAGAACATTTCAAATTTGTTTTGCTGCCCTTTGACATTACCTTTATTACTCCGGTATTCACAAACGTGATAGTAGCTCATCTTGTGAGGTCGGGATACATTTATTTCCAAACTTTGATGAATGGCTGCTTAAGGCATGCTTGATGCAGTCAGTTTCAGGCCACCCCTGGATGACAGCTGCTTGCTTGACCTCCTTGGGGTTTTCCATCAGTGAGCCAAAGTCCCATCTGAGACCTGCACAGAGGATTCCGTTCATAGGGGCTATCCTGAACACAGTGACGTTTGGGTCCTTTCCACTGCCACAGCAGGTCCACGACATTTAGGATACAAACCCAATATTTCTGGCTTGATTCTGAATCTTGGTGAGACTGGTCCTGATGCTTCTTGGGCTTCTCCTTGTCCCGTACGCCAGATGGTATATGCAGGCTATATAGGGTAAACTTAAGTTTCAGTTGGCGCAGCACCAGGACTGTCTGTCCCATTCCATATAGGCCTCTCTGGAGACAGCTCAGTATTTTCTGTGGTGGCAGAGAAACTCCATCCAACCTGACCTACGGAAGGCCATTGTCTCTTTCCCGCCTAGGCTTCACGGTTGCATCAAATAAGTCACTGCTGTGGTGTGGGCGGTCATCTGGCAGAGCTGGAGATCTGAGACTGCGGAGTTCCTTCTTCATATCAATCTTGTGTAATTTGTCTGGCTCTGAAAGCCTTCCTGCCAACCGTCAAGGAGAGACTGGTGCATTACCTCATGGAGAATACAATAGCCGTGTGCTACTGCAATAGGTTGGATAGCGTGGACCCCTGGTTCCTGTACCAGGAAGCAGTGGGTCTTTGAAGATGGTTAGACCAGCTGCTAATAATTTAGGTGGCCAACCTGGCAGGATCCTTGAACACACCTGAATGGGTGAGCTGAGCAGGTGTTGGCTGGCAGGTCATAAAAGGCATCTCTATCCAGTGGTACCAATAGGCATCTTGGACCACTAGGTCCTACCTACCCTGGCTAGATCTGTTCCCACACTGCTGTGAACTCCCAGTTTTAAAAACGTTTGTTATATGGTTTCTGCAAAATAAAGCAGGACTGTGTATTAGACCAACACGAACGCCAGAGTATAGGATCTTGGCCCATTCAGTACCTGTTGGTATGTTTTCTGCTAGCTCACAGTACCACATGCAAACCCTAACCTAACTAGGGTCTAGATGTTGTTGGTAATCTTGAACATGACACTTTGAGTCTCAAACAATTGTGGAAACAGAACGAACCCTTTCTTTTTTCACTCTGGCACCCCACAGTAAACATCAGCATTTTCACTTGTACTATCTTGTAGTTGAACTAGAAAGCACAGAGGCATATCTGCTCTTGCAGATATGTCCTCACATGTAATACAAGGCACCCTGCCTTAGGGCTGTAAGGCCTGCTTGCTGTAGGGGTGATTTACATATATTGCATGCAGTGAATGTGGGTATGGCACTCAGGGTGTGTGCCAAGTGTTTTCACACTTGTTTGTGCCGTTTCATATGGCGTGCAATGGCAGTCTGCATGAGTTTTGTGGATGATCCCTTAGGGGCGCACAATACATGCTGCAGCCCTTAGGGTCCCTCTTTAGTACCATTGACCTAGGTGCCAGGGGTGCCATTTACTAGGGACTTACAAAGTGCTTAAGGTCTTGCCGATTGTGGTGCAATTAAACAGTTGGCTTGTTTTAGAGAAAGAGCACTGGCCCTGGGGACCTGGTTAGCAGGACCCCAGTGCACTTCAGATGAAATTGCATCAAATGCCAGTCAAAAGGTGGAGTGATTATATCAAGAAGGGGCACTTTGCTACAGGGAGCCCACCAATACCATTTGTGGTCTGAGAAGGAGGACAGGTAGGGGACATGGATAATACTCCCCTTAAATTCTTCCCCAGCAGCCACCACAAATTTGCACTAATAGATCCCCACAAGGTTTTCAACCTTTTGTCTCTCAAAGGACCAATCGAGACGAGGACTGCAAGGCCTGCACCATGTTAGTGACAAAGACGACTAGGGCCCACCGAAGGAGCCTGGAACACTACACCATCTCCAGCACTCAGTGGACTCCGGTCTCCTAGAAGGTTATCATCCTGTCTAGTGAGGACGACAACAACAGAGTAAACCAAGACAGCACATAGCAAAGGATCGAATGCTGAAACATACGCGACCGATGCAGAGAAGAATCAGGCATAAAGAAACCTGTGAAAAACACAGATAAAAGAAATAATGTTATAAAACACTCGAAAGGCCCCGAGCCTAAACACTTGTACCATGTCCCTTAAGGTAGCCTCTGTGGCTAAACAATCGTTGACCGAAGGTCACCCAAAACAAAGGAGCTACACGGGTCCCGAGTAAGGGATACTGATGCAGGAAAAAATAATTCAAAGCTGGCTATGCAATCTTCTCTAGAGGAAGCAAGAGAAAAAACAAGGCTTTGAAGATGTCAGAACAGTTGACGCCGAAGAAAAGATCTTCGCTGACGCTCGAGGTAGAAGAGAAGGTGCAAGAGGTCAAGTGAAAGAAAAGAAGACTGGAAGCATAAATCGCAGCACTCCTGGAAAAAAAAAAAAAAAGTTTGATTCCTTGGAGGATTTTTTAATCTCTCCCAAGCCATCATCGTACCTCGACACAGAGGAAGACCAGTTTGCCTTGGAAGCTACAGCACCACCAGAGCCACATTAAAAATACCAAGAGGAGTTATATGAACTCAAGGAAGACAAAGAGTTGTTGCACGATCTCTGCCGAATCCCCTGAAGAAGCAGTAGACACCTACCCTTGAAGGCCATTGCCACCAGACACCTCTTGTTTATAACAACCTTATCAGAAGGGCGGCCTAAACATATGGAGTCCAGTTGTAGGAAGAAAAGGGAGACTAGTTTTCTCCTGAAGACCCTAATGCCAGCCAACAAGGGGATCCTATACATTCCAATGATACCCAGCATATTGGATCAAGGGAGGGAGACATTTGGGGAACATGCCACTGCAAAGGTGGTAACCCCCGGAGTACAGAAAAAGAATAAGCCATGAACTCAATACCTGAAATACACACAGGGAAACGCTCCTGTGGTTTTTTAAGTAAGTACTGCAAGAAAGCGTAACAACGCACACACTTCCACAGGTCCACCACCTGAAAAGGAGTCCAAGAGTCTTGACATGGTGGGGAGAAATATCGAGAGGGAGCCTGCAACCCAGTGGCGGATTGCCAACTCCAACACACTGAAACCGGTCTGGCCACCAACAATGGGACGAGATGGAGTCCCTTCTGCATCACCTCCTTGAAGAATAGACGAAGGTGGCCCAGAAATTTATGCAAGAGGGGAGTAACATAGCCAACACAAGCCTGAAATCTGCCTTGGATGCTGCTGATAAGGCAAGGAGGCAGATGTTCACTGGCACAACACTAAGGAGACCTGCATGGCTATGAGTGTCCGGGTTCAAGCCCGAGGTACAAGCCTCCATAATCAACATACCCTTTACAGGAGATGCCTTGCCCGTCCAGACGGTCGATGAGTCCTTACATCAGCAGACTAAATGGCATGAAATCAGCGCCACAGGTTTTCACAAAGTGCCTAGCCACAGTGGCAGCATACCTAAGAAGGCTGGGTATCGTTGTATACACTAAACTCAAGGGCAGCCCCAGCATACTCTGTCCAAAGAGGGCAAAGATGATCGGAGAGGAAGTTCACCTATACAAGAAGGGGTAGTCTCCAACAGTGAGGACATGACTGCACAGACGATCTTTCCAACAATGAATCTGCAACAAATGGTCAAACGTCACCCGGAGTTGGGAGGATGTAGTTCTCAGCAAAGGTACAAAAGAAAGCGCAATGGTGGAAATGCATCAACATGACCGAGAGACCGTTCAAGACACCAACTCCAACAGTGACCATCACAACAGATGCATCCTACAAGGGTTGGGGATCACACCCCGGCAACCGAAGGTGTGGGGACAATGGAACAACATGGAAGCTCAGAAACCTCAACTACCAAGAGATGAAAACAGTTTTCCTAGCTCTTGAAGGCATTCCAAACACACATGACTGTTCAAACTATACTAATACAAAAAGACAACATAATAACCATGTTTTATCTCAACATATATGGAGAAACAAAATCATTTAGCTTGCACAAGTAAGTCCAAGAAATAGGGCAATGGGCATTGCCAAGGAATATCACATTGCAAACAATCCACCTACCAGGGGAAAAACTGAGGCGGAAAGATTAAGCAGTCAGGAATGCAGCTCCTACGAATGGGAATGGAAATAGACACTGGAGAAAATATTCAGAGCTTGGGGGAGGCTAGAAATAGACCTGTTGGCAACAACAAAAAACACAAAATGCCAACACTTCGCCTCTAGGTTTCAACACCACCAATCAGAAGGGAAAGCTTTGTCAATAATCTGGTCAGAGGGATTTGCTTGCTCCTTTCCTCCTATTCCCCCTAATACCAAAGGTACTGGAGAAAGCCAGACAACCAGGGACACACCTCATCCTCATAGCACCACAATGAGCCAGACAAACGTGGTACATGGGACTACTAGAGATGTCCACAGGACAAATGATGACAATCAAAGCAGAACAGGAGGGGAGAGTGTAGCACCCAGAGCCAGCAACACTCAATCTAGCGGCCTGGCTTCTGAATATTTAGAATTTGGACACCTCGAACTGCTGCTCAGGACAATTGAAAACCTTAAGGAAGCAAGAAAGACTACTTTATGAAAATGCTGTGCAGCAAAATGGAAAAGATACGTTCGCTGGTGCACAAATAACACCTATATGGAGACGAGAAAAAAACAGGAAACTGTGTTAACGTATCTCACTCATCTGCTAGATAGTGGACTGACACATTCATCCTTAAAGTTATACCTAGCAGCAATAGTTGCCTACACCAGGGACACTTAATGTAACAACGTCTTCACAAACCCAGTGGCGAAGAGTCAAATTGCTCCACCAATGTCAGTTCCAGCATTGTTGTGGAACTTAAATACCGTGCTAAAAGCACTTAATGATAAAACCCTTTGAACCTATGCACAAAACAGATCTAAGATCAATAGATCTCAAGACCGCTTTTCTAATCGCAGTCCCATCGCTGCGCAGATTAAGCATACTGCAGGCACTAGCAATACAGGAAACATATCTACAAATACACAGTGACAGGGTGGGTCTCAGAACTAACCCACAGTTCCTGCCCAAGGTGATAAACCACTTCCATGTTAACCAAATTATTCAACTACCAGCTTTCTTCAAAGACCCTACAACAAAGACGGAAATGGTCCTGCACGCATTGGATGTAAGGAGGGCTCTAATACACTACCTTGAAGAAACTAAAAGGTTTTGTAAGGGAAACTAATTGTGTTTTTTAGGTTGAGCCTAGTAGCATTCATGCGCTGCTGTTCAAGGCATTTTGTATCTCGTATGTATGCCCATTAATTACGCCCCCTTTGCTCCCCATTAGTTCTTTTGTGTGCTTGTCAAAAAGCTTTCTTTCAGTAGCTCTTTTTCGCATTTGGTCTTCCTTTTGGTGGGTTGTTCTTGTCCTTGGCGACTGGCCCTGCTACATATATTATTGCTCCTCTTGCCTATTTTGTTTATTTTTTGCACTACTTTTTCGGTCTGTTTTTCCTTTGGTACCTGTAGCCTGCTTGTTTTGAAATTTCGTTTTTATTTATTAATACTTTGTTGCTGCATTGGTGCACCGAAAATAATCGTGAACGCTGAAGGCATTTACACTTTATTTGAAATATGTATTTTTCAATTTTCTAACACTTGGTTTTTTTACCAGGTGCATGTTTTAAGGATTACTTCTCTGTTTAAAGGTGGGGATTTCCGTAAAGGAAGACCGGTATTTAATAACATAGCCACATGCAACCTCTACAACATACAAATACATAAGTAATCATTAGACAATCTTATTTTTAGAAATTATCACAGTTAAGTTGCATTAAAATAGTCTGCCCTTACCCTCACTATTAGCACACATACTGCACTCGCACCATTTCATCGCCCTAACTTGGCACGTTTTATTTTAACAATTCAGACAATGTGAACATATAAGATACTCCTGTTGTTTTCAAACCCATTGAATTACAATTTCTTAGCCTTTCATATTGTGTATCTTAACATGTTTTAGAGCTATTGCTTTGCTAGGGGAGGGAGGTTAACATATGTGCCAGAATTTTTTTTTTACCTTATTACCCACAGCTTACATGCATTCCAAGTAAATACTGTCTGGGACTTCCGTGCATGCCATGTAACACAAGGGACCTACATACTGCCCACCGCCTCCCAAACATGTAAAGCAGATGCAAACAGAGCGTTAAATCAACCATCTTGTCATGTCTACTTATGGCATTTACGAAAGAAGGGCATTTTTTTAGGATTTGTAATTTTTCACATTATGGCAGGTTGTCTGTGCTTGTTATTTTCGAAAGTAGGACCTCCGAGTACAGTACAGGGTGATGCCTGTGACATGTCTGACTGCAATGCACAGGTTGTACATGTGAGATTTCAGAGTGCAATGCGTTGTTGATGAGTATGGTGAATGTATCAGTAAATGTTTCCTGAGGCAAGCATGTATTCCTGAATCACACTGCATAATCCAGTGTGTAGTAATTGTATAGCTCTTCAGTCCCTGGCGGCACAGCACCCAGGATAATGTGCTGCATGGCTAAACACTTGTAAGGTACCAAAGGTGAGGCTTATTGGCTATGCCAATGCTGGTCTCCTTTGCCAAAGCAACCAAGGGCTCCCCAGTGACCAAGGTGACCATCTCAAGATGGATTGTAGAAACCAAACTAACATGCTTTGCTAAGGTAGGGATAACATTGCCTGCACGACCAAGAGCTTATTCAACACAAAATAAGGGTGCAGCACTTTAATTCCTAGCAAATGTACCCGTTGGTGCATTCTGCGCAGCAGCAACATAGGCATCACCTGACAGCTTCACAAATCATTGTTGTGTGGACTTCCAAATTAACAAAGAAGCACAGGTGGGTCAAAAGGTATTCAAATTCTGGCACAGATGGGACAATAAGTATTACGACACTGCCTCATTTCAGCGCAACCAACCAATGGGAAAGGATATCGCTACATAATCTAATGTACAGCATGTAAATCCAGAAAAGGATTCATGCCGCAAAAAAAGTTACTTACTGGTAGAGGTAGTTTTGTAGCTTTAACAGTTTTCTAGATTCACATGCAACCCACCAACCTCCCCGGAAATGGGAGATAACTCAAACGTGTGGGGCAGATGCAGGAACAAAGAGGAAGCATGCCAGGAAAAAAAGAAAAAAAAATCTGAAGATGGAGGCTATGCACAGGAACATCCCAGGTGCCGTCTGATGTCAGTCAGGGGATGGGCATAACACCAAATGTTGATCGACTACGCCAAAAAGAAGTATGCTGGACACCATTCTGGACCCAACCACTAGATGGCGAAATAATGCACAGCATGTGAATCCAGAAAACACTTCAAGCTGGAGAGCAACTCCTACTGGTAAGTAACCTTTTTTGTGTTGAAAAATACACCATAGAATTCTCTTTATAGTGGTTAGTTCTTCCACATCCTGATGATCTACTCTGCATCGAAAGTAACTGTATTGTTCTTACCTTCAGGTTACTAAATGTATAGGGTGTAATAGCCCAAGAGCAAATCCAGAAAACTGAGACAAGAGCAGTTGGAAAGGTTTGGTGATATTAGAGGTCTGTGAATGATGAGCATCCATATCCCATCTCTGGATCATACCTTTATTGAATGGCCAGTTAACCTTTTTTCCAATGGACCACTACTATATATTGCCACAACTGAGGGTGAAATCTTTTAGGGCAGTGCTCTTATCACTTTGTAAAGCTATTGCACCTTCTTATTCCGTGCAAGTCATCTGTGCTGTAACTCAAACAGCTTGGTTTGCTGATATGTTTATCTGAAAGCACAATGTATTTTCTGACCCTGTACACACCTGCCTACAAAACACATAATTACATTTGTTTTACATCATTTTCACTAAATTTCCGTAGCCACCAGCTGCACCAACAAGCCGAAATTATGCAGAAATGAGGGAAAAACTTCGTTTACGCCTCACAAAAAGGAAAGAAGAACAACCCAAGAAATCGGACCATATATCAGAAAGGGATAGTGCAGTTGACCATCGAAAGGTGGAAGACTTACTACAGTTCATAAACAGTTCAGAAGCCAAACCAGTCAGCAGCTCCCGGGCAGCTAAACGAGCAAGACATAAGCAAAGAAAGGTGAGCATCACAATCTTTGTAAAACAGCACTGTACATTATATCACTTAATGTAGCTTTTTTGTTCAGTATTAGCACATTTTGATCACCTATGTGGATTTTATAGGCTCCGCTAATTAAGTTGCATCACCCATAATGGCAGAGGCTTTATTGTAGATGGCTATAATTTTCTCTATCTATTGTAGTAGATTGAATTTTCTGTCAATAGTTTTCCTACTTCTGTATAATATATAGTTGAATAATACAGATTATCTCAAGCTATCAATGCTTAATAAGAGTTTGAAATCATGTATGGAAAATTAATTAAATTCTTGTTCAATTGAAAACTGAAAAGATGCATTACTAAACAATACAAGATTGTGACATATGCAAATTGACAAAAGCAGCTAGGACTTTTGTCAGCAGTACCAGTTGTGCCTAGGTGTTGTGGGGTCTCTGATCTCAATGGAAGGCAGTGAGTTACCCTGACGTGTCTTCAGTGGTATTCTTCCACTGAGATCAGGTAGACTCCAAAGAATAATTATAATATTAAAATGCTAATATTATAATTATAAATACTTCTATGTTGCAAATGTTCTTTGCTAATTATATCATAATTACCCATGTGCTACCGCATAGGAATGTGGGGCGAGCCCAGCAATCAATATTATAATTAGCCATGTGCTCGGCTCAGAGGGGAGCATGCAGGGAACCTGCACCGGCGGAGCCGTGGAGCCAGCAGACAAAGCAGCAGCTGAGCCGGACAGAAAAGGACCGGAGAAGCAGCAGGTTAGCATTGGACCAGCAATGTCTGGGAACACCCTTGGGTGCCTTGCACCCCTTATCTCTTACAGCATTAACATCTATTTTTGTTTAATTTTTGTAATTAATTGAAGCCTGTTTAAGTTATATTCTAGGCTTTATAATAATTACTGGCAATATCACGCATTTGTTATGATTTCTTAAATTTTTGATTTCATTCTACAGTAACACCGAAATCTTCCCAAACATTTTAACAAGGTCATTTTGAATGTATTTTTCTTCCAGTGATTCTGTGATCCAAATTTTAATTTCATTTTTTGGAACTGTTTTAAAATTGAACATTTTATAAGCAGATACTATGTTTCTTCATTTTTGTTTTCAAGTTTTAAAGATTGTGCCAGCATTTAAGGCATGTAGTATTTTTACCTTGTAATCATTGTATAAAGTACAGGTCAACCTGCAAAGGGTAGCGGAACACAGTGCATTTGAGTTGTCATTAAGACATTGAACACAAACATTTAAAATAATATTTAAAAAGAAACCTTGCAAAATCAAAAAACGCAGACTGTGAAATGCTAACAAAATTATCGAAAGACAAAGCTGAAACACCCTTTGAAAACTAGAACCCTAAGCAAACTTTCTAATTGAGGAAACTAGAAGAAATAATTTGGGCATATAGTTTGACATGCAACATTTTGTAATAATTGCATCAGAAATGTTCCTAATGTTTTGTGTCCTTAGAGTCCTCAGAAAACATCTATTTATCAATGCAGTATTTTGATGCCATATGACATGCTCCTTTGAAGTGACTGAGAGCAATTTGAAGAGAATGTGAAAGTTTAATTGATGCAGTTAAAAAAGAATACAGGTGGAATGATAATATTTCATGTCCCAAAAATGAGTCAGTCTATAACAGGGTAAAGATGTAGCAAATAAAGCAAATAGAGCCTTCGTGCAGTCACACCCTGAGATGCCACGAGATTGAATAGTGGTGTTATGTTAGTGGTAAGGAGAAACGGAAGGATGAGTGAGGTTGGATAACAGTTGAAGTTGTGCACACTTGCCTTGTTAGGTAAGTCTTATAATAGGCCTAAAGGTTAATAACTTATCAATATCTAAGCTGCCTTTTTCATTAAAGATTAGACTTCGCACTAGGATCACTCTGGACCCATCCTCTCCAAGAAAAAGAAGAATTTACCTAGTGTATCTACAAACAAGAACATATTCTTCATGCAATCGATTGGATACTAGTGATTACTTTCTTTTAATGATGAATAGAGTGAAGGGCTGGCCTGTATTAGCACTGGGCAGCTCCCTCTCCCCCAGTGGCCACACAGTCTTTCTGCCTCCCTGGAATGCAGATCGGAGACACTTCCTCCCAAACATCCCCATTGGGGGTTAAGAAAGTACCACTAAACTACAAGGAATGTATTACTTTTGTTTTATTGTGTGTGTGTGTGGTAGGAAGCAAGCCTGTCCAAACCATTCCACTCCTTGGTATCAGATTGGATGCAAGCCTTACACCTACCAATCTTTAATCTAGGGTTATGTGGCTTGTCTGGATCCCAGCCCATTTTCTTATTCATACTACTCTGGATAAATGGAAGCATAGGTCGAAAACAGAATTTTCCTCATATTTTTGTGACCAAAATGTTCTGGCCTTTTCTTCTAATGGCAAAGGTCTTGCCATCTTGTAATTCTACATCTCCAAAGAAAAAGTATGCTGTGTGGATGGGCCTAATGCACACAGTGGGAATGAACCAAAACTTTAATATGAAGACCACTTTAGCCGTACATTGACTTCCCACAGACTGTTATCCTTGTCCTATAAAGTACGAAAGGCCCACCCACAAATGTGAGGTACCTTTTTGATTAGATGAAGTGTGGGATTTCAGGAAAGTGAAATTTGCTGTTGGCTGAAAGTTGTGCAATTTTACTTTATATAGGAGTAAAATAATTTTTTTCAGCCACCTTGTAATGTGCAGCATTTTGAGATTATACAAAGTAATGGGATTCATGCAATCCACAACATCGTGGACTCCCCTGGGTGTTTACCTTTTAGAAACATGTGCAGTTGGTAGAATTCCATGGATGCTTGTTAACACAGACCCAATTCTGCATCCATCCCTCATGGACCGTGCAAGTAATATGGATGATTTTAGGGATAGTTATGGCGTTGGCTTTGGTGGGTTGGATTTCCTGAGTGCCAGGCGATCCTTGGCTTAACTATGACACATACCCACATCTCCATAATGATACTTTAAAATGAAGAATCTTGAATTTTCCATAATGCATTTGTGGTCTTTCCTTTCGTGTGATAGGCCCACCCACGCTATTGGGTATTGTTTTTATAAGGAAAGGTTTTGGAATGCAGTGTTGGATCTTATGTAGCTCCTCCCAGACTGTGGACCTTTCAGAAATGTGGAAATTCAGCACATTTAGCCAAGGTTTGACGTGTGTGGTCAATCTGCATAAGTTCTGCAAATATTTGGTTAGCCCTCGCTACCGCCTGTCCACCCTCGGTGGACGTGCCTTTTCGACCATTCTTCCGGCAGCTTGGAACAAACTGCCACTCTGCCTTCGGAAGGAGTCTAATCTACTGCCGTTTCGTCGGATGTTAAAAACAGTGCTCTTTCAAGATGCATGGGGCGTGCTATAATCTGGTTGCCTGTTTTCTGTAATGTTCGGTCTTTTCAAGTACAAGTGCTTAGAGACCTATTGGTGATAACGTGCTATATAAATTGAATAAATCATTGAATAAGAAGTAGTAGGATCCATGCAGGCCCTCACCACCCCAGACTCTTCTGGGAGTCTCATTTTCAGAAATGTGAGGGGTTGCTAGGTTTCCCTGGGTGATAGCTGGTCCCTGGGCCCCAATACAGATGCTATCCACATTCATTCCCACTTTGCATTTTGTGGCCTTTGCTTTCCTGGACGTTGAGCGCACACACACGAGTAAGAAAATAATTTTATCTGGAGCAGTATGGTAATGCTGGGGGCTAGGACTTCGGTAGATCTCTAAAGATTCAGCTAGGATCCATCACTGATATGTGAGGAAGTTGGTGACTCTAGTCTAAATGTGACATTTATAGTGCAATTTTAATGTGAAAAAGTTGTTAAAATCACACAAGCTGTGCCACTGTGTATTCCCTCGTGTCTAGTTTTCAAAATTGTCTGGGTTTGATAGGTTACCTTGCTTGTGTGCCAGCCAGCCCCAAGCCCAAACACTGTTTTGGGGCTTTTTTGGAGCTTTTCCTGTCCCGTGATATAGTACCACTCAGTGTTAGAACACACATTTGAATTTTTCTGCATACCTGCCTTCCAAATGTAAGACAGTGTGCACAAAAACACATAGAGGTATATTACTTTTATTAATCAGCCTTTAGTGGTCAAATGTACAGATTAAAACATTTTCACCTATTTCTATTTTTTTTGCTCTTTTGCAGTTTTTTTTAGTGTATTAATTTGTTTCTTTCAAAAACCTATGAGCAATTTACACAAAGCACCACTTGCTGAATTTAGAATTTTCTGAAATATCTAGCTTTCTGCATACACCCAGGAGAAGTGTGGCTCAGTGGTTAGAGGCGGCAGACCCGGAGGCTGAGAGCGGCCGTGGACCAGGGTTCGATTCCCGACGCGGCAGGGTCTCGGGCTCAAAAATTCCACGGACTCGATAATTCTCGCGCCGGTGCCTACTCAACTCACGGGGTCACACTCTGCGACTCTGGGCAATAGCTTGCTTAATCTCCACTACGGCCCCTCGCGGCGGGATGCCTGGCTTTCACCTTGTGGATACCCTGCCGGGGTATCTCACAAGGGAATACCAGGACGGGTTCCCTAAGCAAGCGCCCTGAGACCTTCGGGTGATTTGTGCGCTATATAAGTCAAATTACATTACATTACATTTACAGTTTCACGTCTCCACTACCCCACCCAATCTGCAAGTAGGTAGTAGCCTGAGGCATAAAAATACCAGATATTGATCACCACTTAGAAAATCGCAAAAGCGGTGGAGAAAGTCTATTTCTGAAAGCCAGTAAGAAGCTGTTCTCTTTTAACTATTTTTCTTTTACAATGCAAGTACTTTTCACTTATATTATACATTTGACACACTACCTAGGCCCCCCCTTTTTAGGTCTCGACCTGCGAAAGACTGCGCACATACGCAATCGAGCTGGCGAGACTTAATGACCTATAGTAACTTTCAGTAGCGAGGTTAAGCCCGCCCCTCTTTTCCATTGGCTGGCGTCACTGTTCATACTAAACGGTGGCCAGCCATTGGAGAAGAGGTCCTAGTGACGTTCTTCTTTCTCTTTTAGCCCCGTCCCTTTCCGACTGGGTTCCTTTAGTTACTGCTGGCTTAAAAGCTTTCTTATCTTCTTTATGGGTCCAAATGGCCCCATAAGGAACCTTTTACGTCATCAGTAAGTCAGTCTGAAAGGGACGGGCTAAAAGACAAAAGGCTGTCTCATGGTGAGCGCTTGTTCATGAGAAGCAGCCGCGTGGGCACCTTGTGATAGTTTTATAACACTTACTACCACTGAGAGGTTGTTGAAGCGCTTTACAGACAGTAGATCGCTGCTTCGTATCCTGTGGTTGATGAATCTAATGGACAGGTGTGACGTGACTGTGATCCTCTTCACCAAGAGGCATCTGCACATCGCCCTGCCCATGGTCTGCCGAGGATCACATAGAGTGCCCCACTCCGCACAGATCCTCCAGCCCCCGTTGTCCGCACTCCAGGTGTCTCACACACTGCAGCCGCCTCAGAGCCGTGGCTTCTTTTGCGCTGCGGGGCAGGCGGCTCCTTTGCCAGCACTGGGAGGGGGTTTTTTGAGTGCCAGCGCCACGGGGCACTGAATGTATGTGTTTTTTTTATTTTAAAAGGAAAAGGTGAGGGAAGTATAAATGCTCGACGCAGCCATTGCAGCACTACCGGCCTGCGGTGGGTCTGTGTGAGGGGCTATCCTGCCCGCAGCCTCAGTCAGGACAGGCAGTGGGTGTTGAGAGAAGGTGGGGTGTCCCCGCTCTCCTCCCGAAGAGGGATGGGCGTTCTCCGGGGTGCAGGGTGAGGTGTCTCCCTACCACGTTCCTATAGCCCCACTCAGAACAGGCAGGGAGGCTCCCTCCCCGGGGCTCCCCTCACCCTTCGGCAGCCGCACTCGGGTTAGATGGGGTCGCTCGCAGGCGCAGTGACCTCCCCAGAGCTTCTGCCGACCTTCCTCAGTACTGCCAGGGCCAAGCTTCCCGTTCCCGTCCCGGCGCCCCCCTTCAGCAGCAGGAGGCTCCCTTGTTCTTACTGCTTTTGGGGTTTGCTCAAGGCCTTTCTTCAGTTTGCTGCGGCCTCAGTGTATGCTATTAATACAGTTTAAAGTTCTAGTTCCCGGGGACGGTTGTGAACAACGTGAACTATTTGACAAAAGGCGAACCTAGGTTACTGCTGCCACGAAACCGCACTGCCGCTGCAAAAATAAATGGAGAAAAATTAGCACAGCCATACAATGTTGTAATGTGGCACCGAAGAGTAATTTGATGCAATTCAGCATCGCCATAAAATGTATGTACCGTCCCCTCAATACACTGGTTCAGAAGAAATAAGAAAGACACGAAACAGCAATACCACCCATGTAATATTGACATAAGCGGCACTTTGGTGCAAATTAGAACCATCCACATATTTTAAATGCCCCCCTCCTTCTCCCCTCCCACCCCCAACGTGTAATGTGCGCGGAAGCAACACATTAGAGATTGGACAAAATAATACTTATTTAATAGTTGCTAAGTAAATAGTACATTGGTGCAGTTTAGCAGAATTTGTTACTATCGACACTAACCTAAGCTACAATAAGAAAAGTGAAATTGAGCAAAATAGCAGACCATAAATTGTAATGGGGGGGGGGGGGAGGGGGGGGGGGGGGAGCTTTCCTATACATGTAACCAACACCCATAGTTGGTGTGCTCCCGCCTTTAAACACACACACAAAAGATTCAAGGTGCACTGAAATACAACCACGAAAGGTAGTGGCACTAGAGAGCTGTGTGTATGAACACCCCCGCTGGAAGTATATGCAATGTGGCGACCCGGAAACGCCGTAAATCACATCAGCGTTTCTTGGAGATGTGCCTCTGTGGACAAATACGGTATCGTGGTATCGTGGGGTAATGAGAGGGCTCTTATGATATCAGTGGCATGATCAGGCGATGCCACACTTATCTTATTAAGGTTGTAATTCACCGGTGGACACCTTTCATGCAGCAAGTGTGGGGGAGGTGGCAGCCCAAAGCAGAGGGGCGCTTTCCGAGGGACTGCTATCCCTTTATTTTACTACCTAAGTCATTTTTTACCACAGTCCTGTAAAAAGAAGAAGAAAAAAAGCACGTGAAGTGTAGCATTTTGTAAACTAACTAATTTCGCCCACATCTGTATCTAATTGTTGTCTGCTTTCGCATTCTTGAGCTTGGATTCATTTTTCTTGCGCCACAATGTGGATTCAGCTGACCAGCCTAAGTGAGAATTAGTTGTTTTAGAGTTATTTTGATTAAAAAGTCGTCTTTTTTAATTGGGCAAACTCGGACCACATGTTCTACGTGATCCACTGGACACAAAGGAAACGTGTTTAGGGCACAAAATGAAAATAAGGGTGACCACGCAAGCACAGGTGTATCTAGGCACAAAACCTGCCCGCGAGCATGCATTTATAATTCAGCATATAGATTCATTAGTTACTGCTTGTATTGCATATATACCTATGAATTCACGATAAATGTAAATGTGACTGAAACGCCTTTAAGGATGTATGTGAGGCAGTGACGCAAAGAATCTTGACAGAACATGTGGAAATAACCGCCAAATTAGCGTAAAACAACAACCTAATACGATTGACAGCAATAGATAACTAGAGAAACACGACGACGTGCAGGTTTGTGAGTATATCAGCAGATGGTATGAGGTGCTGCACAAGGCCAAATTATGCAAACTACAAACACATATATGAATGTGTTTGCGTATTAATATACGTTACCTTCTTACTGCTTTCTTTTTCTGCCACCTCGCCTCTGTGTCAATCTGCTTCCTCATTAATTTCGCTTCCTTGTCCCTACCAAGCCCCTCTCTTGGCCGTTCTATTTCGACTTCCTGTCTTTCACTTGTCTACATTTCACTCACCTTAACTTTTATTCATTTCTGGTATTTCTACAATTTCTTTGTTGCGTCTTTCATTTCGTTTTTATCTTCTTTGCTTTCATCTCATTGCTCTTTGTTTCATTTGTTGTCTTTCCTCTCTTCTCTCTTTTCTTCATTCAGTTCTTATTGTTGTTCCTCTTCCGTTACTTTCTCGAATTTCATTATTTTGTTCTTTGTTTTTCGTTAATTCTACTCTTTCCTGTCTTACTTAACCTTAAATGCCTTTTCCATCTGATTTTCTTCATTTTCTATTCCATGTAATTTCGTTTCATACTATCATCTCTTTCCTTTGGCTCTCGGTTCCACCTTTCCATCTTCTTTACTTGACTGTCGTCTTCTTTCAATTATTTCTCTGGTGATCACTTCCTGTTTCTCTAGTTCCCCTTCTTTTTGCAATCTTCCCTTCCTTCCCTTTCTTAGCATTTGTGAGAGATTAAGCTATTGGCATTGTAAATGACAATGCCATATATTTATCTGTTTTCAAAACCAACACATACATAGAAATGTTGTCATTTACAATGCCAATAGCTCTAGCTTTTGCAAAGCGAAGACCGTTGTTGTTAAACACCATATCAGATGTATTACTTGGCAATCGACATGAAGGATCAGAGCCTGGCCTGTGATAACTGGTTTATCAACACTCACACCACTCCTCCTGTGATTGTCCTGATCCCGCTATTGATTATTAGTGTTTATTTTTCAGATTTCCTGGATAATAGTAATGGTGGTTGAAGTGAATCTTGCTGGTTCTAAACCAATGGATACCATATAACACTAGTTTCAGAACACTGTGCATAGGCATTAATGCAAGAATGGGATAGATTAAATAGGACAACCTAATCAATCAGTCAACAAAATCAAGTGGCCAAAAATGGTCATGCATAGATACTGAAGTATGGTGATAAAGCCTTGAGAACCTTTACAGGCACGCTTCTTGAATGGGCGCGTGCAACAGCTGATTATGGGCTCCTGGCTAGCCTGGCAGTGTATCATTAGATCGCTCTGTTGAAAAATCTGATGAACTTGACAGTTCTCACCTGTCTTCATGTATATTAAGGGAATGAATTTCAAAGACAATCCTTGTTAAGTTTGTGTTCATGTTTCACCTCCATGAGCAAATAAGCCTAAAGATACGTATGCACTCCTGTTAGTCCTTTCTGATTTTTCCTTTCCCCGGAAATGCTTAACCATCTTCTGGTGAGCACACTTCATCTGCTTGCTTTCTTCTATCTTGTGGGGGGCCTTGCTCTTTGTTCCCTTGTTGTGAGAAGAAGTATAGTTTTCACATGATTTCTTTTTTCCACATATGATTTGGTCCGAGGTATGGGTATTAAAATTTGAAGACTCCCACTGATTTGACATTTGCCACTTGTTGGAGTTTGGTAGAAAACAAATCCATGTGCTTAGATAGCCCCTTTGCATTATTTATTGAGCACATAATACTACTCTGGATCCCCACTACTTGAAATCAGGAATCAAAAGTACACTCGTACTAGGCAATAAAATCTGTAAACTCCCTTGTGCACAATTGCCAAATTCTTCAGGTGGAGGATGGAAACCTGAGGTTTTTGGTCTCGATCATATAGAACTTGTTCCTACTGGTTATCAGAAGAGCATTTTCAACTCTGGTTTTGACGTAATCAAACAAGCAACATCTACCTGGCTTTCTGTAAAAAATTAAGAATGGTCTTCGACAGCTCTTAACCTACTACTCTAATCGGTCTGCTTATATTGTTCATTAATTTTGCTTCCCTTGATTTTTCTTCCCTCTTGTCTTTCAGCTGCCCTCGTTCTCCTCCTTTTTCTGCAATCCCTTCCTCCATTCCTGTGCAAAAAGTGAAGTGGCATCCTTCTTGCCTGAATGCCAAATATGTGCACAGTTTTACCTTCATTTGCATCTATGAACTCTGACACCATCTTTAGTGGCATTAACACCAGCATCCTCCTATGGCGCCACGCTTGGCTCCTTATCGCTGGTTTCGAGCCCTAGATGCAAGATCACCTTCCAAACAATCCTTTTGATAAGGAGCATCTCTTTGGCCCTTAAGTTGATGAGCTGCTAGAACAAATCTAAAAGACACAGACCTAGCCAAGTCTATGTTTGCCCTTCAGTCCTCCACTCAAACTCCTCCTTTCTCATTCACCAACTCAGAAGCAGGTCCAAGGCTCCAGCATACACCCTGAGAACGCAGAATTTCAATCCACTGCTTGGATAAGGGGTCTTCCTCCCCACCACTGGTATATTTGCTTTGTGGTAACTGGATAGCTAGCATTACCAGTTTATAGTTTTACCCTTCATGGTCTCTATGGCTCGTAGGGTGTTCACAAAGTAACTGGCTGGAAGAGTAAGTGAGGGGTATGAGAGGGGGGCAACTACTTTACACACCTGTTTACCAAGATGCAACAGCAAGACCATTAATGGGAAATGAACTTACAAGTCCTCCAGAGATACCTCTGTTAGTGAGGCAATCAAACCCTTGAATTTTATGTATAATGTTCCCAGAAAGCAAAACATGCCAAATATTTGCCTCCTAAGAATCTACACCCACAATCTATGTGGGTGTACTAAAGAGGATGTGGTTAAGGATATTTGCAGGTATCCATGACCCTTATCCTAGTGGCACCACCCTGGTACTCCCTCTTCCTAGAGATGTTGATCACCCCAACTGATGCTGAAGTTGGACCTCACTCAGCCCCAGGGTCTGCTCAAACAACCAGACTCCATATGGCTCAACCTAGCAATTTGGTACATTAGGTCCCAGAATTTAGGCTCCCATAGGAGCGCATGTTCCTTCTGCGTGTGGAAAAGTGAAAAAGGTTTGTGCACTACTGCCACCTCATATTCAACCCAGTCATATATCGCCTTGGTCCTGCTCCAGTAGGAATAGTCCCACCCCAACAGCCAAGATAGGTCCTCTCTGAACCAGAACATAGACAACCCATGAACGGTTTTGACCTAGTTTGGCCTCGTCAGTCAGAGACAGCTTGGTTCCTGTGGCATAGTGAGCACAAGACTCACATCTGGGCATAGTCGTTGCCACTTAGGGCATTCCATGAAACACCGAAGGTGATGGAAGGAATACTTCAAATAGTCTAACCCCTGACAGTCACTTGGGGTAGCATTCCAACCCATCTTTTTTTTTTTGTCCACTGTGCCGCTATGTCTGCATTCCTCCCATTCCTTTTGTGTGTTTGGGTTTTCACTACTCAAACAACAAAAAGATAGCACCATACCATAGGTCTGTAAGGCCTGCTACAGGGGTGACTTACAAGTACTATATGCAGTGTTGAGGGACCTGGCACACAGGGATGTGTGTCAGGTCGTGTTTTGCAGCCTGCGAATGCAGCGCTGCATGAGTTTGGTGAGGAGTCCCTTATTGTGGCACAATTTGTGCTGCAGGTCTTGGGGAGGGTGGGTGGGGAGAGAGGGGGCTCTTTAGTTAATCTGTTCCTAGCTTTCAGGGGTACCATATGCTAGGGAATTAGAGTCCTTGCCAAGTGGGGGAACAATTGTCCCATTTTGGGAAAGAGATCTGCCACTGGGGACCTAGTTAGCCGGAACCCACTGCACTTCCAGTCGAAATCACATCATGTACCATGCAAAAAGTAAGGGTGACCATGTCAAAAAGAACTACTTTCCTACACCGGGCAAGTCATATAACATTGCTGGTATTACCTAGTAAGTAATATGTTCGAGGTATATGAGCTGCAGATCTCACACTTAGCATTAGATCGCCATCTGGTGTTTGGCTCAGATGCTTGCACGTTGTTGTCTTGGAAGAAGTCTTTGTAGTCACAAGATAGGTGACTCGTCCCTTGGACGATAGTGCGCATGGGCATCGACTCCATCCTAAGATTGTTTTTTTCCGCCATTGGGTTCAGTTGCAACTTTTGCAATCCCGTTTGAAATCTCTTTTTCAAACTACTTCGACTCGAAAAAATTCCACAAACTCGTCGGATTGACTTCGAACATCTTCGACAAAACTTTCATCGGCTCGATTCCGGTGGTCGACGAAGGGCAATTAGGTCTATTAACGCCTTGAGGCCTACGGCTCATGGAAAGGATGCCATTCAAGAAATGCCCCCAGTGTGGAGCAAAATTCCGGCACAGTGACCATCACAAGGTCTGCAAAATGTGCCTACCACCTGAACACGACGAGTCCAGCTGTCCAGCCTGCGCATCCTTTCGATCGAAGACCATTCAAGATTGAAGGGCTTGACGACACATCATGGCGCAGAGATCAGCTCCGAAACCAGTGGATATCTTGGACGAAGGCCCAGATGTCCCGGAAGAAGATTACGAAGATCTCCAAATCCTGTCAGAGGCAGAAGACTCTGACGACCTCATCACTCCTGGTCAACGAGTAAGTACTACTGCTCTTACCCCAACACCACCACCAAAACCGAAGGCAATGGTCAAGACTTTGCCTGCTGGCTCCAGTCGCAACCGAAAACACACTTCAGAAGCCTCGCCTCCAGGCCCCGAAGAAAAAAGAAAAACCTTCCGGTAGCTCAGGACAAAGCAAACCGCATGTACCAGTCCCACCGGCACATTCGTCACCGAAACCAAAATAACTCTCTGCTCCAAGATCGGTTCCGACGCCTTCCACTTCCAAAGACAAATCTGCCCCGAAAACCTCGAGGCCCATGGATAACCCGGCTTCGAACGTTTCCAAGCCTAAAGATCCCCCTTTGGCTCCGAAACCAAGAGCCTCGGAACCAAAAGCTAAGCCTAAGGACTCTACCACACCTCCTAAGGCCAAATACAATAAAAGTCAACACCAGCCCTGCTCGGAACACAAAAAATCGTCTCCGAAAGCGGTTCCGGATCCCGAAGAAAAGGAACTTTTTCATCCAGATCCTGTCGGTCATAAACAGAAAAAGATTTATATTAATCCAAAATCAGGACATGTCACGCTGGCCCATGTAAGAAGAGGAAGTTAGAGACAGCACCTGCTGCTCCAGTGCCTGTGAAGAAGGAGGACTCTGCCACAACACCTATACCTCCTTCTTCTATACTTCCTTCTAACCCACTTCCTCTCCCTAAATCTATTACACCACCTCGGCCTGAAACTTCACCACCTCATACACCCCCAGATGATGATGACGACGTAGGGGTGGGTAGTGACCCAGATGATTGTTAGTACCCGGTCCCAAAAGATATACCAGACGTCCCAAGCGCACACACATACCCCTCAAAGCCGTCTCCCCCAGACGATAATATTGGTTTTGGACAGTTAATTAATAGGGCTGCTATCTATCATGGCGTCACAATGCACTCAGATGCAGCAGAAGAGGACTTCCCTTTGGATACATTTGAACAGTCCCAAAAGACAGTGCAAATATTGCCAATGATCAACGGAGTCATTAAACATCCCCCCGAAGTGTTTAAAGATCCAGTACGTGCCAGGATTCTTAACCCTAGAATAGAAAAAAGTATAGACCTGCCCCTGAAGATCCTGCTTACATTAAAGGACAGGTGCCTTTGGATTCTTTAGTAGTTTCCAACACTAGAAAGCGTTCCAACTCCCAAACCTCCGGGAAGGCGCCACCCCCTGATAATCCAAATTGCTAGACACTTCTGGCAAAAGGGTAGCTGCGCATGCAGCCAATCACTGGCGCATAGCCAACACGCAGGCACTGCTCGCAAGATATGATAGGGCTCACTACGACCAGTTAGAAACCCTACCACAACATTTGCCTCATCAATATAAAACCCAAGCAAATGATCTTGTCCAAGAGGGCAAGTTATTTTCAAACGAGTCAATAAAATGCGCACTTGACTCAGCAGACACTGCCTCTGATCCATCAATGTGCTCCTTAGGCGACATGCCTGGCTGCGCATCTCAGGCTTTATAACACTCGTACCTCCCCAGCCACAAAACAGTGACTTCCCTCTGCTCCACCCAGGCCATCCCACTTCAGTCGGGGGGAGATTATCACAGTTCCTACCTGTCTGGAATTCCATCACAACAGACAAGTGGGTGAGACAAATTATCCAGTATGCCTAGAACTTACAGCTACCCCACACATACCACCCAAGCAACGTCCAATGTCCACAGATCAGCTCACGCTCCTCAAACAAGAGGTTCTTTCATTCCTTCAAAAGCACGCAGTAGGGCCTGTTCCCTTACAACATCAAGGAACAGGGGTTTACTCGCTGTACTTCCAAATAACCAAAAAAGACGGGACTCTAAGACCAATACTCGACCTGACCCCCTCAACCTATATATACACTCAGATGCTTTTCATATGATCACTCTCCAACAAGTGCTCCCGCTGCAGCAACAAGGCGACTTCCTTGCCACACTTCATCTCAATGACGCCTACTTCCACATTCTCCTACATCCCTCTCACAGGAAGTATCTAAGGTTTGTAGTGGATGGACAACACTATCAGTTCAAAGTCCTTCCATTCGGAGTTACCACTGCACCCAGGGTGTTCACAAAGTGCCTTGCAGTAGTAGCAGCACATCTCAGAAGACAACAGATTCATGTCTTCCCATATCTAGACGACTGGCTAATAAAAGCCACGTTTTTCAACCAGTGTTATTCAACACACTCGCCAAACCATTCAGAAATTACACAACTTGGGGTTCACAATCAACTACACTAAGTCGCATCTCCAGCCCTCACATATACACCAATATCCGGGGGCTACAATAAACACCTCGACAGCTTTTGCATATCCCAGTCCAGCAGGATAGCCAGCATACAAGTCCTCGTCACAAAATTTCAAGCCCAACACACTCTCCCAGCGAGAGTGTTCATGCAGCTCATAGGCATGATGGCATCTTACATTTTTATTGTACCATATGCAAGACTTTAAATGCGTCCATTACAGGAATGTCTAGCACATCAGTGGAATCCGGCTCGTGGACAACTTACAGATCTGGTGTTGGTAGACAGCCGCACACATCGCTCTCTGCAGTGATGGAACACCAAAAACGTGTCCAAAGGGCGGCCGTTCCTGGTACCTGTTCCACAGATAGTACTCAAAACAGACGCATCACTCACAGGATGGGGAGCCCATCTCCTCGGACATACAGCTCAGGGCAAGTGGAACACTCAACCAAAAGTGCTCCACATCAATCACCTGGAACTACTAGCAATATTCCTAGCACTAAAATCATTCCAAGTACATGTACAAAACAAAGCTGTCTTGATCGGGACGGACAACATGACAGCCATGTACTACATACAAAAACAAGGAGGCACACATTCTCTACAACTGTCCCAGCTTGCACAGAACATTTAGAGATGGGCCATCCCACAAAATATATATCTACTTGCCGAACACCTTCCAGGAGTTCACAATCAGATTGCGGATCTGTTGAGTCGACAAACACAACAGATTCATGAATGGGAACTACAAACCCAAGTTCTTCTACCATTTTTCCACATGTGGGGCCAACCAGACATCGATCTGTTCGCCAAACACGACCAGGCAAAATGCCCAACCTCCGCCGCCAGGTTTCCACTCCCGTTGTCCAAGTGCAATGCGATATGGATGAACTGGTAAGGCAGATTTGCGTACGCTTTTCCTCCACTCCAACTGATTCCACTAGTGGTACGGAAGCTCCGACAACAGTCTCTCAAACTAATCTTAGTAGCTTCCACATGGGCACGCGAACCGTGGTTCACAACACTGTCGCAACTATTACTAGTTCCGCACCAAAAACTGCACCTATCCCCATCCCTGCTAATGCAGAACCATGGAGAGATCAAACATCCAGATCCAGGTCAGCTGAATCTGGCGATCTGGCTCCTGAAGTCCTAGAGTTCGGTTCCCTTAACCTACCACCGGACTGTATGAACATCATTAAAGAAGCCAGACGACCTACTACTAGAGCTTGATATGCTGCAAAATGGAAAACATTTGCCATTTACTGCACCAATAACCATATTGATCCACTGGATGCCTCCATCCAGAATATAATTTGCTACCTACTGCACTTGCTGAGATGTAATCTAGCATATTCATCCATACGTTTACATCTAGCAGCACTTGCTGCTTACTAACAAACAAAACAACACTTGGCACTGTTTACAGTCCCTGCAATTAAAGCTTTTATGGAGGGCTTAAAAATAATCATTCCTCCTAGGTTACCACCCTCTCCAGTGTGGAACCTAAATGTTGTTCTTACCAGGATCATGGCACCCCCATTTGAACCTTTACACAAATGCGAACTACAGTTACATGGAAAGTAGCTTTCCTTGTTGCCATGAGATCCAGGCTTTAACCATATAGGAACCATTCTTACAATTACATCGTAACAAGGTGGTCCTCAGGACAAACCCAAAATTCCTTCCTAAAGTCATCTCTCTATTTCATCTTAACCAATCAGTGGAGTTACCAGTGTTTTCATTCCAAACCCAGACTCCGTAGCAGAGAGAGCTCTACACACCCTAGATGTAAAGAGCCCTACTTTAAACATTGACAGAACCAAATTCTTTCGCAAAAAAAAACGTTTGTTGCTTTCTCCCCACCGCATAAGGGGAATCCCATCTCTAAAACTGGGATTGCAAGGTGGATCGTTAAATGTATCCAAATATGCTACCAAACACTGAAACGCACATTAACAATTTCCCCTAGAGCGCACTCCACACGCAAACTAGGGGCCTATATGGCGTTCTTGGGGAACATTCCCCTAGAAGACATCTGTAAAGCAGCAATATGGTCTTCAACACACACCTTCACTAAACAATATTGTGTTGACGTATAAGCCAAGCAGCAAGCTTCTGTGGGCCAAGCTGTTCTTAAAACTCTATCAAACTACTGAACCCATACAGGTGACCACTGCTAGGGGACATACTGCTGTATAGTTTATGCTAAATGTGAGATCTGCAGCTCGTATGTCTCGAACAGAAAATGCTACTTGCCAGTATGCATCTGTTATCGGCATGTAGAGCTGCAGATTCTCACTCCCCCACCCACCTCCCAGGGACCTGTATCTGTTCAGTTCTGTCTCAATTAGATATACACACGGACATCTTTTTTCTTTCTACAAACTCCATAATTTTCCATCATGGCGAAAAACAATCTAAAGATGGAGTCAATGCCCATGCGCATTATCGTCCAAGGAAGGGGTCACCTATCTCGTGACTTCAAAGACTTCTTCCAAGACAACAACGTGCAAGCATCCAAGCCCAACACCAGATGGCGATCTAATGCGAAGTGTGAGAATCTGCAGCTCTACTTGCCAAGAACAGATGCATACTGGTAAGTAGCATTTTCCTTTCTTTTCTGGTACTGACCACACCCTCCCTCAATTTAGGAGGACGAATAAGGCTGTGAATTTTATGTGCAATTTATGTATGAAAGTAATATACTGCAGAACGAATGTTACTTGTAACTGTAGCCATGCAGCATGCAACTTTAATGGATACATGTACTTGTATGGGTGCAAATGTGAATGAAATCACCTCTCATTTGCCTCACACATAACAAAGGTTCTGGGTGGAAATGTCCGTAAAGAACGTCATGGTGTGGGATTTTGTAGGCTGTAGGCCTGTTTAGTAATTTGAGATGTTGGTGAGTGGTCATTTCCAATTGACCATTTGTGGATGAAATCTGTGATAAAAATCGAGCTGTAAATCTGCTGTTACACGCAAGTAATGTTTCTTGTGATATATATTCACATTTCTACTGCTGAATCCTCATATCTGTCTCTGCTCATCTGGAGAGTTGAAGGGTAGCCCAGGATAAAAGACAGCATTTTAGTGCTGGAGTGGTGGTTTTTGACTGTCTAAGCTGAAGTATCTGTAGGTTTAATTGGAATAGGAAGAATTCAGTATTCCTCACATTTGTAAGTTGATTTGATTCTTTTAATTTTTCTTGGTATTGAAGGTTGGAGTCAGCATAACTTTGCTCTGACCTTAAATGCAACTCTCATGTTGATGCTCTATGTATTTTAACAGGCTCCTACTGTTAGATCACATCACTGTTTCTAAAGCACACCTTCCTGCCGTTTTGTATTGTTTAAAATATTGTTAGATGGGACCCCTGCGATAAATTGGATAACCTACCAGACACTGCCATAATGACTCCCCAAGCCATTTTCTCTGAAAAGTATGCCCTAGATGCATGCAGCAAGGCCAACACCACTGGTTTAGTATTTTTCATGTGCTAAATACTCAAACTGTTTGTATTTTTCACCTATGTTTTTACTGTTTAGTTGTTGCATTTTACCATTTGGTGAATTTTTATTTCAGCCATGAACCTCTAGCGATTGGACATACAGAATGAGCATTTATGTGGTACACTGATGTATGTGTTCTGTTACATAAGGGAATTCGTGATACCCCAACCCCTTTTTTCCAGTGATTATTTCCTTTTCATAACTGTCTTCAGTATTTCTTATGCTTAAGCGGAGACTTTCTTCCAATTCTGACCACCGATTTTCACTACTATATAACAAAGCAGTCTGGTGGTTGTGTTTGTAAGCTTTTCTTCTCACCAACCTTGATGACACTTGTCAAGGATGCTCTCCCGATGGGGCTCATTTTGACAGCCTTTCACGAGTTCTGTTCAGTGAGGATTCGGCAGCCAGGTTAACAACATTTATCTGCAATGCAATGACGAGTCTAGGACAGCCAACAGTTACATTGTACAGTTATGAACAGTACTACAGATGTGTGACCCAAGCAAGGGCAGTGTGTTGCTTCACAGATTGTTCACTGAGGTCTCTCTCAGTGTTGGGTAGAGGCTGTGGATTAATTTTTGTGTTCTGCGTGTGTAATGTGGCTACTGAATAATTCCTCTGGTGAACCTACCAGAAGATACCAGACACATAGATTGGCAGTTGCCCATCCTTAATCCTCTTTAATTCTCTCATGCCTATCCAACGATGGATTTAGGCCCAGATCTCTGTACTGGGGTGAATGTATGACATTGTTCTGCATTCTGTCCAACTGTTGTTTTTGCATTTGTCACCCCGAGAGGGACGGGTATGCTCAGACGTGAGTCCTGTGCTCTCCACGCCCCTGGAATCAAGCTATCCTGGCTGATGAGGGCTGAAAGAAACCGGTCCTAGGATGCTTGTTTCCAGTCCAGGAAGGACCTGGCTTGGCAGTTCGGGCTGGAATGTTTCCATCGGGCACAGGGTCAAGACTGATTTGCATATGGCTGGGTTAAAACTAGAATGGCATGGTGAGCAAAAAAACGATGGATTTAGGCCCAGATACTGGGGTGAATGTATGGCATTGTTCTGCATTCTGTCCATCAACTGTTGTTTTTGCATTTGGCTATTGTCTGCACCACACTTAGAACGGGTAAGCTGCTAAAACAGTAATCTGCAACTTAAAATTAGCTTGAAGCTCACTATTGCTCAAGCCCCTTTCTTCTATCAACCACCCAGTGCCCGTTTCTGTTCTTTCTGATTGTCCTGTAGGGCGTGACTTTGCTTCTGTGGTGATGTCACCGGTTCTTTCACTCCACCCAATTCTTGAAAGATCTTGTCTTTCCAACTTACATGTTTTCTTTGTACTTGCAATTGGCTGCATTCAGTTAACTAGAGGCTTCAAACATGTTGTTGGAATAAGGTAAGTACTTTTCGAGTTATTCATTTTTACTGTTTTCAAAAGTTGACAAGTAGTGCAATTGTTGGGAACGGTACTGTTATACTATATGGGGAAAACATGTACTGCATTCTGGCCCTTAACAGTGACATACAGGACTGTTATTCTGGACTTAAGGTGAGTCTGGGGCACGGTCCAAGGCTACTCCAACCAATAGCCTCTGGAGGCTCTGGAGCATCTGAGTGCAGAGGTGATACGTTGTCTGCTATCCCTTTCACTTCTATGGAGAATGGTCCGGTCAGAAAGAGTGCAAGCTGGGTCGGAGGGGGGGGGGCATTCCAGGTGAACCAACAGACGAGCTCGACCCTTGAGATGCTCGGGTTTGTAGCAACACTGTTGGTCACTTCCTCTGTGGCTGTGGCTCTCGGTGGAGTGGTGTCTTTTAGCATCTGGCTCGATGCTGGAGTCACTCTGGAGGGGCCTGCAGAAAGAGGCTGCACAGTAGCTGGAATTCCAGTCTAGCCAGACCTAAGGATGGGCTCGGCTCTTGTGGGTCTCAGGACCCCGTGGGCCCCGTTACCTCCTCCAGACTCTGGCTGGTATCTTGGAAAGGTACTTTGAGGTGTTGGGTGGTGGCAGTCGGGGAATCACTTCTTTTGTTCTTCAGGAGTGGGGTGGTGTTAAACAGGGCTGCTGGGTCACTCGCTGTCTCACTGTCCCTGAAATCCCTTGACATGCAGTTTGATTTTCTTTGGTGTTGGTGTACGGACTAGTCACCGCAAACCTTTGTTGATGCAAGCGATCCGGTGCCCCAGGTATTGGTTATGCGCAGCTGCAGTCAGTCCTGTCATCTCACTTTTAGGAAGGGCACATCTGACCTGTAGGAGCACAGTGACCTCTTCCTGAGTGGCTGAAGCGTCTGTAGTCCCAGTAGGCAACAGGACCATAAACCAGAATTTGCTTCTTTGGAGGCTACGGCTGCAGGGGAGTAACTGCTCTACTCCAACTGAGTTTTTTGGGGCTATTGATAAACAACTGGCCGCCCTCCGGATTTCCTGGAGTCTGGTGCAGCAGGCAGGCTAGCAGGGATGACGCCAGGTTAGTTATTCTCCTCTCTTCTCAGGTCAGCAGTCTTCTTTGGCCACTCCTTCTTTTTGTCCGTTGACATCTGAGGTCCTGTCATCAGGGGGTCCCCTAAATACCGAATTTAGGGTTGTTAGGCGAGTGAGAGGTAGTAGCCAATGGACTACTTACGACTGGGGTCATTACACCCCCTACAGGACCTCTTCCTCTGGGGAGTAGGCATCATCCTATCCCAGGATTCCTAATTCCACCACACACAAGATGGTGGAATTTCGAACTTCATGTTCACTTAGGCTGTTCATCCTAGAGATGTGTCCAGCCTGGCAATGTAACATGCCTTCTGCGTAGCTAATTTTCCAGTCTGTCCTCGTGCCAGAGTGACCATGGGCAGGGGTGGCATTTCCCCTGTCAGGGGAAGCCTTGGGTCGCATATCGAAGGAGGCAAAGGCCTTTGAAGCCTCCTGAAATGCAGACCATCAGTCAGTCATCCTGTTTGGATGAGGTGCAAACACCTACTCCAAGAGCAAGCATTTTTTCTGTCCTCTGAGAACGGGGCTCTCACCTCCTAGGGGTGGGGGGTCAGAAACCCATCTCTGGTGGCAGGCTGGAATGGGCCAGTCAGCTAGCACACTAGAGAACTAGTTGGGTTCAGGGGGTACCTCTAAGGTACCTTCTGAGTGCATGTATTAATAAATCCATCACTGGAATCAGTGTGGGTTTATTAATATGAGGTGTTTGATACCATGGACAACTCGTTTTGACCAGTGCCCGGTACATACCTTAACCTTCAACGCTTATGACGGAACGGTTCCGTCATCCGCGTCGGTTGGGCTGGGCTGATGACTGAACCGTTCCATCATGACCACGCCCGTTTTTCGAACCTTCAGCACAGCGCGAAAATTCACGCCGCGCTGAAGGTGTTAAAATGGCTCACTTACAATATCGATTTATAGAACTAGCCATCACAGGGGTATATCTGCTCATGCAGATATGTCTTCACATAAAAAATAATGCACCCTGCCAAGGGCTCGAAGGGTGGCTTACTTATATTAGATGTAGTGACCTTGGCCTGGCACACAGGAGTTTGTCATGTTTTCACTCATGGTTTGCACCATGTCACACAGCCTGCAATGGCAGTCTGTGTGGAATTTGTTTGTGGGTCCCTTAGGGTGGCACAAGATATGCTGCAACCCTTAGGTACCCTCTTCAACACCCATGCCCTAGGAACCTAGGGTACCATTTACTAGGGACAAACATGGGGTGCGAACGTCCTTAGCCAATTGTTGAACAATCAGACTTTACCTCGTTTTAGAGAAGGAGCACTGGCACTGAGGTCTCGTTAGTAGGCTTCAGTGCACTGCCAGTCGAAAATCTGCATCCAGTAACTAAAAAGGGTGCAGAAAAGTGGGGGACAACTGCTACTAAAGGCCAGTTTCCTACATATTTGTTCTGAGAGATTATTTTCTGGCACTTCAATTGGAAATGTTACACCTCAAAACCCTCAGTTTTTCACAGTTGACCTCAGCTCACCATCTGATTTACTTCAGCATCCCTGGTTTTAAGTCACAATCGTCTGCACTAGCTAATAGTATATTAATGTGCGTGCAGAAATTCCTCTTAGTATTTCGTTAATAATATGCCACAGCTTTCGTGTTGATGTTAGTCAATTGGCATGTAGACTTGCGCATACTTGTTTGTTATTTTATGTATTCTTATAATTAACCGCTTACTCAATGTTGTTTCTTTATAGCTAGAGGAAAAGGCCCGCCAAGAAGCAGAAGCTAGGGTAAAAGAGGAATATCATGTGCCGGATGAACAGAGTCTGCGTGCAGAAGAGGAAGAACGTTTAAAACATGAGTTGCATCAGCTTGAGGAATTCCAGCACCTGCGAGCTCTCAAGAAAAAGAAAAAAGAAAGAATAAACAAAGACTCACAGAAGCTCAATGCACTTTGTTCAAACTCTCATTTACAGAGGGATTCCATGCAAAGCACATTAGAAGACATTCAGAATAGCCTTGTTGAACAGTGTGATAGGGTGGCAAAGTGCATCCGTCCATCCACTCTGGTAAAAAACGATGATCTAAGGCCAGCTCTGGACACAAGTGGTACACTGTACAATAATTCTGCCACAGTAGACTCAAAGCAGCTTTTGCATGGGGAAATTAAGGAAAAGCAGCAAGAACTCTGTCTGTTAGATACACTTAATCAAAAAGAAAGCAGTACATGTGATGCCATAACTCAGAAGGAAGGTAGTGGCAAAGCAAAAGTAAAACCAATAAATAAGTCTCCTCCAGTGCAAGTAAAAAAGCCTCTAGATCCCCCCAAACCCACAGACATTTCATCAAAAACTAAAAACCAAATTGAATCCAAAGTTAAAAGTTTGGAGATTGCACCGCTTCCAGATCACAAAAAAGAGGAGAAAAAAGCAAACAAAAAGCAGCTTAATCATGTAAAAGAAGAGAGAAATTTAGTTGTGAATAAATCACCCTCTCCAATCGAGCAACAGCAGAACAACAAAGCTGTAAAAGCAGATTCTCCACAGCCCAAGAGCAAGAATAAGAAAAACAAGAAGAAAAAAGGAGATAAGGTCAATAATTCAATTGGTAAGTGAAAATAGTAAGTGGTTTGGACAAAATTACTAGAAATGTTTGTGCCGGTTTTGAACTTTGTTGGGAAACAATTTCTGCAGTAATATATTGGTGCTGATCAGAGCAGAGTGGATTTCACTGTCAAACCAGGGAAAAATAATGCACTTGTGCTCCATTTCAAAAACATGACTTTGGTAAAACTTCATTGTCTACAATCTACATTTTTTTTTTTTAACCAGGGAATCTGCTTCTGTGTGACATGGAGGTTGATAGTTGTATAAGGTTCGGAAGGTAGCTGGAATGTAGGGAAAAGTGTATAGATATCAGATCTGCAGTATGGCAACTTTTGCAGTGGACAGGAGGGTATTGCAATGGGTTAGTGGGTGGAGCAGGTGGCGAGGGTTGTATTGAATTGATTGGGATCATACGCAGGGATTTCAATGTGGGTTTATCAGATTCATGGGGATATTTGAAAAGAGTGGAACTACAATAAGTACAGGGTGGTGGGAAACGGTCACTGACAACTGCAAATGGATAAGATTGAAGGCTAATCATTTTGTGTGTTTGATCAGTATGCTTCTCTGAAGCAAGATGTTGCTTGAAGGATAAGCATGTGAATCTATGAAAGACACCAATACTGGATAACTGTAGTTACAGGTAAGTAACTCATTTCTTCAGCTCCCTAAAATTGGAGGCTCGTGCAGGCTGTCACACCTGAACTAGATGGAGTTTCATCCATAGCGTTGAAGGGACATCTGCCATTATTTTTCTTAGTGCATTTCCTAGATTCCAGTCTGCTCATGCTAAATATCTAGTGTGTGCCAACAGTGATCTTAATTTTGGTGCCCAGCTACATTGTGGTGACTGATTTGAATGATGCAGTGGGTCTTGAATATGGTCTGGGCAATTCATTGTAGCCAAAGAATGCTTCAAAAGACCTTTTGAGGTGGCGCTTATAATTGCAGGATGTTCATTAGTGTTTGGTGAGACCTGGGGCTGGAGTGGCAGAGCAGAGTGCTACCTCCATTTAGATTGCATGGGACCAGTGCTCACATTATTTCCTGAAAGAAGAACTTCGCTCTGTGCGGAAACGCCCTCTACGCGAGAGCCCCAACCAAGCTCATCAACCGACTACAACACATCCAAAACGCCTCGGCACAACTGATCCTCAACATACCACGACACGACCACATCACCCCCCACTTAAGAAACTTGCATTGGCTCCCCGTCAACAAGAGGATATCCTTCAAGCTCCTCATCCACGCACACAAAGTACTCCACAAGACCGGCCCAGCCTACTTCAACAGACGGCTCTCCTTTCTACATCCCCAACCGCCATCTACGCTCCGCCGACCTCTCACTCGCCACCGTCCCGCGCATCCGAAGAACAACCACCGGTGGGAGATCCTTCTCCCACCTCGCCGCCAAGATATGGAACACCCTCCAACTGAGCCTATGACAGACCCAAGACCTGCTGACCTTCAGGAGGATACTCAAGACCTGGCTGTTCGATCAGTAGCGGCCCCCCTCCCCAGCGCCTTGAGACCCTCGTGGGTATGTAGTGCGCTTTACAAATGATTGATTGATTGTAGAGCAACTTGTAGTAGGTGGCCTTCGTTGTTTGCATGATTTAAGTCTTGCAGCTAAGTTTGGTATGTACATCTAGGCCCAAGGGCTTAACTGTATTTTAGTAACACTTTGCATGCTCGCGACAACCGTAAGCAGTCACGCATCACGGTGGGCGTGTGCGCAGAACGGCCCCCAGCCGTGCAAATCTCTCTCACTCTGTAAAACCCGTGCACCCATAGGGTTAAAGGCTCCCTGGTTAATTTTTTGTTGGCAACATCAGTTCGGTTTGATGTGTTTTGGCAGGTTTTCGCTAACTAGCAGTATTCTAGGAGCTCCATGTGCAAGTTAAAGTCACTGATGAGCGAAAGGAGGCTTGGTGTACTCCAGGCTAGTCTTGGACCTTTAGAAGCCTATTAACAGCAACTGGGCTATCTTCTTGAGTTATGAAGAAGACTGCTGTAGGGCCATTTTGGGGAAGCCCTGGCGAAGCATATGGTTCTCAAATAGCGCTTGCTGTTTGACTTTGTTGGAGACCGCAGGTACTTGAGCAGAATGAGAAAACATGGTTCATCGTTGATGATGATCTAAACACTGTAATTGACCACCAGTATGGTAGCTGCATATGTACTGTATTGCTGTTTAAGCCCAGTCTGATGTTGCAGAAGGACATTGCTCTCAATTGTCTCACAGATATTATTGGCGAAGGACTTCTCAGTGACCGCCATGGGCGACAGGTGGGTTCGGATGATTGCACCAAATTGATAGAACACACGCTCGACCTCTCTTCGACAGTTACGTGGCTCGAGGCGTGTCCAGAATCCTGATGTATCTAAACGCCCGATTTTGACTTGGGTAAAGATATGGCGAACAGAGGAAGCTATATATATAAATGAATATCCACTTTACTGTTAAAGCGTCTAACATTTTGAAATCACAAAATGTATGTCAGTGATGTTTTAAATACTTATATGTATCTTTTATAAATGAGATTCTTATCAAAAAAATGAAGAAAATATTTAAATAAACCACAAACTATTTCGAATATAATTATGGGTTTTGTTCTATCAATTTGGTTTACATGTCACTTTAATTAGCTAATTAGCTTTTTGGTCTCCTTGGGTTTTTTGGCTTAATTACTAAGCTCACTACCATATGTTCTTCTAAAAAATTGTAGTAGAAGGACAACATTATCAGTTCAAAGTCCTTCCGTTTGGGGTCACAACAGCACCAAGGGTGTTCACAAAATGCCTAGCAGTAGTTGCAGCACACCTAAGAAGACAACAAATACATGTCTTCCCTTACTTGGACGGTTGGCTAATAAAAGCCAAGTCACAGGAAGAATGTCTTCAAAACACACAGAAGACCATTCAATTGCTGCACCAGCTAGGGTTTACGGTGAACTACACAAAATCCCACCTACAACCAAACAAGGTTCAACAATATCTAGGGGCTACTATAGACACAGAAAAAGCCAAAGTATACCCCAATCCAATCAGGATCCAAAGAATGATCACGTTGATCCAAAGATTTCAACCACAACACTCACTAATATCTCGAGTGTTCATGTAGCTGTTAGGGATGATGTCCTCCTGCATACTGCTAATACCATATGCCAGACTACAAATGCGTCCACTGCAAGAATGTCTAGCAACACAGTGGAATCAGGCTCAAGGTCAGATTACAGATCTGGTGTTGGTAGACGACCGCACACATCGCTCTCTGAAGTGGTGGAACACAACAAACATTTCCAAGGGGCGGTCGTTCCTAGAACCGATTCCACAAGTGATACTAACAGCGGATGCATCGCTCACCGGCTGGGGAGCGCATATGGAGAAATATACAGTGCAGGGAAAATGGAGTGTACAGCAAAAAAGACTGCACATCAATTATCTGGAACTACTAGCAGTGTTTCTAGCATTAAAAGCTTTTCAAATGCAAATCCTCAACAAAGCAGTCCTGATCAGAACAGACAACATGACTGCAATGTATTATATTGAAAAACGGGGGGGACACACTCTCTTCAACTATTCAGACTAGCACAGGACATTTGGAGATGGGCCATTCCTCAAAAGATCTATCTGTTAGCCGAACACCTACCAGGAGTTCAAAATCAGATAGCAGACATCCTAAGCAGAGAGTCAGAACAAATACACGAATGGGAACTGCACAACCAAATACTGCAGCCATTGTTCCAAAGATGGAGACAACCAGAGATAGATCTCTTTGCCACTCATCAGAACGCAAAATGCCAAAACTTCGCATCCAGGTACCCACACCACCTGTCCCAGGGCAATGCGCTATGGATAAATTGGTCCAACAAATTTGCTTACGCTTTTCCCCCTCTCCCACTAATTCCATTAGTGGTTCGGAAACTGCAACAACATTCAATGACAATGATACTAGTAGCACCCACGTGGGCAAGACAGCCGTGGTTCACCACGCTACTGCAACTCTCACAGGTGCCACATCAAAAGTTAAGATTATTACCCATGCACCTTACACAGAACCATGGAGAAATAATGCACCCAGATCCTAAACAATTGAACCTAGCGATCTGGCTCCTGAGGTCATAGAATTTGGATACTTAGATTTTCCTCCAAACTGTATGGAAATCATTAAGCAAGCAAGACGTCCTACCACCAGAGCATGCTATGCAGCAAAGTGGAAAAGGTTTGCTGTATACTGTAACAGTCACATCAACCCTCCGGACGCATCCACTAAAGAGATTATTTGCTATTTACTACACTTGCAGCAATGTAACCTTGCTTACACCTCTATTAGAGTACATCTTGCAGCTATAGCAGCTTACCTACAAAACAGACAACATCTTTCCCTGTTTAAAGTACCAGCAATAAAAGCTTTCATGAAAGGCCTCAAGAGTCATTCCACCAAGACTACCGCCTTCCCCAGTCTGGAATCTCAACATAGTACTTACCGGACTAATGGTACCACCTTTCGAACCTATGCATAGGTGTGAAATACAGTTCCTCACATGGAAGGTGGCCTTTATTATAGCTATTACTTCACTCCGAAGAGTAAGTGAATTGCAAGCATTTACAATACAAGAACCATTTCTGCTGTTACACCAAAATAAAGTGGTTCTTAGAACAAACCCAAAATTCTTGCCTAAAGTAATTTCAGCATTCCACATCAATCAGCCAGTGGAACTACCAGTCTTCTTTCCAAAACCACAGATGGTAGCAGAAAGGGCCCTACATACATTAGATGTCGAAAGGGCGATATTGTACTACATAGAAAGAACACAAACTTTCAGAAAGACAAAACAACTATTTGTAGCGTTTTCTCCTACACATAGGGGCAATCGTATCTCTAAAGCAGGCATTGCCAGGTGGATTGTAAAATGTATACAAATATGCTACTTAAAAGCAAAGAGGACATTAACTGTCCTTCTCGGAGCTCACTCTACACGTAAACTAGGAGCATCTATGGCATTTTTAGGAAACATTCCTCTAGATCACATATGCAAAGCAGCTACCTGGGTTACACCGCATACCTTCACAAAACACTACTGTGTAGATGTACAGGCAACACAACAGGCTAGAGTGGGACAAGCTGTACTAAAAACTTTATTTCAGACTGTTGCAACAGACACTGATGACCACCGCTAGGGAGCTAACTGCTGTATAGTCTATTCATAAATGTACCATCTGCAGCCCATATGCCTCAAACGGAATATGCTACTTACCAGTATGCATCTGTTCTTGGCATAGAGGGCTGCAGAGTGGTACATGCCCTCCCAGCCTCCCCGGAAACCTGTGTCTGTTCCAACACTATATTAGTTAGATACACTTACATGGGCATTTCTATCTGTATTCTATCATACTACTCCATCTAACCCTACTATGGCAAAACAATCTAAGGATGGAGCCGATGCCCATGCGCACTAGCACCCAAAGGAGGAGTCACCAGTCTCGTGACGACAAAAGACTTCTCCAAGAGAAAAACAAGTGCAATCATCCGAGCCCAACATCAGATGGCGATCTATTCATAAATGTACCACTCTGCAGCCCTCTATGCCAAGAACAGATGCATACTGGTAAGTAGCATATTCCTTTTGTGCACTTCTCCATTGAGTGGATGAGTGGTGAACCAGAGATTTGCTTTAAACAGTGCTGGATTACCTGGAGGAGCACCACGCTTCATTTGGAAGCTTCGCTGATGGCATTGTGATGCTTTCTTTGATGAACTGCTTGTGGGTGATACAGAGATGTTTTAGGTTTTACAAGTTTAATTTATTATTGTTTTTGACACTTCATATATTTAGTGTTGAATTGAATGAGGCATTGCCAACTGGAAAGTACAACAAGCATTTACAATGCAATGGTTTCGGCATTATTAAAGGTAGAGCTATTGGCATTGCTCGTAAAAAAAAAAATTTTTAAACATAGATAAATGGTACTGTCATTTACAATGGCAGTAGGTGAGCATTAGAGAGTAGTAGAGAGTATTCGCACACACAGAGACACACACACACATAGAGCCGGGCACACACACACACACAGAGCCATGCGCGCGCACACACACACACACACACACACACAGCCACGCGCACACACACAGTTAGAGCCACGCACACACACAGTTAGAGCCACGCACACACACAGTTAGAGCCACACACACAGACAGAGCCACGTACACACACAGACAGAGCCATGTACACACACAGACAGAGCCATGTACACACACAGACAGAGCCACGTACACACAGACAGAGCCACGCACACACAGACAGAGCCACGCACACACACAGACAGAGCCACGCACACACAGAGCCACGCACACACACAGACAGAGCCACGCACGCACACAGACAGAGCCACGCACGCACACAGACAGAGCCACGCACGCACACAGACAGAGCCACGCACGCACACAGACAGAGCCACGCACGCACACAGACAGAGCCACGCACGCACACAGACAGAGCCACGCACACACACAGACAGAGCCACGCACACAGACAGAGCCACGCACACAGACAGAGCCACGCACACAGACAGAGCCACGCACACAGACAGAGCCACGCACACAGACAGAGCCACGCACACACACAGAGCCACGCACACACACAGAGCCACGCACACACACAGAGCCACACACACACAGCCACACACAGACAGCCACTCACACACAGACAGAGCCACGCACACACAGACAGAGCCACGCACACACACAGAGCCACGCACACACACACAGACAGAGCCACGCACACACACACAGACAGAGCCACGCACACACACACAGACGGAGCCACACACAGACCGAGCCACACACACACAGACAAAGCCACGCACACACACACAGACGGAGCCACGCACACACACACAGACGAAGCCACGCACACACACACAGACGGAGCCACGCACACACACACAGACGGAGCCACGCACACACACACAGCCACGCACACAGAGGCACAGAAAAAACGGGATGACAAGCAGGGAACAGAGGCACAGAAAAACCAGGGGAACAGAGGCACAGAAAAACCGGGATGACAAGCAGGGAACAGAGGCACAGAAAAACCGGGATGGCAAGCAGGGAACAGAGGCACAGAAAAACCGGATCACAAGCAGGGCACAGAGGCACAAGCAGGGCACAGAGGCACAAAAACCGGATCACAAGCAGGGAACAGAGGCACGAACAGGGATCACAAGCAGGGAAAGAGGCACAAGCAGGGAACAGAGGCACAAGCAGGGAACAGAGACACAAAAACCGTATCACAAGCAGGGCACAGGCACGAACAGGAAACCGAGGCACAAGCAGGGCACAGAGGCACAAAAAACGGATCACAAGCAGGGAAGAGAGGCACAAGCAGGGAAGAGAGGCACAAGCAGGGAAGAGAGGCACAAGCGGTGCACAGAGGCACGAACAGGAAACGGAGGCATGAACAGGAAACAGAGGCACGAACAGGAAACAGAGGCACAAGCAGGGAACAGAGGCACGAACAGGAAACAAAGGCACGAACAGGAAACAGAGGCACGAACAGGAAACAGAGGCACGAACAGGAAACAGAGGCACGAACAGGGAACAGAGGCACGAACAGGAAACAAAGGCACGAACAGGAAACAGAGGCACGAACAGGAAACAGAGGCACGAACAGGAAACAGAGGCACGAACAGGAAACAGAGGCACGAACAGGAAACAGAGGCACAAGCAGGGAACAGAGGCACAAGCCGGGAACAGAGGCACTCACTCTGCACTCACACTCACTGCACCCACTCTGCAGTCGCACTCACTCTGCAGTCGCACTCACTCTGCAGTCGCACTCACACTCTCTGCACTCACACTCTCTGCACTCACACTCTCTGCACTCACACTCTCTGCACTCACACTCTCTGCACTCACACTCTCTGCACTCACACTCTCTGCACTCACACTCTGCACTCACACTCTGCACTCACAATCTCTGCACTCACACTCTCTGCACTCACACTCTCTGCACTCACACTCTCTGCACTCACACTCTCTGCACTCACACTCTGCACTCACACTCTGCACTCACAATCTCTGCACTCACACTCTCTGCACTCACACTCTCTGCACTCACACTCTCTGCACTCACACTCTCTGCACTCAAACTCTCTGCACTCACTCTCACTTTGCACTCACTCTCACTTTGCACTCACTCTCACTCTGTACTCACTCTCACTCTGCACTCACTCTCACTCTGCACTCACTCTCACTCTGCACTCACTCTGCACTCACTCTCACTCTGCACTCACTCTCACTCTGCACTCACTCTCACTCTGCACTCACTCTCACTCTGCACTCACTCTCACTCTGCACTCACTCTCACTCTGCACTCACTCTGCACTCACTCTCACTCTGCACTCACTCTGCACTCACTCTGCACTCACTCTCACTCTGCACTCACTCTGCACTCACTCTGCACTCACTCTGCACTCACTCTGCACTCACTCTGCACTCACTCTGCACTCACTCTGCACTCACTCTGCACTCACTCTGCACTCACTCTGCACTCACTCTGCACTCACTCTGCACTCACTCTGCTCTCACTCTGCACTCACTCTGCACTCTGCACTCACTCTGCACTCTGCACTCACTCTGCACTCACTCTCACTCTGCACTCACACTCTCTACAGTCACACTCACTCTGCACTCATACTACAGTCACACTCACTCTGCACTCATACTACAGTCACACTCACTCTGCACTCCTACTACAGTCACACTCACTCTGCACTCAGGCATATTTTCTATAACGACACCTTTTGTGATGCCCGTCTAAACCCACTCCACCCCTCTTTGCCTATGAATTAAAATATTAGATTCTTTTTTTTTGCTTAATAAAATATTTGGGAAAACACATTGTTCGAATATGTATATTTTAGGTTGCAATGTAATTGCGTGTTTATTACATTTCTGTCAGTAGATTACTTGTAAAATTGAGGGGTTCCTGTAAGTGCTCGTTTGTAGACACTAGTGACAAAAAGCTATTTAAATAATGCACATTTTAACGAGTAATTATATTAATGATAGACACCATCCTCCAGTCCATCCTGTTCATGTCTGACACAATCCAACCCATTCCACCATTATTTGGAAAGTTTCCACTGATGCATTTGTTTTTTATGTCATCAGTAGTTTCTATTACTTTAGCTTAGGTCTTTGTTTCAGGGGGTTACAGCAAAGCACGCGCACGCGCACACACACACACACAGACACACACACACACACACACACACACACACACACACACACACACACACACTCTGCTTGGGCATACATACAACAGTGTCTCCGGTCACTCAACCATACACAGCAGAGCCCCTCAGACTTTTACACGCATACAGTTTGTGTTAATCGCACACACCAGGACATCTTCATTCACATGCAAAAGCTTCCCTCTTGTCATCCGATCCATCCTAGCACGCACCTTACTCGCAAAGCCACAAACACACACACAACGATCCTGATTAACCTGAGCCTCCCCAGTCACACGGACGATCCCTGCAGCCCCCCAGTCTCTTTTTTTTTTTTTTTTTTTTTTTTTAATGTATTTTTATTGCAGAGTTATAAACCACAGGATACAATTAATCAGCCAGTACACTTGTGAGATCCCCCCGTCCAATAAGAATTCCCAGTCGTACACAGCCATTCAGCCCGCATCCCGGAGGCCGGGCGGCATATTATATCGCTCAAGAGGAACACATCACAGTGCACGTCCCATAGGGACCCTGGTTGAAAGATCGTTTTGCGTATCTGCTTTTACCCCCCCACCCACCACAACATTCACGTCAGCCATCCCAGTGTTAGTCAGTGATGTCGCCCTTGTCGGGACCTGCCCTAGGCGCTATGGGTCGTCACACCTGGCCGCTCTACCCAGCCATTCTACCCTCCACATAGTATCCACCGTCCCAGTAGATCCAAGGCCCTAACAAGCGACCATCTAATGGCTTCCGGCCCTCCCCAAACACCCTACAACCAACCCCCCCAAAGCCCCCCCTCCCCTGGCAACTGCTAAGGTGTGTGCCTCGTCCTGTCGGATTGGATGGGTCCACTACAGTGCGTGGTACTATACTTCTGTGTTCGCCCCGCGGTGTCCAGCGGCTTAGTCCTCGCCATCCTCATCCTCTACCAAAGAATCACGCAAAGCCTGTACCACTAACTCCCATGCACGCGCCGCATCCAATGCCTTCTCATTCCCCAACTTTACAGCATGCTTCATCCGGAGCACACTCTCGCAGTCAGACCACCGCAGCAGCTCATTCTTCCATCTACGCAGTGAGGGTCCCCCCCTGGACTTCCAATGCCACGATATTTCCCTCTGTGCCAATATCAGGCCCAGATCTATGAATTTGCTTGTCACCCTGGTGTGCTTAGTATGCGGGAACCAGAGCAATAGGCACGCCGCCATGTCGAATTCCACCTCCCTGTCAGTCACTTCATTCAGAAGTTCCCCTACCTCCACCCAATAGGTCCCCAGTTGTGGGCACCCCCAAAACAAGTGGTCCATGTCCGCTCCTGGGGACGAACACCGCGGGCAACAGGCATCCGGCACCCGAAAGTACTGCTGTAATTTCTCAGGAGTTAAATAGGCCCTATGGAGCACATAGAACTGCACCTGCTGAAAACGCGCGTTTCTAGTGCCCTTCCACGTGCGTCGCAGGATGTGACCCCATGCCGTATCCGGTATGGGCCGGCCGACGCTCACCTCCCATTTAGCCCTGAGCCCTTGGAGTGGTTCCAGCCCCTCGTTCAGCATCCTATTATGGAGGCACGTCACAGCTTTGAACGTACCAGCCGCCATCACCACATATTGGCACGCCATAGTCGTCGTGGGTTCCAGGAGCCCCTCTTTCCAGTGCTTTTGTATGGCAGCCACTACTGCCGCGTGTAGGAGGAAGCCCCCAGCAGGCAGCCCGAACTGGTCCCGGAGCACTTCGAACGGCGCCAAAGCCCCATCTATGTACAAGTCGCCCACCACCTGCAGTCCCGCCTCCTCCCAATCCAGCAACGGGGACCAATCTCCTCCGTGCGGCAATGCCGTCAACATCCCGATCGGGATCTCCGGGGCATAAGGCCGCGATGCCCTCGCTCTCCGAAGGCTCCTTTGCCAGCACAGCCGGAGCGTCCGCTCTTCCATGGTAAGGGCCCGTAACTCGAGCCGCTGCTGCATGATGATGTAGGACAGCACGTGGCGTTGTATTCCCCGATCCCGGTCCTCCTCCGGGCCCCGGAACACCCTGGCTACGTTCTGTGTAAGGACCTGCAACTGCGCTGCAAGATAATACAGCTCGAGGTCGGGCACAGCCATGCCCCCTTCCAGCTTGGGGCGAAGTAGCGTGCTCAGGGCTACTCTACGGCGGCCATGCCCCCATAGAAAGCCAATTATCATTGACCGCAGTTCTCTAAACACCCCCTGGGGAATCCAGACAGGCAGCGTTCGGAAATAATAGAGGAAGCGGGGGAGCGCCACCATTTTCAACAGTGCTATCCTGCCCAGGACTGTCAGCGGGAGGGTTGACCAGAAAGACAAGCTGCCCCGCAGCGCCCGGACACAGCGGCCAATGTTGCCCTCCAATAGGTCCGCAGCCGCGTGGTAAATGCGGGCACCCAAATAGGTGATGCAAGAGGGTTCCCATACCACACCCAAATCGCTGCTAGGGGCTGGCGATCCCGCTCGCAGCGGGAACACACAAGTCTTCGCCCAATTGACCTTAAGGCCCGACAGCCGGCCGAACTCAGACAACAGATCCATCGCTCCAGCCAATGCCCCCGAGGTGTCGGCTAGGTACAGGAGCAAGTCATCCGCGTACAGCGATATATAATGCCACTGCCCGCCACTAACTATGCCCGCGTATCGGTCACCTGACCTCGCATGGACCGCCAAGGGTTCTATCGCCAGGGCAAACAATAAGGGGGAGAGAGAACATCCCTGTCGTGTTCCCCTGCCCACCGGGTACGCCGCAGACACCAAGCCGCCCAATCGTACTCTCGCCGTCGCCGAGGTATGTAAGACCCTCGTCCACCTCCGAAACCCCTCGCCCATGCCAAACCTCTCTAGCACTCCATCCAGGAAAGGCCACTCCAAGCTATCAAAGGCCTTCTCGATGTCCACAGACAGAACCGCCGGTGCTCCCTCCCTGTCCAAGATGGCGTCCATTATTCCCACCAGGCGGCGAATATTCAGCGCCGTGCTCCTCGTGGGTATAAACCCGGCCTGGTCCCTGTGTACCAGGCCCGTCATATGCGGGGCCAGCCTGGTGGCCAGGATTCGGCTCAGGATCTTATAATCCACCGTCAGCATGGACAGCGGGCGATAAGACCTCACATCCGCGGCATCCCGGCCAGGCTTGAGGAGCGGTACAATCAAGGCCTCCCGCATGGACCCAGGCAATGCCCCCGTCTCGAAGGCTTCCGTATACACCACCAGCAGCCTGGGCGCCAAGCTGTCCACATATTGTTGATAGAATTCAATTGGCAGTCCGTCCACCCCGGGCGTCTTGTTGCGGGCCATATGTTTGATGGCCACCCGTATTTCCGTGAGCGTGATCGGGCTACCCAGCTCCCTCGCATCTTCCTCGTCCAGGACCGGGAGCTGCCTCTCCCCCAGGTATTCCGCAATGTCCTGAACCCCCACTCCCAGCTGACTCCGGTATAGTTCCTCATAATACCCCCTAAATCGTTCCAATACCGCTGCCTGGGAGTACACCATCTCTCCCTGCGCATTATTAATGCTGAGAATCGGACAGCCCCTAAGTTCCGGGTTAGCTAGTCTGGCCAAGAGGGTACCTACCTTGTCCCTTTCTGCGTGCGCCCTGAGGATGTACTGCCTATAGTCATAGCACCTCAGACGTTCCGTCTCGGTGGCAACCACTTCCTTCGCCTCCAACAACTGGGCCTGTAGATCTGGCCTAGCCGGCCTGCGGCGCTCCAAGTCCCTCAAAGTTTCTTCCGCTTTCATTAGGTCATTCAGCACAGTCGTACGAGCATTTGAGAACCTACCCAAACACACCCCTCTCACCACCACTTTCATTGCATCCCATTCAGTAGACCTACTCGCAGCCGTGCCCTCATTCACTCCGAAATAACTATCAATGCCTTGCCGAACCGCATCGCTGAACACAGAATCCTCTAGCGTCTCCGGCCGAAGCCACCACGTTGGTATCACTGAGCGCTCTCTCTGCCACTGAATGTGCACCAATAGGGGGTTATGATCGGATATAGTCCTAGCCAGGTACTCCGCATGGGTAATCAATGGGGCTAGGGATCCCCCGCAAAGCACCGAATCGATCCTGACATGTAGATCATGGAGAGCGGAATAAAAGGAATAATCCCTGGCTCCCCTGTGCCGCTCCCTCCAGACATCCAGCAACCCCCATCGTTCCTGCCAGTCCTTCCTGTGCGCGGCCATCCTGCGCACCGGAGAGTCTACTAGGGGGGGATGGGACCTATCCAGAGCAACATCCGTAATCGAGTTGAAGTCCCCCCTTAACACTATCGGACCCACCAGGAAAGAGGCCAAGGACCCCGAGAGACTATCAAAGTATCGGCCTTGGTCAGTGTTCGGTGCATAGACACAGCAGAAAACCACATCCCGTCCATATAACCTCCCCTCCACCGCCACAAACCTGCCATCCGGATCTACTACTTGGTTCAGCACTTGAAAGGGTATCCCCGCCCTCACCCAGATCAACACCCCCCTGGCATACGCTGAGTAAGTGGTGCCAAACACCTGGCCCCGCCATCTTTTCTGCAAGGCAGCGCACTCTTCTTTGGTGAGATGAGTCTCCTGGAGCATAGCAATCTGAACCCCCCTGCGTACCAGATATGCATGTACTTTGTGACGTTTCACCATGGTCCGCAGCCCCCGGACATTCCACGTTAGGCATTTCAAGTTAGGTAATGTCCCCATTCCAACTTCGTACAGTCCGAATGAAATAACAAAGGTCCATGGCCCCCCCATTGCAGTTGCCCCCCCCCCGAACATTCCCAAAACTGAAACACTTCCCAAACCCCACTCCCCAGGACAGAGCACACGAACCCAATGGCCGCCCCCATCCAAACCTTAAACCAACTTCTCACACTCTTACCCTGTGGTCTCCACCACAGTCGACCTTAAGGGCCCAAGGGGGGTGAGTCGCCGCCGACCCCAGCTAGCGTAGCCCGCACCCCGCACCTTCATCCCCTCCAAAGCACACAGCTCCCCCTCCCGGCAACCCGCCCTCCATCAACAGGATATCACCCTACCATGAAGTCCCGATCTAGTCCCAGTTCTATCTCAGCCGCAGAAAATACCATCCGATGTCTGTGGGGTTACTATCGGCCCCTTCGAGCTTTCCGCCTCTGAAAGTTCCTCCCCTGTTCTGCTGCCTTCTCCTCCCGAGTCCGTTTCTACCCGTTCACTGTTCTGTTGCGACCCTGTAATGGCCGCCGTCGCTGCGAGCGCATCCCTCTTCTCCGCCGCCATTTGAGCCTCCCGTTTCTCCCGCTGGCGCCTGTTGCGGGATCTGATGCGTTGTGACTGCCTCACCCGGGGCTGCTTGGGTTGGTCTCGCCTACTTTGGTGTGATCTGTCCGTCCCCGCTCTATATGACTCGAGCCATTGCCAAACTTCGTCCGGAGTCTGGAAAAAGTGCGTAGTGCCGTCCATAATGATCCGCAGCTTGGCTGGGTAGAGCAAGGAGTACTGGATGCCTTCCTCCCTGAGCTCCTTCTTCACAGCGAGGAACGATGCCCTGTTCTTCTGGACCGCTTGAGTGTAATCCGGGAAGATCGTTGCCTTACTGTTCTCCACCTCATACGGGCCCGACATCCTGGCCCGCTGGATGAGAAGGTCCCGGTCCTTGTAGTGGAGGAGCCGCACCACCATCGGTCGGGGGGGGCGGCCAAGCCCCGGCGGGCGAGCAGGCACCCGGTGAGCTCGCTCCAGAGTGAAAAAAGGAGTAAGCCCCTCCGGTGCCACCACAGTGCGGAACCAGTTCTCCATGTAGGTCACCGCATCCTCCCCCTCAATCCGTTCCGGCAGGCCTACGACCCGCACGTTGTTCCGTCTATTGCGGCCTTCGGCATCCTCCGCCCTCCGCTCCAGTGAGTCCAGTCGGGCCAAAATGTCCGTGATCCTGTGCTCCGCGGTCACCACCGATGGCTTCAGGTCCAGCAACAGCTGGTCATGGTCCTTGACCCTGTCTGCCAGCTTCGCGTGATCCGCGCGTAGCAGCCCCAGGCCCGTGGCCACTTGGGCAATGTCATTGTGCAATGCTTCCTTGGTGGAGGTGATCGCATCAAGGATGGCATCCAAACGCCGGTTCAGCCGCTGTTCCTGATCAAGCTCCGGGGAGGGACTCTCACTCAGCCGAGTTGATGTCGCTGAGTCCCCCTCGCGACTCCCGGGCTTCGGCCCTCCGATCGCCGCCATGCCAGGGTGCTGCGTCACAAGTCCAGTCGCCCGTTTTGGGATTACGCCCGTGGTTCCGTGCCGGTCTCCGGGCACCGGGCAGCGCAATGTCCCCGCCGACGCTCTCAGGAACAATGGCCAGGTGGACGGGCTCCGTTCCGTCACCCCCCTCCGGCCTGAGGGGGGAAGGATGAGCCTCAGGGCGGTGGCCAACGAGGGTCCCCGGGCTCCTGGGTGAATCAGGTCAGTGTCCCCTGGTCTCAGGACACAGCACCGCCAATCCTAGTGCCACGGGCAGCCGAGTGCAGGATCTCTTGCCACTCGGCGACAACTGGGCTCAGGGCTGAAGTTCGGGACCGTCCGACCTCCTCGCCGCCATTTTCTTCTCACCCTCGGCAACACCTCGGCCGCCTCTTCTCTCGATCCTCCCGGGGCCAGCAGTCCCCCAGCGACTCTCCGATTGCGCCCAGCTGTCCCCTTACACTTCAGAGGGCAGGAACGTCGTCTTCGGGTCGCCTAGGGTCCCGAAAACAGGAGAATTAGCGGGATTCCGCGCGGAGCTGCGAGCTCACGCCGCCATCCCGATCGGCGTCCAAGCCACGCCCCCCCGCAGCCCCCCAGTCTCCCGCACAAACGCTCTGATGCGCCCCCCCATACACAGACACAACCCGATCTCGTTGCACTCATCCCGCAGTCTCACCGGCCAGGTGAAGTTAAAGGGCAGCCTGAACACACACCCACACACACACACACACACACACACACACACTCTCTGCTTGGGCGTACATACAACAGTGTCTCCGGTCACTCAACCATACACAGCAGAGCCCCTCAGACTTTTACACGCATACAGTTTGTGTTAATCGCACACGCCAGGACATCTTCATTCACATGCAAAAGCTTCCCTCTGTCATCCGATCCATCCTCGCACGCACCTTACTCGCAAAGCCACAAACACTATCCTAATTAACCTGAGCCTCCCCAGTCACACGCACGATTCCTGCAGCCCCCCAGTCTCACCCACAAATGCTCTGATGCCCCCTGCCCCCCCCCCCCATACACAGACACAACCCGATCTCGTTGCACTCATCCCGCAGTCTCACCGGCCAGGTGAAGTTAAAGGGCAGCCTGATGTTGTTGCTGAATCCCGGTAACTCGGTGGTGGCGAACGAGTTGGCCCCAACGGACAGAGTAGCTCAGCCAACCAGTTGCCCGGCTACTGTGCTAGCGGCCAATCAAGGAGTGGAGGCGGGACCGTGCTTGCTCTGCTCCCCTGCCTCTATTGTATTCTTCATTCACATGCAAAAGCTTCCCTCTGTCATCCGATCCATCCTAGCACGCACCTCACTCGCAAAGCCACAAACACACACACAACTATCCTGATTAACCTAAGGCTCCCCAGTCCCACGCACGATCCCTGCAGCCCCCCCAGTCTCACGCACAAACGCTCTGATGCCCCCTGCCCCCCCCCCCCCCATACACAGGCACAACCCGATCTTGTTGCACTCATCCCGGAGTCTCACCGGCCAGGTGAAGTTAAAGGGCAGCCTGATGGGGTTGCTGAATCCCGGATCCTCGGTGATGGCGAACGAGTTGGCACCAACGGACAGAGCAGCTCAGCCAACCAGTCGCCCGGCTAATGTGCTAGCGCACAAAGAAGTTGTGGAGGCGGGACCGTGCTTGCTCTGCTCCCCTGCCCCTATCGTGTTCATGTGCAGTTTTGCCGGAGCCCCGACTGTATGTGGAAGATTATATCTTCCTAATGTGCTTTACCTTCAAACGGAGCCGGCGGCAGCAGTGATCTCCGGGCGCCCAGGGGACAGGAGTGTGGGGGACTGGGTAGAAGAGGCGACAGCAGGGTCCTGCGGCATAAGACGATCGATCCTCACCTCACCGCAGACGAGAAAAAATGGTGCCCGCCAGCTTCGGAATTTTTCGGATTCGGGGGCGTGGTTTTGCTGTTTTGAGTGAGACGTCACTGTCTAAAGAACCGTAAAACTTACGCCCCCAAATCCGAAAAAGATGGGGCTAAATCGGAGTGACGCATCTCTCCTCCAATGGCTGGCCTCCGTTTAGGAAGCCAGCCAATGGAGGAGAGACAGGGCAGGGAGACGTGTTCCAAAGCGCTACTAAGGGACATTAAATCTCCGACCCCAGACTGCGCAAGCGCAGCCTTTAGGTCCTCATCCTAAAAAGGGTGGTATTGAGTGACTGTCAGAGTTCTTAAAATATCTGTTTACAACTTGCTGGCTTCAGTTGACCTTTGAAAAACATCCAAAAATGGGAGAGAGGGGGAAAAGTAAGGCGGACTCATCCACCAAACGTAAATGATCATAACCAAAAGGAGTCCCTCTTTTTTCAAAGATATATTGTGTCGAAAACCGTAATGGGAAACAAAATATCTCTTTATATAACCCTCACCCACCAGGGTTACCCCTTGGTGGCATGCTTCATCATAGGGTTCTTCCCTAACCTACTGCGGAATGGGTCGTGCTGCGAATGACTGATATGTGGGAGCACTATCTGTGCCTATCCAGAATGCATTTATGTTGGAGTGGGTTTTTCTTACTTTTATGTAGAAAAAATTGTTAAAAATATCTGGCTAATGGGAAACGTTATTTATTGGTTCCCCTAGTCGATATGATTAAAAAATGGGGAATGTGAGAGATTTCTGAGCTGATGTCCCCAAGTTTCACTCGTCAACTAGTTTCAAGCCCTACTCCAAGTCTTTCCATCAGGACCTAAGGGATTACTCCCTGTTACCGCGTGAAGAACCATGTTCTCAAGTGAGTATAAAGATAGATCAAGTATAGATAAATGTATTCAGCACTTCATCGGTCTGTTCTTTTGCTACATGTAATTAGCCTCAGTCGGGCGTCATGAGTTCAACCGGGGGAGGAGGGACGCCTGTAGCCACACTTTCCTCATGGCCACTCCCTCGCTTAGGGGGTAACTGCCCGACTGTGGCCACGCCCTATTTTTTAATCATATCGACTAGGAGAACCAATAAATAACGTTTTTCCCACTAGGCAGATATTTTGAAAAAAGAAATTCTACATAAAAGTAAAAAAACAAAAAACTCCAATATAAATGCATTCTGGATAGGCACAGATACTATCAGTGCTCCCACATATCCGTCGGTCGCAGCACGCCCCTTTCCGTAGCGGGTTAAGGACGTACCCTATAGTGAAGTATGTCACCAAGGGGTAACCCTGGTGGGTGAGGGCTTTTTAAAGAGAAATTCTTCAGTAGACCTCAGTCAGTGAAAGATTCTTGAAACATGTCAACAATAATGATAGCATTTCATAGCATATAAGTCAGTCAGCATGTTTGATAGTTAGCAAGTGAGGTTTATGTTTGAGCAGATGAGACTCCATATGTTATTCTGCCTAGGAGTTGACCGTAAGATAACCTGTGCAATTTCGGCTGTGATCAGCGAGTCAAAGTTAAAGAAAGCATCCTTTTGAATTCTAGTGTTGTGAGCATTTCTGAATGCAAAATGAAACAATATATCCCTTTATATCCTCACAAGTGAAATGTTAACATGTGAAACTATTTCCCAGTGCCTGCCCACCACAGGTATCGCGCAATAGTAAGTCAGAAGTGGTGTGGTACACCTCAGACTAAGAAGGCTCCAGTCCAACCCCTGCTTCCGGGCCACGGTCCGCACCTAGAACATGTTTCGATGCCCGCCCTCCGGCACAGCACCTAAACATCCCCAGAAGCCTTCAGGCTCCTTCGAACAGCCGTTCTAAAACAGTTACCGAGCCGAAACCTTCGTGATCAAAGTCAGAGACAGGCTCTGCCCCACCCGCTTCGACGCCAAAAACATCTTCGAAACCGAAATACGCGGCATCCAAAGCCCTGGCACCCAAAACGCCTGCACTGAAGCATTCTGCACCAAAACAACCAGATGTGCGGATTCCATCCACAGAGCAACATTTCGATGCCCTCCCCCCAACTCCTCCTCCCCAACCCGGATCCGAAACTGCTTTAGCTATATATTCACCCAACAACTGGACATATTACCACAAAGGTGACCATAAAATGCAAAGCTGAGACAGAAGAGGTCTACCACATTCTTTTAAACAGGAAAATGTCAGTACTAATCATTCTCCTCCTCCTCTTCCATCACCCCCTTCCTCTGCCATCCCCCCTTCTCCTCAGTTTCCACCATTACTAATTTCACCTGAGCAATCACCACTACATACACCTGAAGATCAAGATGATGGGGATAAGGCTGGAGACAATTAACCAATACCCGCAGACCCCTGGACAGATTACAGCACCAATTCCCCCACAGGGAATGATCGTGATTTGTACCCTATCAAGCGTTCTCCACTGGACGACAGTGTAGGATACATAGAACTGTTGGATAGAGCTGCTAACTACCAAGAGGTTCAGCTGCATAAGGAGTCCATGGAAGAGGATATCCTTTTCGAGACTCTTAGTAGTAGTCACTAAAGTCCTCGCACACACTCCCTATGCTCAATGGTATGATCAGATACTTTTAATGATCTCATCAGGGCACGTATTCTCACCCTAGGGTAGGCACAAAATAGAACCCGGCACCATCAGACCCAGCATACAGAAGGGGACAGTTACCATTGGGCTCCTTAGTAGTTTCCAACGCACGTAAAAGGGCTAATTCACAAACAGGACATGCTCCACCCCCAGACAAAGAATCTAAGTTGCTAGATGCTTAGGGCAAAAGAGTAGCCTTCCAGACTGAGAACTCTTGGCGCATCTCCAATACACAAGCACTGGTAGGTAGGTATGACAAGGCGCATTGGGATGAAATGGAGCAGTTGCGCCAATTTCTACCTGATGAGCACAAGTCGAAGGCGCAAGACCTAGTGCGGGAGGGACAGCTCATTTCTAATAATTCTATCAGGTGCTCCCTAGATGCTGCAGACACTGCAGCCAGTTGCACAGGTTGAAGGGGTAACAAGATCACAAGCCCTTACTAGCCAGTTTAATGAGCTTCCAATCTGTTTGCGCTTCAGCCCTCAGCAGGGGGACACCCCTCACCCCCTTGTTTAAGTAGAGAATAGAAGAGTTGTGCTGGGGCTTGAAGATTTAAATGTTCCTTCTTTGGAATAATTCCAATAAAATAATTTAAAAAAAATATTTTTCCAAAGAAGGAACATTTAAATCTTCAAGCCCCAGCAAGACACTGCAGCCAGAGCTGTCAGCTCCAGCATCATTTTAAGGCAACACGCCTGGTTAAGTATTTCAAGATTCAAATTAGAGGTTCAAACTTCTATCCTGAACACACTATTTGGCAAGGAACACCTTTGTGGCCCTGTGGTAGATTCCTCACTAGAAAAAATGAAGGGCCAAAATGGCCAAATCTATGGGAGCCCTTCATTTAACCCCAAGACTGGGTTACTTTTGGCACTCCTTCTACCGCAGAGGGTCTAAACATACCTCCTCAGATACTGGCACCTCCACACCTACAAATGCAACAATTAACCCTCTGCCTCTAAGGGTTACTTCAGAGGGGGTTACAGAGGCAACAGTGGCAACTGTAGAGGCTCCAATACACGTGCCTCCCCCTCCAACACCAAACAGTGACTTGACTACAACCCCTCCCTCCCAAACCCCCCCCCCCCCCCCAACCACCCCCCCTGACCATTTAACACCTGTCGGGGGGCGTCATTCACATTTCCTACCTGTCTGGCAATCCATAACTACAGACAAATGGATAATGGAAATTATCCCTTCTGGTTATTGCTTGGAGTTGACCAACAAGCCTCCAAACATTCCTCAACGTTCACACAAACTGTCACCAGATCACTTACACCTCCTCAAACAAGAGGTTCAGTCTCTCTTTTTTAAAAGGGGCTATAGAGTTTGTGCCACTACAATACCACGGGTCAGGCTTATACTCCTCTTTCTCATACTCAAAGTACAGTTCTCTCAGGCCAATCTTGGACCTCAGAGAATTACATCTTTATATACAGTCAGACCATTTTCATATGGTAACACTTCAACAAGTGCTCCCACTCCTGCAAAAGAGCAACATTCTCTCTACTCTAGACTTAAGACGCCTATTTTCATATCCCAATACATCCAGTTCATCGCATATTTCTCAGATTTGTGGTAGCGGACCAACATTACCAGTTAAAGGTACTCCCCTTCGGAGTCACCAATGCGTCTTTACAAAATGTCTGGCATTATTCACTGCTCATCTAAGAAGACAGCACATTCATGTCTTCCTCTACTTGGACCACTGGCTCATCAAAGCCAGTACATATCCAAAGTGTCTCCAACACACTCACAGTACACTACAGTTACTGCACCAACTGGCGTTCGCAGTCGGTGTGTTGAAATCGTATCTCCAACCTTCCAACACTCCACATTACCTAGGAGCCACTTTAGATGCTCAAAAGGCTCTGGCCTTTACCAATGCAGCCAGAATTTCCAACATTCAGGAGCTAGTTCACCAGTCTCAGACCAATCACTCGCTTCCAGCTCAAGTGTATATGCAACTCCTGGGAATTATGGTATTTTGTGTGAGAAGTTAGCCTGGCATATGATGTCCACTAGTTCTAGTGGGCACCTTGCACCAGTCTAATCGACCCTTATTGATGGTGGTTGTAAAGTCAACCTTATAGAAAGGTATCCTAGTGGTAGCATGGACCAGCAGTCATCAGGCTAAGATTTCGGAGAGGTTATTAAGCAAGTTGTTTTACCAATTATAATCCCTTGAGTACCAAATAAAAGGACACCACACAAGGTATATATCAAATATATATGTATTTATTCTAAACAAAACCCCTCTGCAATCTTTGAGGTCAGAGGTAAAGGTACAATACAAGTTACTCAATTACTATACGATAAGTTGCACAGTATACGTTATGCCCTAGGGGCCTCACAAACCACATACTAAAATAGTGGTATAAGAACCACAAGAGAATTAGAAAGCAAGCCTGGGGCCTGTGGAATCGCTGGGGCGACTCTAAACAACCAAAGGTTTGGAAGTAGGAGGCCCACAGGAGACACGTGCAGTGTCTAAACACAGCCGTGGGTTACCATTGACTTTCTATGGGAAACTAATAAGTTACAAATATACCATTTAAGAACACTTCCGGATGAACTATGATGGAACCCTTTTAAACTAGGACACTTCGAGAGTCAAGACCCACGGGAGCACCGGAGTACTAGTGTTACCTCACCCAGGGAAGCCGGGTGCATAGGTGTCTTTTCAAGTTTGTCTCTTCAGCCACTAGGACCAGGAGACGACGACCAGGAGCTGGATTCGAGCTGTCCCACGAAGTATCTAGTTGACTGTGGTGTCGGTATCCGGACTGGACCTAACAAGCCTTGGCAAACGCAACCCACACAGGATGTCGAGATTGGCTTCGGAGCAGACCAGCAAGGCTTGAGGAACTTCTCCTTTGTAGGAAAGTTGGAGCAAGCCTGGAGCAACCAGGAAAGCAAGTTAGATTCAAAATGGAGTCTTCCAGGGGCTCACTAGCCAACTGACTAGAAACTGGGAAGACTCGTCGAGCTGAAATGCAAAAGCGGGGCTCACGGGTCACTCGTGGAGTGGGGGCCTCTGATCTTCGGTGCAAATGGTGCTCAGGTCCGGGGCTTCAAGCACCTCAATGCACAACTTCGAGATGCCTCGGGAAGTGAGTGCAGCTTGCAAAATGCAGGATGTCCAGGAGTTCCGGTCCCACGTCTCTCGTTTCCGCCACGGGTCTCAGCTTTGCTGTGAGCGAAGGTCCGGGTCAGATGTCTGGAAGTCCGTGTCTTGTGTCGCAGATTCTTCCGGATCCGGTGGGAGCTTTGAAAATGCAGACAGGCAAAGTTGCTGTTGGTGCCTGTTTAATCAGGGTGATTCTCCTTGACCACAAGGGAGATGTCTTCCGTCTTCCAGTCAAAATGGAATGTCGAAGGTCCAGGATTTATGTTTCGAAGTTTCGTCCAGGGTAATCTAAAGTCCTAGTGACTGGGCTCTTATACTTGTACTAAGTTTAGGGGCTGGACTACCCTTTAGGTCCCTTCTATGGGTGGACCTGGGAAGGGGGTGGTTACACCCCTTTCCCTCTGTCCAGTTTCGCGCCAGAGCTGGGGGAGGGTGCCTCAACAACCGGTTTGAACTGGGAAATGCATGGAGCACCTAGTGTGCCCCAGGCAGTGTCTAGAAAGCATTCACTGAATGCAGCCCTCCCTGCCCCAATAAACAAAAGCCTGTCTGGGTAGGTGCTGGCACCTCCCTGGACAGGAAACCTATTGTCCAGGCCTCCCCTGCCGGATTTTCGTACAGCAGCAGGATGTCAGACTCGTGTGTGTGGCAGCAGCAGCATCCATTTTGTGATGCTGAGGCTCTGTTTAACTTTAACCGGGTAAACCAGTAACTACAGAAGGGTGGAATGCTACCCCCACTGCCAGGACTGGTGGGGCGTAGTATTCCGAAGTGTTTGACACCTTACACGACATGTTTTTATAAAGCCAAACCAAAATTAGCATTAACCGTGAGGATTATCTATATATTCATATGCAGACGACACGCAGATTGTGTTCTCTTTGTCCAACAGCAGGGTTCAGGACACTTCTGCCCTTAAAATCGGTCTTTCTCGTGTTGCAGCTTGGATGCAAACGCATCTGTTAAAGCTCAACGGAGATAAGACCGAGGTGATCATACTTGGCAAACAAAAAGATCTATGGGGTTCAAGACACTGGCCCAGTGATATGGGCCCACTGCCTACCCCTGTGCCTGTTGCTCGCAACCTCGGTGTCCTGATTGACGACAAACTCTCGATGAGGCAGCAGGCAACTAAGGTCGCTGCAATCTGTTTTAACACTCTTCGTTGGTTGCAGAAGATCATATGGATGTTGCCCGAGTCCACTCGTAGAACTGTCGTACAGGCCCTTGTGATGTCTCCTATCGACTACGGTAATGTGCTTTATCTAGGAGCAGATAAAGCCACAATCAATAAACTCCAGGTTGTACAGAACTCAGCTGCCTGCCTGCTGCGCAATGTCCCTCGAAGAATGTCTGCAACGCAAGCTCTACGTGACCTTCATTGGTTAAAAATTTCGGATCGTGTGGCCTTTAAAACTTTATGCCTTCTTTTTAAGATTCGTCAAGGTTCTGCTCCTATTTACTTGCAGAATCTTGCTCAGCCATATCAGCCTGGCCGCCTTCTGAGGTCATCTAACAGTGGCAATCTTGCGATTCCTAGAATCCGATTGGCAAAAATGGGAGGCCGTTCATTTGCATATCTTGGACCTAAGATGTGGAACGCTCTCCCGTTGGCGCTAAAAATAGAAACGAGTCTTCTCGCTTTCCGTAAAAAACTGAAAACTCTTCTGTTTTAAATCTTTCGGTCTTGTCTCCCCTCTCTGCAGTTGCCTGTTTTCTTCTCTAGTCTGTCCCTGGCGCCGGGAAACCCATTGCGAGTAGCTGTGCGCAATACAAGTGCAATAAAATAAAATAAAATAATAAATTATAATGCACTTAAGAGTATATGGTATGGCTATATCATAGAACAGCAATAAGGAGATTGTTCCGAAAGCTGCAGAGGGGCTCAGCTCATGCTAGGGCACCCTCTCACATAAAACCAAGCACTCTGCCTCCAGAATTGTTAAGGCCTGCCATAGGAGTGACTTATAGGTGTATATGTAAATATATGTAAATATAGATATACTATATCTAAGTAAGGGGTGATTACACCACCTTACCCAGACTGTGTGAACAGACCTGTGGAGTCAGTTTGGAAGGCAAACCAGGGGTGGCACAATACATGATGCAGCCCCTGGTAGGCCTAGGGTGCACCTATGCCCTGGGTACCTGTGGGACACTATACAGGGGCTCACAAGGGTGACCCAGTAACCAATCTGGTATGTACCTAAAGTAAATGGTATCAATTTAGATAGAGAACAGCTGGGCTGTGGGCCTGATTAGCAGGGCCACAGCCACACTAAAGTCGAAAAACCAGAGAATCACAGCAAAAAGTGGGGGAACCATAGGAAGCAGACGCTACTCTCCAACATCTTGGATCATGAACTTTCCCCATGCCAGGCTTCATATGCGTCCCCTTCAAAAATGCTTAGTGAGTCAGTGGAACCAATTGAAGGGTCTGTTAACCAATCTAGTGTTGGTAAGCGGCCTTACACATCGCTCTCTGCAGTGGTGGAACACACAAAATGTATCACAAAAGGACGGCCCTTCATAGACCCAGTTCCACAGATAATGCTAACTGCGGACTCGTCTGTCTCTGGCTGGGGGCCTCTTCTTCAGCACCACACAGTGCAAGGCCTGTGGAGTCAATAGCAGAAATCTCTCCACATAAACCATCTAGAGCTGCTAGCTGTCTTTCTAGCGCTCCAAAGCATTTCAGACGCACCTGGTCAGCAAAGCTGTCTTAGTTCGTACCACCGAAAAAATCTTACTCTGTAAAATGAATCTCGAAACCTCCTTGCTCGAAGAAGCGCCTTGAAATGTCAATGTCAAAAGGTAAACTCCAATGTCTTTCAATTCAGAAATGGTTTATTTTGAAACAACTTCATTAATGTTGTATTAAATCAAATAATGTGGAATTTCAACACAATTCACTGCTTAGTTTCAATTCACAAAAGCTGTGTATTTACTCGTCTTTCATAAATGCATCCCCTATGTATTTCGAGCGTTGCTCTTCATCAGGGGGAATGTCTAAAAAGAAAAAACAGAATACAGGGGATCTAGCACTAGATGGGAGCATTAATGTCACCATGAACAAATAATAGTGATGTTGAGGATCTTGAGCTCAAAACGTGCCAAGTGGTTTAAAAAACGTTCTACTTCCGATATTAAAGGTGGAGCGTTGTAGCGACAGCGGTCTAAAAAGTACTCTGTGGTGCATGCGAGTGCTCGCGAAAACCCCTCAAAACACTCACTATGAGAATAGTGGGATGAAAATTCAAACGCTGCGTGAAGTTAAAATAAAGAAAGAGCAAGCAAATGTGGAAATCGCCAAATAGGCTAACGTCAAAGGGTGCTGGTACCAATCGAATAAACAACGTGGTGAAAAAAATGTGTTTGTGAAACGTCCCGGTGATGCGGATCAAACAGCTCACAGCGTGAATCCCTGTGAATGAGAAAGCATCCAATGGCATTCAAACACCGATGGTGATGGTGCGGATAAAAGGCTTACCGCATAGTCTGAATGAACGTCCTAGATAGGCAAAGCGTGTTCTGCAGGAGATCCAACAACATGACCGCTAGGTATTGCATACAAAAACGGGGGTGGGGGGGGGGGGGGCCGGGGGGGGAGAAGACACACTCTCTAATTGGCCCAAGATATTTGGAGGTGGGCCATTCACATCAAAATCTATCTATCGGAACACCTCCCAGGAGTGAACAATCAGATTGCTGATTTACTCAGCAGACATAGACAGCAAAAACATGAATGGGAACTTCACCCACAAGTTGTCCACCAATACTTTCAAAGTTGGGGAGTTGCTCAAATAGATCTTTTTGCCACACACCAAAACGCAAAATGCCCAAACTGTGCCTCCAGGTACCCACACCCGCTCTCCAAAGTCGATGAACTGGTCAGGGATATTTGCCTACGCCTTTCTGCCTCTCCCATTCATTCCTTTAGTGGTTCAAAAACTTAGGCTAACATCCCTCACACTGATCCTAGTAGCTCCTACATGGGCCTGTCAACCATGGTTCACAACCCTGTTGGAGCCGTCACTAGTTGCACATCAAAAGCTGCACCTCACATCCAGACTCCTCACACAGAGCCATGGAGAACTCAGACACCCAGATCCCAAACAACTGAACCTTGTGATCTGGCTCCTGAAGTCAGTTTGGTTATCTAAATCTCCCACCAGACTGTATGAACATCATCAGAGAGGCCAGAAGGCCTTCTACAAGAGCCAGTTATGTAGCCAAATAGAAGCGTTTTGTTATCTGTTGCAATAACAACATCCATCCTCTTGATGCTTCAATACAAAATACCATTTGTTACCTGTTACACATGCAGCAGTCAGGATTAGCTTACACTTCTATCCGACTACATCTCGCTGCGTATCTACAAAATAGATAACATTGATCGCTTTTCAGAGGGCCAGTAATCAAAGCTTTCATGGAAGGACTCAAGAGTTATACCACCAAGACTTCAGCCTGCTCCAGTGCGGAATCTTAACATAGTCCTCACAAGATTAATGGGCCTGCCTTTTGAACCCATGCGTAAGTGTGAGCCATAGTTTCTCTCCTGGGATACTGCTTTCCTCATTGCAATCACTTCAATGAGGAGAGTGGGTGAACTACAGGCACCAAGCAAAATAAATAAATACCAAAATAAACTATAGAAGAACCCTGTTTCCAACTTCAGAGATAATGTGGTTCTTCGTACTAACCCCAAATTTCTGCTTAAGATAGTATCTGCTTTTCACATCGATCAGTCAGTTGAATTACCAGTATTCTTTCCTCAACCTGATTCTGTGGCAGAACTAGCTCTACACACCTTAGATGTCAGAAGAGCCCTTTTATATTAATTCAAAGAACAACATAATCTCGTAAGACTAAACTTTTCGTCGCTTTTGCACAACCACACAAGGGCAATCCCATATCCAAGTTGGGTATTGCCAGATGGATTGTTAAATGCATTCAAATGTGTTATGCAAAAGCAAAGAGAATTTTAACAATACCCCCTAGAGCGCATTCCACTCGCAAAATAGGGGCTATTATGGCTTTCTTAGGAAACATCCCCATAGTTGATATTTGTAAAGCTACAACATGGTCTACACCGCACACATTCACCAAACACTATTGTGTAGATGTGTTAGCGAGACAATAAGCTAATGTGGGCCAGGCAGTACTTAGAACACTATTTCAGACAACTCCAACAGCTACAGGTTAGCCACCACTTTGGGAGAATACTGCTGTATAATCTATGCAAAGCATGTGATCTACAGCTCACATGCCTCTAACGAATAATGTTACCTAGCTAGTAAGTATCAGTTCTAGGCATGTAGAGCTGTAGATTCACATGCGCCCACCCGCCTCCCTAGGTACTTGTACCCGTTCTCTCTTACTCTATATACATATGCATGGACATATCTATTCTTTACTTACTAACTCCATTCTCACCCTCCAAGTTGAAAACAATCTAACAATGGAGTCTATGCCCATGCGCACTATCACCGAAAGGAGGAGTCACCTACTTCGTGACTGGAAAGACTTCTTCGAAGAAAAACAACTTGCAAACATCCAGGGCCAACACTAATTGGCAGGAGTATGCAAATCATGCGAATCTACATCTCTACATGCCAAGAACAGATGCTTACTGAGTAAGTAACATTATCCATATATTTTTTTAATCATACGGTGTGGAATGGATTTGTGTGTAGTTGAATAGTGTGGTATGGAGCAGTGTGGTATAGAGTGAAATTATGTTGCATGGAATTATGTGGCATGGTGTGGAGTGTTTTGTTTGGATAGGCATGTGGTATAGAGTGGATTTATGTAGGGTGTATTTATGTGGTATTGAGTAGTGTATAATTAGGTGAAGTTTAATTATGTGGAGTGGTATTATGTGGATTGTAATTATGTTGCATGGTGTGGTTGTATGGATAGCGCTGTATTGAGTGGTGTTGCGTGGAGTGGCATTGCGTAGAGTAGTATCGCATGGAGTGACGTAAAGTGGAATGCAGTTGTGTAGAATTGTGTGGAGTGCAGTTGGTTAAAGTGGTGTTGCATAGCGCAGAGTGACATTGTGTGGAGAAGAGTGGGGTTGTGTGGAGTGGGGTTGTGTGGAGTGGGGTGGCGCAGAGTGGGCTTGTGTGGAGTGGGGTGGCGCAGAGTGGAGTGCAGTTGTGGTGAGTGGGGTGGCGCAAAGTGGAGTGCAGTTGTGGTGAGTGGGGTGGCGCAGAGTGGAGTGCAGTTGTGGTGAGTGGGGTGGCGCAGAGTGGAGTGCAGTTGTGGTGAGTGGGGTGGCGCAGAGTGGAGTGCAGTTGTGGTGGGTGGGGTGGCCCAGAGTGGAGTGTCGTTGTGGTGAGTGGGGTGGCGTAGAGTGGAGTGCCGTTGTGGTGAGTGGGGTGGCGTAGAGTAGCTTTTCATGGATTGGCATTGTATTTTGTGGTGTTGCATGTAGTGGCATTGCGTAGAGCTGTGTTGCATGGAGTGGTGTGAGTGCAGTTGCATGGAGTAAAGCAAAGTGGAGTGGAGTAAAGCAGAGTGAAGTGGAGTAAAGCAGAGTAGCGAAACGTGGCGTAAAACAGTGGTGTTCGGTGAAGTGGTGTGGAGTAAAGCAGAGGAGTAAAGTAGAGTGGTGTGGAGTAAAGCGGAGTGGTGCAGAGCGGAGCGGCGTACAGTTGCGTAGAGTGAAGTGGAGTTGTATGGCGTACAGTTGCGTAGAGTGAAGTGGAGTTGTATGGGGTACAGTTGCGTAGAGTGAAGTGGAGTTGTATGGGGTACAGTTGCGTAGTGAAGTGGAGTTGGATGGAGTACCGTTGCGCAAAGTATATTTCCGTTAGTGAAACAATTGCCTTGAAAGGAAATTTCTGATTCAGGCTGGGGGGGGGGGGGGGGGGGGTTGTTGACACCGGTGGTTCACTTCATCTCCGGACGAAGGCAACGGGTGCAGTAGTGGCTTCAGGTACCGGGGTTTGGTGGTTGGTGGTTACAGCAGCCTCAGAATCTTTCCTTTTGGAGTTCCTGCAGGGTGTAGGGGGAACAGGTCAGTTCATGGTAGGGCCTTATCGGGGTTCTTGAGTCACAGCTACAGGACGGGTCAGAACACCACTGCCACCAGAACTTACCTGCAAATTGAGGGACTCTGAGAGGCCAACTCCACACCGAGAATGTCCCTGCGGTGTTTCTTGTCCTTCTTCTGCAAGAACTTTGAGAACGGTGAGAACCTCTAACTCACCTATCCGCTGGACAAAACACCTCTGCACCCGAGCTCCCAAACCCGTGCTCATGTAAACAGACGGTGTCTATGTGGTCCTGACATCCTCAAGATTCAAGCCGAACTCCCCCCTTTCTTACAGGTAGCGTTCGAGACTACAACAGCTGAAAGCACCTCTGAACCCGGACACCACAGACCATATAAACGTGAACTCCTGCTGCTTTCAAGGACCTTGGCACACTCTACCACAAAAGAGAGCATTTGGGATTATGAATTTAAGCTTTATAAGCCAATAAGCGTCATCTGGATTTTCTACACAGTGCACCTCATTTTGGTACGCTACATGAAAGGCGAGCTTCCTACAATAGGGACTTATAAGGGGGTAAGGTCCTTTCAATTGTGGATGCAAATTTTTAGGGAGAGCGCACTGGCACTGGGGCCTGAGCAGTCTGCTCCAGTGCATTTTCAGAGTCTTAAGGATCAGCAATGTAGCAAAAAGTGGGGGAGCGGTGACCATACAAAAAGAGCACTTTCGTACATTTACCAAACATTTTTTTACTAGCTAATATCCGAACTCCAGCAAATATTACAGTATTAGTCTTCTTGAATCCAATGTGTGGAAAGCTATTGCTGCTAAATTGGGTTTAGAAAAAGGGTGGTAATTGAATCTTTTAACAAGAAACTGCTTTAGGCATGAATTATGGATTTGTTCCCTTTGCCACTGTATCTTTGTGTATAATTCATTTGCGTTCCTCAACAAATAAGGCTTTTAACTTGCTAATCCTGCTTAAAGTAACTGTAATCAGAAAAGCTGAAAGTTAAATGTTTGAAAGTTAATTGATGCATAGATTCAAAAGGCTATTTCATCAGGCCTGCAAGAGTATGATTTAAATTCCACTGTAGAGCTGAAACATCATTGTGTGGGTATAATCCTTTAGCCATTTGAAAAATTGTTTAATAACCAGGATTGAAAAGATGTGTTTTTAGTTCATTGCTTTAGTGTACGCTGCTATGGCCAATAAATATATTGTTCATGACGCATAGCTTGGTTTTCTCTACAGTAAGTCCATTTAGGATGACTTTCTTCGGTAAGATCATCCTTTTAAATGATTTCTTACTGGGGCGTGGCCAAGATGGCGGCGGTATAGGATGGGTTTCTTGCAGCTCCTTCCCGCCGCCTTCCAAGATAGTATAGTACTGCCTTTCAAGGCGTCAAATTGCTCGAGGAGTGACTGAATCTCCCCTATAACGACCCGGTTCGGGCCTGACATCTGACCGGAGTGAGCAACGGAGGGCCTCCCCTTGACTGGACCGGGAGACGGCCCCGGCGTCCCTGGTGTGGGAGGCCTCGTCAACGCGGGGCCGAGGCTTGGAGGGAAGCGCTGAGGGTTTGCTGCTGCCTTTCCGTGCCGCATCGTTGGACCCGCCACCCTCAAGTTGCCATCCACTGGTGGCGAGGCACCCCTTGCATGGCCTCCTGAGCTGGCGTAGCCTGGAGACTGGAGACCACGAGAGGGAGACGGACGGGTCCCACATGGCAGGTACTAAAGGGGTCTGCACGCCGGGGGATGCGGGGCGCGGACTTGCTCCCCGCCGGTGGCACTGCCCCGGACACACATCGTTGGGCGCTACACAGACTAGCGACTGGCTGAGGCGGCACGGGTGAGTTGGTCGTCGTTGGCTCGCAATAAGATCTGCACCGGGGCTTACTTTTGTCCTCAGCGAGCCATAACCCCGGGATTGGACGAGACCCTGAGTCGTAGCCGGAGGCGAGCCAAGCGGAAGGGGGTCTGCACGGCGAGACGAGGTAGCCGTACTGGAGCCAAGGAGTGAAGTTGCTGGTGGCCCCGCGACCTAAGACCCACGTGCCGCGTTTATACTTCTCCTGGTCCAGGATCAGAGCGCCTTTTTCGCTGTGTGGACCGGAGGGTTGGGGGCAGCTTGCTGGCATCGGAAGGCCCCCGTGGGGTTTTGCGACAACACCTCGCCCTGCGCTCCGCCGCATAGGGGGCCCCCAGCAGCCGGGGCAAGGTTCAGTACCAATGGGTATTGGTAGAAGCGGCGCCCGTCCTGCCCCCTCAGAACCGGAGCTGTATCCATCCCCTGTACTCGGAGCTGTGCAACAGCTGGGGGCTGCCTGCACCCATACCATACGGGGGCCGGCAAGCTGGACAGGAGAGTCTTGATGCCTCGTCTCCGTCGCCGCTCCCGCGTCACGGTGGACTGTAAGCGCCCTACGACCACGGGCCAACCGCTTCCTATCGCTTCAAGTCGGGATCCCCTCATTGAGACACTGGGGCACTGGGCGGCTCCCCCTGACTGACTGACATCTCATTCTCACCCGCCCAAAGAGAACTGGGGAGTATGTCCAGATCTAGAGGCACGAAGCAGAAAACCCTCAAAGACATCTTTAGCCTGCCGCAGCCTACCCTCAAGATGGCCTCTGCAGCACCAGCCTCTGAATTGGAGGGACTCTCTGGGAACACCGGGGATGAGCCCATTACGAATGGGCGAGGAGGACGACGCTGGAGGTTAAGGCTCTGGACCCGAGATCTCACCATCAGGCTGGCAGCAGCAGGGCAGGAGACGGCGCCCGAGGAGGCCAGGGCCTCGGACATTGCTCGTGACCAGCAGGAGGCTCTGAATGTAGTGGCGGAGGCGCTGGCGGGGGAGGACTCCATCGGCAAGTGATGACTCCACGCAGAGGCTCTGATTTTCTTCCTCTTTAAGCTTCCTTGCTGTCCACTGGGGAGTGGCGGGAGGAGAGGATATCCATGATGACCGTACCTGTTGTCCTGGGACAATGGACTTTTTTCATGGACTACGTATTGTTCGTTTTTTTGGGGCGTTTTATGTTTGGGTTCCCTCGTCCGCCTTCTCTAGTTGCCCTTTGGAGATGCTCATTCCTGTGGCCTGAGAGCCAGTACCCCTTCTTCCTGTTGTACACACTGACTATTTGCACAGGCCACGCTACTCCCCAATTACAGTTCCTTGATGCAGTCTGACCCCATTAATGTCCTCACGCTCAACGTACGTGGCATAAAAAAAAACAATTAAATGTAGGGCCGACCTTCATTTTCTGGAGCATTCCAAGGCGGACATCTGCCTTCTCCAGGAGACCCACCTCCTCGCGAAAGATCACCACAGACTGAGGTCCAAGGCATTCCCCACGCAGTTATTTTCTTCTAACACTTCGAAGTCGGCAGGAGTGGCTATTCTGGTCTCTCGTTCCTTCCTCTGTAGGGTTTTGCAGAAGGAGGCGGAGTTTAAGGTTCGCCTACCAGTTTTCGCTGGGGAATTTGAACTCTGTGGTGGGTTCCATATATGCCCCTAATGAAGGGCAAATCAAATTTCTCCTCAATGCCCTCAGTGAAGCGGCCGCCAGATAGACACTTATTGCTGGGAGGGGATCTTAACATTGTCTTTGATAACGTTGTGGACCGCTCGTGCCAAAGGACGACTCAGGTAGGGGTACTGACACCAATGGGGCAGGCACACCTGCGCGATCTGGGGCTCTTAGATTTATGGCGCCACCTCCATTCGCACACACGCAGCTACACTTGCCCACAAGACATATGCACGCCTAGATTATTTTCTCTGCTCCACCTCACTGCTGACACATGCGATAGATGCGGAGATCCTGACGGCCTCTCTCTCCAATCACTCCCCTGTTCTAGCCACCTTTCAGCTGCCGCGCTCCCCACACCCTCTCAGACATTGGTGCCTGCGTGACACCTTGCTGCACAACCCGACAGTGGTCTGTCAAATCCGGAAGGCTATCACCGATTTCGCCACCCAGTTTGCTAACCCAGACACCTCTTCAGCGACCCAATGGATGGCACTGAAGGCAGTCGTTCGTGGTGAATTTATAGCTAGATCTTCTGCTCAGAACTGGGAGCAGAGCCGTAAGTGAGCGGCTATCACCCAGAAGGGGAGGAGCTTGAACAGCCGCATCAGAGAACGGGCGCTTCCAGAGCCTTGCGGCAGCTGTGTGTGGAAAGGAAGCAATTGGCGGCCCTTGATCAGGACAGGGCAGCGTAAGCGGCTCTCAGGTAGTCTTACTACACCGGAGGGGACAGGTGCGGCCGCCTTCTGGTGAATAAGCTGTGGGAGGTTAGGCAGCACCAGGGAGTTCAGAGTATTCGGTCGCCTTCAGGTGAAGTCATTACTGAGGACGAGGAGATAGCTGAAGCGTTCCGCGACTTTTATGCAGACCTTTACAAGGGGGATTCGCTAGACAATCTTCACAGTGCGGGATATAGCGCGGCAGCACAGGTACCCTCCCTATCCCAAGCACAGGCTGAATACCTACACGGAGCAATCCAGACAGAAGAGGTGGTTTCGGCGATCTCCCGTCTCAAATTAGGCAAGTTACCCAGACCTGATGGTTACACAGCTGTCTTTTACAAAACATTTTGCAACCAAATAGCTCCTGCCCTGACAACCCTATTCGACACATTTGAACAGACAGGTACCATCCTGGGAGAAATGCTTGAGGCGGCAATAGTCCGTGATCCCAAAGCCAGGGAAAGATGAGACCGTGTGTAGCGCCTACAGGCCTATATCGCTCCAAAATGTGGACATTAAGTTGTACACCAGCATCCTAGCGGCCCGTTTGGCATCATACATAGCCAAACTGGTAGAGCCGGATCAGGCCGGTTTTATCCCCACAGAGGCGAACCAGTGACAACACTAAACTCATCTAACACCTATTGGAAAAGGCTTCCCGCACCCAAGGAGAGTACATGCTCCTGGCCTTCAATGCAGAAAAGGCCTTTGACCGGGTGCACTGGCCCTATCTGGAGATGGTTTTGTTAGCTGTCTGGCTCAGTGAGAAATTCCGTAACCGGATTCTGAACTGTTATCGCTCTACCATGGCAACGGTCCGAGTCAATGGCCACACCTCTTCTCAATTCCCCATTGGCAGGGGCACCCAACAAGGGTGCCCCCTATCACTCCTCCTCTTCACGCTCTAGATGGAGCCCCTGGCGCTTAGGGTGTGACGGCAACCCCTCATTACTGGGATTAAATTTGGGGGAGGCACACATACCGTCAGCATTTACGCTGACGATATCCTCCTTTCCCTATCGGATCCCATCACATCTTTGCGCTCCCTCTTCATAGACCTAGACCGCTTTGCACGTGGGTCAGGCTTTAAAATCAACATGGATAAATCCATGGCTCTTAACATCTCCCTTTCCCGCACACCCTCACTTCCCTTCAGGAGGAACATCCAGTTCAATGGACCGCCACCGCGATCCCCTACCTCGGCATTCAACTAGCCCCTACCATTCAAACTACCATTGACTTCCATTATGCCACTGTCCGCACTCTCATTCACTCGGAATTGAATGGATGGAAACACTGCACGATGTCCTGGCTGGGAAGAATAGCAGCTGCCAAGAAGACCATTCTCCCCCAGATCCTTTACCTCTTTCAGACTCTTCCCCTTAGGCCTCTGTTGGGCTGGATCCAACGGACTCATAGGGATTTATCACGCTTCATTTGGCACGGCTGTAAGCCCCGCTTCCGACACCAGATAGCAACTCTCCTACCTGAAAAGGGAGGAGTGGGGGTGCCAGACCTCCAACTGTACTTTCACGCTGTCCAGCTTTGATATCTTGTGGAGTGGCAGCGGCTAGAGTCAGAGAAACACTGGCTGTTTCAGGATCAGGCTGTGGCAGGCAGACCACTACAGGGTGTTCCCTTTCTCCGTAGGCAACACTGCCCGCCTAATCTGTATGCCTCATACATTAGGAGCACTATCATGGACTCCTGGGATCACATCAATGTCACCACTCAACTGACCTCTTTCCCTTCGCCCCTTACACCGATATTTGACAATCCAGATTTCCATCCGGACACTGACACCACTGACACCAGATCCTTTCAGGCCTGGCGTGCCTCCCCCTGTAGGTCCCTAGGTCATCTCTTTGATTTGGATGGCATTATTGCCTTCCCCCAACTCAGGGAACACTATGGTCTCTTGGAGACTGAACGTATATCATACCTCCAAATTCGGCACTGTTCTTTACATCCACAGGTCAAACCGCAAGCACAGCGTCTACTGACCCCGTACGAGAAATGGCTAGCAACACGGACCTCCGTCATTTCCGATCTATGCTTCTAGCCAATGCCACATATACATGTAATGTGGGTCGCTCGCTTTGGGAACGAGACTTTGGGAGATCCTTAAGCCACAAGGAATGGGAAGGCATATACCATAGGGCCAGACACTCTGCCTACCACATGGGACTCACGGAGACTTTGACAAAGGTTGCCACGTATTGGTACTATACACCAAAGCGACTGCATCACTTTGACCCCTGGATCAACGATCTTTGTTGGTGGGAGTGCGGGGAGGTGGGTACACTGAAACACATACTCTGGAGCTGCCCCTGCATGCACCCTTACTGGCCCCAAGTCCTTGACGAGATTGACTTGCACCTCGAGACGCAGCTCCCGCGTTTCCCTTCATATATCCTCCTGGGGCTACCCAATACACTAATATACCCACTCAAATCCCGGAGGGGTAGACTGAATAGGATTGCCCTGGGGGCTGCCATACAGATTATCTTGATACACTGGCTCACCACTCGGCTTCCTACACATACTGGCTGGCTCCAGAGACTTTGGTTGGTGCTGGGTATGGAGAAACTCACTCTTCCGCTGGCCGGTAGAGGGTCAGAATTTCCCGAACTGTGGCGGCCCTTCCTCACGCTATTGGTGTCTGAATTCCAGGAATTGACGTGTCCGTGGTACCTGTGATTGCTTCGCCTCCCGGAAACACAAATTCCAGATAGCGATTCCACAAAAACTCGTAAGCGGCAACGCTAATCACTGAGCTCTTTCCTTTGTCCCCCTCCTTCCTTTGTCCCCCTCCTTCCTTTTTTCTCCCCTTATTTTCCTTTCTCTCTGTTAGTTCGAGGTATTCGAGGGGTGGGGAGGGGGGAAAGGGTGTGGGGGGGTTTATATTCTTCTTTTTGCCTATTGTTTCGGCCTGCTCCATGCTGTTTACCTATGGTAATGATAGGCAACGCGACTTCATTGTCTCCTCTATGCTGTTTCTAAGGAGCTGAGGGCTTTAGGCTTTTGTATGCTCATAAATCATTCAATAAAAAGATTTAAACCATAAATGATTTCTGCGCAGCTGTTAATACATTGTGTCCATTTTGCTTCATTACACTTTCAAAGCATGTAGGGCTTTCTCGCTTCCTAAATAACATGCGGACACTTTTTGGGTAACTGGAATTCTAATAAACGAGGGGCACATTGCCAAAGTCAATAGTTTTGGGTTTGGGTGATAAATTGGTTCCCATTCCCCTGTCAGCATATCCTTCAATACTTGTAATTTTAATACTTTACTCTTGAATAGATTTATTAAGTGCGAGAGCGATGTTTAGCTAGATCACTGTGATGTAATTTGAGTCTGTTTCATTTTGGATCTATTAAACTTATACAGGACCATTGTGATTAGTGCAGCTGGGTGAAAGTAGATGCTTAGATCCTTTGACACGTGTCAAGTCCATTCCCTCCAGATTGTGGGTCCTGATGTCTGGAAGCTTTGCATTTTTTGTTTTTGTTGCAGAGATCTATTCTTGGAACTCCCCATGTTTAAAATATGTGCAACTATGGACGGTTTTAGTTCCCGTTTGTGACGGGTCCCCAGCCATCTGCTTTAATAGTGTTCTTGCATATTTTCTTCTGGTCGGACATGATAGACTAAAGGAGTAATGTGTTTTCTCTGGCTAGGCTTGGATATTTAGAACGAGTTTTGGTAGCAGAGTTTCTCCTTGTTTGTTTACATGGAACACTATTGTTATATTATCTGTCTTTTATTATTAAATCTTTCTAAATTTGACATTGAAATGCCTCTAATAGCAGAAAAGGCACCAACAGTTCTAGGTACTGAAGGTTTTACTGACTCTTTTGGAGACCATTGTATTCTGTTACTCAAATGATTGAAATGTGCTCTCCACTTTTAGGTGACGCATCTGTTGTGATTTTACCTGTTGATACTGAAATGTCTTCCATTTGATATATTGTCAACATTCCACCTATACAACTTAATTTGGCCACTTACTTTGGCCATAGCAAACATTAGATCCTCTAACCCCCCTTTCACTTTAAGCTGTTCAAATGCTCCTATACTGTTCGCAACCATCTCGAGGCTACAAAATCAGATGCCCCTACAGATCCATGCCCCCCTAATCTTCACCCTGTCTCAGGGACTGGTGCAGTTCAGTTATCTGAACTGCTATACAGGATTATGGTCACATTGCATTTCCCTTCAACCTGGAGGAAAACATCAGTACTTGCCTTACTTAAAAACGCTCCCTTGACCCCCTGGATGTGAAAAGGTATTGGCCCATCTCTCATCTTCCTCTGCCGGCCAAGAACCTTGAACGCATTTAACACGGATCTCATGGCTTTCATTGACAAACACCACCTCCTAGATAGCTCTCAGTACAGGTTCAGGCCAAGTCACTGTACCAAATCAGCCCTAGTGACTGATATGGAAGAAATCAAGTCCTTCGTAGACAAGGGTGGTAATACGGCTTAGATTCTTTTGGAACTGTCAACCGCGGTTGATATGGTCAACCCCTCTTTGTTGATCGACTGGCTAGAGTCCATGGGTATCTGCGATTCCGCCCTTTCCCTTCTAAGGCCTTTCCTGACTTATAGAGACCAAGTGGTATCTCTGGACGATTTTACATCTGGCCCTTTCTCCCTCCCATTTGTGATCCCTCAGAGATAATCTTTAAGCCCTACCCTCTGATATCTATGTTACTCCATTAGCAAACTGGATTAGATCATTTGTTTTTTCTGTGATCTCCTATGCCGACAACACGGACATCTTGGGTTCACACTTCGAAGTGGTGGGCAACAAGTTTAACAACTGCATAAAACAAATTGCTATCTGGATGAGGGATAATTGCCTCAAGTTAAATTCAGACAAGACTGAGGTACTTCTATGCGTCAAGAATACATCTTTTTGGTCTCCTTCCTGGTGGCCTTAAAACCTTGGTTCGCTCCCCTGTCCACTAAATAAAGCCCAAAACGTCTGTGTCCTTTAACAGAAAACTATCTTTTTCAGACAAAATAAATCTGCTTACTTCATCCTGTTACTTCCTGCTGAGAATCTTGAAGAATATTGTTCTGTTTATTCCGCTAGAGCTCCAGTAACCTGTTATTATTGACTTAGTCATCTCTAGGATAGACCATTGCAATGCTCTTTACTTGGGTATCCAACAACGTCTGTTGAAGAAACTTCAGATTCTCCAGAATGCCTCTGCTTGTTTCCTCATGAAGAATCGGATATTCAGCTCGGTCTCTCAAGCCATAATTAACCTTCATTGGCTTCTAATTCGCGAACGTGTCAATTTTAAAGTTATTTAGCGCCGGGACACTCCAGGGAGTAGCTGTACGCTTTATAAGTACCCAGTAACATAGTAACATGGTTCATAAAGCTCTTCACAAGGCCAGCCCTGAACACTTCGGAAAAACTTGCCAATAGGACACTCCCAATCGCACGCTTCGATCTTATGCTGCCAAAATGATGGCCATCCTCAGATTCAATAAGGTCTGTTCAGGTGGGAGATGTTTTTCCTTCTCCACATATAAATTGTGGAATTCTTTACCCCTTTAAACTTAGACCTCAATCAGATCTACTAGAATTTGGGAAACAGCTAAAAACCGGTCTCTTTCCCTCGCTTAAGGCTCCTTTACTGGGCTTGTTTGACGCTAGCATCAAGATACTATCGGGCAATCACACACTCTTTTACTTATTTGCTGGTTCATGTGAAGACTAGTATTGGGGATGAAATGGATGTAGGATGCCATCGTCCCAACAACTTCATCAGTGTTTTCACTGTCACACATACGTCTGGTAAAGGACAATTTTATAATGCAGTGCTAAATCTGTTACTTGTTGTTTTGCTGATGCTATTTCTGCATTCAGATTTTCTCCAAAGAAAGTTTTTATTTTGCGTGGGGGTTGTGAAGTTTTTTTTTCTCCAGGTACACAGTGAACCCAAGTTGAGTTCATTAGAACTACTACCTTTTCTACACTTTCTTGTGTAAAGCGGCATCCCTTAACCAGCCAATCATTAAGTTATAGTTATACAGTTATACATCATTTATTTACTTTGCGTCTCTTGTACGCTGGCACCACCACCAGTCATTGTGTAAACCTTCTTGGAGCTGATTTTGTTCCATAAGTAGTTATTTGAACTAGTGTTAATTCTAATGTTGTTGGCATGTGCAGCTGTACATATGCATGCTCTGCTTACTCCTGCTATCTAGCATTGGGCCCAGGGGTTTGCAACTTTTTTCTTTGAAGAAGTTAGTTACAAGAACTTTTGTGAATTTATCTTTTGGTTCACAGTGCAACAGTACACTGGCTCCATCTCAGATTTTCAGGCTTAGACACTCAGGGGCGCTGCTTCTAGGTTGCCTTGTTAACACACAGTGCATTCTATTTTATCAGGGCCCTCTATGTTCCAATGGCTACCCCTTCCTTCCCTGCAACGAAAATATTGTTACTGCTTCAAGGCAAGCTTCTACTTGCTCCGCCGGGAATTCGGACAGCACCTGGGGCACTTTGGCACATGGTGGTCTTAAGTTGCTATCTCTACCCAATCTTGGCTGTGATTCTTCAAAAAGTCAAGTCTGGCAGCATTATGGAACATACTCTATTCCGCTTCTGCCCTAAGTGTTATGCAAAATGGAAAGACCATCATTTGGTGTGCAATCTTTGCCTCCCCCCAGAACACGTTGACATCCTGCAAAACATTGGAATTAGGAGGCGCAGAATTTAATTTCAAAGCAGATGTTTTTATGCTGAAGTGTCTCGCATGCCCGCTTACAGATGACTCCTACTCGAAAGATGGCCTGAGTTTTCTGGCAGTTTTTGATAGCAGTCTGTTTGGGCAATTAGCAAGAAAGGTCAAGCTCTGAAATGTTAGATAACTGTGAAATTACAGCTATCCTGTTTTATCCTACGGGCCATGGAATGGAGGATAGGCCTCTTAAATTGTGTATCAGAATTTCTTTCCTTTTCAGATGATTTCAGTTGTGTTTGGAAAAAGGCTCATGTGTAATGTATCAAGTCAACCATGATAGATCAAGGTTGTGAAGGGTTTTTTAAAATTATTTCTAATTAGTTAATATGTAATGTATTATTAATGGCCCAGTTTTGCCTAGTTCCATGTCATCAATATGGATTTTAAATTGCGAAAATTGAGTACAAACAAAATTATAGCTATCTTTCTTAAATTCCTACCAAGTTGTCGCTTTATGCTTTTTTGCCCAAAGTTCTCATGACCGAAATAGTTATTTAGTAAAGCGAAAGGACAACCCAATAAACCTTTACGAGCATGGGTAAGCACTGAATAAAGGTTAGTGACTTAACTTTCTTTTTGTTTGTTTCTCAATGCTAAGTTCTTGGATTTCCATTCTTAACATCACGTGGTATTATTATTTTGTACAGCCCTAATTCAATTGTATAAAACGGGCCCTTTTCCTTAGCTGCTGCCTGATTAATGTCTAGATATAGGTGAGTTTTCAGAACTGTTTAGTCCAACTGATGTTTTCTGTATATTAACTCGCTCTCTGGTTGACTGTATATCTGGTATTATTTCACTTACAGACAGCATCCTACATTTCATTTGTGTCAATGACTTTTTGTAACTAATTATTCTAAGTGAGTTTATTTTGCATTTGATTCATCTTGGAATCGTTTTAACTTTAGTTGTCTGTGTGTATATAGATTACACTTCAAACACATTTGCACTTTTCAGTTTTTCCTCTCACATGTTTGATTGTCACCATTGGTGCTCGGGCATTAAAAGCTGGTATATAGGTGTACAGATGTATTTATTACTTTTTTTGTGGATCTTTTATCTATATGAGGGTTCATCTATGTAATTCCTATTTACTATGATATACCTGATATGGTCTCTTGGATTAGCGGCATTAGAGACTGTAATATCTACAATCAGTCTGTCTGTTCCTGTATGAATCTCCTGAATCTTCACCATTCTGTTAATTGATCTTCATGGTAAGACATTGATTCTAATTGAAAGAACTTTTACGGACATTGATCTTAGTTTTCCTATTTGGAGATTGAAATTGATTTGGGAAGGTTAATGTCCCATGGAAAATATGCTGATTTGAACCACTTGATCAAATACATATAATTATAATGATTAACTCAATTTTTTGTGTGCCTATTCTTTATGATTAAGTGCTTCATAATATTTAACCTCTGGTTTGATCTTGCTTGGACAGCTAGTTGTCTTAAATCTCTTTGTTGAACGTTCTCTTGTAAACGGTTCCCTGCTAGTCCCTTTCCTTTACTCATAGAAATAGTTATTTAACAAATGTTTTAAATATACTAGTGAGACACGGGCAAATGAAATTAACTCCATTTAAGGCATGTCTGATATGGATATTGCTAGAAGGGTGTTTTTTGTTTTTAGTCGTGTTTGTTTTTATATCTTTTTTGAGTGATTTTTTTACTCTCAACTTGCTTTCCTGACTTGTAATTATTGTATTGGTGTGGTCACTTAGTTGTCTCTTAAACTTCTTATTAAATAGTACGCTTTCACCAAAGGAGTGTTTGTGGCATTACATCAGACCTTATGAAACGTTTTTTAAGTCTCCTTTTGTACCAGAATTTCCCATCCTGAGTTATATATCTGCTCCTGTTGATTTTCACATTTTCAAGTAAAGAGAGAACACCCACGTGGCCTTCTCCATTTGATGAGGAGTTCTAATTTTGACAGTATCGCTCTTTTGGATCAGGCATGTGAACGTCCTACAACTGGATGATCATATTCTTCTGTCACCAGGGAGATACGTGGGATGCTATGTTACAACCCTTCGAAAGACTAACCCCTGTAAGGCAGGGTGAAGAGATCCTGTATGCCCACAGCCTTTCTCTCAGTGTGTAGAGATTTAAGATTACCCCTACTTGGTAGCATGGTTGAATATCTCGATTTGTCATTGCACTGAGGGTTTTAAAGGCCAGCAGCATACATCCTCTTGCGACAGAAATATATTGCACTCCGTTGTCCACAATGAAGATTTAAGCAAATCTCTTTGCTAAATACTACCATACGGAAGTCCACTACTGCTACAGATTTGAGTTCATGCACTTAGAGTGATAGTAGCTCAAGTGCTAAGTGCAGGTTCCCAAGTAAATGTTTGGAAGAAACCACTTTATCTAAAGACAACTCTTACAATTCACGGTTTGGCCGCAGTATTAGTGACCAAAGCAAGGTTAGACTGAATTTTTGTGAGTATGTGCACACTTCACATTGTATCACAAATCTCTCTGCCTCCGAATTCATACCAAGTGACCAAAAGAATGTTCAAAGAACTTTTTTTCTAAGAAGGCTTGCATGCCCAGGTGCCGTAATGAGCATTCTCCAGGAGAGACTGGCACATTCATTCTGGCGGGATGTTCTTATGCATGTGCAAGCACTACAGTGCGTGAGGGAATGTTCTTCTGCCTCTCGCTCTGTTGATGCCTCACGCTAAGGCATGCACAAATGCACAGTTGTGTATGCAAATCTATGTTAGCACACCACATGTAGAACAGTCGGCTTTGGCAACTTTTAAGTACCCAGCTGCGTAGGGATTGTAGTGTATTCTTTCAAAGATAGACTCTTCAGAGCGAATTGCATTGATAAAAAATGTATCCTTTCTTTGTTAAACTTGATTCTGTTTGATATTGTGTTCCAGCTTCAGATTTTTTGTTCTTCTGCCCTACTAGGATTTACTGATGCCTACTAGGTATGAAAAGACTGGGAAACAGAAGGCATATGGTCGATGACTATATCCAAAGTAGAGGGCCCGCCCTATCGCATGGACTAACTAGATGTCCTTACGAGTAAAGCAAATGCTTTTTGTCAGGAAAGCCTTCACCCACCGAGGTTACCCCTTGGTGGCAGTGGCATGCTTAATCATTGGGCTCCTTTTCGTTCCGCTTTGGGACGAGGCGTCCTGCTACCAGTAATTTACACAGGAGCACTGATTGATAGCAGATGTTCCAAGTGAGTGATGGAGGAGTTTTATGTGTGAGTTAAACGTACCTGTCTGGTGGCGGTATTTACTTTAATTAAAATCTGGGAAAGACGTTAGGAAGTATATAATGGGGCGGGGTAATGGTCCTACCTTCCTCTTTAGTGTCTGGCCTTCTTGTTTCTGCCACCCTTCCCTGTGGCGTCGTCAGGACCATGCATTTTACTCCCTGAGAGCATTCCGTACATATGAAGTGCATATCCATCACAAAAACTGCTTTAAAAATTACATATATACATCTAATTGGTGTCCGTTTCTCTGCTTATTAAAAAAAAAAAAAAAAAACGTTGTGCTCCATAGGTCCGCGGATGGGAGGGCTGGCCTGTAGTCGCACTTTCATAAAGGTACCCGCCTGGCCCATTCACCTACTTAGCCATCATCTGTTCCTGCATATTCAATCTGGTTGGTGATGCCGTATGTGCTCACAATATTGTCTGGTACGATTGGCATTACACACCATCTTTAAAGTATGTTTAAATGTTTTCAAAGATAAACAAAAAAGCACTAAGGGAACAGAGTATCTTTTAGAACGAATACCTGTCAGAGCTAATAATGAATATCTTTTTTTCAAGATTTGCCTGACTGGTCTACCTTGCCGTTTGCTTAGACATGCCTCTGAGTATTACACAGAAGAATAGCTCTTATGTTTCTATTATTAGCATTATATTGTCCTTAATGTAGGAATGTTTACATGCATGCAGTTTATTAGCTGATGCTGTGAAGTTAACATTTTTTTGATCCTTTGAGTTGTCTTTTGGAGCAGAGGGAGGACTACTAGGTCATTGATCTCGTCATTGAGTTGATTGTTTTTACATAGTAGATTATAGATATGTATATCAATCACCCTAAAAGTCTTTGACTAAGCACTCTTGCAACAAATACCAAACACTTTCCATGATCATGTGCACACACGCAACCAAATATATACACAAGGGCAGTCATATTCACCAAGGATGAGCGACACTGATATTATATTTTTATAGTTGATCTTAGACGCTGGCACTCGGCTGTGATCTCATTGCCATTACCCACTGTAAGACCGAGTTGGAGGCTGAGGAGAGAGGGTGACATGTTTATGATTTAGCAGAGGCATAGGTATTCCATTCTGAGAAGATTTAAAGTCTGAATTTCTATAAACTAGAGCTCTCTATGGTTGAGATAATTGCAGGAATAGTACAACCACCTCGCTTCTTGTCATTTCGTACTCTTTTTCCTGTCCTACACATTTCCCTGCCTAGAGGAACTCGCACCATGTTGCAGGGGGGCCTTTATTTGACACTGCACATTTGTCTAACCACTTAATGCATTCTGAGTATTGTGGTCTTGTTCCATATATAATTGACTTAATTAGACTAACACACCTAATAGCAACTACTTGCAGGTGAAAAGATCTAGACTGGAAACAGTGTTCATAATTACATGGCGTGAGGTGCTCACTCTACGTGGGGCAGATGTTGTGCGTGTTAAGGAAATAAAGTGAAGATATATTGCAAGTAGCATGTCCTCAGAGGCACCTTTAGCCAGTACAGCATTTTTAGCCATCAACTGTTTAGACATCAACATTTTATTTTGGGTTTCCCATAAGAATTACATACTAATAAGTACTATTATGAAATAAGTTATTGACTAATTTAAAAGGGATTGTTAACAATTTCATGCATGACTTAAGACTACTTAAAAGCATGTGAAAAGTGCGGCCAGTATGCTGGGGTTCAGGTGATGTGTGAATCCCATCAAAGCAGTGGATCGTAGACAGTTTTGGTGTGTTGCTGCATGTGTGTCCTTTCATCACACTGCTGAAGGGCCCAGAAGTGAAATTGTACTTTCATAAGTCTATGTTTGAACTTGCATGCTAGACTTAAATGAGCAGATCACTCAACAGGTTGGCACGTTCTAAGGCATGAGGATCAGATCAAGTTCTTATTTTGAAAAATTACATGACTGGTATAAACATTAAGAGAAAGTGAACTATTGAAAATAAATAGAGGTAAGCTACCACAGGTAGTTATCAAAGAGACAGTTTGAGGTGGGCTATGGAACTGCGGGTTCTTTGTTCACCACCAGTGTTGGCATCATAGCAGTGGCCCTTTGCTTGACAGCATGTTACTGTGTTCTAACCTCTACCTTCTGAGCATTGTGCTGGTCTTCAAAGGAAACCCTAACCTGCTTCTTTTCAGTTACTTTTCTCTTGTTTCTCCTGCCAGTCTATCTCATGATGCTGTGAACAGTTCCCTGACTTGGTGCTGGTGACTAGGTGACTATGTGATGCCACTAACATCGATTACAGGGTGCAAGCTGACTTGTGTTATGTTAACTGCCTCCAGGTTCATGCTCTTTGCCACGTAGCCTTTTGACTGTCGAACCTATCAAAAACCAAATAACCATTTGATTACTTCCTAACTAGCTGCAGCAGTGAACAGAGTCCATACTGATTTACGTTGTGCACTGTACTGCTCAGGAGTGGCTGGAAATATGTCCACTGTCTTTCAGCTTTTTTTATTTGGTAACTTGTGGGGGTGAAACCTGACTGTTTGCGTCCAACTCTGGTATGAAAAAGCCTCATTGCCATGCCAAGTGAGATACAGAGCAGAAGTATAGGCAAAGACCAGGCAGATTGTAAGCACAGCACCACCATGTAGTGTACTGTCGCATAAGTTCTGATTAAAATAAGTGTTAAGAATGATTTGAGGTGCTCAGCACCAACAAACACTGCTATAAATTAAGCACTAGTGATATTGAAATGTCATTGGGTCTGCTTTCTAGCTGGCGCAGTTAGAACCTGTAATATTTAGTTGGAAAATGATTTTTACATTGTAGGTTGAATTTCTGCTAAGCAGATTAGTGAGATTGATACTGTGTCTATTGCAAACCATTTATCAGTTTTCTTGACAGTAATTCAGGGCAATCTCCATATCCTAAAGTCCAAAAGAACTGTCAGGATTTGCATTGGCAGAACTAATGAGCTGAGTCAAATTAGACAGTTTATTGTGTAATAAAGTCCTTTGCTGGAGTGAAAGTTCAAAAAGGAAAGTTTATCAATTGAATTAACCACTAGACTTATTTGGCTCTTCGCTTTCAGAACATCCACAGTATACACTTTTAAAGGCAAGGCTGCAACAGTTGGGTCCTTGGGATTTCACTGTTATAGGATTAAATCTCTGCCATGCCACTACATGGCGATGTGTTAAAATTTCATGTAAGCAATTTCCATTTGAAATTAATCTAGTTCATTTTCATGTAGGCAATATAGCCCCATTACTACTTTGGAAATGGTAGGTGTCCTTGTTTTTGAATTTCACTACTCGTTTCATGTACACAAAATGTCATCTTTTATAGATTCATCAGTGGTTCTTCTCTACAACAAGTATTGTCCATGACTTCCAGTCAGCTCTTTGTCCGTCTGCTATTCATCACTAGTTTTCTCCTCGTGCCAAAATATTATAAGATGGTTTAGGGGGCACCAAAACACTTTGTGTAGCCTTTTAGACAGTTAAGGGATATTTGCTAAATAAGTTTCTAGTGTCATGAAGGGTTCACTTACTAGTGTGGAAGTATTACAGTATGTAAATATATGAATGATACCATGGCTAAATAACCATTTTCAGCCTCTTTTATCATTAGTGAGTGGGTCATTTTTCCCATTTTCACATTTGCCAATACTATAGCGTTGTGCTGCTTCTTATCCATTATCTGCTTGCATATAATTATGTTGCTTGATGTAAAAATATGAGATTCATATATGATCTGCACTGGAGCACCTGTCATACTGATTTAATAGTTCTGCATCCTAATTTCTTTCCAGGAGCATGTTTACCTTTCTCTGTCTTTGTAAACTGTATCGGATTGTTGCAAATTGCTGGGGAAATTAAATCATGTCGGGAATGTCTTAGATAAAGTTCTACGTTTTTTATTTGTCTGTGACCTGACGACAGAGAAATAGAAGAAAATTGGCTGTTTTTATCTTACAGATGACGTGTTTCTTCCCAAAGATATTGATCTAGACAGTGTGGAGATGGATGAAACTGAACGGGAAGTTGAATATTTTAAAAGGTAATTGCCACTGCTTTTTTTGTCAATACTTTGCTAGTGTAAAAATTCCCTTAAGTGGCATATACATTATAGACGACTTTTAACCCCTTCACTGCGGCGGCTATTCCACCGCAGTGCTTAGGGGGAGGGGGCGGCTCGGCGCTCCCGTGCTCGTGACGGAACCGCTCTGACACGAGCCTCAGGTGGGCTGTGCTTGTGACGGAACGGTTCTGTCACGGCCCCGCCCGCCTAATAGAACGGGCCGCGCAGGCGCGGATTTCTCGCCGCGGGCCGTGACTGAATCGTTCCATCACCAGCACAGACCACCCGAGGCTCGTGATGGAACGGTTCCATCAAGAGCACACAAGGGGTTAAAATGGAAAGAATATGTAGTCATTTTTTGATTGGCTGCATACAGCAGAGAATTTCAATATTGAAGATGGAAGTGCATGAAAAGATTTGGCAGCTTTGAAAGATCTAATAGTCTGAATGAAAATTAAAACTTGATTCTAAGAATGAGATGCTATTTGAAGGGTTCAGTTTTAAGAGCCCAACACAGTTTGGCAACTAAAGGATATGATGTTTAGGTGGAGTGTTTTCTTGAGGTGGGGTCTCTCTCTAGAGAAGAATTTGTTCAATGTTTTTGGTTTTATGAAAGCAACTTTAGTTTGTGGATGCCTTTGTTTTATGTAGTGAGTGTGCAAATTAAACCTATTCCATCTTGTGGCCAAATCTGGAGATTGGGTAAGTTGATGATGGTCTAATTGGATCAGGCTAGTTTGATTATGTTGGTTTTGTCTATACTTGGTGATAACAACTTAGTCTGTTTACTCTAAAAGAAGCCAGCCCTGTAAAGTGTTCTACGGCCAATGAATTGTAGATGCATTTGCCTTTGCAAATAGAAAAACTGGAACTGTTCTAGTGGTTTATGTGTAGGCCATTTTAATCCTGCCATTCTTTAGCCTGCAACTTTATGCAAGTACGAGAAGTATTTTGGGGCCCTAAACAGTTTTGCACTTTGACCGTAAGGGTATAGGAGAGAGTTTCTGGGGCTTTGATTGTTCCACGATTTTGGCTGGTTACTCTAGCATAAGACTTTGAACCTAAACAGAAAAAGAGGCTGTGGTGCTCCTATGTTATTGTGCAGGAAGTTTGTAAAGAGTAGTACTTGGTACCACTAGTCCAGTTTTTAAAGCTTTTTTAATCGCTGTTGCTCATATGCAGGTGGCAACTACATTCACTTAATGCTACAACTATGTCAAGAAACCACAACAGATTGTGAAATGACTTATCCCCATATCCAGGAATGCCGAATCACAACTGGATTTGCCTCAGAGCCTCAAACGGTTTCCCCAGCCTACATTTACTCTTAACCAAACCCCACCATAAATTCTGCAAGCTGGCTGTTTTGTCTGCTGGTGACTTCTTTCATACCCTTCATGCAACTCCTTAATGAAAGTAGTTCTCCAGCATTGGATCTTTCATACATGATCATTTGAATTATTCCCCATCAGACTGGGAATACCTGGTCATTTAAACCAGCAATTAACGTTAACATGGCCATAGACCCAAGAACAGTATTCCTTTAGTAGCATATTCACCTCAGTTGAACGCACTCAAATCATTGAGAGCCCCACCGCCCAAGAGGATACCATTGCTCAGATTTTCTACTGCGTATCTAGTGACCTCAAAACTTAAGAATTTAAATTTATCTTCCTGGATATTGCCCCAGACCCTTCTTTACCTTCTGCAGCACAGTGAGTTTTTTTATGGTGTGCGGATTATCCACAACTAGTGTACATTTATTGCCTTTATGCATTGCATGTCTCCTCCTTTGGGAATGATTCTGCAAAAAGTGCCCCTCTAAAAACATCTGCGAAGAAAGAAAACATTTGTTTGTGTCTTCTGCAAAAAGGCAACTCACTTCTCTTGATGCAGTCACTTGCCATTCTGACTCTTCAGACGAAAACTGTGAAGTTCAAGTCACATAGGATCACTAGAAGGGGGGTGCTAAAAATGGTGGAGAATAGGTGTAGGATCAGGCTGATGGACCGCTGGATGACCTTTCCAGAATTCATGCATTCTTGGAGAGAACTGTGAAAAAGCTTAGCCTCCCAATGATTTCGACAAAACAACCTTTTCCTGTTTGACTTCCTGCCATCCATCGTTCCAATGTTTGAGAATAGATATTGCACACCTGACACTGACCCAGACTCTGTGGAAGCTTCCCAGTGAAGAACGTGCAAGTCGATCATGGCTGTTTGCACACCTGAGATAGGAAGGCAGAAGAGTGAGCTCTGTGGTTGCAGCATTCGCAGCTAATGCTCTTACGTTTTGGTGGATGTTCCCAAAAGATGTGGAGTTACATCAACCTGCTTCAAGAATTTTACAAACAGTACACTGTTAAAGGATGCATGAGAGTAGGGACTGATGCCTCAGCCACCATTACTTATTGGCCATGAATTGTTTTTTTAAAATATGTTTTATTGACGTTTTTGCAGAAACAAGCACGTTACATGGTAATATGCACTATTTACGGCAACCGTAATGTTGTTATTCCGTCATAGCTTTCGAGTGTGCAGCGGAAACACTTGTAGTTGCAGTTCAGTTGTTCTCTCTGTAACATGCTACTAGTAAGAACCAGGGATAATTAACTGGGGTGGTGGGGAGGGGGGTGTCAGAACGTAGACATCATGTAGAGCGTCTGGGGCAAGTCAGGTACAGGCCGTTGGCATGACCTATCCCTGTTGGAGGGCTGTCTGCTGGATAGTGTCGCTAGGTGTATTATACAGTGGAGCCTGGAGCGGGGGGCAGTGGCGTGTATGCTTAGCTTTGAGGGACGCGCCATCGGGCTTGTGGGACCGTGCTGAGAGGCATTGGGGTCAGGGTGCGTGCGTAATGCTGAAACTGGTGGGATAGTAGGGCCCATTCAAACGATATGGTAAGTTTGCGTAGACCCTGTGCTTCCTCCTCCCTCAGTGTCTCCTCCTCTGCTTTCGCCCACATCTGTACCGCACCCACCCATGCCTCTATCAGGGGGCCTGCTTTAGTTCACCAGGTCATGGCTATATTTCATTTGGCCAGGAGCGTAGCTAAGGTTGCGAAGCGAGCCTGAACCTCATGAATTTTTGGTTTTCAGAATATTCCTAGTGCTACTGCTTCCCACGTGTGGAGACCCGTGAGTTCTATGAGCATGTCCAGGACTAAAGACCAATATGGACGAAGAGAGGAGCAGCTCCAAAACATGTTTTGGAAATGTGCGTCTGGTGCGTGACATCTGGGGCAGAGAAAGCGGGTATCTGGGCAAAAACGCTGCAGACGTGCCGGTGTTTGATATGCTCTGTGTAGGTCGTAAAACTGAATATTTTTAAAACTTGCATTTCTGGACACTTTCTTGGGGAATTCCAGTGCACGTCCCCACTCCCAGTCATGCAATTGTCTCTCAATTTCATCTTCCCAGATGGCTCGAAGAGCATGCAGTGGTCTATGAACCAGTTCCCTGGTGGCCCTATATAGCCAAGTAACCAAGTGTCTGCCTATACCCATGTATAGTATGGTGCAGGTGACTGGGTGTGTCGCCGGTTCGCCCGCAGAAAGGTCGGTGGCCGAAACCCTCTATAAGCTGTCGGTGAGTTAAAAACTCTCCCGGAGGGAGATTGTATTCTTCCATGAGCCGCTCGTAGGGACAGAGTTGCCCATCTGTGAATAGCTCCTCAGCTTGAGTGAGCTCGCGTTCCGTCCATACCTGGAGCATGGTGGACGTGAAGTATGCCTCACGTTTGGGCCAGCTGACCAGCGGCAGTCGAGGGGAGTAGTGCGGGTTCTCTGCCGACATGCGGTGAACTCTTTGCGTACATCGACTGGCCACTGACACTTGCAGCGGTTACGTCCGTCTTGGCTTGGTGCCTGGAAGCAGTAGACGACAGTGCTCCGGGGTAGGGACTGGACCCTGTACCGTATGCATTTCTCCGGTATGCCTACCCGCCGTCCAGTACGATAGCCATTGTAGTTGCGCCGCCAGGAAGTATGATTCGAAGGCATGGGCGCCGAGGCCACCTTGTGTAGTGGGCAGCTGCAATTTAGTGAGAGCTATTCGATGTCTGCTTGCTCCCCTGATAAGTGAGCGGAGAAGCGAATCCAGGTCCGGAAAAAAGGACTTGGGAGGGATGACCGGCAAATTCGTGAAGTAGTACAATAGCCATGGAACAATGATCATCTTGGCTATGGCTACTCGGCCTATCTGGGCTAACTGGAGGCTCTTCCAGAAACACACCGACGATCTGATGCTGGCTAACACTGTGCGATAGTTGCCCTCATAAATATCGCCGGGGGAGTGGTACAAGTGGACACCGAGATATCGGGGGCGCTCATACTCCAGGAGAGATGCTGTGTCCCTATCCTCTCCTCCCGCGGCTCAAGAGTCGGGCTTAACGGATAGACTGTGGATTTGTCCCAGTTTACCCTGAGCCCGGACACCTCTGCAAACTCAGTCAGAGTGGTCCAAATGGGTGTAAGGTCCGCTTTGATATCTCGGACATATAGAAGGAGGTCGTCCGCGTAGAGGGACACGCAGTGGACCGTATCCCCTATGGAGATGCCCCATGTGGTCCCCTCCCGACGGAGTCGTATCGCCAGCGGTTCTACTGCCAGGGCGAAGATCAGGGACGATAGTGGGCAGCCCTGTCTCGTACCTCTCCACCTTAAAAGGGGGAGAAATGTATCTGCCTATTCTAACCCGCGATGTGAGTTTGGTGTATAGAAGCTGTGTGTATTTTAGGAGAGTTGGACCGATTTCCGCCGGTTGTAGGACAGCAAAAAGGTAAGGCCATGTAAGAGTATCAAAGGCCTTCTCCAAGTCCAGAATCAGGCAATCCGCATGAGGGTTCGCATCGTACTTATTGGCCATGAATGTACCAAACATCTACTTCCACCAGCTGGCAGGGGTGGCGTAAAAGCACTTCAATTGATCTGTAGGTGCACGGCAAAGTCCTGGATATGCCCCTTGATATTCAAACACACTTCAGCAAACACATGGATGACTAAAAGTAAAAAAACATCAGCTGGCAGGTAGTTGTTGATGCTTCTAAGTGGATATTCCTCATCCTTCGAATATTCCCAGGTGCCAGGCTTAATCCAGGAAATAATTCAGCAATGCTACCATGCTGACAGGTGGCTCCGCGGTGACTGCATACTGCCTAAGACGTGACTGAGTGTAGCCACATATAAGCTCCATATCTGAAATCCCAGGGAAAAGAGCAAAAACTACCTTCACCATTATATCGATCACAGGTAGGAGGAGGCAGAGAAGGGAAACTAAAAAGGACTGTTGTTGTCCATCACAGACAAAGAGGGGCATGACTGACACCAAGGACCAATCGGAGGGTGCCAGGGAAGAAGATAAGCCAGCCACCAATACAGGCGTGTGAGGTTCAAGGGCATGAATGGACCAAGCCAGAAGACGCACAGAACCAGCTGGAAGACGTGAAGATCGGGAAGCCGGTATCGATGTGGACATGAGACGCCGCGGAGGAGTGTCCTGCAGACGAGGGTCCAGACAGCAGCCCAGTAGCCTGATGTTGAGGAGTGGTGGTCACCCTTGGAGGAGAACACGGTACCCGCCGCCACTCAGGAGAGTTTCCGCAGATGCACTAAATAAGTGGGAGGAAGGGGAGACGAAGGGTGCAACTCGGGCGGGTTTTTCAGAGCTCCCAGGTAAGGGGTTGGAACAGGGCAGTTATTCAGTTGAACCATTTTCCTTTTATTTATATTTTCCTCCTGGCGCCTCTTGTCTTTGTTTCCTCTTTATTTCCTCCACATAGTTTTGTTCCTGTATTATCCAGCCGCTGTGACTGGTGGGGAGAAGAGACCAAGTCGTACAATACAAACAAGCCCAGAAGGGGATTTTGGCTCCTTTTTGTTTGTTTTGAATTACCTCATTTCGTTTTGAGTTCTCTCTTCTTCTAATAATCACTAGGAATACCAAGAAGACTAACTAGAAATTCTGCCTATCACGCTCTATCCTGTTCACCCTAAGCCACATCCACACTAAGCCACTATATGCTACAGACTGACCTGTCTCCACAGCGCCTCACTATTTTGGGATTTGGTGAGGTACCTATCCTGCACAAGATTTATGAACATACTCCTACATACCGCCACCTTCCTGTTTCTTTTTGCTTTAATCCACCAAAAGGCCCTCCTGAGCAACTCCAACAAACAGCACCATCAAGCTGAAAAGGGACGGAAGAAGATTTAAAGCATCTGTTTGAAACCCTGTTTTCCCCTAATCTATGTAACTTCTGCCAATAAAGTCATTTAACATTAAAAAATGTATACAGCCTCCTTGCTTCTGTTTCCGCCCATCCCTCCCACACCCCACATGCTGACTTACATCCCTTTCTTTCTACTTCTTTGGCCATCTGGACTCCACTCTCAACTTAGTTGGTTTTCCGACAGCCTTAAAGTTGTAAACAATGTGCCAGTGAACGATATACTCCTGAAAACTACAGGATTTAACCCATTAACTATGTAGACTGTAGAAAGCAGATGTCCGTCGCAGACCCAGAAAACGTGCGTTTGTGGTCTATAGACTCGTGGAAGAGTTGTATGACAAGTGTTCCCACATGCACCTTAAGACAGTTTGGGACTCTGACGCAAAACTGTCTCCGAGCACAGTGGTCGAAACATGGGAACCTCTCCAAGATGCGGGCAGATCGCAGTCACAATCTTGAGACCACTACCGTGAAAAATGCACTTTGCGGTTAAAGTCTTCCTGTAAGTCCGAGTAGACGTCTAGACAAATGCACAACACGCGAAGTTGGACTGATCCCATCTTTCCACTCAGTCTAGTGAGAAGTTGTGAGTGTGTGTAGGAAACTGGCTCTGTATATACTATACCAAAGTGAGGTATAGTGTGCACAGAGTCCAGTGGAAACCAAAAGGTAGGCAGAGGTAAAAGTAGATCAAACTTTACTCTCGATTTGAGGTAGTATGGTCTAGCAGTAAGGCAGTATCACGGGACAGTGTTAAGCATTTGTTGCACACACTCAATCAGCAAATGACTTCACACACTCAAAGATTAAACTTCTGACCGATTATTTTTGTATGAAAATATTCTTTGTTATTTTATTTCCTAGAACCAGGCAAGTTTGGATTTGTAATGGTATATGCACTTCGTTTTGACTTACAGTATTGTTTCAGATAAATACAATGCTTTGTTAATACAGTACAGAGACTTGAATGGGCTTTTCAGTAAAATACCAGGTAAGTTATTTTTTAGATTACTTATCTTGCACAGTGTAGTATACGTAGATACTACAATGGGACATTTCCTGTAAACGGGAAACTAAAAGCATTTTTGTTAAATAGTACCATTTTAAAGAATTTCTTTAGGTTTTCAAACTCCACAATTAGAAACTTTTCCAAGAAAAACAGTCAATGTTATCCTATGGAGGAAAATAGTGTTATTGGTTTTAGGGTAAGTATTCGGTAGTGGAAGTTGAGGTTCCGGGGGTAGACTCAGGGGTTCCCCAGGGTCAGGGATGCACTCTTGTTACACCCTCAGCAGCACTAGGGCGGCCGGGTGCAGAGTGCTGAAGCTCAATGTTATCCAATGGAGTATAGGGGGCCTCTGGTTGGTAGCTGCTGACGAGCAGTCCACTTGGTTGTGGGAGCAATGCTCCTGGACTTTAGCTCAGGGCAAATGGGGAAATAAAGTAGCACCAAAGGTGCACCCTCAGTGGCACTAGGGCGGCCAGGTGCAGGGTGCTGTTTCGACGTGGGGCGCCCTGTTGTTTGCAATGGGAAACCTCCGGTTTGCAAAGGCACTGCAGACTCTGGGACGAAGGTCTTCTGGGTGAGACCACCACTTTGAGAGGTATGTTGGGGGTTGCTTAGGCACCGTTGGTTTGGCCACCCAAGGCCGTGGGGTGTCAGAGTGCCTTTTGGGGTTGGATCTTCTTACCAGCTCCTGGTTGCGGTTGGGGGGACCTTCTGGATTTAGATTGCAGGTGTAAGCTGGAGGCTTGAAGCAGGTATGGGGTCACTGGATCTCGGGTCAGGATCGCCGGGGAGACCAGCTCGTGGGATTTGCCCGCTCAGGCCGTAGATGGTTGGTGCAGAGTGATGCGGATTTGCGGTGTCCGGCCGGAGGTTGGAGATTAACAAATCCGGTGTTCACAGGAGACGCAGTCTTTGTGGTTGAAGGCAGGCAGGTTCTCTGGGGTTTTCTAGTTTGCTGGCTGCAGGACACTGGAATTTCGCAGGAGCAGGTTTGAGGTGGAGACAGGGCGGTAGGGCTGAAGACAAGTAAGTGGGTGGCTTCCTCTTCTTTTCTTGTAGTTTCTTCTGGTCAGATGAAGCAAGGTTCAGGGGTGCCCCTAAATACTAGATTTAGGGGCTTTACTGGTAGGTAAAAGGTTGGGACCAAAGGGTCCCTTCCCCCCCCCCCCTTTTTCCCCCCCTATTATGCCACCCTCCAGTGGAAGGCGGCATATGCCTTTCCCTGGTTGGCTGTGTCCCCCATCTTCAAGTTGGCTGGGACTGGAAGTTGTGCTCAACCTCACCTACCTGAGGGGTGGAGTTGGCAGAGGTTGGCACACCTCTATTCCTCACTTGTTTTTCCCGCTGGTTCTCCTGCCCAAAGTGGGGGGTCAGAACCAGTGGGGACCAGCTGCTGACAGCAGCAAGTGGCCTGGGGACAGCTAACAAAGAAGGCAAGCCTTTGAGGCTTCTTCTTCTTGGACCCTGCACTTCCGGATTTGAGACAGCAGGTTGAGCTTTGCATTTGAGGATTGCCTTGAGATTTTTTGGGATCTGCTGACCCACATTCCAACCACGGATATTTGTGGGTGTACTTACGACCGTGCCGCTTCCCATACTAAGAGCTTCACAGAGCCTACTCCCCTTGACTTCACAGCTTGATTCTTCGTGCTGTTGCTAGATTGGGTGCTCTCACACGGTCCTGATAAAGACCCCACACTAAGGATTGAACTACCTTAAACATTTAACGGGCTTGAAACGATTATTACCCAACTTAGTACAAGCTCTGACAACTGAAATTTATTATGAGTGTCCTTACAGTGCTATGTTTATATACTTGAGTATGTCGCCTGTTATAGGCTGGACAAGTTTCACTATGTAAATATAATGTGTATATGTCACATTACCTCCCCCCTATTTATTACCCTCACTCACTCATTTTGATCCAGAACACTCCTACCCCTCTTTCTGCACCAGAGCACCACTGTTGCAAATAGAATTTTGTTCCACATGTATGAATAATTGTGTTATCCATAACAAGTTATCGATGCTTTGAAAATAAATTGCATACATTGCGGATTTGCAAATTTGGTGTTGTGAATGCCACCATTTCTTTCATACTGATAAATTGTTGGTACTGTGACCATTTTTTTACTGTACTGCAGTTTTGACTTGGGTCAGGTAGCATTTTGGGTTACCTCATTGATACTAAACATCCTGGGGAGGAGGCTTAGCACCTCGTCCCAGGATGTGCATTGTTTCAGGCCACCGAGAGCAGCAGGTTCTAGATCCAGGGGTCCAGAAACATGTCTGGTGGTGGCAGCTGAAAACAGCCACTTAGCCAGGACACTAGTGGTAGGTTAGTTTTCAGGGGGCATCTCTAAGATGCCCTCTGAGTGCATTTTTCATTACATCCCACACTGGCATCAGTGTGGGTTTAATGTGCTAAGAAGTTTGATACCAAACTCAGTTTTCAGTGTAGCCATTATGTTGCTGTGGATATTCATAATGACAAACTCCCAGCACCATATACTCTTAATGGCAGAACTGTACTTAGTGTCTGAGAATGGACTTACACACTATAGGGGTACAGGGCTCATGCATCTGTACCCTCACCACTTGTATAGTGCACCCATCTAGAGGGATGACTGATATATACCAAGGCCATGGGTTGTAGGCGTGGCCCACAGGGATGTGTGCTGTGTCGACTCTTTCTTTGTTCTGCGCCAAGACACGCAACCTGCAAAGGCAGTCTGTGTGTGTAAAGGTACAGGGCCTCTAAGGGTGCCACAATAAGTGTTGCAGCCCTTGGAGGTTTTCCCTGGTCACAGTGCCTTGGGTACCTGTGGTACCATTTACCAGGGGGTGGCCTGTGGCTAGAGATGCCAATTTGGTTCAGGCTTCAATGCAGTATTAGGGAAAGAACCTAGGCCCTGGGACCTGGTTAGCAGGAGCCCAGGGCACACTCAGTCAACGTTCATTAGCAATTCAGCAAAAAGTGGGCGTTAACCATGCAGAAAGGGACTCTTTATCACAGTGTCAAAATGTTGATCACATGCTCAAGTGTCCCCTGCATCGGATGCAGTCCTGCTGTCTTCCTTGACCCAGCAGATTCAAGCTAACCTGGCTGAGGAAGGATGAAACCCCGAAACATGTCCTAGGATTCTTGTCTCTGGTCCGGCTGGACTGTTCCCATGGGGAACTGGGTCAAGTGTGATTTGCATAAGGCTGGGTCTAAACTGAAATAGCGTGGCATGCTAAAAAAACAATGGGGGTGAATGTTTGATTGCTTCAGCATTCCGTCCATCATTAGTTCTTTTTCGATTTGTTGCCCTGAGTGGGAAGGATATGCCCAGACGTGGGTCCCATGCTCGCTAGGCCACTAGTTTAAGCTATCCTGGCTGATGAGGAGTGAAACCCCGAAACTGGTCCTAGGATGTTTGTCTCTGGTCCAGGGAGAACTGGCCTGGCAGTTCGGGCTGGATGGTTCCCATGGGCAACGAGGTCAAGACAGATTTCCACATGGCTGGGTCTAAACTGGAATAGCGTGGCATACAAAATGGATTTAACCCAGATCTGTGCCTGGGGTGAATGTTTGATTGATTCGGCATTCCGTCCATCATCTGTTCTTTTTGCATTTACCCGTGACCCACCAGCAGATACTGGCCTTTGAAAAAGGCCATAATGCAGATCCTTGTTAAGCTTCCAGCTCCCTCTGGACATGCCTTTGGGCCGGGGTCTTAAGTCAAGCTTCTGCTAGCAGGTTTGCCCCTGACATAGACTGCCCACTACCCACCTGAATTTGACTCCTGCACTGAGGGTGACACAGCTACTTAAATGCAGACACCAGTTTCACCGGTTCCTCACAACAATGCAACTCTGATCTGAACCCAAACTGGCTATATCCCAGTAAAGACCTCTGTCATGCTATGAAATCATGAAGGCGCAACTAGTAGTTAAACAGCCAGCTTTCAGTCTAATATCTCTGCCCCAGTGCCAGTACTAACAGAGGAATTGGGCTTTTTTTTGGTTCTGATTTGGACCCGATGCAAAAAATATCCTATGCTCCTGAAGACACTGATGGAGGAGGAGGAGGATTCCTTTGCCCTTTCCATACTGAGGATTCATTACAGGCACACTTGCAAGAATTCCAGTCTCCTGGCTTGACTGGGTAAGACTCGCCACGTGGGCCACATACAAATGAAAATGCTTTGTTTGCTGTAGTGGCCCAGAGGCATCTGAGGTACTTTAATTACAGTTTTCCACTGTAGAAATTAAGACCAATATATTGACTGAAATGTTACTGTCAGTGACTGCTTCTTCTGAGCTGTTTTACCCACTTCCACTTGGTCTAAACCATGCTCATACCAGCCGGTCACATGTCCTGTGGCTAGACATCATAGGGCAGCCGCTGGTGATCTGAGCTTTTTAACTAAATATGGACACATGACCGCTTGATTGTCCAAACTTCAACAAGCAAGGTAAATCCAAATTCCTTTACGATCAACCCTCCAGATAGTTTGAAATATATGAGAAAAAAGAATGTGTTTCACCAGTCTAGCACTCCGCTCCAGTAATGTAGTTTGGCTTCTGTGGAAGTATGCCTGTGCACTGTGGGGGTACTGCCAGTGACCTCTTGCTGGCTGGTCATTAACCCAAACTCTGCTGAATGGTCAGGAGTTAGCCAAGTATATACTGAGCTGGCCTGGACATTACAAACTGCTTCAGTTAACCTATTGGCATTAGGGTCCTGCTCAGAGAATGCCTGGAAACTATCAACCAGGTTTTTGGTGATATACAAGTATCCTTAAAAGATAGCCCTTTGACAGCTATGTGCTTTTTGGACGAATGGCTAATTTGGTACTATAACTGTTAAAGAATAGTCATGCCGCAGCGCGATCCTTGGAACTATTGATGCCAGCTAAGCAATTCCCACATCAACACATTAAATTCAGGGGCACTTCCAGTGGGCTAGCTTATAAACTGCGTTACACCTCCCAACCTGTATTGCAACAACCTACCCATTCCTTTTAAGGCTGTAGACGTGGCACCAATAAATAGCGTGAAATCCAGAAATTCTCCAAATCTCCTTTATTGCTACAGTAGCTTCTGTGCCTCTTTAACTTGCTTTCTTGAGCTCACACCTTGTCACTTGTAGGTAGAATTCAACATTTCCTCAAGACTGGCAATCCTCACGTTGCACATTGAGGAAACATCCTGCTAATCAGTTTCTTCCCACCCTGTCTTCCCCCACACTAGAGCCTCTTTTAGAGGATCATCCTGCCATCCTGATGCAGGGAGTCGATCTTCTGTCAAAAGGTTGCTGTTGGGTGGATACCAGACTTGGAGAAAAATGCTACTTCCTCATTCTGTAAAAAAGATGGAAGCCTTAGGTCTACTCTGGACCTCTACATGATGATTGCATTTCTGGTTCAAAATAAACACTCCGGCTTAGATTTGGTTCTGGACTCAGGACACTGGATGGTATTGTTGGACTTGCATGACTCATTTTTACATATACCTATTTTGTTATGTTCTGCCAATTTGTAGAACGCCCCGTCACCCGGGAGGGTATCTTGGATGCTGAACCCTAGCCCAACTTATGACCTAGTCTTCAGCTTCTTGTGGAATTTAGGATTTGAGGAGGAGGCTGTTATATGTTACTGCAGATTGTCAATGCTGTGGGTGAAAGCTTGAATGCCAGACCTGGTTTCCTGTAGTCATCTGATGTGTGCAAGTAGGAGTCAAGACGAGTTGTGGTGTCTGGAAGGTTTGTGAAAGCAGATTGAGATTGTTGAGGTGTCCTGGGCCAGTGTTATGTAGTGCCTTGAAAGGAGTTTGAATTGTGCTAGTTTGTATATGGAGAGCCAGTAGAGCTCCTTCAAGTGTGGTGTGGTGTGGTGTGGCGCGATGGGAGTGTGGCGTGGGAAGGTGAGAGGTATTCTGCCCACTGAATTCTGATTGGTCTACAGCCTTTGGGTGAATTTGTTGTTGATCCCGACATAGGTGTTCCCGTAGTTCAGCTTGCTTGTTATAAGGATGGACGTTATAGCTTTCCAGTTGCTGATTGGGAGCCATTTGAAAATGCCTCCTCAGCATCATCAGGGTATAGAAGAATGAGATGGTGACAGCGTTGACTTGGGGGGTCATGTTAAGTTTGCTGTTAATGACTATCCCAAGGTTTTTGGCATGGGTGAAGGGGGTGGGTGTCGGTCCTAGCTCTGTTGACCACCAGATGGAGTCCCAAGTTGAAGTGCTCTTCTTGAAGATCGCAATTGCAGTCTTGTCAGTCGTTGGTCTTCATACAGTGGGCAATTTCAGTAATGCAGCCATTGAACTTTATAAAGGTACTGGGGGTCTTGTCATAAGGTAGAGAATCAGCTGTGTGTGAAGGAAAGAATGTTGATATTGTGAGAGCCAATGATGCTGGGCTCTTGTATGCGTTGGAGAGGGTTGGGCTCAGGGAGGATCCTTTTGGAACTTTGTAGATGAGGTTGCAGGGCGTCCAAGGTGTATGGCTCTAGGCAGACTAAATGGGTCCTTCCAGTCAGGATGGAGCTGGTCCATCTGAGCGTGTGTCCTTGGATTCTGATGTTGTGTAGGCTTTGGATGAGATAGGGTGGGAGACTGTCAGATATTGCGGAGAGGTCCAGGAGGGTAAGGGCTACCGTGTCTCTTCCATCCCAAGTCTCATGTGGATGTCATCCTTGGTGACGATGAGGGTTTTTCCATGCTGTGATCTGGATTGAAACCAGCCAGATGGTGTAGAGTAGTTGGTGGTTGTTGAGATGTTCAGTGAGATGTTTGTTGGTGATTTTTTTAAAGACCTTGGCTGGGAATGGTATCTGGGGGATTGGATTTTAGTTGGCAGGCCCGCTGACAGTTTCCTTGGGGAATGAGGACAGTTGTGTGTTTCCAAGCATCTTGGAAGGTCATGAAAGAGGTGGGGGTATTCAGAATGGGTGCAAGCTTGGTGCTGATGGGTTTCTGTCCTCTGGAGTAGGCGTGGTGGGGGCATTTGTCCATAGGAGCCCCTGATTGGATTGTCTTCCTGGTTGAAGTGGTTTCTTCTGGGGTGATGATGGACCCTGTGATTAGCATTAGTTCTTTGGGTAAGATTGGGAGGCGTTTGGAAGTGTCTGGGTGCAGGTTGAAGTTGCTGTGAATGGCGGTCATTTTGTTGCTGAAGTTTAGAGAGATTATTGCAGAGGTCCTGCGAGCGGGGTGATTGAGTTGGAGGCGGCTGCTGGTGAGTTGAAATCCTTCAAAATGGAGAAGATTTCTTTGCTTCTTTGGGTGCTGGCAGTTATGTGTCCGCCAGACCAGCACGTTTGGTGGTCCAGGTCATTTGATGGTAGCGTCTCAAAGCGGATTTGAAAGTGCTCCTGCCTGCATTAGTGTTTCATTCGCTATTTGCGCTTCAGTTGTTTGCGGTAGTGTTTCTTCAGTCTCAGTTCCTTTGTGTACCAACTGGTCTGGGGTCTATATCTTGTTGTATTTGAGTGGGGCCAGGGAATCGGCGCAGGACGTGATCCAGTTGTTGAAATTCTTGATGGTATTGATTACTGGTCAGTGATGCTGCTCCAGTTTAGGCTGGTGTTTCGGTGGTGTGTTCGTTGGACAAAGAATCTGTACTTGATGAGGATGTGGTCTGTGCAGGAGACGTTAGTAGGGTGTTTCAGAAGAGTGTGAAAATAGTGTCCACGTGGTGTCCCATGACGTGGGAAAGTCTCTTTACTCATTGATTGGGCGAGGCCCAGGTTTCAGTGTGTTTGACAAGTGCTTTAGAGTTTGAGTCAGAGTGGTATTCTGGGTGAAATTTCAGGTTACTAAGTAGGATGTAAGTGCTAGTGTCAAGGCCGAGTGATACGACAAAGTCTATGATTGTGCTGCTGAAGTTGGTGCGCGTTCCAGGTGGTCTGTTGATGAGGGTGCTACTTAGGGTGAATTTGGCTGTGATGTGAAGCTTGAACAACAGATTTTCCAAGTTGGATGATGTCATGTCCGTGGAGGTGGTGCACCTGATGGCGTTCTTGCAGATGATGGCGATTCAGCCTTCGGGCTTGTGGAGTCTGTCCTGCCTTGCGATATTGCATCAGAGGAGGGGTGGAATGAAGAAAAGTAGGTCCGGGCACACTTGTGCGGCAGTCCCAGACCTCTGCAATATGTGAGTGTGCGGTTGTGTCGAGGAGCGTGTTGAGTGTTGTGTGGATGATTGCAGGACTGTGTGAGAGTGGGGTGTTTGATGCTGTTAGTGCTAGTGCAGTGAGTGTTGAGAGTTGGTGAGTGCATTAAAACTTGAAGGAAGCGCATGAGAACACTCCCTCAGTGTTGTGTAGTGCAGCGTGGCAGCAGCATAGGGAGTGGTGACTGGGGCGCAGGGCATGAAGGGTTGCGAGTGGAAAAGAACCAGGATTTCTGGTGCTGGAAAAGGTCCAGGCGCAGACAGGCTTGCATTTGGAGCACCAGTGAGGCCTCCGTGCTGCAGCCGCCACAGACTAGTCCTGGGAGGGGGGAGGAGTGATATCACTTTCCTTGTAGATGGATGATGGGAAATCCAATGATGTCACTGTAGGAGAGTAGGGTCTGCAATCCTATGATCACCCAGATTTTTTGCTTTTGTTTCACTGGTTTACGACTTTCTCTGGCTGTGGGCCTGCTAATCAGACCCACAGCCTGGTTGTTCTCTTTCTAAATTACGATATGTACCCTAGGTGCATTTACCAATTGGTACTGGGCCACCTTATCAGACCCTGTAACTCAGGGCATAGGTGTACCCAGGGCTGCCAGGGGCTGCAGCATGTATTATGCCACCCCTGGCTGGCCTCCTAAATTTGACACAACTGGCTGCATGACAGCTGGGGCGAAGTCGTGTAATCACACTTTGCTTTAGATATAGTAGCCCTATATCTAACCATACAATGGACACTCGAGTTCCTATCAGTCACTCCTATGGCAGGCCTTGACAATCCTGAAGGCAGAGTGCAGGGGCTCGTGTGAACTAGGCTCTGGCCCGAGCCGAGCCCGGTTGCAGCTTGCGGAATCAAGACCCAATGGCTGTTCCATGATAACGCGTACCACATCGGTAACTTCGGTGTCGCGTTATCAAGACATGTCGAGTAAGGTGTCATACGAATCGGGATGCTGCCCTCTCCCCAACTCTGGCGACGAGGTTAGCATTCCGCCCTTCTAGAGGGACACGACATGTACGTAACTGTGAACCCCGGTTAAAGTTAACTAAAGCCTCAGCTCCACAAAATGGATGCTGCCACCACAGACACGAGTCTGACCTCCTGCTGCTGGGAGTCCTTCCAGCGAGGAGAGCTTGGACAAAGGGTTTCCTGTCGAGGGCGGTGTTCGCACCGTCCCAGACAGGGTTTGTGTATTCTGGGTAGGTAGGGCTTTTGCGAGAAGGTGACTGCGGAGTGGCACCCCGGTGCTCACTACGCATCTGCCGGTCAGAACCAGTTCCAGGGGCACCAGCCCTGACCTGGGGAAAGTCCGGCAGGGGAGAGGGGTGTAACTACCTCCCTTCCTGGTCCCACCCTTAGGGCAGGACCTAGTCATGTACCCACCCCTTTCTTTATCATAAAGGCCGGAGCGGGGACCCTTCCAAATTAGATCATCTTTGAATCAAGAACTACTTTCTACGAAAGGACACTCAAGACTCTTCTCAAGATTTCTCCCTTGTGACTAAGGAGTAGTCACCCTGCATCAGCGGGCACCATCTAAGAACTCTGCGGTTTGCTGCAAGTCCTTCCTCAAGGATCCGACGGCCCAGCTCGACGAGAACCGGCTTCCCTGGCACCTCTGACCTCTACCCACGTCATCAGCTCAGCTGTGATCTGTGGGTGCGACGAGACCTCGAGGGACCGGCCATCATCAGAACCTGCACGCTCTTAACCAGCACGACCATCGAAGCGATTCCCTGGTGAGTGCTCTGGGGTCCGAGAAGCCCCGACCCTGAGCCGCTCCAGCACCGAAGTGCAGTCTCCCAGCATCTCCACGATCTGCGTGGGGCCCTTCTGCTCGCTGCTCAGCACGTTGTCTGGTCACTAGCCGCTGGCTTGTGCCCTTCTGTGACGACATCCGACAATCAACCCTGCTGGTCTGGTTGCTCCAGACTGGCCCTTGCTTCCATCATTGCGAGAAGCACCCCGGACCCTCCTGGTCCACTCAAGACGCCATCTTAGGCCCACCACGTGGCCCTGAGATTTGCCAAGGCTTGTTGCCCCCTCCTGGGCCCAGCGACGCCGACAGCATCATCCTTCGTGGGACAGCTCGCACCTCCACCGTGGTCGCCGACAACGCCTCCTGGTCCGTGAGACTGCAGAGCCTAGCGTCGCCCACTCACCTGGTCGAGGTGACGGCCAACCGGTGCCATCCTGGTACCCTCTGACTACTGGCTAGTAGTACGAACTTGGTCCCCTCTGCTTTCAGGTATCAACAATCTCTGATCCAGGCTTGGATCTCTACGAACTATTCATCACTGGTCGCCGGCCAGCAACTCCTTTTCTTCCGGCTCCTGGCTCGTCAGCGAAGACCCCGACGCCTGTAAGACTTGTGCAGCCGCAGCCCTCGTGGCTAGGTAACTCGGCATTTCGGTGCCTGCATAGCCTCTTTACTCTAGGGTCCCGAGTCCCTCGCTTCCGACTTGCCTTATCGGGTCCGCCCGAGACCTTAAACTTTCCGTGTCCTCGGACACTTGTTTTAATTGTGCACTTGAAGTATTTTCCTAAGAGATTTGGTTTGTGCTTAGTACCCTGTCCTCATAAAGAGTCCAGGGCTGTTGTGAATCTTAATAAATATCCTGTTTATTTTCATAACACTTGTGTGGTGTCCTTTCACTGGGTGTTCAAGGGGTACATGTGTGGTAAACAGCTGGCTTAACGCGCCCTCTCGAGTCTTTAGCCTTAGACTGCTCGTATCCACGCTACTAGGATAGCTGGTCTATAGGTTGACTTACAACCAAACACCATAAGGGTCGTTGGAACGATACATAGCGGTCGCTAGAATAGCGAACGTTGCATATCGGGCCAACTTCTCACAGTCACTTCCTGTGCAGATGGATGATGGATCTCCTGCAGTCGCTCTCACAAGCAGGTTTACCATGTGCTCCCCTTCAGCCATACCTTAACCGCTCGGGTGTTCACAAAATAGTCAGGATTCACATATTCCTCTACCCTGACAACTAGCTGCTGAATTCGGGTTTGTCAGTCTGTTGTAGACCACCTCTGGATGATATCCGAACATTGGGTTTCACTGTCAACAGGCAGACTTCCTGCCTTAGACCCACAGAGAATTACTTCCATTGGGACAATGTGGTGTATGGTAGCATTCAAGCCTTTTGCTCTGCTGCAGCAAGTGTGGGCATTCAGCCCTGATGCTAAGCCCACTGAAGGGCCCACCTACAGGGGATGTGGTATCAGAGCTATCTTTCAGACTCTTTTGATATCTCAGAGGATATGGTGCAGGATCTGCAGTGATGGCTGGTAGACACCAACTTGCACTGCAGCAGACCACACGGCTTTCCACACCCAGGGTTCACTATGGTGAATGAAGCATCTCATTGTTAATGGATACAAGGGTGCTGAATGTTTGGGCTTACACCTGTGTATTTTAGTTGTGTTCAAATGGTTGCCAGAAAAGTGTAGGAGCCATTTAAAAAGTTGTTGACATCGGATGTGGCGTTTGTAGAGCGAAAGATGAGTTTAAGCTTTAGGTTGTTGATTGAGAAGTCTGTAGGATCTGAAGGTTTTATGCCCTCCTTTGGGTTGACCTCATTTTGTTGAAGGGATGCTGATCAGGCATGTTTGGAATCTGAGCAAGTTCCTTAATCTGCATCTTTCAGGATCTTAACTTTTCATGAGGTCCTCTCTCTACTGTCAGAATTACCACGCCCATTCTTATATCCCATCACAACCCCAGACCTTATCTAGGACTTTATGGCCAGCCAGCACTACTAATTCAAAGTCCTTATGTTCGATACCCAATAAACCCTAATCTTCATGAAATCCTTGCCCCACTCTTCTCAAGTTTCACAATAAAGGGTCAACTGAGTGAGAATCAGAAGCCTCAAGTAACGCCAGCTTGACACTTCCATTGCTTGGGGCCTACTCTGAATGAGGCCAAACCTTCTCGATCGCAGCCGCATTATCCTGCCTTATCCTGGAGCATGCCTTGACGGGGAAGGAATTCCTATAATTTAATTTGGCCAGAATCATTTCCTGTGTATGATTGTACGTGAGTTTTGAGTCTTTTGCTTGGGCCTTCTGGATTTTCTTCCTTGCCTAATGGAATACCGCAATCCTATTCGAAACACAACACAACTTATATTCACTTAATCTTAAAGAAGGGTCGCACAAGCTCTCAGCTCCTCTTAGTTACTCAGCAGTTGTGGCACTGAGTGAGAGCCAACATTGATTGAAAGCGGAGCACTTACTGGTCTTTACAACAACCAGGTAGCTGCTCTTATGAGAACTCTTGAAGTTTCACGAATTGGAGCTAAAACAGCCAATTGCAGCGGCTAATCAGATGCTGGAGTTAGTCACACACGGACCTATTTGTGAATTGGAACCACAGTACATGCTGTCTCATTTCCAGCAGGCATTAAAGTGAGTTCAAGGGGAGGAATTATTCAGATTTATAGGTCAAACATGTTTGTGTATGATCTACTTCCATTTTCCTAGTTCTGAGGGTTCTCAAAGTGTGAGGAGAGCCTTTCTAGATAATACTAATTGTTGCTTTATTGCCGGACAGTCTGATTTGTTGAAGTTCTACTACTACACTTAAAGCACTCAAAATCTATCCAGAACACATGTACGGGAAGAGAAGAGGGGGGACAGATTCTACATTAGTTTAAATACCTGCACTTTACAACTTGGCTCCTGATAACCTTGAGTTTGGTTACTTTGGCATTCTACAAGACACAGGCACCATGCCCTTACAAGTCACGCAATGCTAAATGAATCAGTTCTGCACATGGTGTGCCGAAAGAGACTTTAATCACCCACCAGGCAGTTATGCTGTAGAGATTCGCAAGAATCCTCGCTGTCCCTTATTTTTATTCCGTAATTTTGTCTAGCTGATGTACGTTCACTCTAAGGTGAAGCTCTATATGCTGGTAGATGTCGCCCAGATCGGCCTCAGTTGTGTGAGGATCTGGCTGTCACAGGTAAACTTTCTGTTAAGTTTGAAGCTGTTTGCGAATAAATTACTTTTTAAAATACGAAATCACCCCCCCAAAAAAAAACATACTATCCTGCTGTGTTTGACATCCCCTCCTGAGGCGTGAGCCAGGAGGTTGCTGTATTTTGTGTTTCGTTTAGTTTTACTTTGCACACTTTTACTTGCTGTTCTTTCAGCTTTTTAATCTCACTTGGTTCAGATTGATAACGAAGCTCGGCTACTGCATTTAATCGGCATTGAAGTGATTGCCCCGCTCGATCGAAAAGCGGTGGTTATATCCTCCCCTAGCCCCCTTGCTGCCCGCTAGTCTGGAAACTGTTTCCCCCATCCCCAAGACTGTCAACTATATCAGCCGATATAAACGCTGAGGTAGCGCTGTCTTGGCTGGTCGGAATTACTGCAGCGGCCATCTTTAATTGGGGCAGCCTTCGAAGGCACCCGATTGACCACTATAAAAACAGAAGGCTATGCCTCCGCGCAGCGGACGCGAACAGCGGACGCACCGGACCTGTGCCGGAGTCGTGCCAGAGTCCTGCCCGTCTGCGCCCGTCCGCGACCATACGGCGACCACAGACGCAGGTACCGTCTCGCATTGTAATCCTTCTGCTATCTCCTATGATAGTGACACGCTGAAGTCCCTGAAGCCCCGACACTGCATCTTACCCCCGATTATACCCACGGATTTTAGTTTTCCTCTTATAAAATGTCCCTCTGAGCCACCTGACGATTCAAAGCACAATTGCCTTTTTCTCCAGACAACCCCGAACCTGGCACGATTAAAAGCCGGTTTGTTAAACTGCCGCTCCCTAGTAAAACACTCCCTTGATATCTTCCACACTATGGAAGAGGACAAATGGGATTTGTTGTTTCTTACCGAGACTTGGTTAGGAGAGGATACTAATCCAGCATTACACTTAGCTGTCCCCTCTGGCTACAGCATAGTGTGCGCTAATAGACAAATCCCACACCCTGGGGGTGGTGTTGCTATTATACATAGATCCCACTGGACTGTCTCCTCTTTCCCTTATCAATTGGAATGCATTGAAGCACTTCCTTTCTGTATTAAAACCACGCCCAATTTCACCTTTTCTGGCCTTTTGGTTTACCGTCCCCCCCAACTCTAAAACATCTCATCTCCCTGCTTTCCTAGACTATGTTCTACAAGCCACACTGCTATACGCCAATTTCACCCTCCTTGGCGACTTTAATCTCCATGTCGATAAAACCGAGGACTCCACCGCCCTTAATTTTGTGTCCACTCTAGCAGATGGAGGACTAAATCAACTTATTAGTGGCCCTACACATAAAGCTGGCCACACCCTCGATCTGATCTGCACCAACCTGGGCGGTCTGAACATCGGTGATCCTGTGCCAGTAACATGGTCGGATCACCTTCTGGTCCCTTTTTAGGTCTCGCCTTTTCCATTCCGAAGGAATGGAAAAATGGCGAGAATTCAAGTGCTCAAAATACTCGTGAAACCACAGGTTTTTTTGTGCGGTTTTCTTCGAGTTCACGTGAATCACGTGACCAAACAAGCACGCGCATCAGCCTCCCTCCTAATTGCATTTTTTCACGGCTGCCACCACATCAAAGGGCTTCTCCCAGCGTGTGCTCTGCGGCTTCTCCTCCCCTAATTATTCATGGCTGGCCGGTGGCCGGCCGTACTTTGTTTCCCGGCCGCTCTTGTTTAGTTTCATTTCGGGACTACTTGATTTACTTTTAACTAGAGCGTCACGCTATACATTTTAAATACGCTCCGTTCCCCCTCTTCCTCCCCGCCCTATGAATGCCCGTAAGGCAGGCACTGTCTTAATTTTAAAAATCTGGTGTTATATTTACATACGATGCAGCTCACCGAACTCGCATTTGCCGCTTGCCCGAATCAGATACCGCTCTTGTTTTGGATATCTATGATCTGCTCCCAGTGCAACTCTTATCCCTGTTGCCTTTGCTCTCTCCCCCTCCCGTTGTCCTTGTACGCTTTGTGTTAGTGCACTTTTTGCCCGAGTTTTCTTTGCTCAGCTCGTTCCGCTCTTCTCCCTGTGCACCATGTTGAAGAATAAAAAAGCTGCGCTGCCACCTACTCGCACGCGTCATTGTTCACCCCTCTCCACACCCTTTGTGTTGCGTGCCCATGTTATTTTGCTTATTTCTTTTCATTTCCTTCTGTTAATTTCACTTAATTAGCATTAAAATATTCACCATTAATTAAGCGTTGGGAGTGCCAACCTGATATGTTCTTGTTCAGTGATGACCACGAGGTTAGTGGCGCTGCCATCCGGGAAGCAATCAGCTGCTATGACTGGGTTAGTATTAGATTTATTTCAGTGTAACTGTTTGCATTCAAGTGCTCTTGCCAAGAAACCGAGGCTTGAAACAACATTTTGAGAAGAGGCTTTAGCAAACATTATAGACTGGTAGGCTTCACGTTGCATGATGGGAATAATGCTGCATGTGTACTAGATACAAAGCGTTAGCGTGCCTATCAACTACACATTGATCCAGTGGCCTAATGGATTAGGCATCAGTCTCCGGAGTTGGGGATTGTGATTTCGAGTCCCATCTGGGTCGTATGTCTTACATGTTTTGGATCATATAAGGAAGATTTACAATACAGCAGGCTGTGCTATTACCTTTTGTACTAGCGCTGCTATGCGGAAGAACTAAGGATGAATGTCATCTTCTTTTATTTGGTGTAGTTGTTGGGAAACTCATTTCGTGAATCTTGCATTTACATAAAATAAAGTAACTTTATTTGTAAACTTATTCCAAATGCAGAAAGCAACGTGTTTGTGTGTGCAGAGTTAGTAGCCTGGAGTACAGTGACACAGCTTCAAGTTTACATTCAAAGCAGAGCTGCTTCCTTTGTGATTTTTAAGAATATGAAGATTTTTCTACAATATACGCATTTTTACTTGAACCAAAACAAAAATGTACATCTACTTGTCTATGAGTGCAAAGCAGTGACTGTTTAGAGACCATCACATAGTCTACATTTAAAGCTCTATCCGCGTATTCCTAAACATTTAATCATTTGTTTAACCTATGATAACTGACGTGTGTATCGGTGTTGTTCAAATAAATATAAACAAGATGAATAATGGAATTTATTAGGATGCTACGTGTCAATGTAATTTATATGTTGAAAAATATGTCATAGTGCATGAGGTGTGTGAATGTTATTCAAAGCAGCTCCTGACTGCATATACATTTTACACAAACATCAATTTAATGTAGTCAAACACAAATGCGAAAACAATGTCAATTTTTTATTTTTTTCCCTTAAAAAAAGACATATTTTCTCCACAATCTAATGTGCAACTGAGCGTATAAATGTCTGAAGAGGAAAACATTAGTAAACAGACGTGGAGTTTGATAATTACCCTTTTAACTTATTTTATAATGCCTGCTTCAGGGACACCGTGCTCTCTTTATTTTTTTTACTTTAAAGGTGAGCACGGCGCCTGCTTAATGGACACTGCGCTCTGCAATACTAAAGGTCTCGCTTTTGGCGAAGTTTGACCTATTGATATTGGAAATGACTATGCTTTTTAATTTTATAAAAGGCATTGCCATTTACAATGCCAATAGCTCAAAATCTTTTTTCTTCTTTTCGGCACTGAACACATTATTCGTTTGTTTACCTCACAACTTCATTAGGACCGTGACTAAGAACCAGCGTGTTTTTTTTCCTTCGGGCACTGAACACATTATTCGTTTGTTCACCTCACAACCTCGTTAGGACCGTGATTAAGAACCCGTGTTTTTTCACTTGCACTTTTGAGTCCCTTGCACACATTGGCCACGCAATATCAGTGATCTTCACCACCATTACGTATGCTTTTTTCATTTTCTCACTTCTTGATCTTATTATCAAACACGATAATGTGAAACTGATTATCACCTTATACAGAAAGGAAATACTTTGCTCAAATACCACACAAACCCTGATAAAAGGCTACCCTGTGGGTAGTTTAACAGGCCTCAACTCAGTTGCATAAACATTTTTCAGTTTTACATTATGTCTTCTTGATTATAAATAAGGTAACAAAAATGCTTTTAACACTTTTTTTATTATAACTTTATGGCATGCCTCACAGCAGCCAAGCTGCTCATGAACATAGCTTACATACATTGCCGAAGCCAATAGCTCTGGCAAAAACGTACCATTGTCATTATAAATTACAATCACTTTTATTTAAGTGTTAATTATTTTAAAAAATTAAAAGCCATTGTTATTTGTAATATCGATACATCTAAGTCACGTCAATACAAAATATGTGGCATTACAAATGCTAAAAGTGTCACATTTGCTAAAGTTAAAAGTATTGGCATTGTAAATCACAAAACATAAATATAAAATGTCATTTACAAAACCAATAGCTCCAACTTTCCTACTGCGAGACCTATTGGCAACGCCAGTGCTTGTTTATTCTCCTGCCATTGTAAAGACCGCTCCATCTGTCCGGTCAAACTACAGGGCAGAAACTGGAGTAAGATTTCCCCTGACAGCCTTGCCCCTCTCCTCCAATCTACTGACCTGTCAGAAACGAGTTCTGATCTAGATACTCGATTGACCAACTTCAACGATCGGATCTCTACTGCAATCAACCTGCTGGCCCCTATCAGGCATATCAAAACTTATCGCTCCACTCCATCGGCCCCATGATATTCCAATGACCTCCGTATTCTCAAATCAGAATGTAAACGACTTGAGAGACGTTGGAGAATAACTTATTCACCCAATCGTAAATCTATTTACAAGTCTGCCTTAAATTATAGGAAAAAGATCATTGAACACAAAAGAATTTTTCTTGAAGAAAAAATTAATCGTTCACAGGGCTCATCCAGGGAAATATTTGACATAGTCAGGTCTTTTACGGATCCCTTGGCTTTAAAACTCCCCCTAATGATGTCGCAGACCCTCCGCGATAGCCTTTCTGATTTCTTTGAAAATAAAATAGCTACCATTTATGATTCCTTTCCCAATAACACCCACGTAAACATTAGTCCCACCACCCCTCCCACCCCAGGTCCCAGGTGTACGTTCTCCGATTTCTCAGAGATTACTCTGGATCAATCACTGATGGAACTTCTAAAAAGTAAATCTGGCTCTCCCCTTGACCCCTGGCCTGCTAAGCAATACAAGTCTCTAGCTCCCATTCTCAATCACAACTTGAATGGAATTTGGAATGACTCGCTTCAGACGGGAGTATTTCCTGGTTCCTGGAAGCATGCGCGATTAGTCCCCATAATCAAGAAAGCTAACGCCGACCCTAGCGAACCCTCCAATTACAGACCAATCTCTTTTACCAGCCCCCGCAAAAGTGCTCGAAAGACTCGCTCAACTACAATTAGCGGGTTTCTTAGAAACATCAGGTGCCTACCATGATTCTCAGCACGGCTTTAGGCCAGGATACAGCACTGAGTCTGCACTAATCGAGATGGCTGATGCAGTACGATGGCGGATGGATGAGGGTTCAAGAGCGGTGTTGGTGCTGCTGGATCTGTCAGCAGCATTCGACACCGTCTCCCACCCCCTCCTCCTAGACCACCTCCAATCTAAAGGTATCCAGGGCACGGCCTTAAAATGGATCACATCTTTTCTGTCCAACCGTACGCAGGCTGTGTTCACTCCTCCATTCACTTCAGATAGTCGTCCGCTTCGGTGGGGAGTCCCTCAAGGCTCCTCACTGAGTCCACTTCTATTTAATGTTTATTTTTCACCCCTTTTTGATATCATCGCCCAAACAGGAATAAAGGCCACCTCTTATGCCGATGATATCCAACTTTTGTTTTCATTTAACAGTATCACCCCTACAACCTTTGATCCCTTAAAAAACTGCCTCCGTACAATTGCCCAGTGGATGGACAACAATTTTTTAAGGCTAAACGCAGGAAAAACGGAGGTACTCTTCTTCTACCAGTCCTCTCCCCTTGACCCCAACATCTGGTGGCCCCTTGATTTGAGTGATCCCCCCCCCTGCCCAAAGACTCAGTGAAAAATCTAGGGGTTAGATGGGATTCTAACCTCACACTCCACCATCAAGTCCACACAGTCTCCGCTGCCTGCTTCACCAAGATCAGAATGGTAAAAAAGTTTATCCACTTCCTACCTACCAACACTAGGAAGACGGTAGTCCAGGCGTTGATTACTTCACACCTGGATTACGCTAACAGCCTATATACTGGCCTGTCTGTGGGGATCTGTCATCGCCTCCAGACAGTCCAGAATGCTGCAGTCAGACTGGTTAGTGGTATCCCCTTACGCGAGCACATTTCGCCCCATCGTCGCAGTCTCCATTGGCTGCCGATACAGAAAAAGGCTGAATTCAAGGCTTTGGTTCTGGCCCACCGTGCCATGAGAGGCAAGGGCTCTGCTTATCTTTCCACCTGTCTGACTCCCTATGACAACATCAGGACCCTCCGTTCCTCCTCAAAAAACCTCCTCACGGTTCCCAGATTCAGGAAAACTCTCTCAGGCGGGAAAACTTTCCAAGTATTGACCGCGGTTCTCTGGAACAAGCTACCTAATGCCATTCGGTTGATTCAGGATGAACAGCCTTTCCGGAGAGCTCTAAAAACCCATCTGTTTTCTTGATCATTTTTTCCCATTTCATAACACCTGAGGCAGCATGTGATCACACAGGAGCGCCGGGACACCCCGTTGGGGTATCTGTGCGCGATACCAAAACACACTAAATAAATAAACTAAATGTCAGGTTCTTCATTGTGACTGAAATATTTGGGAGCTATGTCATTGACCAGTTAATGTTAAGAATTTGCACTCTTTGATTAATGCTGAAGTGACATGTTTCTTCGGATAGGAGCTACAGTTGATTTCTGCTTCTGTTGCCTTCTGGTACCATGCAGAGTCTTTCCCTTCTTTCCGACACACTGTGATGGCAGTCAGTGTGATTGTAAAGTTCTTCATTGACCTTAGGAACTCTGACATCAATCTACTAAAAAAGAGCATCTCAGAGCTGCAATATGTTTAAAAATGCTTAAAACTGAAAAATCAAATTTGTCCTTAAAATATTGTGATAATGTGTCTGACTCATTGTGTCCGTTTGATTGTCTTTCTATAAATCGTTTTTCATACTATTGTAGCTACCTTTCATATAACTCAAAATCTTTAAGCAACACGTTAATCAGATATGTCCCTTGCCAGTTATTGTGAAACAGGAATGAACCTTGTAGAAAAGTGGATTTTATGTGGGGATGGACAGGTATCTACCTCAATGGATAGGTCCACATCTTGCTAGATGTCACACAAACTAAGTAAAACGCAGCTGTGCTGAATCCCTGGTACCGTGACCCAAAGCAGAGACTAAATTCAAAGGTAAAGTTTAAAGTATTAAGAAGTATATACACGGTAGAGTAAGTCACACACAACACTATAAAATTCTCCAACACATTTTAAATAAAGAGAACAAGCCTATGAGTAAAATAAAACGGAAATGAAAAAATGCAATAAGGGGAACCAGAGACGAGAACTTTTCAATATGTTAGTGAAAATAACACCAAAAAGCACAAAACTGCAATGATAATCTATAGAATTGGTAAACAGGGACTTAGGCTCATTTTGAGGCTGCCAAGGATAAAACCCTGGTCATATATAACAATTGGGTAGATCTCAATGACAGTCTGGAAGTCAAGAAGTTAAAAATTGTAACCTAGTGTTTACGTGGATAGGGACTTTGTCACTATGTAAAGAAAAGTCCTCCCTGAGCGGTCTGCCACTGAAAATGTACCTGACGTTGTGGAACTGAAAGCCAGATATTTGTAGCAGGTTGGTCCCGCTGGAGCCCTGGAGCTTTGGAAATTTCTTGCTGATAAGTTTCTAAGTCCCAACTCAGTTCAGACGTCCTGGGACTCTTGATCAGACAAAGCTCAAATGTAATCCAACGCCATGGAATTGCCAGGCGGATTCTTTATCCTGCAGGTCTACTTGTAGCTGTAGAGGAAATGTTTTTCAAACTTTCCAAACTTTGTTCTGGTGCCCAAATAACCACAGAAGAACACTTGTAAGGCCCCGGGCCACATGTGAGGGTACTTACAGACTCTCAGAATATCCGGCAGAAGCCAGCCACAAACTCCAGTCAAGGTCCAATTGCCACTGGTCAGCTTGATACTCCCAGGAAAAGGCCTCTAGTACTATTTGCATCTAGGTAGTCACGTAGGTCAACCAAATAACCCTCAAAGTCAATTTCTTTGTCCTGAGTGCAAGAGGAAGTAGGACGAGTCTTTCGGGGCTCCTCGCAGGTCACAGACAGCAGGCCCAGTCCTCTTCTAAGCTTCCTCAGGTCCAGTAGGTGTTCTGAGGAGGTGCCTTGGGGTGGCACATTTATTCCCGGCACTAGTGGGGATGACTTCTGAACACTCCCTAACCAGTGGAATAAGATCTCTTGGGGGATGCCCTACTCACTTTTTCAGCAGTTTTCTTCCTCTACTGCAGACAATCCCACAGTGCCCCCTCACTCCAAAAATCCAAACTGAGCAACCACTTTCCTCTTTTGCACTACCTGTGTGCGACATCCAGAGTAATGAGCAGTCCCCTCCTCTGTGGTCACTCAAAACTGGGTTCTGACCAGAAGGAAACAAAATATGGGACATTTCCAGGTGTCACCTGACATTTATTTGTGGCAGGAAACACCCCTTAGAAGTAATTTGAGTTCCTGAGTCCACCCCAACTGGTCTCCCTGTCAGGTGAAGAATACATCACCCATTCCAAGGCCATTGTCTCTGCTCCGAGAGCATTTTTCACACTTAATTCAGGCCAAGTATATAATGGGCAGTTGCTGAAGGGGTACTGTAGATTAGCTCCAGCAGTTTCAAGCAGGATAAAGGTGACTTTCTAAAAGTTAATTTTCCAATCGATTCATTAAAAACCCAGCTTCACCAGTAGATTGGATTGTTATTAAATATAAAACGTCTATGATTTGAGTCTGTGATTGTTACAGGTCAAAAGTTGCATATTAAATTGTATAACCTTTACATGACTTCATATGTACCAGCTTCAACCTGACCAGTGACAATGTTGTTTTAGGCCTTGTCACTAGGTGAACATGCTAGTTGTAATGTCACAGATGTTTCACTCTTAAATATTATGCACCCTACCTTATGGGCAGCAAGATGTTCTTAGAGGTAACTATTGTAATATTTAAAATCACGTTTTCCAACCTGTAAAAAGGTTTATTAAGACAAGTCTGTGCAGCAGAGTTGAAGCTGCTGCTGCTGTCAGGCTACACACTATAGGCCTGAATCATGTACTGTGACGCAGTAGATGCTGTGGTCCACAAGTGGCATTTAAATTTAGATACCTTAGTGTACTTCTCCATTATATACTATGCCTTATAGAAAAGCTGAATGTGCCTATCAGGTTTTACACCAATTTCAACATATTTTAGGGGTTGCGTACACTGGGACCTGGATAGTTGTCAAAGCTGTAAGAGTTTGAGTACCAGCCCGTGGGTCAGAAAAAAATGAGAAAAAAACTAGGGATGACCACCTAAAAAGGATCTCTTTGCAGTAAACCTATTTTCAATATTCCCAAATGTAATCTGCAGGATGGGGGAGATAGCATCTATGGTTAAGTACGTCCTCATGTTGAATTTCATTCTCCAGATTTTTAATAAGAACTTTCTTCTGAAATTTCAGAAAAGGCCAAGGACATGGCTGATCTCAGTGTAACTACAAAGTAGCAAAGGGTCATAAAGAAAACTCTCCTGTATGTGTCTGTCAATGGGTGATCTCAACTGTGAAAGGTGAACAGCGAAATCAATCCTAGGGTACTTTCTTAGTGCAAGACAAGTTAGTGTGATCTTAACTCTGTATCAGGAGGTAACTGAATAGCAGTGCTAACTAGTGTAAATCATAAGTGATTAACGTGAGATATATAAAATTGAGTAATAAGGAGGAAAAGAGTATTTTAATGAGCACCTCCTTATTCCCAAATCTAAGAACAGTGCAAATAGTAGTGTTAACAAATCACTAGAATGGAAATTTGGTCGACATGTTCCTGCAGTTTAACCGGGCCCATTGGTCTCCTACTGCTTCATCAGGACCATATATGCTACTGCTAAATGTTGTGAGATAAGTGAAAAAACAATATTATTGTCACCTGAAAATCTCCTATTTTCAAGATCCAATGTGTATCCAGGAGTTCAAGGTAGTAGACAGACAGACACATACAAGAAAAGAATATGACAGGGACTTAGACCTCTTGGTGTCCTTTAATGTTGAGAGCGTATATACTTCGATACCCCAGGTTGAGACTCTCGAGGTTGTTGAGGCACTTTTAGCTGAGAGAGAGCTTAACACCATAACTCCAGTCAGGTTGATAATGATACTGGCAACCTTGGCTATGACTGAGAACTTCTTTCAGTATAAAGACTCACTCTACTTGCAGATTAGCGGATCTAGTATGGGCAGCATTTTTTCACTTATGATTTACACTAGTTAGCACTGCTATTCAGTTACCTCCTGATACCGAGTTAAGATCACACTAACACTGGGACATAATGGTAAGATTCGGCTGAGCCTGGCCAAATCTTCCGAAGGGTACGATTATCTACCTGCAATTTGAAGGCTCCTAGATGATGTAGGGCGGTACAGGTTGGTAATCTGATGGGAATTTTTCTTTGCACTAAGAAAGTACCCTAGAATTGATTTAGCTGTTCACCTTTCACAGTTGAGATCACCCATTGACAGACACATACAGGAGCGTTTTCTTTATGACCCTTTGCTACTTTGTAGTTGGCAGTTGCATGTGTATAGGGGTAGTAGCATTGAATGGTCGTTAAATATTCCCTGGGACCCCACCCCTCCTTTGTTTTATAATTGATCTCAGTGTAACCTGCCTACAAAGTTATAAGACATACTGTAGACCCTATTCAGAAGGTGCAGTGCTCGCAACAAATACCAGTAAATAAATATGGGCTAACACTGGCAACCTCCAAGTCAAGACACTACTTAGCAAGCCACAACGTGTGAGTGAGCTTTGATTACAGATGCTAAATAATTCTTTCAGTCTAGACTATCAATATATATAGCAAACTGAAAGGCAAACAAGTGCATTTAGCGAAGATCTGTAATATCTTTCCGAAAGATTATTTTATTGGATAACTGAGGTAGCCCACTACCTGTCCAAACCATCTCTAGCTGGTTACAGGCGTCTAGAGTCAATTGGGCTAGCGCTATGTATCTAGAACAAAAACATAAATAAGATGTCCGCACAGGCATTCACTTAGTATCAAATTCCAAGGAACTTGTATTGTGCAAGACAAGTAAGTGTCATAAACAAGATCTTGCAAGGCCCAGTCCAAGGAATTTCCAAACATTTAATCCTGCAAATATGATTACATAGAGAGTAAAAAAAATCTAAGAGTTGTCAGGCTGGAGTAGTCTAGAACGAATCCTTCAGTCATGCCTTCAAAGAGAAGAGGAACTTTGTTTCTTCTACTATGGCCACTAATGTTCACCAACGTCAAGAGGGGACTATGTACAGAAAGGCATTTTTGAAGATCGAATTAACTATTAATAATGGAAAAGGCACTTATGTGCTTTTTCTACAAGTAGCTAGAAGTCAACACCTATTGCCTTTCGATAATGAGACCCAATATAAATTTCACTTAAGCTTCTACCAAAAGCAAGTGGATAATTTTTTGTGCTTTATTCACCATGTTGAGGCAACCACCGCATAATGGGACTTCTTTGATATACACATATTAATTTATCACATTTGAATTTAGAGTTAACAATGAAACACACAACCTGAGCCCTAAAAGCGATGGGGACCACATAAATTATACTTTGAATTCTAGAGGGATGGAAAATATTCTTTTTTGACAAGGAATCCTGTTGAGTTTTGAGGGACATTAGTAAAGACCTGAAAATCTGCCTTGTCTTCCTTAAACATGTTTATTATTCTCTTGTAGTTTCTGTGCGTTCATCTCCACTGCATATACATGACTCTTCATTTTAGAGGGCGAGTCGAGTATCCGGATTAATGATTACCCTGGGCCATATATTCTAGGACCAACCCTCACACCTTGCTAACTTTGAATCATTTGCCAATTAATATTTAATTAGTACATTGTATTTTTATGACATTTGTAAGCTTAGAAATAGTGTGGCATGTTTTATTATTGAATACGGTCTTTTGCGTATTCTGGGCAGTTTTTTTAAATGCTTTTTCAAATTTGTGAATTTGTTCCCTTTTTTTCCGTAGGTTTTGCCTGGATTCCGCCAGACAGACAAGGCAGAGGCTTTCTGTTAATTGGTCTAATTTTAGTTTGAAGAAAACCACATTTGCGGCACACTGAAATATTATGACTCTTCTAGAACCATGAAATTTCAACTCCACTGACTTTAGTCTGCTGTGCTTAGAGCTTATCCGGCTTTGAGCTACTGTTGACCTGCCTTGCCCCCAGTGCTGTGTGGACCTGCACTGAACCCTTTGGCCTAACAATTGTTGCAGATTGGAACTTTGCCACTTTCTACCTGGATTTGTTAGCTTGTGTGCTTGTAGTCTGTGAGTGAGACTTAATGGATTATAGCCGTATGCTATTGGAATTGGAACACTAGTTTTTCCAGTTCCTAATAAATGCTATGGCTTAAAGTACTTCAGACTGCTTCCCAAGCTCTGGTGGAGGCCAAACTACTCGTTTTCATTCATGGAGGCACCTGTCATTTCTGAAGTTCACAATGTTTTGTCATTCGGACTACGGACAAAGGAATGGACATTGACAGACGTGCTTTCACCTGCTACGTAATTCTACACCACATTTTTACAGAAGAAGCTCATATGGGACAAGCATTTCTTAAGTTCTTTCATGATCTACTGTTTAAAAGTGTACAAGTTACGCTATATGTGTTTGATTTTTTTTTCTGACTTGTAGCCAGCTTGTGTAAGAATACTTGCAGAATGAGAGTTTATGAGGAACAGTACTCACACTATCAATCTGTTATAGAGTGTATAATTGTATTAACACTGAAGCCGAACTGGCTACTTTTTTAACATATTGTTAAGTAATATTAAAATCATGTCTTTCTTTTTGAAAGATGGAATACATTAGTAAAGGAGAAGACTTGTGTTTTGATTTATCTAACAGGAGAGAAAAGAGTCGGGGGAGAATGGAAATGGTTGTGTGTGCGCTGTACTCCAAATTGTATTCATGTGTGAATTGAGTATTTGTGGTAATTTAAATTAACACCTTGGTGGATGTGTGAATAGAGGTAGCAGAAAACCTTAAATTGATAACTTCTGGGTATTTTTGATATGGTTGATTTAAATGATGTGCTTTATTTAAACCCATTCTGCTTTGTGGCGGTCACTTTGCTGGTCAATTCTAGAAGAATAAGCTTCAGACATTGTCCAAAGAATCTTGTCAAAATGTAATTTATGGGTACTATTTAATCCCCCCCTGGACTTCAATTGATAATGTAGCCTTATTTATTTTAATGTTTTGTATCTCTAGTAAATCATGCAAGACATGTTCTGACATTTTACTGTTACCTTGTTGGCTCTAATGTTACACTAAATTGTTTTAGTAGATTTCCTATTTAATATGTTGGTGTTCTACATAGAACACATTTTTATTTCCTACATTTTAAAAGATCAGCTTTTTCCTAACATCTTATACTAGGTATAGCTATAGTATCATGTAGGCATACCTTAAGAAGTTTCAGTTCCTGATATATTTGCTTAATACTTCTTTTCTTAGTAGTTAATTAGGGAGCGGTCTCATTTACACACTTCCCTCACACTTCCTAATTTCACCCTTCCCCTAGCCTCTATGAAATAATAGCGTCATAAGCATCATTACCAGAAAGTATTCGGTTTCCTCTGCTCAACAACAGGTATTGGTATCCAGTATTCTGATTATTTTAAAACTATTACCCTTCAGATAGAAAATGTATGTGTAAAGGTACTAACTTTCTTTTCTGGATATTGTGAGCCTTAGATTTTAAGGGAAAAGTTTCAAAGCCTATTCTGGAGGAATATGTTAGTTTTGTTGTCACTGTCAATATAATTGATGCCTGTCCTCCAAATCGCAGGGAATCTTCAATGTGCAGTGCAATAGTTTTTTTTATTTAGCTTTTACAACAATTGCCTAATTGCCACAACACAGTTGCATAGGCATTTCAAGTCTATTCTACTTTCTAAGCACAGCTCTTAAGGACTAAGAATTACGCTCTTACATGCATCCAATTTGTTATAGAACTACCAAACCCCTCTGTATATTGCTCATTTCCTCTGTTCATGCCCTGGTATTTTTTCTTCAGTGTAACCTGTCCTTGTTGGCCGTCCTTCCTCCCCCAGACCAAAATGACTTCTCCACACCTTCAGCTTAATTTAGGCAGCCTTTCTCCTCACAGGCTACCTTTTCTTCAATGGCCATTGTTGATCGCATTTGTAATTTTCTCTGGTGCCATGAAGACACATATCTTTAAAAATCACATTGAGTATGGAATGGGCTAGTTGTAACAAGTGGCAATTACACCTTTTGTGGCTGTGCAAACATGGCATACAAAATGTCAACAATCTTTTTTTATTGTATTCTCAGGAATGAATGTTTGGAAATTCCTGGGGTTGGACATTGCAAGATCTCATTTCTGGCACATGTATTGCCCAAAACATCACATTTTGTGCAAAGCAATACTAGATGAATGACTAGCCCTTTTTGCTGATATTGGGTTTGTTGAATTGTTAGTTCCTTGTGTAACACAGTTGTCTCTAGGTGCCTGGAGCCAGGAGCAATAAAACATTAGGCAGCTCTACAGAGTGCCATTAAGTTCAATAGCCTGAAGAATGAAGGCAGCCTTTATTGGAAACATAAAGGTTTACGATTATTGCTAAAGCAGTTAACCAAACAATATCCCAATGTTTTAAGTGCATGACTAAATTGAAAATAGTTATATTATTGTGACCTTGTGAATTTCATATTCCTTCTGTTGCTTTGCACACTTGGTTTCCTTTTTGTACATCTCCTAGTTTGGAAATGCTGATACAGTCCCTTTTGGATAAACCTTCCAAACTAACTGATTTACTTGGTTGTGTCCCCTGCCATTGCAGGGTTTCTTGCGAGTACCTGCCATCCCATTTCAGTCGACAGTGAATGCAGAATCACCTTAGTCATGGGGTGCATTTCCTAGGTTATTGGGGATTCATATAGACATCCAAGAGATCCTGTAGTTTCCATCAAGTCACACTTAAGGTAAATTGCTGACTATCTGGTTTCTTAAAGGGCAATTGGACATGACAGCTAATTTGAATGCCCAGTAATAGACTTGCGTCTGCTTTTCCTATTCCTTCTGTGTATAGCTAATTGGGTACATTTGTCGAAGGAAATTCGTGCCTTTTTGCCAAACCTCATGAACTTGCTTGCTCACACCTGGTCACAACACTGGTGGGGAACCTTGTAGGAGACGTTTTAAAGAATATAAAGTATCTTTGTAAACAGGCCAATTTTGTGTATTCCCACCCTTTCAGGAATAGAGATTGGCAATCTTTTCCGACCCACAATTGTTTTTTTTCCATCCATTTCCATACAGGTGTCTTATTATGGTTTTTACATCTTCTTTAGGGCAATGTGGAATCCGCAGTATTTGACTCCATCCATCTGGGATGGGAACTTTGGCAATTGGGTTTGATATGTATTTACCTGTGGATTCTCCGTGTTCCTTGTACCTGGATGAGTGGTTCCAGGCAAGCTTTCTGCAGCTGTTGTCGGACCACTGGAACACCACCGCTTCTTTGCTGTTAGGCCTTTTGATGAGCAATCCCGAAGTTTATTTATTTATTTATTTATTTATTAAGGGAATGTAATAACAGTATACATGCTCCTTTCGGGAGCCTCATTATCCAGAAAGCGTAGTTCAATGCAAGCAATTTTTCGAAGAAACAAAAGCAGCAATAAATCAGAGTGACTGCCCAAGAGCTTAAGAGCTAACAACCCGCCCCGTCCAACCCCACCCCTCCCCTCCCAGCAATCCCTAAGTCGAAGTTGCACATAGAGCCCTCTCCGCATCTTCTGTTGATCAGGGCATTATTGTAGTCAGTGTTGCTCTGTGCGTTCCCTTCCCTTTAGAGGATCAGGGACATTCAGAATATGATTCAGATGTTTCAGAAGAGAGACAGAGTTCCTTTACTGATCTTTTCCGCCTCCTATGTCTGCTTGCTTCCTGCATTCGACAGGCCATTCGTGCATACTGACACATTCTGGCTTTCCAGTGGAGTCTCCATCTGCAGTGGTTTCAATACGAGGGCAATCTGTCTAACACCATCAGAATTTTCAAGGACTCTGTATCAGACCATCTCTGGTGGTCCATAGAAGAGAACCTAATTCAGTTTTGCCCATGACCAGTAGTGGCCACAGTAGTGACGGACACCTCCACATTGAGTAATGGTGCTCATCTAAGGGACCTGGAGATCAGAGGCCTCTGGTCACCGATCAAGCAGAGTATGCATATCAATGTACTCTAACGATGGGCAATTTCCCTTTCCTTGAGACCTTTCTGCCTTCCCTATGTGGTCTGTTGTTTCAGACCTTGACAGACAATAAGCTCACAAGGTAGTATGTGAATACGCAGGGATGTGTGAGGTCCCATCTTCTCGACCAGGATGCTCTGGGTCTGGGCTCATGTGCATACAAACTGGTCATCCACTATTTGGCAAGCTTCCTGAACATAAAATGTGAGTTGTCATATCTCCAGCCATGAGCGACGCCTCCATCTAAAGGTGGTTAAAGATATCTTTGCCTTGTGAGAGGCTCTATGGGGCATCCTCTTCTCCACTTGTGGAAAAAGCACATGTTCGAGGCATATGGGCTGCAGATGGTGCATTTATGAATAGATAGCCATCTGGTGTTGGGCTCGGATGATTGCACTTGTTTTTCTCTTGGAGAAGTATTTTGTCGTCACAAGACTGGTGACTCCTCCTTTGGGTGCTAGTGCGCATGGGCATCGGCTCCATCCTTAGATTGTTTTTTTCCGCCATCGGGTTCGGATGACGATCGAAGCGCTCCGGATCAACTTCGAGAAAAAGTGATATTTTGGTGCGTATTCCCTTTCCAATTCGACGGTATTGTTATCGAACGCAATTCATTTCCATTCCGACGCGTTTTGACTCCAACAATAAATATTTTCTTCTACGTCGACGAGACCGGGCGGCCTTTCTCGACGTAGTCCAGCCTGGAGTCCATGGAAAGGACTCCATTTAAGAGATGTCCAACGTGTGGTGCTAAGTTCCCACACAAGGACCTACACGAGGTGGGCAACCTCTGCCTATCGCCTGAACACGAATCCAGGGACTGCGAAGCCTGCGCAGCATTCTCCTCCAAGTCGACGATTAGAAACCGTCGAGCACGAAGACACGCGGTTTCGAGGATGCAGTTGGAGGCAATCCCGGAGCTGTTCGAGGCCCAGCACCTCAAAGAAGAAGAGGAACATGAAGACGAGTCTGGGTCGGAAGTGGACGAGTCTGATGTCGAAGAAATCGACGTTCAACAAACTGTGAGTGACTGCGTCCCCTTACCAAAAAACCGTCCCTGTGTTGTACTGACCCCGCCTACGAGCCCGGTCAGACTACCGAAGAAAGTTTCCGACGCCCCGCCTTCGGGCCCGGCAACGAAACAGAAACCGAAACTCTCGGCCTCCCACCATGTCGGATCCGAAAAACGGTCGACATCGACTCCGAAGCTCCATACAAAGGAAAGCTCGGCGTCGAAACATTCCATGTCGAAACCGAAACATGCTTCGACGTCGAAGACTTACTCGACACCGAAAAAATCAGAATCGAGCAAATTCTCAGTGCCGAAAACACAGGACATTGACGGTCAGAAGCAAAGGCACCTTTCGGAACCAAGAACTTCGGTACCGACACAGGAGCAGCAGACCGATCCAAAACAAAAGACTTTGTTTATCGATCCACAAACTGGCAAAGTGGTGACAAAATCACCGAAAAGAGGAAGAATGAACAGCTAGATGACGAAGCTCTTCCTCCTAAAAAGAGAACAATGGGGACAAATACAACTCCTCCCCTTTCTCCTCAACCTAGACACACACCCTCTTCTCCTCTTCCTCACACTATGCCAGCTATTCCTCCACCTTCTACACCAAGACCATCTACACCTCAAACAGATGTAGACAGTGATACAGGGGAGGGAGAACTTCATGGGGATGACAACACTGTCCCAGATGAAGAAGACCCATGGGAAAATGATAATGCAGGGTCAGATGATGATAACGACCCAGAATTATACCCCTCAAAACCTTCACCACCTGATGATAATACAGGTTTTGTACAGCTGATTAATAGGGCAGCAAAATCCCATAAGGTAGATTTACATACAGAACCTCAAATAGAGGATTTCCTTTTAGAAACGCTACCTGCTGCACAAAGAACATCAGGAACACTACCTATGCTAAAGGGTCTTCTCAATCACACAGCAGACATATTCAAAGACCCTGTGAGGGCTAGGGTATTAAACCCAAGAATTGATAAAAAAATATAAGGCAGCCCCAAAGGACCCAATATTTATCAAGGGACAGGTACCTCTGGACTCGCTTGTAGTCACAAACGCTCGTAAAAGAGCAAACTCATTATCTACAGGAGAAGCTCCTCCTCCTGATAAGGAGTCCAAGCTAATAGATGCATCAGGCAAGAGTAGCATCCCAAGCAGCAAACAGCTGGTGCATAGCTAATACACAAGCGCTACTTGCACGCTATGATAGAGCGCATTATGATGAGTTAAAAAAACTCATCACACATCTCCCTAAGGAACATCAAAAAAGGGCAGACCAGCTTATACAAGAAGGGAAGATAATAACCAACACTTCCATTAAGTGCGCCTTAGACGCGGCAGACACTGCAGCAAGATCCATCAACACCAGTATCATGTTAAGAAGACATGCATGGCTTAAAGTCTCAGGGTTCAAACAAGAAGTACAAACATCTTTATTGAACCAACCCTTTGATCAAAAAACACTTTTCGGCTCAGGTACAGATGAGACTTTAGAAAAGATGAAAAAAGACACAAACGGCTAAATCAATGAGAGCATTACAACAGCCAACTCAAAGGGGTTCCTTTCGTAGGTCCACCTATAGAGGGGGGTCAAAGAATACAGGCACAAGCCAGCAATCTACCTCTTTTACACCAACATCACCCACAGGTAATTCAAGAGGCAGTTACAGAGGTAACAATAACAAGGGTAGAGGTCGCGGAAATAATAACAACCGCAACTCCCCAACCCCAAAACAGTGACTTAATACAACTCCCCCCAGACCATGTAACACCGGTCGGGGGATGTCTATCACAGTTCCTACCTGTCTGAGAAAACATCACGTCAGACAGGTGGGTGAGACAAATTATCCAACATGGTTATTGCCTAGAACTCACAGCTACCCCACCAAACATCCCCCCCAGACAGCGTCCAATGAGTCAAGATCATCTGACATTGTTAAAACAGGAAGTACTATCACTGCTACAAAAGCATACTATAGAGAAGGTTCCAAAACATCAGCAAGGGACAGGAGTATTCTCCCTATACTTCCTAATTCCCAAAAAAGACGGGTCTCTAAGACCAATTTTAGACCTCAGACCTCTCAATGCATACATAAACTCGGAACATTTCCACATGGTCACGCTCCAACAAGTACTTCCTCTGAAGAAAGGGGACTTTCTTTCTACACTGGATCTAAAAGACGCGTACTTTCACATCCCAATTCACAAAGCCCACAGAAAATACCTCCGGTTTGTAGTAGAAGGACAACATATCAGTTCAAAGTCCTTCTGTTTGGGGTCACAACAGCACCAAGGGTGTTCACAAAATGCCTAGCAGTAGTTGAAGCACACCTAAGAAGACAACAAATACATGTCTTCCCTTACTTGGACGATTGGCTAATAAAAGCCAAGTCACAGGAAGAATGTCTTCAAAACACACAGAAGACCATTCAATTGCTGCACCAGCTAGGGTTTACGGTGAACTACACAAAATCCCACCTACAACCAAACAAGGCTCAACAATATCTAGGGGCTACTATAGACACAGAAAAAGCCAAAGTATACCCCAATCCAATCAGGATCCAAACAATGATCACGTTGATCCAAAGATTTCAACCACAACACTCACTAACAGCTCGAGTGTTCATGCAGCTGTTAGGGATGATGTCCTCCTGCATACTGCTAATACCATATGCCAGACTACAAATGCGTCCACTGCAAGAATGTCTAGCAACACAGTGGAATCGGGCTCATGGTCAGATTACAGATCTGGTGTTGGTAGACGACCGCACACATCGCTCTCTGAAGTGGTGGATCACAACAAACCTTTCCAAGGGGCGGTCATTCCTAGAACCGATTCCACAAGTGATACTAACAGCGGATGCATCGCTCACCGGCTGGGGAGCGCATATGGAGAAATATACAGTGCAGGGAAAATGGAGAGTACAGCAAAAAAAGACTGCACATCAATTATCTGGAACTACTAGCAGTGTTCCTAGCATTAAAAGCTTTTCAAATGCAAATCCTCAACAAAGCAGTCCTGATCAGAACAGACAACATGACTGCAATGTATTATATTCAAAAACAGGGGGGGGGACACTCTCTCCAACTATCCAGACTAGCACAGGACATTTAGAGATGGGCCATTCCTCAAAAGATCTATCTGTTAGCCGAACACCTACCAGGAGTTCAAAATCAGATAGCAGACATCCTAAGCAGAGAGTCAGAACAAATACACGAATGGGAACTGCACAACCAAATACTGCAGCCATTCTTCCAAAGATGGGGACAACCAGAGATAGATCTCTTTGCCACTCAGAACGCAAAATGCCAAAACTTCGCATCCAGGTACCCACACCACCTGTCCCAGGGCAATGCGCTATGGATAAATTGGGCCAACAAATTTGCTTACGCTTTTCCCCCTCTCCCACTAATTCCATTAGTGGTTCGGAAACTGCAACAACATTCAATGACAATGATACTAGTAGCACCCACGTGGGCAAGACAGCCGTGGTTCACCACGCTACTGCAACTCTCACAGGTGCCACATCAAAAGTTAAGATTATTACCCATGCACCTTACACAGAACCATGGAGAAATAATGCACCCAGATCCCAAACAATTGAACCTAGCGATCTGGCTCCTGAGGTCATAGAATTTGGATACTTAGATTTACCTCAAAACTGTATGGAAATCATTAAGCAAGCAAGACGTCCTACCACCAGAGCATGCTATGCAGCAAAGTGGAAAAGGTTTGCTGTATACTGTAACAGTAACAACATCAACCCTCTGGACGCATCCACTAAAGAGATTATTTGCTATTTACTACACTTGCAGCAATGTAACCTTGCTTACACCTCTATTGGAGTACATCTTGCAGCTATAGCAGTGTACCTACAAAACAGACAACATCTTTCCCTGTTTAAAGTACAAGCAATAAAACCTTTCATGGAAGGCCTCAAAAGAGTCATTCCACCAAGACTACCGTCTTCCCCAGTCTGGAATCTCAACATAGTACTTACCAGACTAATGGGACCACCTTTCGAACCTATGCATAGTTGTGAAATACAGTTCCTCACATGGAAGGTGGCCTTTCTTATAGCTATTACTTCACTCAGAAGAGTAAGTGAATTGCAAGCATTTACAATACAAGAACCATTTCTGCAGTTACACCAAAATAAAGTGGTTCTTAGAACAAACCCCAAATTTTTGCCTAAAGTAATTTCAGCATTCCACATCAATCAGCCAGTGGAACTACCAGTCTTCTTTCCAAAACCACAGACGGTAGCAGAAAGGGCCCTACATACATTAGATGTCAAAAGGGCGATATTGTACTACATAGAAAGAACACAAACTTTCTGAAAGACAAAACAACTATTTGTAGCGTTTTCTCCTACACATAAGGGCAATCCTATCTCTAAAGCAGGCATTGCCAGGTCGATTGTAAAATGTATACAAATATGCTACTTAAAAGCAAAGAGGACATTAACTGTCCCTCCCAGAGCTCACTCTACACGTAAACTAGGAGCATCTATGGCATTCTTAGGAAACATTCCTCTAGATGACATATGCAAAGCAGCTACCTGGGTTACACCGCATACCTTCACAAAACACTACTGTGTAGATGTACAGGCAACACAACAGGCTAGAGTGGGACAAGCTGTACTAAAAACTTTATTTCAGACTGTTGCAACAGACAATGGTGACCACCGCTAGGGAGATAACTGCTGTATAGTCTATTCATAAATGTACCATCTGCAGCCCATATGCCTCGAACGGAATATGCTACTTACCAGTATGCATCTGTTCTTGGCATAGAGGGCTGCAGAGTGGTACATGCCCTCCCAGCCTCCCCGGAAACCTGTGTCTGTTCCAACACTATCTTATTTAGATACACTTACATGGGCATTTCTATCTGTATTCTATCATATTACTCCATCTAACCCTACTATGGCAAAACAATCTAAGGATGGAGCCGATGCCCAAGCGCACTAGCACCCAAAGGAGGAGTCACCAGTCTCATGACGACAAAAGACTTCTCCAAGAGAAAAACAAGTGCAATAATCCGAGCCCAACACCAGATGGTGATCTATTCATAAATGTACCACTCTGCAGCCCTCTATGCCAAGAACAGATGCATACTGGTAAGTAGCATATTCCTTCCTATAGTTCTGCGTCCTCCAGTTTCAATGCAGGCATCCTTGGAGGATGAGCTTTGGTTGAAAAGGAATTTTCTGCTTCACTACTCCTTTCCGATATACCCTTTCTTCCTCGTATATTGAGGAAGACGTGACAAACCCATGTCCAAGTTATTCTGATTGCTCCATATTGGTAAAGAAGGGTGTGGTGTGCAGACCTCATGAGTTTCTTCCCTGGGTTCCCTGCTAGAGTTGTCGTGCGTAGCAGATCTCCCAGTTGGAGGGGCAGGTTCTGCAACACAACCTCTAGAGCCTCTACCTTCACCTCCATGCTTGCAAATTGAACAAGGACGTCTGAGATCCTTTTACATGCCACCAGAGGTGGTTGACAATATCCTGTTAGCTCATCGCCCTGCCACAAATGCGGTTTATGCTTGGCAGTGCAACTGTTTTGTTGCTTGGTGTGCAAATGAATGTGGTTTCTTTGATAGCATACCTTTCTGATTACCATGTTTCTCTTTCAATGACCTGCCAAGGTTTTGCAGTACGCACAGTTAAGTTGTATCGCAGCTTTATCAACATTAATTTGTCTTCTAGATACAATTTCTCTATGCAAGTGCCCTGTTGTGTTGAGACATTTGGAGGAGCTAACATGCATGCTATCACTCTTTCCTTTTGTTGTACCCCATTGGGGCCTTAATTCCCTCCTCACGTTCCCGAAGGGTGTCCATTTTGAACCCTTGGCTGCTAGTTGCGGCTTTTGACCCTCAAATAATTTAGATGGCCATCAGTTCAGTGCAACACAGTGAACTGTAAGAGTTGTATGTCTTTCTTCCTTTTACCCATTTTACCCAGACATCCTGATCCTGACAAAGTGACTTTGCTCCCTAAGGTGGCTACCGTTTTCTTAAGAGGAGCATTTTTCTTGCTGCCCAATACCACCAAAGAGGAAAGAACATTTGCAGAACTATTATAGGCCAGTCAGCTTTTATATTGATTGGACAAAAGAATTGACGTCCGCTGACCAGATCATCATTTGATTTTTGGGCAACAAGAAGGGCAACGCTGTCCACGAGAGCACTTTGTCATGATGGATTGTCCTGCATTAAAATCCCTGCTAAATTTTTTTTTTAAAAACACTGGAAAAAAAACCTTCTCTTTCCACCAGCGCAAAAGCGTCAATTATTTTTGACGAGGAATGTTCCTGTGGCTGAGATTCTTTTTTTTTTTTTTTTTTTTTAACACAGAAGAGAAGCACATACCATATTTGGTATGCCCTATAATAAATATTTCTGTATTTGTGGCAGAGATTTACCGCACTGGTTCATGGGCTTCTCTTTGCATATTCCCAAAGCATTAATGCTTAGATTCAGAAGTGAGAAGGGATGGGCATTTTACTTGTTCGCTGCTGTAGGTTTTCTGGTATGACCGTTCCTTTAAACTTTCCACCTGAAAGTGGGAGAGAGGTACTGCTATGCTATCCATTTAGCAGGTGAGGAATTTGCAGGAAGAGTAATGGTTAATCAACTTTGGTAACAGTATTTTAGGTGGATACTCAATTTACTTGCAGATTACTTCAGAATGGTGAAGTGGGGAACATTGATGAAAAAAAGTCATGAGTACAAAATGCTTAAGGGTCCAATGTAGTATGTAGCACTGCATTCTCATGTTTGATCTAAGCTGTCCTCGTCTTTGCCTTCAAGAGCTCCGAAGAAATGGCAGAGGAACTAATGTAAGAAAGCCAGTGTGGTGCTATATAGCTCAGTAATATCACATCTACATTGCGATGCTGTGTTGCAACCAGCACCACCAACCAGGAAAGGAGAGCTGTTACAAAAGCTTGAGGTCCAGTTAGGTGGCGGGGGATGTTCAACGTGTGAGGAATCTGCTGGTAGAGTATCCACCTGATAGTTTGTTAACAAAGGTAGTCATTTTATCTTCCACATTTATCAGAAACGTTTGGTGATATGAAGCACATCTAGCAGGAGGAGCCCTCTCATTGTGATTAATACTGTTTTCATGGCTAACTCCAAAGGAACATTGCCATGATATATGGGGGGAGGGCCAGAGTTCCTTCTTGAAAAGAAAATCACCAGTGGGAACAAGTTGGGTCCTGGTGTCTTCCTGGATTCCCTCTGTTACAGTTTATAGAAGTTCATCTTCCATGATGGGAGAATGTAGGTCTTTTTTGGGGGGATTCAGTCTTCCTTTCAGAGTGAGTGTGGCTCACATAGGAACCGTAGTATGCAGCAAATACTGACTACAACACACATCCAAAACCCTCTCCTACTCTCCTCACCCATCTTGCACTTTAGAAATCATCGTGGTCGTCAACTTTCTGCTGGTCCACAAGTAGTGCTATAATTCTAGATGTATACTTCTGCCTTTGAGAGGTCTTCCATGTCATTTTAGCAATATTGAGGCCCATCTGTTAAAGGGCTCATCTTTTGTTAATAGTCCTTTTTTTAGACTGAGAAGCTATATTTCTGATAGAGACTTCTAAATGCAGATTCTTCAACATTTAAAGATTCCTTGGGCGTCAGACTGGATTGGGAAAATCTCAAGCAGTACCCCTTGTGTGCCAACAGGTGGTTCCATTCGATGACCCGTGGGGCCCTATATAGGCACCAACCATGTACGCTGGCATCGGTTCCTTTCTTTCAGCCAAAACCGATGTGGATCCGGACCTAATCGTCTTCTCTTTTGAGACCGTCATAAAAGAAATTTCCACATTTTGAAACTGTGTGTAATGGAAAATGGCACCAACCATGTCTACAAGGTTAAACCTTTTGAGGAGTGACAGACATGGTTTGCCAGGGTTTGGACTACGATTCCAAAGCCTACAGTGACTGCCTAATGAAGCACCCTAAAGGCATTCAGGATCAGGAAGCAAAGCTGTTTGTTGTGAAGCACCACAAGACTCCATGTAGTGACCATTCGAGGTCCATGGGGAGTTCCCAGCCTTGCTCCAGAAGTCGTTCCTGCAACATATTATCATTGCTGCCCAAATGTTTGGGTAAGTTGAAGAAAAAACACAAAGTCCACCTCCCACCTCTATTTGCACAGAAGGCAATGCATCAAAATGCCTCCCTGACTGACTCCTGAAACAGGTCCGTCTCAGAGTGGATTCTGACCCTTGTTCTGAGGTAACTTTAATTTCAAGGGCCGTTGGCAGTGCCATTGTGAATTGAATAATTTTGTGATACCATGCAGTGACTTTCTGGCATGCTACCAAGGCCCTTTGGAACGCCTTAGAGTCTGTTGCAGTGAGTCCTCCCAACTAGGCTTCTGCTGGCAGGTCACCCCTCTGCACCAGTTCCAGGTTCTGGACTGGCTTTAATACTGACTTCAGTACTCGCTCACTCTCCAGTGCCACATCCCGTCCCCAAACATAATCTCCCTGCACCATAGACTCTGGATGACGACAGCCAACCTATACTGATGTCCGAGACGGCGAAGACCCTATCTTGACTGCTGCGCACTTCATTAGCTGCAGCCCAATGGCCACCCCTCTGATATAGACCCATTGCCCATGCAACTCTGAAGAGCTCATGTCATACATAAATTGTTTGGGACAGATTAGAATATCTGTGGCTATGATGCCGGGGATGTGTTTGCCCACCCTGATCAAAGGACAATTGGTATGAAGACCTTCAAAATGCCAGTGGTCGCTCTACTTCCCTCATTTACTGGGTTGCTTTTGACTCCGGGTCTTGCCAAAGAGTAAAGCGCATCCTTTGTGATGGTTGTGAAAAGGGTAGCAAAGGTCTCTGAGCTTCAACTCCCTACACCCTTTAAACCTCTGCACAGCTGTCCTCTCCCGCTGCTTTCCCTCAAGACAGTCGTTCTTATCGCCAGAACACTGGCAGGGTGGGTGAGGGGTCTTCAAGCCCTCTCCATTAACCCACCCTACACCACTTTCTACCCAGACAAGTTCTACGGACGTAAGAGTCCTCTTCCTAAGGTAGTGACTATTTTTTAGGTCAGTCAAAACATCTCCCTTTCTTTGTTTTTTGCTCTCCCTCACCCCTCTACAGAGGAGGGACTCCATCAGTTAAATCTAAAAAGGGCTCTTATCTTCTATATTAATCATACCAGAGATAACGATGTGGACTGTCAACTTCTCCGGACTGAAGAAAGTTCAGACAGTGCATAAGTGAACTATCTGTCATGGGATCATGTGCAGTAGGCTCTGCCACGCACTGGCCAAGAAGGCTTTTGTGCTCACTCTAACAGAGTCATAGTTACTGCCACTATGGGATGATTGGTGCCTGTGCAGGACATATGCCAGGCCGCTACGTGGGTATTGCTCTATAAGTTTCTAAGCACTAAAGTCTGGATAGCCAAGTCCTACTTTGCCCACTAAGATCTGCAGGGGTTTTTTCTTTGGGCCAGCTCACACTCACCACCTGAAGGTACTGTTTTGGTATCTATCCGAAAGGTAAGCAATCTGAAGTCTCTATCAGAAGCACAAGTTACTTTCAGTAACACTATTCCCGGTAGATCAACTATTTAACTGCAGATTCCTCACTTATCCTCCCCGTTCAGTGACCTGGAATCATTTATTTAAAAAGGTTCTCATTAGAGTTCTGTTCACTGACCACTACTAATCTGGATTGGATTCTGTGTCTGCAGGCAGGGATACCTTAGAAAGAAACTGATTGTGTGCATCAATGCCACCTATATAGGGTGCTGCATGTAACTTCTGTAGGTTGAGATTTTCTAGATCCAATCTGACGTCTGGTGAATATTCAAAATGTGAGGAATCTGTGTCCCTACCTGAAGGATGTTTAACTATTTGAACATTTGTTCGCGAAGTCAAAAGTGAAGGTTTCAAAGAAGTCTAACCAATTCCTGCTCAGCAAACAAAAAATCATAATCTAGAAAGAAAGACATGATTACTAGCAAACAATGCGAGGGAGAGGGGATATAGCATAAACAATAACCATTTACCTTACCCCATGGGTATATAGCGCCATGACATCAACTCTGTCCCCTATTTACAATTCTTTCGAGGGAAAAAGGCAGTGGTGAGGGACAGAATATTACTGGATTAGGCAGAAGTAGGCTAGGACACCAGTACATGTACACCAACTAATCTGATATCTAGACACACAGTTGCTATAGTGCTGACCAGGATGATTCATGCAGTGCAACACTCAGCGATGGATGGAACTTCTTTCCGTATCCGGACCGCCAGTAGGCCAATTGAAGGCTTCGCTCTCTGTTCCATTCCCCTGACTTACTTTTCAAGTGCCTTTTGGCCCAGAGACTGAGACAGTCATCAGAAGCAGAAGAGTTCAGATCCAGCTTCTGCAAACTCACCTCACTCCCACAGGATTGTATGCCGTGAGCCGATTATTGCTCAGAAGCATGACATGAAACTACACCCTGGCACTACAGCAACTTTTAGGTTCGAACTCTGATCAGCTCTTGGGGGTGAGTGGTGAGAACAGGCAGTATTTTCCCCAGCATTATGAGGACTACCATTTGTACCCCGATTTACAGGATGCCAGTGGGTTACGCACTTCCCTGGATACTGGGTTGTGCTTTCCCCGTGGACCACCAGCAGAAGCGAGTGTCTCATTTGCTGTGATATTGAGACTGGCTATCTGATAGATACTTCTAGCCGCAGACTCCTTGCCTTCGAATTATCCCCAGGAGTCCGACTGTAACTGGAATAAAGAAATTGAGCAGTACCCCCTGCAGACCAGTAGATGGCATGGTTGGGCTCAGCGTGGCATTGTCGACTTCGTCCGTGGCAGAAGTGACATGCATATATATATATATATATATATATATATATATATATATATATATATAGTTCAGTGTAAACAGAAAAACTGCACTCACAGGGGTCAAATCCAGCCGGATTTTATTGCGCACAAATTAAAGATAAAGACGTGTTTCGGCGGTACGCCTTCGTCAGTTACAGGCGGCCGCCATTAAGCTGCATACATATACACATAGCTCCTCACTGGTTCTCGCTGGAATTGTCTCACCAAGACACCATTTTTACATTAGGCAGTTTCACTGGCGTAAGTTAGTAAACACAAATTCGATCAAAGTCTGTATACCATATAAACATGTAGTGGGGTAAATCAAATCTAACAGGCATAGTTAGAAGCAAATCGGCAAAAGCAATTCATTGTGTGGCATGGATAAATCAGATGTGTCTGACGGGAAAAACAAACAATATGTTATAATTCAACGTATTAATACATAAATCGAATGTTTTAAGTGGATTAATGCCCTTCTATTTACAAAAAGTAAAATGAAGCCCTGAATGGGCAAATTCATAGATGTATCCAAAGCAAAAGGTATCATACACAATTCCATCTCTTTTAAATCTAACAAATACTCCCTTACCCCAACTAAAAAGGTGATATATACAGATGAATATGTACAATATATACAGAACTCTTAATCAATGTAGATAGAGATTATATCTCAATACATCTGATGAGCTCCAAAGTCCCAAGGTGAGGCTTATGTGAACAAATAAATCAGTAAATATATACAATTCTATACAGTATTTACAGGTGTACCTTCAACTCCTCCCCCATGTTCAGACCCAAAGGAGTCTTAGTTGCTAGATCGATTATGTAGCGAGACTCTAGTCTCCTGAGTCGTTTTTCTCGATCCCCTCCCCTAGAGTCTGCAGCAACATGATCTAGACAAAAATAACTCAGAAGTTTGCGATTGTTGTTGTGGTGTGTGTGAAAATGGCGAGCCACTGGGTAACTGCTGTCATTGTTTTGATTCGCTCTTTGGTGTTCTAAAATGCGGATCTTGGCTTGATGTTTCGTACTGCCTATGTATCTGAGGCCACATGGGCAACTCAGACAATATACAACCTAGGGTGTCAGACAATTCATGAATTTTTTAATCATGACTGGATCACTTTTGCCAGGTACCTGATAGTTGTTGACTTTCTTGCTATCGGCACAAGCCTTGCATTTGTTACAGGGATAGAAGCCTTTAATACCCTGGATCCCCCTACTAACTGGTGCTAGGTGTTTCTGTACTAGCAGATCTTTTATTGATCTTGTCTTGCGAAAGGTTATGGATGGTTGCGCAGGTATGTCTCGGCCGATGATCGGGTCGGATTTAAGAATTTTCCAATTGGAAAAAATTATTTTCTTCAGGCTCTTTGCAGCGTTTGAGAAATTAGTAATGAGCCTGAGATTGGTGTTGGGTGACAGTTCTATTCTTAGGTGTATCCTTGATAAGGTCTGTTCTGTCTCTGTTCTGCGCCTTTTTCCAAGCCTCTCTCAAGATCCTTGTTCTGTAACCTCGCTGTTTGAATCTACTTAGGCTCTCTGCACTAGCTTGGCAAAAGTCATCTGGTCTGGAACTGTTGCGCTTAATGCGCAAGAGTTCCCCATAGGGGATACTGTTCTTGAGGCTTGTGGGATGGCTACTGCGTGCATGGAGCACTGAGTTTCCAGCAGTCAGCTTTCTGAAAAGTGATGTGTGTAATTTGTTTTCACTGACAAACACTTTAACGTCAAGATAGGTTACCTCAGTCTCGCTAATTTCTCTAGAGAATCTTAGATTTAAGTCGTTGTTGAGATATTTGATATACTCCTCAACTGACTTTTTGTCCCCTTCCAGACCAAAAAGAGGTCGTCGATATAACGCCTCCAGATTATGGTCTTATCGACCCAATGATCACAGGAGTCAGACCATGCCGCCCGCTTCTCCCACCAGCCAACTAATAAATTTGCATAGCTGGGGCCGAAGCAGGCTCCCATGGCAGTCCCCCGTCGTTGGCGATATAGTTGCTCCTGAAAGGTTAAATTGTTGTTAAACAGACAGAAGTGTAAAAATTCAATGAGCATCTCACTATGTTCTCTGAGTTCGTGTGGTCTCTGCAACAAAGTCTGAGTGATAGCATCTATACGTTGTTCATGGGAAATGCTGGTATATAAACTAGCTATATCTAGAGTCACCATCAAGAAATCCGGATCCCATGGGCTTCCCTCAATGTAGCGCAGGAAGTCTTTGGTGTCTCTAGTGTAGCTGGTGAGTTCCTCCACAAAAGGAAACCGATAGAAGTCTATGAATTTAGACACGTTTTCTAGCAGTCCTCCGATTGAAGAAATTATAGGACGGCCTGGAGGTTTCAACTGGTCCTTATGCACCTTTGGAAGGTGATAGAAGGTAGGTAGCCTGGGTTCAGGAACCTGCAGAAATTGGAATTCCTCAATCGATAACATCCCTTTTTGATGCCATTTTTGTGTCGGTGCTTCATATTGCATGATGCTCTCCAAATAATCTTTCATGGAAATTGGAGTGTAATTGTCACGATTGCTCAGTTGGAACAGAGCTTCCTTGCAATAGTTTGTTCTGGTCTGCAGCACCACGTTGCCGCCCTTGTCGGAGGGTTTGATTATTATATTACGGTCCGCTTCCAAGTTCTTTAATGCACACCTTTGTGCGAATGTCAAGTTCCATTGTGGTTTGGTACTCTCCAATGGGTCCTCCCTCATTTTTTTGAGGTCACAAATGACGCGTTCATGAAACAAGTCAATTGTATCCATGGTCGTCGGTGGAACAAATTTAGAAGTTGGTTTGAATGGGCTTGGTTGGCGTTTTTGAACGGTATTGCTGGAGGGTGTAGGATGTATGCATTCTTCTTGGCTTGCTGCTGAACCTTCCACATTCAGGTCTTCCATAATGGCTAAGAGTTCCAGCTCTTTCTCATTGATGCTAGACTGGTTGGAACTTATCATGTTCTTCATTCCATTCAAATTTTTGAGTTTGAAAATTTTATGTAATTTGATTTTCCTAACCAGTTTGAAAATGTCTATTCGTGTTTGCACGAATTCGAAGTTACTGGTAGGGCAAAAAGTTAATCCTAATTGTAGGACTGTTGTCTCTGCAGGTGTCAACGTTTTTGGAGTCAGGTTAATGATTGTCAAGTTCTCTGTTTCACTTGATGTGATCAGTGGCATAGGTGTTACTGGGTTGGGTTTTTCTTTTTGTTGTAATTGTTTGCACCTCTTTTTGGACGGGTGCCCCCACCTCTCCTTGTGCGCCTGTGGCTGGTTCGGGTGGTCTCCCCTTCCTATATATATATATATATATATATAATGTCATTCCAGTGTGTTTACGCCAGTTTCTTTCTTACTACTCCAGTTCCTTTCTTACTACACCAGTTCCTTTTTTTACTACGCCAGTCAGCACTGATCCAGAGAGAAGAACCCCCAAGTCCTTTTTTTCTCTGACTCTTTTTTGTCTTTTTTTTTTTTTTTTTAGAATTCTTCTCCTGGTGTGGCAGGAAGTCCACTAGAAAAGCGGCTTCAAGCCCTGCGGCACCTGTCACTGACAGATTTTGGTCGCAGGCCCACATCTTGTTTGCCTCTTTTGCCTGGAGCAGGACACCAACGGCAACACCTGCTTCAACTGCGTACCATACACCCCAAGGCCTTTAAGGAGCACTTCCTCAAGCTCCTTGCCGCTTGACCTGCAAAGCTGTAACTGTAGGAAAGTACCTCTTTTTGACATGGTCACCCCCACTTTTTTCCTGATATCTGATGCAATTTTGAAAGTAGTGCACTGTGTTCCTGCTATCAAGGTCTCCAGTACTGATCACTTACCCAAAAACTGTGCAATTGTTTTCAAAATTGGCAATAACTTTAACATTCTATGTAAGTCTCTTGTAAATGGTACCCCAGATACCTAGGGCAAGGAGGCTAAATAGGATCCCTAAGAGCTGCAGCATGTATTGTGACACCCTAAGGGACTCCTCCACACCAACATGAAAACTGCCATTGCAGGCTATGTGCCATTGTGCAGAGAAAAGTGAAGACTCAACATGGCACACCTCCTGTGTGCCATGCCTGCAGACACTGCATGCAATATAGGTAGGTCACCTCTACAGTGGGCCTTACAGCCCTAAGGCAGGCAGGGTGCACTATACTACATATGTGGGCATATCTCCATGAGCAGATATGCCCTTGTGATTTCAGAGTCGATTCTTAGATGTAGCAAGTGAACAGGGAAGCCATTTTAAGAACGTGCTTGACACTGGTCTTTAAGAGTTCCCCAGCTACATGATGGCTTCACTGAAACTGAAACTGATATCAAACATCTCTTATTAATAAACCTACACCGATTCCAGTGATAGATGTATTAATAGATGCACCCGGAGGGCACCTTAGAGGTTTCCCCTGAAAACCTACCCACTACTAGTGTGCTGGCTGGTGTAGACCAGCCTGCCACCACAGACAGGTTTCTGACCCCTTGCAGGTTAGAGCCTGTGCTCTAAGGGTAGAAACAATGCTTGCTCCAGCTTGAGTAGTTTTAACCTCTTACACGCAGGATGGGTAAGTGGGGAACACGCCTCTTGGCTACCTAATTTTCCAGCGTGTCCTGGTGCCAAATGTGCCCGGAGCGGGTACTATTTCACCTGTCTGAGAAAGCCTTGGGTCACATATCAAAGGTGGCAGAGGCCTTTTGAGCCTTCTGCCTTTATATGCTTATATGCTCTCCGGCTAGTACCACTCTTAAGGTAGGCTACCTGAAGTGGACACAACTTTTAGAATTCCACCAGATTAGTTTTGGTGGAATTAGGCTTCTTTCTCGGTTAGGAAGTCGTCATAGAGAGGGTGTAGACTCCCTATAGGTAAGTAGCACATTGGCTACTACCTATCACTTCTTGTAACGCCCCAACATTACCACCTAAGTTCCGAAGGATACCCTCGGAAACCGAACTCAAATAAATGTATGCTATAGGTGCTTTTTCTCCCTTGCCTGCTAAAATCAATATTTTAAACAGTATTTACTTACTATCAAAGTTCTTGGTCTCGTTTATTGCCTCTGTGTCAAAAAATGCTTAGTACCCCCCTCAGAACGCCTAACTGCTCACCCACACTACCACAAAAGAGCTTTTGGGAGATCATTTGTGCCTCTGTAAAACCTGTCTGGTTTGCCTGCACTCTTTACACAGTGTACCTCTTTTTGTTCCACTATATAAAGAGCCAGCTTCCTACATTGGTACCAAAATATTTTTTCAAATTTTATCTTTTTTTTTTTCTTTTTTTTTTCCCTACTTTCTAAACTTGAACTGTTGGGGCCTTGGTCAAGTCCCCAGTTTGTAATAGATTTTTAAAACTATCATAGACAGTTAGGCCTTCAAAGTATAGTTTGCTAAATTATTTTTTTTCTAACTTTCTTAAAAGGTCCCAACTGATCTAATACCATGTCAAGACAGAGGATAGTACCCAGGCACTCAACCTGAGTCCTTACAGGAAACTTAAGTTCGCTCAACTTGAGGGTCTCTGCACAGCTTGGTCCCATCCTATGGGGACTAGGCCTACAAAGGCCCATCTCCAGACTCTACTTGCTGAGCATGATAGAGCCATGGCAATGGATGGAAATACAAAAAGCACAGAGAATGTAGGTGCCAGTGATGAGTCTGTGAACTCACCTACTGGCAGAACCTCTGTTGGAAGTACTAAAAGTTGTACCCCAGATGAAGTTGAGGATGAGGATCCTGAACATCAGAAACTAGCCAGGAGACTGGCTTTAGAAGCCTAATTTTCAGCCACAGAAAAAGAGAGCTGAGATGGGCCCAAGACACATTTGTGGTGGCAGCAGAATTATAAATAGGGTGATAGATGACTCTTTTGACCTTAAAATCCCCAAAGGGATTGGCTCCAAATTTACAGACAGGCCTAGGACCCATCCCTGGTGGCAGCAGAACTATAAATAGGGTAAAAAATAAAGCTTTTGACTCTAAAATCCCCAAAGGGATTGTCCCCAAATACACAGAAGGGGGTGATATTCCCAAATAGTTTACAGCCTTTTAGAGGGCTTGTAAAATGAGGAAACCCAGGCAAAAGTATTGGGGTTTTCTTCTTAAAGTGGTTTTCAGGGAAGTGCAGGGATAGACTCGACACTTAATGAGCCAGATGCTGAGTCCTATGACCTCACGAAAGATACCATGATTGAGTGATTTGGACTCACCACTGAGGAATACAGGGTCAGGTTCAGGGAAACTCTTAAAACCTTGAGTCAGACCTGGGTAGATTTTGTTGACTTCTCAGTCAAAACACTGTGTGGCCGGTTAAACTGTAACAAGGTGCAAGACTATGATAGGCTTTATGATCTGATTATAAAAGCTCATCTATTAAGTAACTGTCTCTGAAACATTGCTTCAGTACTTGGGGCCAGCCTTTCCCCAAGAATTGGGAAAGAAGGCTGACCACTTGGTCAAGACAACTCATGGTGGGGGTGACCAGAAGAAAGGGGTTGCTAAACCCTCCCAGGGCAAGATGATGACCAGTCTAAAGATAAAGGCAAAGAGTCATCTAAAGGCCCCAAAATCCTGTTCAGGAGTGTTGGCGTCAAGAAGGCTTGGTGCTTTAATTGCAAAGCCAATGGGCACCAAACTGGAGAACCTATCTGTCCCGAAAAGAGTCCCCCTAGTGCACCTGGAGGGGCCCCTGCAGTGGTAAGTCTAGAGAAGGGATCCTTTGCAGTAGAGCCAGCGCCTATGCTGGCTCTGCACCTCCCTGAATTTCTCGAGTGACCCTTGCTCAACTTCACAATTTTTTCTGAGGCCATGCAACTCAGATTTGGGAGGCCTGTCCCTGTTGGTGCACTTTGGGGCCACACGGGTCCAGGATGAGTTCCATCTGATTCTCCTGTGGTGGTTCCGCCCCGGTTCCAGTCGGGCCCTGTGAATCCATGGATTGATCTGACTGGTGCCAGTCGTACCATCACGACCTTTCCCCGCGCCGGTCCTTGTGGCAAGGCTCCTGGCACTGCACCTCAGCCTGGTCTGGTGTGAGGAATTGGCAGATGCCATTGTACTGGACACCTTCTCCGATTCTAGCATGGTCTTTACTCCTACAGTGACTATGGAGGAGGGAGCATTTATTTGCTATGGTGGTGAGAAGGGCAGCTGAGGTCCTGGACCTTTGCCTGCCCTCAGTGGCATTCAAGACTAGCATCCTGACAGAGGTGCTACAGCTGGGAGTGACCCCCCTTAAAACCAATTCTCCCATTTAAAGAAGCCTTTACGAATGTCCTGCTTGGGGCCTGGTCCAAACCCTGGACAGGGTCTCCTGTGACCAGGACAATAGCCCACTGCTGCCGCCCCTCCTCTGGGGACCCCAGTTTTCTCATGCATCACCCTACCCTGGAGAGCTTGGTGGTCCGAACCTCCACTATCCTGGCACATTCCTTGATAGATAATCCAAGAGGCTGGACACCTTACGCAAGAAAACGTTTTCTTCCACCAGCCTGACACTGCAGTCTATGCACGCCGTGTGACCTTTGGGCCGTTACTCCCATGCTGAGATTCACTTGCAAAGGTGCTGCTCATGGTCATGGAGGAGGCCCGGGTCATACTCTCCCAAGCTATGGGAGAGATGCAGCGAAGTTCAACATCTGATGTGGGTTGGACACGATAGTCTCGCTAGGCAGAGCAGTTTCTTCATCAGTGACTTTAAGGCGCCACTCCTGGCTGAGGACGACTGGCTTTTCAGGGAATGTCCAAGCATTGCTTATCTGCGTACTTTTTGATGACTTCTGACTCTTCGGAGAGAAGGTGGACTCTGCGCTTCAGGCATAGCAAAGTAATGACCAGGTCCTTGGGCCTTTCCATGGCAACCCACCAAGTGCGTGGTATCCACAGACCCTGTGGGTCGGGCAACAAGAGGTCGGACAGTCCACCATCCCAGGCAGCCGCAGCCCCCTAATTCTTTTAGTTCCCCCCACCAACCACCATAGGCACCCAGTGGGAGGCAGGATATACCATCACCTGCCCTACTGGTGGTCGATATCAGACCGCTGGGTTCTTCAGATTTTCTGAAGAGGCTACTCCCTCCCCTTTGTGACTTCCCTTCCACCCCAGCTACCCATTTGCGACAGGCTGACGGTGGACCATCTATTCTCCCATCTCCAGACTATAGTGGACCTCCTGCACTCACCAGGGTTCACTATCAACATGCCGAAGTCACACCTAACTCCCTCTCAGGCACTCCCTTAAATCAGAGCTGTTATGGACACCCTGCAGTTTCAGGCTTATCCTCCCAAATGACCAGTCCAGGATATTCAGGCTTTGATAGTGTTTCAGCCTCCAGCTTTGGTTTCAGTGAGACTGACTCTGAGGCTGCTGGGCCTCATGGCCTCCTGCGATCTGCTTGTGACGTATGTCCATTGGCATTTGTGGGTTCTACAGTGGGACCTGAAGTTCCAGTGAGTGCAGCATCAGTGGAATCTTTCCAACCTGGCCCAGATCTTGTAAGAAACTGCACAAAATCTGCAGTTGTAGCTGACGAATCGCGATTTGGTCAGAGGCAGACCCCTCTTCCTTCCTCAACCAGATCTGACAGTGGTGGGATTGGGCAGTCACTTTGGAGATCAGAGGCTTTGGTCTCCCGTGTCATCTGGGCTCTGCGTCTATGGACATGGCTTTTACGTCGGGGCATTTCCCTGGTGGTAACATCTTGTGGGCTCTCTCAGCGACAGGGTGGATGAACTCAGCCAAAGTTGCCTAGTGGATCATGAGTGGCCTTTTCATCCAGAGGTGGTGCAAGGTCTATTTCAGCGGAGGGGAGAGCCTTGGTTAGATCTGTTTGTACCGCCGATAACACTCTGTCAGTGGATTTCTGTGCTGGAGTTTCCAATGCGGCTCTCATGAGAGATGCTTTTCATATCGAGTGGAGCTCAGACTTTCTGTATCCCGTTCTGACCAGAACACTCCTGCCCAGAGTTCTCAGTATGATCAGGAATGACTGAGCCCAAGTCATCCTTGTGGCTCTTGACTGGGCTAGGAGAGTTTAGTATCCAGAGCTGTTGAGCATGGCCATTGGTCCTCTGATCAGGCTTCCCCTTCGGGCGGATCTTCTGTCACAGCAGCAGGGGAGGGTTCTCCACCCAAACCTGTCAATACTCCCCCTTCATGCATGGCGATTGAGCGCTTTTGGCCTTCCACCTGAAGTCTACAATGTTATCTTGACAGCCAATCGTCCCTCTATTGAGATAGTATAGACCTGCTATTGGGGCAAGTTTGGGGCATGGTATGCAGAGAAACAGGTTGTTCCTCGTTCTGCTTCTCCTTCTCACAGGTCATTCTCTATATCCTTTCTCTTGCCCAGCATGGCTCAGCTTTGCGCACCTTAAAGGGGTACCTTTCTGCCATCTCAGCATTTCTGTGCTTGGTAGATCAGCCTACCCTTTTCAAATCTTCTGTTGTAAATAGGTTCTTGAAAGGTCTGCAACATGTGTTTCCACCTTCACTCTTCATCATGCCAGAGTGGGACCCTAATCTAGTACTCGCTTTTTTGATGTGTGCTCCCTTTGAGCCACTGCAAAACTATCCTCTCAGGCTTCTTATCATTGACTGTATGAAAGAGTTCTGGGTGAATGACCAACTCTTTGTGGAGTATGCCGAAGTGAAGAAGGGAAAGGCCATGCAGAAATTAACTCTCTTCTGATTGATCGTACTCTGCATCAAAGTCTGCTACACATTGGCCAAGAAGTAACCCACAGAGGGCCTTGCGTCTCAATCCAACAGACCAAGGCCACCACCACTGCGCTAGTCCTTGAAGATCCGGTTCTGGACATCTACCAGTACCAACATGGGTATCTCTGTCCAGGCAGTAGGGCTTGGTGAATCTGTGCAGTCAGGTCCATTGGTATGGGCATTTCACCTGTTCGGTCCTGCAGGACATTTTGGTATGAAATTGTTTTGCAGCCCAACCTTGGGGGAGGCATTGCTTGAGTATCTGTTCTAAGGTAAGGAATCTGCATCTAGATGTCTAGATCAGGTGAACAAGATACTAACCTTCGGTAACGGCTTATGTGACGTGCGCAGATTTTATACCAACTCTCCCATCCTCCCCGCTCTGTGAATGGATTTATAGGGCTAGGGCTGTTACCCTTTCAGGGCCCTAGTTTTCCACACCATTGGTCAGTCACAAAAAGAAACTGATGCGATATGGGTGGCGCCTAAATAGCACCGCGCACTTCACTTCTAGCGCAGACAACCTTTCCACGTGAAGCCGATTTATGCCACCTACCAGCATGCAGTGGTAATGCTCACAAAAAAATTCTGGATCCATTCTGATGCCTGGGGATAATTCTGAGGTAAGGAATCTGCACCCAGATAATTTACCGAAGGCAAGTGAACTTTTTTGCTTAGGCTTTGGGCTCCCAGCTGCCTAAGATGGAAGTCAAAGCCAAGGTACTAACAGGTTTTGCAGCCAAGCCAAACTTTTTGGGAACCATTACTTCCATTTAAGGACACCCTGACTGACACCCACATATGCACCTGTTCTAAGCTCTGTTTCTGTCCTTATCTGAAAGAAACACGTTTGTGATAGATTCCTTACCTTAGAATTACTTCCAGGTGTCAGACTGGATCAGGAAAGTTTTCGTCAGCAGTACCCCTTCACGCCGGTAGGTCTCGTCGTGTGGCTCCGCGTACGTCTTTGGTGACGTAGTTGCCGAGATGACGTCACTGGACCTACTTAGATGCTCCCACGAGCGCTGACATCAGTACTTTCTTTTTCCACGCCAGCAAGTGCAGATCCGGAGAGAGCGGTACTCCCAGTCACTTTTTCACTAAGTTATTTTTGGGACTTTTGTTTCTGTTTTTTGAGTCTTTGACTCCTGGTGTATAGGGATTCCCGGTTTCAAGTCTTGCACGGCTTGTCCCCGCACGATGTCGGTGACGGGCCCGCACCGTGAGAGTGTCTACTGCCTGGGGCGCAACCACGACTCCGAGTCGTGCCCCGAATGCCGGCCCATGGCTCTGAAAACTTTGCAGGAGCGTTCCCGAAAGTTACTGGATGCCTGGGAGTCTGCTCCGTGCTGTTCAAGGTCCAGGTCCCTGTCCCGGTCCCATGGGAGGTCGAGGGACCGTTTGCGGAGCCACCAGCACCACCATTATTCATCAAAGTCTTCACACTCTGAGTCAGGTAAGGCGAAGTACAAGAAGTCGAAGAAGCATTGTCACTCTTCGCCTTCCCCTAGCATATCGCGTGACATGGCTGAGGGTCCAGGTGGTATCACCCCCGCGGCTCTGGCGAAGCCTGCACTGTTGCCGACGGCCTACCCGCCCTTCCCGGGTCCGTCTGTGACTCCAGCCCAGCTACAGGACTTCCTGTCAGCCATGGCCTGCCTTTTTGGCCCATCGGGCCCTGCCGGAACGCCTTCGGGCCCTGCGGGTCTGACTGGGGGTCCTCGCTCTTCTTCGTTGCCGGCTCCGGCCCGATGTCGACGTCTTAGGACACTCTCGCAGCCCTCTACGAGTTAGACCCAGACTGGGAATAGGATTTGGAGGATGTAGGTGACATGGATTTTACACCAGAACCTGGCACACTGTCTCCTTCTACCGTGGCTACGGAGGAGGATGGCACATATTCTGTGGTGTTGTGTTGAGCAGCCAAGGCGCTCCACCTCGAGCTCCCTACGGTGGCTGTCAGGACTAACCTCCTGACAGAAGTGCTCCGGCCAGCGTCTTCCTCTACAGAGCAGCTGCTGCCCTTTAATGATGCACTTTTGGACGTTCTTTTGGGCACCTGGTACAGGCCCAACACAGGGGCTCCTGTGGATAAGAACGTGACCCGACTCCATCGCCCGGGTGACCCCATTTTCTTCCCCCCAACACCCACCCCGAGAGCTTGGTTGTCCAAGCCTCTGCGGCCCCAAGCGCATTCCCTTCCTCACCTCCGGACAGGGAATCCAAGAAACTGGAACAGTTTGGAAAGAAAATGTTTTCTTCTGCCAGTTCAGGGCTGCGGTCTGTGAACACTGCATGCCTCTTGGGTCGTTATTCCCATTCTGTGCGCGACACAGTTGCGCAGGTGCTGCCTCGAAGTCCGGAGGAGGCCCGGTCGGTGCTCTCCCAAGCTATTGCTGACGGGAGAGACGAAGACAAGTTCCCAATTAGTTGTGGCCTTCACACCGCCGACTTGCTGGGCAGGGCGATTTCCATGACAGTGGTGCTATGCCACCATGCCTGGCTGAGGACAACTGGCTGTTCCGGGGATATCCAGAACACTCTGGTGGACATGCATCTTTCATGGCACTCGCCTTTTGGGTGACAAGGCAGATAGTGCTTTGGAGTGTTTTAAGGACTCCAAGCCTACGGCCAAGTCCTTAGGCTTTTTGACTACGCGCACTCCTTCCACTTCTGCTTTCTGCTACTTTCGTGGCCAAGGAAGGGGCGCCCAGACACGTTAGTTTCAAAGCCACAGGCTTGTGCAGCAACAGTCTCGGAAGTGGGACCCGCAGAGGTGGGTCACAGGGCCAGCGGGCGGGTCAGTCTACCACCTCCCCTGCTGCCAAACTAGTTCGGTGTTTCAGACCCACCAAACACCAGTGGTTGGCAATTCGCAATCACCTTCCCCACAGGTGCACCATCACTTCGGACAGGTGGGTTCTGCAGATAGTCCGACTGGGCTACTCCCGGCTCTTCAAGACTACCCCTCCAGCCATGCCACCTCAGTCCCACCGCATGTCGGGGGATCACTTGGCACTTCAGCAGGAAGTTACGGCCCTCTTGGCCAAGAGGGCCATTGAGCGCGTTCCGATGCCAGATGTAGGTCGTGGTTGTTACTCCCACTACTTCCTAGTTCCAAAGAAGGACAAGGGCCTACGTCCTATCTTAGACCTTCTGAACGTCAATCGCTTTCTCCGTAAGGAGAAGTTCAATATGCTCACACTTGCTCAGGTCTTGTCTGCCCTAGAACCGCAAGACTGGTTGGTAGCGTTGGACTTAAAGGACGCTTATTTTCATATCCTTGTCCTGCCGGCCCACCAGCGTTACCTGCGGTTCAAGGTAGGCCACTGGCAGTTTTCACTTCAGTTCACTGTGCTCCCTTTTGGCCTTACCAGCAACACCACCGCCATGTGGTATTGCAAGAAGCAGGGCGGGGTGGGGTTGTGCACCCTATGTCAGGAAGCTCTGCGTCTCTGGACATGGCTGGAACGTCAAAGCATTTCCTTGACGGTTCAACACTTGGCAGGTTCTCTGAATGCCAGGGCGGATGAACTCAGCCGCAGGTGCATGATGGATCACGAATGGCGTCTTCACTCGGAGGTGGTGCAAGGTCTCTTTCAACAGTGGGAAGAGCCTTGGTAAGATCTATTCGCCACGGAAGAGAACGTGCAATGTCATCACTTCTGCATGTTGGAATTTCCAAGGCACCACTCGCTCGACTACTCGTTTCATCACGAGTGGAACTGCGGTCTGTTGTACGCCTTTCCGCCTATACCACTTCTACCCAGAGTGCTGAAGAAGATCAGGTGCGACCAGGCCCAAGTCATTCTTGTGGCCCCGGGCTGGGCTCAAAAGTTTGGTATCCCGAACTACTCAGTATGAGCATGGATCCCCGATCTAACTGCCTCTTCGAGATGATCTTCTGTCGCATCAGCAGGGAACGGTCCTCCACCCGAACCTGTCCAGCCTCCACCTAAATACGTGGAGATTGAGCTGCGACAGTGAATTCCTTTTGACTTGCCTCCTGAAGTTTGTGATATCATTCTGGCGGCAGCCAGGCGTCCCTCCACTAAATCGGTATACTCCTGCAGGTGGAACAAATTTGTGGCATGGTGCACAGCAAAGGCTGTGGATCCCCTTTCTGCCCCTCTTTCACAAGTCCTTTTGTTCCTTCTTTGTCAGGCCCAGCAGGGCTCTGCTCTTGTTATGTATTATTTTAGGAACCTATTGTAAGTTTCCCGATTCAGGCCCTTATATAGGTATAAATCACCATATCTTTATATAGGCATAGAAATCATAACCATATTTGGGCATAGCTCATGCAGTCCAAATACGGCAGGGCTACTTCCACTAGTTCCGAAAATCCACAACGATTTCTTGGAAAACTCCGCTTCAGCAGCTAGGGACTTCCCCTTGCTTGAATATTGATTTGTCCAAGAACTCATGGAGTTTTCAAAGAACTGAAACTCTTTGATGACGTTATGTCCAACTGTACGTCAAACTCTGCACCTTCACGGTATAAATATGCCCACACTCGCCCAAGCAAACACACAGTGGTTTGGAGCAGTTCGACTATCTACTTGCCTGACGCGCCCTGCCACAGCAAGTGCCAAAGGAAGCCAACCCTCCAGCAGATGCACTGAGAGAGACGCTGTCTTTTCTCTTGCCGAGAAATCCAGCTCCAGTGTTTCCAAGCTACCCTTGCGGGTTGTTGGGAAATAGAGTCCAGAGACCGACCGACCTTCATTCTAAACTAAGGTATGGAGCTGATTAGACCCGTAGAGAAATCTTGGGCAGATTCTTGGCAAAAGAATGCTACATTTATGCTGCACCTCACTTACTCCTTCCCTCGTACTAAGCTTGGGTACACAGAGGTAGGCGTATTTTAGAAGCACCAGTTGAGTACTTTTAGCCTCTGTTATTTATGTATGTATTTATATATGGTTTAGGAACCATACAATGCTCTTACAATATTATATTATTCTACTATTTATATTGTATGCATTATATTTTACAACCAGTTTTACAATTGTAGCAGTTCATTTCTTATGCTTGAGAAAGAAGACTGTTCAATAAATCCTTTTATTGAAAACGCCAGTCTTTCTACTTTCTCTGCACCTCTAGTGAAACTAAGCATGCACGATTGACTGAGTGAAATATCTATCTATTGTTTCCACATACTCTGAAGATACGTTTTATCTTGGGGAAACAAAGTTGTCATGTTTATGTAGTTGTCAGAGACTAATCCCTTCTTGTGAATTCAAGATCGTTTCTAGTGACCTCTGAGTTAGCTGGCACACACAATTAAGTCTAGTATATTCGATAGAGACCTAGTCGACCTCAGTCCTACGTCTAATCTATAGGATATACAATTCCAATGTGCAGAGCCTATTGGGAATATAGTAACTATACTACACTACATGGTGCCCAACATTTGGTAAGGCACTAATTTAACGCTAGATACTAGAGTAACTCAGTTGTGCTTTTTACAGAGACACCTTTATCCCGTAAAAACTCCAATAGACGTCTGGAGCGCCTTAAACGGAGTAGGACGAAAAATCCTATGTATTAATTTTTGGTTTTGTTCAACGTTTAAGGATACAGTGTTCCAAAATATTGTGCACCTTATCTTCATTTCCTTGAAACTCGCTCTGCAAAACTTATTAACAAAATGTCCGACGGGGATAATCCCGGGGGCAGTGGAGCTGCAAGGACTGCAGCCCAACCGGTTTTTGACGTTACGGGGTGACCCGGATGCTATAATCATCCCGGAAAAAATGAGGAAAACCATAGCTATAAAGCTTATAGAAAATGGCCTATCAGCAAGAGGTGGCAGTCATATTTGTCATAGAGGCACACAGAGGTATTCTATTCATGGATTGTCTTTCCACAGGCAAATCCAACAACACACTTCTATAAGATAGAGGAACCTCCAGCGGAGTACGTTCCTTTCGAGGACATTGAAATTCCACTAACTTACCAGGAGCAGCAGCTCTGGTTTAAAGGCGCCCTACAACATCAAAATCACATTACCAGGCTCGGTCCACTAGGTAGACCAGGAGCTACATGGCCGGTACTAGCCAGCTATACACCACATCCTGTCATTGAACAAATGAAAGAACCAGAACTGTTAGCTCAGCAAAAACAATTAATTAAAATACATAGACAATTGGTACAATATGTAATGCGCACTTTAACATTCCAACCTGCTATAAGAATTCCACAGCACACCCCTTATTAGGGGAACACAAACGCAATCACACCACAGACTATACAGTCTGTAATCGGTAGGTTGCCTGCAAAAAGGGAACAAATTCTATTCTGGTTAGCCCAGAAAATTACTCAAATAGAGGCAGTATTTCCCGATAGTACACCTCATGAGAAACACAGGATTCTAACAATCTGTTTACCAATGGGGATTACACCACACGTAGAGGACTGTGACACTTGGGGTACAGTCTTTGTTTCAATCTACACAAAACACATGGTGTCCAGTCTATGGCGGTAATACTAGACGTTCTGAGACAGATTCAAAATGAATACGGTCCAGAACCGGCCTTGAATCTAGGTATGAAATTACTGAAAGATTTCAAACAGGTCGCAGCTATCTTATTAGCTAACATTAAAGGTGAAGCATCAACAGTGGCAATCCGCCAAAAATTCTAATAACTTGATATTACTGAGCAACCGTACGAACTTGCCAGAATTATTGAAAAATCCTATGAAGAACAAGGAAGAGATAGTTTGGGAGGGAAACCTGTAAAGCCTGAACTAACAGAAAATCCTGAAAAAGTATTTATCAAAAACAATCTAACTACTCCTAAAAAGAAATGGGAAAATAGTAGACAGTCACTACCTAAAGAAAAGCGCTCTCAGTCCAGAGGTAGATCTCCTCAAAAGGAGCACTCTGAAAAGAGATATAACCTTAGAAATAGGGATAATATAAAAAAAAACTGATAGCACGATACTGACACAGATCCTCTCGTACCTTTCAGACTTGCTCTCAGAAATCCGAAAGAGGACGATCAGAACACAAGGAAGAACGCGTGAAGTCTAAAGACGATCAACACGTTCCAAAAAATAAGAAAACTCAATTCATCAAATAGAAGGTAGCAAGTAGCGGACCATCAGGCACACAGGTACCATCTGCTATGAACTTCGCTAACGCAGCTGGCGCTGACGGCGATGCTTCACATATGTGCACAATTGACCTTCTTGATGAAGTAGTCAAACTTTCACCTACTGTGGTAGACTATTTCTTTGCCAGCCTTGATGACTTAATTTTTCTCCTGACACCGAGAATAACTTTTGAAATTAGCACACAGCGTTCTTTCGAACTCTGAAAATTCGACCTTCACTTGGAACTCTATTTTTACGACAGATTTATTTGACTTTTTCCAAAAAACAAACCGAACTTTAGCACAAAAAGTAATCTGCTTAAAGTAGAACTATTCTTAGAGAACAAGAATTCCTTGAACACTTCCTAGAAACAATATTAGCCTAATCCACAAACCAAAACAGTTTGTATATTCTGCTATGGGATGGTCTCTACTAAGAGCTATCTTTCTGCAATTTCGGCCTTTCTCAGGCTCCCTGATCAGCCCTCTCTTTTCAAGTGCCCTGTTGTAAATCGATTTCCCAAAGGAATTACCTGCCTTTTCCCTCCTATTCCGTTTGTGATGCCACAGTGGGACTTGAATCTGGTTCTTACCTATTGGATGTGTTCTCCATTTGAGCCGCTTCACAACTGTCCTCTTCGTTTATTGACTTTGAAGACTGCTTTCCTTGTTGCCATCACCTCGGCTAGGCGCGTGAGTGAACACCAAGCTCTTTCCTGTAAGCCTCCTTTTCTGTCTGTCCATCCCGACAAGGTTGAGCTTCGCGCTCGTCCTTCCTTCTTGCCAAATGTTGTCACTGCCTTCCACATCGGGCAAACTATCACCTTGTCCACTTTCTTTCCGCCTCCGCACCCTTCCAGAGAGGAAGAGAGTCTGGACCCAAAACGTGCACTCATTTACCTGAATCGCACACAACAGTTCCGGGTGGATGACCTGCTCTTTGTTGGCTACGTGGGCGCCAGGAAAGGGCGGGCTGTACACGAGGACTATCTCCCACTGGGTCGTCTTGTGTATCGAGGCCTGTTATTCTCTGGCTAAAAAGAAACCTCCGTTGGGGTTGCACTCCCATTCTACCTGGGCGACAGCAGCTACTACTGCATTGGGACATGGTGTCCCCCTGCAAGACATCTGTCAGGCAGCCACGTGGGCCTCGCTGCACACTTTTACTAAGCATTATTGCCTTGACAGTCAAGTCCGGAGAGACTGCTTCTTTGGCCGTTCTGTTCTCCGTGACTTTCTGGTGTGATCTTTGTTCGCAGACCCACTACCTGGGTTGGTATTGCAGGGGTATTTATTCTAAGGTAAGGAATCTATCACTAACTTGCTTCTTTCAGATGAACAAGTTACTTACCTTCAGTACTGATATATCTGTAAGAAACATTAGTTAGTGATAGATTCCCTACCACCCCACCCATCCTCCCCGTTCTGCGAACTGATTTCTAGGGTTAAGGTCATCCCCTTCAGAGCCCAAGTTGTAATGCAACAGTGGTCAGTATCTTGCATGGCTCTGCGTTCCTGGCGCGGAAAGTCGTGTACAGAACGGACGTCAGTGCGCATGGGCGTGTCTAAGTAGCTCCAGCGATATCATCTTGGTGACTACTATGCCAATGACGTACGCGGAGCCGCGCAACGCCACCTACCGACGTGCAGGGGTACTGCTGATGAAAACTTTCTGGATCCAGTCTGACGCCTGGGGGTAATTCTAAGGTAAGAAATCTATCACAAACTTGTTTCTTTCAGATAAGGACAGCAACAGGGCTTAGAACAGGTGCATATTTTTCTTACAGATATATCATTAATGCATACTGGTGCCAGCCCACCAGGAATTTTTGATACAGCACCCTACACCAAAAGGTTTGTCGGGTGTGGGGGGGGAGGGGTGTTCACACCTCCACTAGTTGAGTGCAACTCCAATCATTTACACACAATGACTCCTGACAGTCAAAGTGTCTTGAGATTTTTGGAAGCAGATGTTTTTATCAACCTATCCTCTGGTCCGTAGGTGCCAGCAGCTTGCTGGAGAGATATAACTGTGCATTAGGGGTCATCCAGAACAGTCAGGATGCCACAAAGTGCATCTTCTGCTCTGGACTGAACACTACTAACCACTTTGGCAGAGCATCTGGCATGAGCATGGTGCTTTAGTGGCATGTGTGGATGCAATCCTTGGGAATCGTTGGGGATGTGTTGCCTCTTCAATGGACATGCCATTTGATGGATTTGACGTCTTTGGTGAGAAGACCTGTTGCTCATCGGAACGTTTTAAAGAAAGTCGGGTCATGACTCATTCCCTAGGCCTTATCATACCTTTTGAGGCTACTCCAGAAGGTTAGTATGCCAAGGCCCACTGCCTCTGCATCAGGCACCTCTTCCTGTTGGGGGCAGGGCTCAAATAGGCAACTCCCAGGCCATCAGTAGATTTTTACTATTTCTTTGCTTCTCAAGCCACTTAGTTGCACATTACCACCCTGTGGGAGATGGGGGGCAGACATTTAACCCACAGGTAGCCATGGATACCATTCGACTGGTGGGTCCTGCAGGTTGTTCTACCCGGCTGGGACCCGCCATTCCTGTTAGACCTACCACACTTCCCTTATCTTTCAGAGGAGCTCCTGTCCATCGAGTTCCTATAAGCAGAGGTTCTTTTGTCCAAGGTCTCAGCCCTGAAATAGGTACTGCTTGTTACTTAACCTATTTCTTTGTGCTGACTGAGGCCTTCGTCTGACCTTAGACCTCCCCCACACCCCGTAAGTGCCCTGTGAAATGGTAAATTCAAGGTGCTCACTCTAGCCCTTGCACTGTATTCCCTGGATTGACTGGATGTGGGCGTTGGACCTGCAGGACTTACTTTCTTGTGTCCATCGAGTAGTCCCACCAATGCTGTTTGCAGTTCAAGGGTGGGCAGAAGCAGTTTCAATTTGCCATGCTCTGCTACGGCCTCGCCAGAGCCCCTTGGGTGTTCACAAGAGTGATAAAGAAAAATCATACTGATAATGGACGGAATGCAGAGCAAATCAAACATTCACCCCCCAGTCAATAGATCTGGGTTAAATCCGTTGTTCTTTTGCTAACGTGCCACCCCAGTTTAGACCCAGCCATATGCAAATCAGTCTGGACCCTGTGCCTCATGGGAACAGTCCAGCCCGAACTGCCAAGCCAGGTCCTCCTAAGACCGGAACCAAGCTTCCTGGGTCCGGTTTTGGGACATCACCCCTAATCAGCCAGGCTACCTTGAATCCAGTGACACAGTGAGCCCGAGAATCACGTCTAGCATACCCGGCGCGCTTAGGGCAAGAAAGCAAAAGAGACGCATGATGAACGGTATGCAGAGCAATTCAAACATTCAGCCCCAGTCAATAAATCTGAGTTAAATCCATTGTCTTTTGCTCACCATGTAACCCCAATTTTGAACCAGCCATATGCAAATCAGTCTTGACTCTGTGCCTCATGTGAACAGTCTAGCCCAAACTGCCAAGCCAGGTCCTCGCCCGACCGGAAACCTGCATCCTGGGACGTGTTTTGGTTGTAAGTTTGACATTATGCAGCATTCTGTCCATCAATTGTTCTTTTTGCAATTGTTCACGAGAGTGTAACCAATGATCATAACCCAGCTTTAGAGGTTGGGGATTTCAGTTTTCCCCTACTTCGATGACTGGCTGTTGCAGGGTGGCTTGTCAGTCATTCGTAAATCAACTCCAGTCAACGGCAAATAGTCTAACTTGTATGGGGTTTTTGATCAGCTTGCTGAAGTCACATCAGATTCCTACGCAGAATCTATCATTCATCAGAGCCATCTTGGAAACAGTACAATTTTAACCCATCCCACCAATTTAGTGAGTACAGGAGTTTTGGTCAATGATTCCAGTATTTCAGCCTCGGTCTTAGTAAGTGTGACTCTGGCCTTTCGCATACTGCTTGTCGACTATTCCAGATGGCACATGAAGTCTCATGAAGTCTGCACTAAAAGGACCTCTCCGATTCCATCCAGGTTTCAGGAGAGGCACCACAAAACCTGCAGTGCTGGCTGCTCAGCTGTAATTTCATGTGTGACCGATCCCTCTCCCAACTCCCCACCCAGTGCTGATGGTGGTGACTGATGCATCGCTGTTCGGTTGGGGAGTTAATCTGGGGAAGGTAAAAGATTCTAGTCTACGGCTTAGACCCACCTCCACATTGGCCATTTTGAGATGTGGGCTATTCACTTGGCATTGCAGCCTTCCTTCCATCTATCAAAGGGTGGCTAGTCCAAGATCTCATAGAAAACACCACTGACGTGGTAATGCCCCAAGCAGGGCACAGAGGGTCTTGTATCCGTTGCCTCGATGTTTTGTGCCTCTGAAACTAGTTGAGTCAGCAGGGCATCTCCCTGATCCTGAACCCCCTTGCGGGATCTGTAAATGTCGGGCATCTTGTGAATGACCGCTACACCCAAAGGTGTACAGAATGGTGTAGGAAGCTGGCTTTTTATGTGGTAGAGTCAATGTAAGGGCACACCATGCAAAAAGTACAGAAGACCCTTATTGGTTAACATGGCTTAAATTAATAATTCCAAGTGCTCTAGTTGTATTTCTATCTAGGACCCTAATTCGATATTCCCGATTCATGCCCTTATGTGGTTATAATAAATACGTATCCTTATAAAGGCATAAGAATCATATCCATATTTACTAATAGCCCATGCAGTCCAAAGCACAGCAAGGCTACTCCTATAGACTCCTAGAAAGCACAACGCGTTCTTTAAACAAACCAAGCCTCCAGCAGCCCGGGAATTCCCCCTGCTTTTGTTTTGTTTTGCACAAGAACTCCTGGAGTCCAGAAAGAACTGTTAGTTCTTATTGACGTCTTATGTCCAACCTTACGTCAACCTGGCACCTTTCAGGTATAAATATACCAACGTTGCCTTAAGCAAACACACGGTGGTGGGGAGCAGAGCGACGTTCTACTTGTCCGAGAGCCCAGCTGTTGCCAGAGCCAAAGGAAAACGCCCCTCCCTTCGACGCACTGAGAGAAACGCTGTCTTTTTCTCCAGCTGAGAAAATCCACCTCCGGTGTTCCCAAGTCACCCTTGCGGGTTGCTGGAAGATCGAGTCCTGAGAAGAGAGATACAAGACCTCCTTCATTCTAAAACCACGGTACGAAGCTGATTAAAACCTTAGAGAGAATTCTTGATTCCAATACTTGGCAAAAACCTAACTTAACTTAAAACTGCAACTTACTTACTCCTTCCCACGTATTAGGCTTTGGTCAGGTACACCGGGGTAGGCGTATCTTAGAAGCACCAGTTGAGTTCATTAGTCAATGATTTTATGTATGTATATATTTTATCCATTTTAAAGTATCATATGACTAAGAAACCATATCAATGCTTTTACAGTATTATTTCATAATACTACTTTTACTGTACGCACTTTACTTTATAATAAGTATTGCAATTGTGGCAATTCATTTCTCTTGCATGAGAAAGAAGACTGCTCAATAAAATAACACCTTTTATTGAAAACGCCTGTCTCTCTATTTCTCTGCATTCTGGTGAAACCAAGCATGCACAATTGACTGAGTGAAATAGCTGTCTATTGTTTTCACACGACTCTAGAGATACACTCTTTATTCTGAGGGAGCAAAGTTGTCATGTTTATGCGGTTGTCAGAAACTGAATCCCTTCTTGTCTAATCAGGGAAGTTCACTCCTCCCTGTTCATTCGAGAAAGTTTCTAGTGACCTCTGAGCTAGCTGGCAAAAACGAATTAAGTCTAACATAGTCAGTAGAGACCTAGATGACCTCAGTCCTACGTCTACACTGCTGTTTGTTATTCCAATGCGCAGAGCCTATTGGGAAAATAGGAACTACACTACAGGGCGCCCAACGTTTGGTAAGGCGATAATCTAACGCAAGAGTAACTCAGTCGTGCTTTTCACACAGACCCCTTTCTACCGTAAAAACTCCAATAGACGTCTGGAGTGGGTGAAAGGTTAAAATCCGCCGGAACTTAGTAGGATGAGAATCCTATGTATTAGTTTTTGGTTTAGTCAACGTTGAAGGATACAGTGTTCCAAAATATTGTGCACCTAATCTTTGTTTCCTTGAAACTTGATCTGCAACACAAAAAAAAACAACTTTCTTTCAGTAAAATGACGGAAAGTGAAGAAGAAAGAGATAGAGAAGCATTAGCAGCTCGACTCTTAGAGGAAGACACAAATCTCCAGCAAGATGACCCGAATGCTATAATCATTCCGGTCAATATAAGAAAAACTATAACTCTTAAACTTATAGAAAATAGACTATCACCAAGAGGTGGTACGGTCATATTCGTAATAGAGGCACATGAGTATCGGCAGACAGAGGCATTCTATTCATGGATACATTTTCCAGCAGAACACGCTGTGACAAAAGATTTCCACTATTACAAAATAGAGGAACCTCCGGATGTATACACTCCTTTCGAGGACGTTGAAATCCCACTAACTTACCAAGAGCGCCTGCTCTGGTTTAATGGCGCCCTAAAACATCAAAATCACATCACCAGGCACGGTCCACTAGGTAGACCAGGAGCCACGTGGCCGGTTCTAGCCAGCTACACACCACACCCAGACATTGATAAAATGTCGGACCGGGAACTTTTAGCTCAGCTAAAACTTTTAATTAAAATACATAGACAATTGATCCAATATGTAATGCGGACTTCAACAGTCCAACCAACAATTAACATCCCACAGCTGACCCCTCAACAGGGGAATACAAATAAAATTACACCGCAGAACATACAATCATGTCTTGGTAAAACACCCATAAAACGGGAATAAATTCCATTCTGGTAGCAGTATTTCCTAATACTACACCTCATGAAAAACACAGAATTCTGACTATCTGCCTCCCAATGGGGGTGGCACCACATGTGGAGGACTGTGACACTTGGGGCACGGTCTTTGCTTCCATTTACACAAAAACACATAGTATTCCGTCTATGGCGGTCATACCAGATGTACTAAGACAAATTCAAAACGAATATGGTCCAGAACCTGCCTTAACTCTGGGTATGAAATTACTAAAGGACTTTAAACAGGTCTCGGCTATATTATTAGCCAACATAAAATGAGAAGCAGCATGTGTGGCAATCCGCCAGAAATTGAAGGAGACAGATATAACAGACCAACCATTTGAACTTGCCAGAATCATAGAGAAATCCTATGAAGAGCTAGGAAGAGATACTTTGGGTGGGAAACCAATAAAACCCCAACTAACTGAAAATCCTGAAAAAAAATTTATTAAAAATAATCTAAATACTCCAAAAAAGAGTTGAGATGGTAATAAACAATCCACTCCCTAGGAAAACGATTCCAGTCCAGAGGAAGGTCTCCTCAATGGAGAGAAAGATCTCCTGGCCGAGGAGGCAAGTCTCCCCAAAGGGAACCCTCTGAAAAAAGATATAACCTTAGAGATAGGGATAAATTGAGAAAACCTGCTAGATATCAAGATATTGATGCACGTCCCTCTCGCTCTTTTCAGACTTCCTCACAGAAATCGGAAAGAAGAGGACGGTCAGAACACAAGAAAGAGCATGTCAAGTCCAAAAACAAAGAACCTGCTCATCAAAGTAAAAAAATCACAATTTCCCAGAAAGAAGGTAGCAAGTATTAAAATTAATCATGCAGAGGATTCTGAGGACACAATTGAAAAACAGAGAGTGGGCCCAGACAATGCTAGACAGCGCAACAGAAGTGACCATAGCTTGCAAGATCCTGATGAATCTTCTGGAGACAGTGGACACGAATGAATACATTCAGGTGGATACTGCAGACACACGAGTTAGCGTGCCCCATAAACTATATGAAATAACATTACGTATAGAGGGAGATAAAACTAGGAAAATAGGTCTCTTTTGGGAGAATCTTTCTAAAGGCTATGGCATCTTGTTAGCTGAAAAAGACTGGCCACCAGAGTTTGTCAGGGAGTACCCTCATGGCGAAGAAATAATTATGCCTGCCTTCTCAAATCATATTCCAATACATAAAAAATACACATTCGCAAGAAAATGGGCAGTGGCCCAAGCCCCTGCATTATACAAAAATCATGTAGGATGGAATGAGGACTCTCCTCACCACAAAATCCAGTTAAAAAATCAACCTACTGCACAAGGCAGTACCCAGTTAAACAAGAAGCTAAAAAGCAAGTCAGGGAGATCTTAGATCAACTTGAATATCAAGGGGTGATTGAAACATGCACCTCACAAATTAACAATCCTCTGTTTCCTGTCTCCATTCATATCGCCTAGTTTTGGACTACAGGCATTTAAACTCCTGCTGCAAAACTTTTGCAGTACAAAACTCTCACAGTGCAGCACTAATGAACAACATCGTGGGCAAAAAATATAAAACGACATTAGATATCACTAATGGATTCTTCTGTCAAAACATTGCACCTGAAAGCAGGTATTTGACCGCTTTCTCAATAATGGGGTCGCAAAAACAATTTTGCCGACTCCCACAGGGATTCAAGAATAGCCCATGATTATTCTCAGCAGGGGTAACAGAATTACTACAAATATATGATGATGAGGCATTATCATATGTCGATGACATCTATCTTACAGACGATGACCTGGAGACTCACTTAAAAAGAGTGAACACCATAACTCTTGGGTTCGCCTCAGAGGGTTACAAATTCAACTTTAAAAAGTCAAGAATTGTCAATCTTTCAGTCCTATTTTTAGAATATGAATTTTCAAGTGAAGGCAAAAGTCTGGCACACAACTTCCTAGAGAAGTATGCAGTACTCCAAGCACCAAAAACGCTGAAAAATTTACAATTAATACTAGGCTCCCTGAATTTCGGTAGAACATACATTCTAAATTATGCAGAGAGGGTTAAACCTCTCTATGAAATAATAAAACCTGATTTCAAACCAATACATTGGACTCAAAAACACACAGATTTTGAGATCATTACAGACCGACTTGTTAACTAAAACAAAACTGCAAACACGTGCAAACGAACGCAACCTTGTAATCTGAGTCATCCCAGGAAGATGCGGATTCACATACCTGACCTCTAATGAGGAAGAAATGGTACCTATAGCTTACAAATCACATTTGTACACTCAAGCTGAAAAGAAATTCAGTACTACCGAAAAAAATCTGACAGCGGTTCAAACTGCTGTAGCAAGAGAAAGAGCCCTAGCCCAAGACAAAAGAATAACTGTTTATACAGCAGAATCAGCTCTTGAGGCATTAACAAGTCCACGGAATCTGAATACAGTGGCATTAGATCCAAAATGGATACAATGGGAAAATTCTCTTGCTACAGAAGACTTGAAATACTATTTTGACCCGAAAATGAAAAAACTAGATCTAGAATACGAACAAGAATATCCTCTGCCAATCGAAATTCTGCCTAACGAACAATATACCTGTGTAATCTATATGGACAGATTTGCACAACATTACGATGTAGAGGAAAAATCCTACAATGCAGCATGCGCGATTGTTAATAGTCGCTGGCGCTCTGGTAAATTCAAACCAATGATTACCAAAACTGAACCACTCAAACTGTTCAGCTCAGCGAGCTGAAATAAGATCTTTTAAGATGGCACTTGAAAATACCGATCACGAATTCCCCACACTAATAGTGTGCGATTCATATTACTGTGTTCAATTTTACAATGAATACTTGCAGAACTGGGTTCAAAACGGCTTCAAAGATGCAAAAGATGGCACAATCAAGCATAAAACGCTTTGGGAACAAGTAGTTCTTTTGCAAAAAGAACTACAAAAGACTCACATGATACATACACTGAGCCATCAACGTGATGGCGTTCACGTTGCAGGGAATTCATTGCCTAACAGAGCCACAGCGGCAGCGGTTCAATCGGCTTCCGTAGCCACAAAAAGCGTTCAAAAAAACACATAGATGGAGAAACCATGCTGGTGGTAAAAGTGTCGCAAAAAGGCGATTATGCAGCATTACCTCTCAACTATCCACTCAGTAATACATACATAATTGATGCAAACTCCGTTCCTTTTGCTCAAATCCCTGGAGTGGGGGCTAGAGTAATTCCAAACACGAACCGGAGAGTTTTCTTGATTGAAGACGCACACATGGGAAAGGGTCTGAGGCACCAAGAGATCTTGAAATCTCTAGTAGAGTTACAATCAGAATACTGGTGGCCGGGGATGAGCTTGCAAATTTACAAATTTGCAATGGATTGTCCAGACTGCAACAGAGATCGCAGTTGTTAACCGGACCAGACTATTGCCAGGACACCTTTATTAGAAAGCATCAGGCGATCTATACGCAGAAATCCAGCCGGAGAAATGCGTCCCCATAATTATTAAGACTGAATTCTTTTAAAGATGTGGCCCCAGCGTTTGCGGCTGACACCAGAACTGTTATAAAAGATTTGTGAGTCTTTATCGGCACATACGCAATTGGCATGCTACATTCTGACCAGCGTCCTGCGTTTAGCTCTCGAGCTTACAAAGAGGCCATGACCAGCATGGGCATTGCATTGCAGTACTCTTCTCCCTTCCATCCTGAGGGAAATGCAGTAGTGGAAAGAAAAAAACGTGACATAAAGCAATCTATAACGGCGAGGGAATTGGGTTCGGGTGATGGGTGGGTTAAACATCTAATAAGTGTCCAACGTAGTCTTACTAACATGCCAAGAAATTCTCTAGGAGGTATCAGTCTGTATGAGCTTTTGTTTGGTACTAGAATGATTATCCAGGATCTTGAACTTCAGTGGTAGAAGAAAGAACTTTTGGTATCAAAGATAGTTTTTCTTGTTTCATTAAAGTCCTGTAAAACAGCCAGAGTCTAAGTAATATAAAGTTTAAGCCAACAACCACTGAAGAACCACCTGTCCCAGCAAGACCTATCTGGATTCCAAAGATTGGGGATCTGGTCAGAGAAAAGATCGCGGTGAAGAAGGAATTTGGGACTTCTTACAGAAAAGCAGTACCTGTCTAAGCTGTCAGCGGAACAAGATCAGTAGTACTACCGCCGCTTGCTGGTAAAAAGCAAACATAATTGTTTCCATTGACCTGGTGAAACCACAAACATGTGGCCGATAATAAATAGCAGGCCTAGTGGATTACCAAGAAATAGCAGAAGACCAAACTTTGCTACAATCCAAGAGGTTCAAACTGAGAGACTAATCGCATTCGATAAACCTGCAGTAAATAAAAAAGGACTATGCAACAAAGCCATGTAACTTGTCCCTCTTGAAACCCAAATTGCAACAATTCCTGATGATACACCAATCTACAACGATGTAGCCTCAGACTGTACAAATGCAACAAAAGAAAATGCAAAGATCAATAGAAATCCGGAAGCAATCCCACCAATTGACAGAACTGCATCAGGCTATTTTATCAACTTTGATGACTTTTCTGATGATCCAAGTGAACATGGAGACAAGCCAGCAACAAAAACTTTCAAAGAAAAAATAACCAAGCTTTTTCACCAACTAAAAGAGACATATCTGATCTCACCATGGATTGAATTTTGGACTGTGTTAGGTGTACTTTTCCTCCTGCTTTGGCTCATCATGGTTTATGCTTGGGTAAATTCATTGATGGAAAATATAGTACAATGGACACAGCAAGTCAGAACATCAACTTGGTCCTAAAGTCTCACAGATCCTCTCACATCGAGAAAAGAGAACTATCATCAGTGAACATCACAGCCAATCCAATACCTGGGGGCATAGCATGGGACATAACGGACTATGAAATGTATGGCCCGATTGAGCACTTGAAGTATCCACACCAGTTTAAGGTTTCCTTAAGTGATTTTGTGATACCGAGTTCTTTTTCTGATGATTGGGACTTTGAAAATATTAATAATATGATGTCAGATTTAGTAATGTCAGCCAAATTTACTGAACATGATTATTTACAGAGTTCATCAAATTATGAAGAATTATACTGTTACAATCACTATGGTCATCACTATTTGCATAAATCTGCATGACCTATAAATGTTTTTACTTATAATCAATGGGAACATTGTCCAACTCCACCAAAAGGAAGTTCAAAGACATTTTATGAGAAATTTCTATACTTCTCAGGGTTTAACAACAGTGATCCAGAAACGTTTTATTTTAAAATGTTAAATAAGACCGGAATGAAAACAATGTTGACAAATACTAAACTGATTTATTCTGAAAAGTTTGATGACAAAATGTCTACATTTGGTTTTGAATATTGGAAAAATAACATTGAAACAAAAACCATCTGGGAACAAAAGACTGGCAGGTACAAGGTCTAGAATCATTATTTAGAGCCTGCATAATCCCAGAACAAATAATATTCCTGAATGATACCATTCAACAAACTACTTGTCTTGGTCTAGCTAAGATAAAAGACTTAAATAAACCGTCTATTCTGAAGCCCATACCTGATAGTAATAGTACTACGGATGTGGAAATAGACGTATCCCATATTTTTCACCAAAACAGAACAAATCCTGCTTGGAAAAAATGGTTGATCTGGCCTACAGACACAAATAACTGTCAAGATAGATTCCTGAACAAAAGACAGGGGTTAAAACTGACCAGGCCAGACCCAAGATATTCCCAGAGACAACATCCAGGGATAGTTACAACATACAGTGTAGGGAAATTATGCCTTGAGTGGCTACAGAAATCCACACTGGCTGAAATTAAGCAACACTTGACTTTACTTAAAGAAGGTGCCGACTTGTGAGATTTCATACTGGGACCTCGCAAACAGCGTCAAAAACGTTTCATAGCGGCGGGTATATACGCTTCATACAACGAAGCTTGGAAAGTAATGCAAATTGAAACAGCAGAAAAAATAAGAGAATTTGATCGTATAAATTTGGAAAAATCACTTTCTGTAGTGGACAATGGGTTAACGACTCTGTCTTCCAGAATATATTCACTGGACAGTATTGTGTCATCTGCCTTTTATATAATAGAGCAGGACTTGCTAATGTTACAACATGGCCAGTCCCAATTGCGTTCTATTGTACTGCTAGGCTGGACGTTGCAAAACCTATGTTCAGGCTACGTGTCATGGCGTCTAATCAACATAACGTCATTATTTTCTATCTTTAACCTTACTGATAGACAAATCAGTTTGGCACAAAAAGGAGCAGACTATACGATTCTGAGCATTGAAAAACTTGAGAGATTACCATTGACAATGTCAGAGAGACCTGTCATTGAATGGATAATACACTGAACAATTACAATTCCGATAACAACTTTCCAGTTTAAATATTGCCAAGAATATATACCAGCAGGCCAGTATGAAAGGTTGGGTAAAGGATACATCAAATCAACCTGGGATTTACCTTACACACACAAATGTTATAGTGAAGGGAAAAAGGAGGTATTACTTAGTGGCAATAATTGTAAAAAATCACTAAGCAGGACACTTTTGTGTCAAGGTATTAACTTTCATGGAGCCTGCGAAGGGTCTTCAAATAACCTTTCATGTCACCTGCAAGGCACTCCAGCAACTAAGATAGAACCATTCTTCTGACAACTTTCTAACGGTAACTACGTTTTAATAAATGACCACAGCTGTTGTGGAATGGTGCCAGGAGAATGCTATCTCGTAACTGTTACTTCCAGGGTCGTTTGCTGTATGCAAGTATTGTATCCAAACAGCAATCCAGACATGGAGGCGGCAATATGACCTTATGTGAATATCTCTTCTATTCGAATTGATACTTTAAGCAGAATGAAGTCTATTCTTTCACAGACTACTGTGCCGCTGACCTCGTCCAAAGAAACTTTTGATCTACAAGTTGCAAGGACAACGTCAGAGATACATACCCTTTTATCGACAAATTGCCCTGTTCATTTCGTAGAAATGTTAAGTCAAATTTTAAACATGTCTGATACCAGTGGCATCGCACATGTATTTAAGACGATTTTTTCGGGACTGTTAACACCATTTGAAACAGTTCTGAGCATCTTCCCGAATTTTGTCCATTCTGTCTTTGGCGGCCTACCTTTCATTTTGGGACTCGTAGCAGGCATTTTATTTTTGTTCCTTCTGCTCCGATATGGCAAGCCAATCCACAGACAAGACTGCAGCAACGATGGTAGAAACGATCCTAGCAATACGCTACCGAGACCGTATCACTAAGGTCCTCGGATTAGCCCGGCTAAGAGATCTGAGTACAACTTGGTTTCTTTCATTCAGACCAATCTGGCAGGATTGCATCTTACCTGTGCTTCGATGTCTGCTATGCGTAGAAGAATGCGTGTTGGACGTTTGTTTTACACTACCATCAGCAATACCAATGGATGTCGATACTTTGCTTTGTCCAGTAACGACTCATGCAACGTGTTGTCCCCAGCGGCTACCTATTCTGATGACGGCATTCATTGAGACTTCACCATTACGAGTAGGTGGTGGTGAAGTACGAGAGGAAAGCAGCACCAAACAGGTACAACCTTCTGTGCGCATTGCTGATCCAAACATCGATGATAGCAATCACGAACAGAACTGCACAGTTGGAGGAGCTACGACAGCAAGCAAGATGGGCGCATAGTCTCCCGGCTCCGCTGACCTCCGTCTTTCACTCGAAGATCCTGTCATCTATCCTGATTTCCCACCCCATATCCGTGTGTATGAACTCATCTGCAATTTGATGGAGCAATCCCGAGATTTTTCCGACATTGTGGAGTGGAGTAATGTCGAGGCTTGATTTTAGGCCTAACCCAGTCTGGAAGCCGGGGTCTTGAGTGTTGGTCCAGCCGGGTCTTAGTTGAACAACAGCAGACCGGAGAGGGCAGCAGGGTCCGGCCCATGGAACTTCCGACATCTCTTGGATTGCTTTGTTGCCGATCTGCTGCCTGACACTGTACCGGAGGTGAGGAGACAAGTGACGCCTGAGGCGGTGTGGTGGGGGTCCGTGACCCGGAGGCCTGGCGTTCGCATCGCCGGCGCCGTTAGGTTGGAGACTTGGCACGCACTAACGCATGTTGACGATCTGTCCATCACGGTTCATTCCTGCTCCGACTAATCTTACCCTGGGGAAGGCGCCTCTCCGTGGGGATAACTATGCCTGATGCTATGCGGAACCTGGCGGAGCGGGACAAGTACGGCCCATCATTGCGGTCAGTGCTGGCAGCACTTGAGGCACTTCAGACGACTATGGAGGCCCAGGCCTGGAATCTGATGTCGGCAGCGGATGGAATTAGAGGATCGGGACCGGACCCTGACTCGCTGCCCGAGACCCGGTGGCCAGTTCACTTCCCGACAACTACCTCAGCGGTGCATTCAGACCCGGTGCTTGGAGTTGTGCCTGCCGCTACAGAAGTAGAACGGTTCGAACATGCGGAGATCGGCGTTTCAATTATATGGTCGGAATCTTTGGTTCTGCAATTGGTGGAACATTTAACTGCTGTCCCCGATTTGGAGACTTTTGGTCGAAACTGTGAACTGTGTTGGACTGTGTTGCACCCCCTTCCCAGCTGGTCCATCAAGATGGCGGACGGGACAGTGCCTGGCCTTGTAGTCGGGGAGGGGCGTCGTTGGAACCGATCGTCTGCTTTGGGACTTGCCATCTTTTGTCCATCTAACAGACTGTGTTTCGGCAACTTCTGTGTGACTTTTAACAACTTGACGATGGGGCTCTACTTATCGGAGGAAATCCGCAAATTTGATCGACGGGGCCAGGGATGAGACTGTTGTTTGGGGTTTCACACTATGGTTTTATCGGTCATGGGATTGCTTTACTTGGTTAACGGAGAGCGGGGCGGGGTCTATAATTTCCTCCGGTGTACTTTTATTGTAGACTGTTCGATTGTGTCAGCTTTGTGGGGGATTCTTTGTTAAGGCGGCGGGGAGGGACCGGAATGCGTATGATATAGCCCTCCTCCATTTCTCCTTTTAGGGCAGGGGTTTAGTCCCTTCTTTCTTTCCCTTTGTTATTCCTATATTTCGGGTTTCAGTTTTGTGGCGACAGGCACGCTGCTAGGGGGGTAGGCCGTAGTCATCTGCAGGGGTGCAGGGTAGAGTGTTGGGGGAGGGGAATTTTGTTTTTCCGTTTGTTTCTATGGCCCTTTTCTCTTTCTTATATTTTCTCGCTTTTTCTTTCGTTTCTTTCTTTTTTGGGTCAGCGTAGTGGGTCTATTCTTCTGTCAACTGTCGACTTTTTAACTGTGCCTATACTTTTCACTGTATTTTAGTATCATTGGGTGGGCGCTTAACTGGTGCGAACGGTGACTGTATGCTTGCTTATCCTGAATTGTATGCCTCAGTGCCATTTGTCTTAAATGAGATCGAGCTAATTGTGGAACTCCTACTATTTTGCCCGCCCTTTATGCGACTTTGTGATATTGTATAGCACCTGATCCTTCTATCTTATATTAGAAAATGGAGCCTTTCGTATCCTGTCATTCGCATGGTATGTTCTACAGCCAGTTTTAATTGAAGTTGTGATACAATTGCTATCTGGGAGGCCGAGTTTTGCTTTAATTGATTTGCAGAGATGACACTGATTAGCGGCCGGCCCTGGTGGTTGTAGGCCCATATTTGTAACTGGTTTAAGTATTAATAAAGGTTTTCCAAAAAAAAAAAAAAAAAGAACTGCACAGTTACAGTTTTTTTAAACTTGGTCGAACTTTCACCTGATGTTGTAGACCAATTTTTTGCAAGCCTGTCTGATATGATGTTCTCCCCTGAACAACGAGAATAACTTTTAAAAACAAAAAGCACACAGCGTTCCCTGAACTCTGAATTTGGCCTTCAGTTCTGTTAAACAAAGCAACTGAAAACATTTGGAACTATTTTTCCACTGAAAACGAATTTTTTTTCTTTCGAATCAAAAATATTTACCATTTTTTCCGGCACATGATACTTTGCATAAAGTAGAACTATTCTTAGAGAACAGAGCTTCTATTTTTAGAGACACTAGAGACAATACCTCAGCCTCTAGCACATGTACATTATCGTATAAATATGTGATGGAATGGTCTCGACCTTCTTTTCTGTATACAGATCCATTTCATGTGTAATTTTCGCAATTCGTTCAGCTGATGTATATGCTTTTAACTGAATGACAACCTTGCTTGAAAAAACATACAGTACCAATACTTATTTTCGTGTATAAACAATACATCATTTCAAATGCAATTATGTATTTTGGGGTGGGTTGGAAAACACACATGCAACGTATGTTTAATATTGCTTATTTTTTAGTAATGATGAACATTAATACGTGGAGTGGGTGTTGTATTTCTATCTAGGACCCTAATTCGATATTCCCGATTCATACCCTTATGTGGTTATAATAAATAGTATCCTTATAAAGGCATAAGAATCGTATCCATATTTAGTAATAGCCCATGCAGTCCAAAGCACGGCAAGGCTACTCCCATAGACTCCTAGAAAGCACAATGGGTTCTTTAAACAAACCAAGCCTCCAGCAGCCCGGGAATTCCCCCTGCTTTTGTTTTGATTTGCACAAGAACTCCTGGAGTCCAGAAAGAACTGTTAGTTCTTAATGACGTCTTATGTCCAACCTTATGTCAAACCCGGCACCTTTCAGGTATAAATATACCAACATTGCCTTAAGCAAACACACGGTGGTGGGGAGCAGAGCGACATTCTTCTTGTCCGAGAACACAGCTGTTGCCAGAGCCAAAGGAAAACGCCCCTCCCTTCGACGCACTGAGAGAGACGCAGTCTTTTTCTCCAGCCGAGAAAATCCAGCTCCGGTGCTCCCAAGTCACCCTCGCGGGTTGCTGGGAGATCGAGTCCTGAAAAGCGAGATACAAGATCTCCTTCATTCTATAACCAAGGTGCGGAGCTGATTAAAACCTTAGAGAGAATTCTTGATTCCGATACTTGGCAAAAACCTAACTTAGCTTAAAACTGCAACTTACTTACTCCTTCCCACGTATTAGGCTTAGGTCAGGTACACCGGGGTAGGCGTATCTTAGAAGCACCAGTTGAGTTCATTAGTCAATGTTTTTATGTATGTATATATTTTATCCATTTTAAAGTATCATATGACTAAGAAACCATATCAATGCTTTTACAGTATTATTTCATAATACTACATTTACTGTACGCACTTTACTTTATAATAAGTATTGCAATTGTGGCAATTCATTTCTCTTACATGAGAAAGAAGACTGCTCAATAAAATAACACCTTTTATTGAAAACGCCCGTCTCTCTATTTCTCTGCATTCTGGTGAAACTAAGCATGCACGATTGACTGAGTGAAATAGCTGTCTATTGTTTTCACACGACTCTAGAGATACACTCTTTATTCTGAGGGAGCAAAGTTGTCCTGTTTATGCGGTTGTCAGAAACTGAATCCCTTCTTGTCTAATCAGGGAAGTTCACTCCTCCCTGTTCATTCGAGAAAGTTTCTAGTGACCTCTGAGCTAGCTGGCAAAAACTAATTAAGTCTAACATAGTCAGTAGAGACCTAGAGGACCTCAGTCCTACGTCTACACTGCTGTTTATGTTATTCCAATGCGCAGAGCCTATTGGGAAAATAGGAACTACACTACACTCTATTTGTGGTTTAGGCTCATCAGAGGGTAGTGTTAAGCATCTGTTATACACACAGTCAATAAATGAGACACACACTCGAGAAAAAACACAGAATTTTATAGAATTTTAAACACCCGGATTTTAGGGATTAGGTAAGGCCAAGGAGACACCACCAAAAGTGGTGTATTCGGGCTGTGGGTCTCCGGTGTAGAGGTGCTGGCTGGCTGGCCACTTAGCATTGGAGGCTCTCACAGTTCTTGGGTTACCTGCAGAGGAGGGAAAAGAAATACAGCAGGGCCACTCTTGATGTGGAGCTCATCTCTCCTGAAGTCCCTTGATTTGCAGGTAGGTTTTTGTGGTGGTAGTGATCAAATTAAATACAAACCACCCTGGGTGGGTGCAATGGCCCCAGAAGTCAGGGTATTGGTGGAGGGGGACTTCTGTAGGGTCTAGCATCTCAACTTGGCAGAGGGATGGAGCTGACCTCCTAAAGCCTCAGGGACCGCCTCCTGTCGCGCTGCTTCTTCGGTGGGCCCGATGGCCAACAACACGAGGTTTAAAGTAGGTGCTTTTGGTGCCTGTAGATGCAAGGGGGTTGCTCCTTCCCCCTAAGGTAAATGCTGCCCAGTTGTTGAAGTTGCTGGATGGTCCTCCACAGCTTTTAGAGGAGGCACATCTTTGGAACGGGTCTGCTGGGCAATTGTCGAGGTTCCAGCAGCACGTCAGGGTTTGGCGCCAAGTAGTGGTTAAATCCTCAGCCGTCACAGTGACTGCTCTTCTTTGTCCTTAATTCGGTTCCCAGTAGATGAATCTGAGTTCCTGATGTCAGTGGGGCCACCTAAATACTGAATTTAGGGGCATGAAGGGGAGTGCAAAGCAGTAGGCAATGGACTACCTACCCCTGGGGTAATTACACCTGCTATATGACCACTTCCTGTGGAGAGTTGGCATAAACCTGACCCAGAGTTCCTAGTTTTACCAAAAATAAGGTGGTGAAATCTTTCATCGGGTGTCCATTTCAGGTGGCCCACATTAGGGGCGTGCCTAGCCTGAAAGTGCAACATGCCTACTGACTAAGTGTTTTTTCCACCTGCTCCGGTGCCAAATGATCCCCAGGGCAGGGGGTGCCATTCTCCAGGTCTTGAGGAAGCTGGGGCCACATATCAAATGCAGCAGAAGCGGTGAAACCTCTTGACTTGATATGTTAAATCACTAGCTATTCTGATGGAGGAGGTGTAAACACCTCCTGCCAGAGTAGGCATTGTTTCTGACCTCTGAGAGTGTGGATTTTCCCAGGCAGGGCATCAGAAACTCATCTGTGGTGTCAGGCTGGAAGAGTTCAGTCTGCCAATGTGCAAAATGACTGATCGGTTTTAGGTATACCTCTAAGGTGCCCTCTGGGTGCAAGCCATAATAAATCCAACACTTGAATCATTGTGGATTAATTAAGATGAGATGTTTGATGCCAAACACCATTATTTTCAGTGAAGCCTTTCTTTAGCTGGGTAACTCGTAATGACCAGTGCCCAGTACCTATGCTTAATGTGGCTGCCTGAACACTTGCAATATTTTGGCATTGAAACCAGACATCATAGGGTCATATTTTCTCATGCAGATATGTCCTCACATATAGTATAATGCACCCTGCCTTAGGGCTCTAAGGACTGCTATTGCAGTGACTTACATATAGTATATGCATTGTTCATGGACATTGCACACAGGGAGTGTGCCATGTCATGTTTCAAAAATGGTTTGCACCATTTCACGCATCCTGCAATGCCAGGCTACATGCAGTTTGTGTGTGTCCCCCTTTGGGCTGCATAATATATGCTGCCTTTAGTACTAGAGGTACCATTTACTAGGGAATTACAGGGGGTGCTAAAGTCCTTGCCAGTTGGATTACAATTAGACATGTACTTGTTTTAAAAGAAAGCGCACTGGCACTGGGGGCCTGGTTAGCAGGAACCCAGTCGACTTTCAGTTGAAAAGCAATGGTACCAGGGCAAAAGGTGGGGGTGACCGTGTCAAAAAGGGGCCCTTTCCTGCAGGTTGCCATTGACTGGGACCGATTGAGATATGATGAATGATACCAGAGCGCACAGCCACACCACAGGTCATGAGCAATAGAGCTGGGCAAATCAAGACCCTCCTTCATTTGCATTTGGTACCTCCTGAAATATGACTTCCTTTGTTGGGTGGGACCTGCTCACTATTGCCTAATGAATTGCCTTGCCATTGCTCATGCTTGGTAGGCATTTTGTGAGACAGGTTCTACCTTAATGCACATCTTGTATCTCTTGACCATGCACCAGCGACTCTGTGTGTATCCTCTGCTGGATGTCAAACACACACACACCATATGAAGGGTTCATCACCTGACCATGCAGAGCTGCAGTGACAATATATCTCCAAAGCACATCCGAGGTGGCGCCTGGCCAGGTCAAGACATCCATTCAACCTCATTCTAAGGTCAATCCTCAGTCCTTACAGTGTGCCACAAAGGTGTGTTGATAGGCTGGTCCTCCTTTTGCCTCACTCTGAACAGGCTAAGACAAAAAATAAATCTAGGTCTAAGACCTAAAATAAACTTAAAGTTGCCCATGAGCCCTGCATTTGTTCTATCATAGTTCTTCTAGGCACCTATATTTAGCAGACTTGATATCTTGTACACTTTCATCTCAGCAGAATCAGCCAGCAGGCATCAACTCACTGATCCATCAGTCTCATGTTATGTCATAAAATTAATATCGTAATTTATGTCTCTTGTATTTCTGTACAGGGTCAAAAACAAGCATCAAGTCAACAATTAATAGGAGAGGAAGCTGTGTTATGGATTGGTAATGCATTGTGATGTAGTGTTCTTTAAAACGTTGAGTCTTCAACTCTGCCCTAAACTTGAGCTGCAATGGGGCAGTCCCAATGGATACCACGTTGTTAACCTATATCCTGAAGGCATGGATTGAAAAGTCCTGCTGTTTTATGTGTTTTTTTACACTTCTTAGTCTGCTGGTATTCTTGCGATGGTGTGTCTAGGACTGCCAGAGATGGTAAACTTGCCTTCAAGACAAGCAGGTGTTCTGGTTGTTATGATTTGTAAATAATGCAGATGGTTTTGCAGATGGTGCAGGCCAGGAAGAGAAGCCAATAGTGCTTCACCAGAATGGGGGTGATGTGATCATGTTTCTTCAGGCACTGGATGAGATGTGAAGTAGCATGTCGGATGCCCCTCCAAGGTACCAGTTTGGAGACTTAGAGATCATAGAGCTGGGCATCACCACCTTCCAGATGCAGGAGTTTGAGGGATTAATCAGCAATTTTTAAGTTGCTTGTTGGGAGAATTGGGTTGACTTTTTCTTCTTCTTAAGAGGAGAGAGTGATCTCCAGCCTGAATCCAAGTGATTTGCTAGTTTGTGAAAGTTGGTGTTCTAAGCCATCAAGGTTCAAGTCATAGAGACAGGCTTCTCTGTTGTTTCTTGTTTGTTCATGGCAAATAACAGGAATTCTATCTTGGTTGGGCTGAGCTTCAGGTAGGCACTGGACATCCAGAGCTGATGTGAAGGCAGTGTTTGAGGTGTTGAATGTTTGAAGATGAGGAGACTTTCAATCGGAGTTCTGTATCATCGGCTGATTAGTTTTTTTTTTTTTTAAACCTTTATTTGGAGATAAGCAAGGGAAAAGGAAGTGCATACATGATACATACAGTCATAGATGGCCATTACAATAGTACGACATACTCAAAAAAGTCCCGAGTACAGAGTGGCATAGCAATCAATATATATAGCAACATTTAAATTCACATAGCATGTAGGAGAATGATGATCCAGGACGCACAGGCAAGCTGATGAGACGATACATTATGGGCATGTTCTGTTAGCGCAAAATAAAACAAAGGAGACACAGAAAGAGGGGCTAAAACCTGACAGGAGTTCGATCTCTATGTCTACCATCCGAGTGACATACAAGGAAATACAGCCCCCTTGAGCTCGCAGAAAGAGGATGCAGTTCAGCCCCCCCCCGATACCTGAGGACCAGCAAATGTAGAATGAAATCCCAGCCCACCGTGCTGCTGTCAACCAACCCCTACTCGGTCCTCATGTTCAGAATCAGAATCCTGCACAGCTCTAGTTAGGAGGTACACCGGAAGCGGGCTCCAAAAGTCCTTGGGTCTGCATCTCACAGGCATCAATTCAGAATAAACATTATATTGGTCCTGACAGTATATGAGGTCATTCAACCAATCCTGGAAGCGCGGTACTCTGCCACGACCCCAGCAGCAAGCAATCCTACGCTTAGCCAGAAGCAGGGCCACGTCAACAAATCTACGATGAGAGGCAGGCACGTCCTTAGAATAACCCAGCAACATCACCAAGGGGTCAAACGCCACCCCATCCTCCGCCATAACCTGCAGGGCCACATGGACCTGAGTCCAGTATTCCAGTACCCCCGCACAACTCCAAGCCAAGTGCAGAAAGTCAGCACCTTCTGCCCGACACCTAGCGCATCTGTCATCCTCCGCTAAATGAAACCGAAGTTTCCTCGCCGGGGTGTAATAGTACCTCTGGACAAATTTGTAATGGATAATTTTCAGGCGACAACTGGAAGAAACATTGGCCGTGAGTCCACAGCAATACTTCCATTGCTCGTCAGTAATAGGGGCTCCCAGCTCAGCAACCCACTGCTCGCGCACCCGATTGGACGGGACCGAACGCTGTCGGCGAATAGCACCGTATAATTTCGACACCAGGTGTCGCCCATCTGAAACCAACAGCACGTGGAGGGGGAGGGTAACCTCCGGCTCCGAAGGGAAATCCGGTAACAAGGCACGCATGCCCTGCCTCAAACGAACATAGTAAAACAGCTCCAAAGGGGAGCAGGCAGCAACTCCAAAGAAATGAGCCTGGGTACGGAAGGCACCATCGTGAAACACGTCACCCCACGTAAGAATACCGAGCCGCCTACACATTCGTTGAAACCCCGTTTCCAGCAACAGAGACAAATCAGGATGATAGGACAGAGGCAGGGCCGGCGAATAAAGAAAGGAGACGCCCAGCAGTCGTGCCACCCGTTTCCAAGCATCCACCGTGCATGTCACCGTCGTTCGAGGCGTATCCACATCGGACACCTTGCCCAATACTAACCCCTCCAATGGGAGCGGGTGGGCAACCCAATGTTCAGCCGCTATTTGGGGCATAAACGGCGTGGGGCGCATCCAGTGATAAGCGTAATGCGTTTGAGCGCTAAGATAATAAAGCTCAAATTCAGGGACGTCGAATCCTCCATCAGAATAGGGTAATGTAAGGGTAGCCCAAGCCACCCGCGGCTGTTTGCCCCCCCAAAACAATCGTATGAGCTCAGAGCGAAGTCTGCGAAAAAAATAAGCACCAGGATGGTATGGAAGGTTTTGAAAGAGGTACAGAAAACGGGGCAAAACTACCATCTTGATAAGTGACGCCCGACCGGCCATGGAGAGAGGCAAGGACATCCATCTAGTGACGTTGTCCGCCAGTTTAGTAATAGCCACACCATAATTAAGCCTGACCGTTTCTTCTCTGTCCAATGACACAACAATGCCGAGATACCGCAGCTCCGAATCGCACCATTCCAAAGGGTAATCAAGAGGAAACCTAGCCACAGCCGCAGTAAGGGGGAAGAGTTGGGATTTCCGCCAGTTGATATGGACACCGGAGACACCCCCAAAAGCAACCAACTCTCGCAAGAGCGCATTAAGGTTGTTTTCAGGATCTTTCACATAAAGCGTGACATCGTCAGCGTACAAAGAGATTCCGACCTGACGCTGAAGACAATTAAAGGCGCTCTGCTGGTGCAGCTGACGAATCCTGCAGGCCAGAGGCTCAATGGCAATGGCAAATAGGAGGGGCGAGAGGGGGCATCCCTGACGAGTCCCCCTTGTGAGAGGGAACGGGGGGGATAGCACCCCATTCACCACCACCCTCGCCATCGGATCAGTATATAAGAGCTTAACCCATGAAATAAAGATCCGAGGAAAGCCCATCCGACAAAGTACATCAATAAGATAGCCCCACTCAACGGAGTCGAACGCCTTAGTGGCATCAAGGAAGATGGCGGCGACCGGGATATCTGGAGCGATGGTCGAAATAAGGGAAAACAAGGTGCGAAGATTGTGGGAGGTAGCACGGGCCGGCACAAACCCCGACTGATCGGGTAGAACAATAACCGGCATGAGCTCAGCGAGTCTCACCGCCAGGACCTTCGCGAGTATTTTGACATCGCAGTTGAGCAATGAGAGGGGCCTATAGGAACCCACATCCAACGGATCCTTCCCCGGCTTGAGCAGCGACGTAATAGCGACCTCCCGCATGGAACACGGCAGACGTCCCTCCTCCAGGGACTCCTCAAAAACCTCGCGGAGAACGGGGGCCATAATGTCCACATAACACTTATAGAATTCAGCAGGAAGGCCATCCAGACTAGCGGCCTTCCCATTATTCAAAGACATGATGGCATTCCTGACCTCCTCCACCTCCAGGGGCCTACCTAAGAACGCCCGATGATCATCTGACAACCAACAAAGTGCCAACTCATCATGAAATCCGCCATACCGTGTCTCACCAGTCTGCTGTGTCGTGTAAAGGTGTGCGTAATGGTCAATAAAGGTACGCTGAATCTCCGCAGTGTCCCGACAGCGAGTGCCATCCGGCAAAACCAATTCCAGCACGTCCGACCCATGCCTTGGATGTCTAGTAAGGGCAGCAAGGACTTTACCGGGCCGCTCCCCCTCACAGTACCTCCTCGCCGTCCAATACCTTCCCCTATGTTTAGCCTCCCTGGCGGCCTCCTCTTCATACTCGGAGAGCTTGGTATGGAACTGGCTCAAAAGATCGGGATCAGAGTCAGCCTGCATCCTGCGTTCTAAGTCACGCAAGTCACCCTCCAAGCCCCCGAGGGTCCGAACAATCAGTTTAAGCATTCCACAACTTTTAGAGATAGTGACTCCCCGGATCGTAACCTTGAACGCCTCCCATATAACCTCGACACTGTTGACAGAGCCCTTGTTTCTGGGGAAGAACGCCTCCACCTCCTCGTCAAGCTCCTCCCTGAACACAGGGTCAAGCAAGGCAGTCGGAAAAAGGCGCCAAGGCGGGCGCGGCCTGTGCTGCCCGGGAACAGATAAGACAACCTTCACCGGGCAGTGATCAGAATACGTACGAGCCAGATGCACAGCCTCCCACAGGCCAGCCACCAACCCTCTAGAGAGAAACACATAGTCCAGCCTCGCCCATGAGCGCGCATGTGCAGTGTAATGAGTGCCCTCCTTAGTGGCAGGGTGAGAGTACCTCCAGCTGTCAATCAGACCAGCCTCCTCTACAACCCCACGCAGAACTTCTCTAGCTTGCACATTATACTGAGGGCTCCCGTCCGATCTGTCCAACTGAGCATGAAGTGCAAAATTGAAATCCCCCCCCACACAATGTAAGTGGCATCTACAGCAAGCACATGACCCCACAATGTAACAAAAAAGGTTGGCGTATCAACATTGGGAGCATAGCAATTAACAAACAGCACAGTGTTCTGCCCAAGCCGCCCCCACAGTAGCACATAGCGCCCCTCAGGGTCCCCCATAGATCCCAGTTCTTGAAATGCGAGCGATCTTTTAACAAGGATAACAACCCCGCGAGCATAAGAGGAGTATGAAGCAAACATCCTGGCCGCAGCCCACCTCCCACCAAAGCTGGGGGAAGGTCCAGGTCGCAGATGCGTCTCCTGGAGGAGGGCAACATGAATAGCATGCCTGTCCAAATACTGGATCACATTACGACATTTCCTGGCATCATTAAGTCCCCGTACATTCCAGGACAAAATCGATATCTGGTCTATAATACCAGTCGACATTAGCCATTTTACGGGCCCCACAGGGCCCAACGAGCAAAAGCGGAACGTCCGACTCCCAGCAGCAGCCAGCAGCAGGACACCAACCCAGGACGCAGTCGTCCCACCGCATACACTCCACACACATCCCAGCCATCTCCAAACCAAGCAACCAGAACCACAACAACACCCCCCCAGCTGTACCATCCGTGCAACAGGCACTCAGGAAACACATCGCGCAGCACGCAGCAAACCCAGCTCATACGGCCCACAACACGCACACGCGTTCCTCGTGTAGCGCGCTCACCACCACGCGGTCGCCAAAGATGGCGGCCGTTCCTCTCAGGCCCACGACGGACGAAGGCAAGGGCCACAGGACCAATGCCGCCCAAAATAAAAATGGACCAGCCGAAGCAGCGGGCTCGGAGCCGCGCCTGTACACACAGACGGCAATAGCAATCCACGCCAGGACCCATGAGGCCTGGGCGAGCACGTGTCGTCAGCATCATCCCCACCCCACCCACCCACCTGATGACACCCCAACTATCAGGCCATGCACCCCCCCCCCCCCCGTTCCCCAACACACATCCAGTCAACCAACAAAGGACTAGAATCCAAACCAAAGGTACAAGTGGGGTACACCCTCCGGGGAACCCTCTAGAGGTGCACGACACCACTCCCACACACCACGCCAGTGTCCGAGCCAACGAGTCCCAAATGGCCCCAGGCGCAGCGCGGGGGGGGGGGGTGGGTGCCCAGAGCGCGAAACCAAATAGCACCATCCAGCGGTTCCATACCGACCCCGAGAAACGCCACCCATACATACAATCGCAAAACAGGCAAGATAAGGCCCCCGCCTCAAAAAAGCGGATGGCAGTTAGGCCTCCAATGCGGTTAAGGAAGTCAATGCAAAAGACATACGTCTATAATGTCTCAATACCAAAAAAAAGAACAAAGTCACCCCAATCAGGCGACCTCCTCCTCAGCCGCCGAATGTTCACCCTCAGGGTCTCGATCGCCTCCTCGATCTGCAGCCGCTTGAGGCGCTTTGCAAAATCCTCAGCATGCTGTGGGTTAGTGAAAAAATGTTGCTTAGCCTGGTGCGTCACTCTAAGCTTGGCAGGGTAAAGCAAAGCGTAGTCTACTTGCAGTTCTCGAAGTTTCTTTTTCACCCCTAGGAACTTACGACGCTGGTCCTGCACCATCGGCGTGATGTCGGGGTACATGGTGAAAGACACCCCATCAAAGGAGAGGGCCCGATTAGTGCGGGCCGCCTGGAGGGCAGCGTCCCGGTCACGATAGTTTAAAAGACGCGCAATGATGGGGCGCGGTGCGGCTCCAGAGGCCGGCCGAGGCCCCAGTGACCGATGCGCTCTCTCGACGATGAACTGGGACGAGAAAGCATCCGCACCAATGGCGCCCACCAGAAGTCTCTCCACATAAGTTTCCATCTTTCCAACATTCGTTGACTCCGGCACACCTACAATTCGAACGTTATTGCGCCTACTCCTCGCCTCCAACTCCTCATTCTTAGCGGCAATTACCCGCAATATATTATCCATTCTCGCCAGCTGGGTGGTATGAGTGGCAGTCGTGTCGTCGTGGTCCGAGATGCGCTGTTCCGCCGTTGTCAGGAGTTCCTCGTGCACGTCTAGCATCTGGACCACCGCATCCATGCGCGACGATATCTTGTCCACCTTGTCCATTATCGTAGCAAACCCCTGCCTCATCTCCTGCATCATCTGGTGAAAGTCCGGAGTTGGTGGCTGCGGCACAGTATCAGCGACAGGCGGGGGGGGGAGACCGCGAAGTCCCAGCATCTTGGAGCAGTCACGTTCCCCTCCTAGCCACTCCAGAGTAAAGGACAACTTAGACTGTTTAGTGTCCGGCTTCCCCATAATAAAGCGCTAGTAGCACAGCTGGGCACCAAAGTCAAGAGGAGTTAGGCTGCAGGCCGGCCCAAGTGCTCGGCCAAACGCCGAACCACGGGGGCACGAGCAGGCATGTACGCCCCGCCACTCCCAGCGAAGAAAAAATGGCCGTCTCCGCTCCCAGGCCAAAGGGGTCGTTCTCCAGGCGACCAGACGATGATCCGCTGTGTCTCCGTAAGCAATAGTTCCTGGGCAGGCAAATTTAGGAGCCGAGAAATCAGTTCAAGGACAGAGGAGCATTCAACAGCATGCCCGGCCAGCAAGCAGGCCCGGTGGAGAGAGGCAGAGCAGGGCCTACACCCCACGTGCAGAGCCGCGGGCTTGCGTGAATGATGATGCCGGGCCACGGAACACCCGACCTCCAGAGCGCAAGTCGGGGAAACTTGGAGCCCTCGTAACTTCGGCCAGCAACCTCCGAATGGACCAGGAGTTGGACCGTGGGTGGCCAGTCGGTATCCCAGTAGATCTATAGGGTCAGATCAGGGCGCAGCGATGGTAATCAGGATCCCTAGGCGGATAATAGCTCCGGGCAGCAGGAGCCTCACGACAGTGCGGCCATTCTGCAGTGCGCCCTCTAGCGCCCCCCTCTCATCGGCTGATTAGTTCTCTAGATGATCATTCCACATGCTCTTGCAGAGATCAAACATTCTCAAAGCCATGTGGATGTGCAAGTTCATCCTACGTGCACAAATGCCTGCTTGGCCAGTGATAGATATTCACAAAGGTCACATTACATATGTAAATCAGTTTACTTATTTACCTTACCTCATATGCAGATGACACACAAAGTGTTGTGTCTCTGCTGCCAGGACAGGAATTGGGAATAGGCAAACGGTTCCATGACTATTTGGAAGCGGTCGAGAGGTGGATGTTACAGAATTGCCTGAAGCTCAATTCGGGCAAAACAGAGGTCATCCTATTTGGAAACAATGCCAACTTCTGGACCCCATATTGGTGGTCAGATACTATGGGCACTCTTCCTACACCCACCAGGAAAATAAAAAACTTCGGCGTTCTAGTGGATGACAAGTTAACGCAGTGACATCCGCCACCTTGTACGTTCTCAGAACGATTAAGAAAATACTGCCATTTGTGCCAGCTAACAGTAGGCGAACAGTGGTTACAGCACTTATCCTGTCAAGGCTGGACTACTGTAACATTTTTTACCTGAACATTCAAGATAGTTTTCTGCACAAACTTAAACTGTTACAAAATGCGGCCGATGGACTGCTTACTGGCACTTCCAAATTTGCATCAACTTCCAGGGAAATCAAAAGACTAAACTGGTTACCCGTTAGGAATCGGGTGCGCTTTAAATCCCTCTGCATCGTGTTTAAGGCCCTACAACAGAAACTGACCACAGGACCGGACTGGTAACAGAAACCGGCCCTGGCATACTGCTCAGCCAGCCCCCCCTAGGTGAGGGGGAGTGCAGCAAAGCAGTGTGCGAGGGCAGGTTTTGGCCGATTTTGTTACTGGGGGCTGATATTGCTGACCCCCGGTAACATAAAAACGGCCCCCCCACGGGTCCAAAATCGGCCCCCACCTCAGCGCCCGGTGCCTGATATGGCCAGGCCGGCCCTGCCTGACCAACTGAAGCGACAGTTTCAGTGGTATATGCCCAAAAGAACTCTTTTCTCTCTTGGAGCCAAATTGGTGGCAGTTACACCCACAAAAAAGCAATGTGGGGGAGGGAGAAGCTTTGTTGCCTGCTCAGCAAAGGCCTGGAATGACCTTCCTTTCCATCTGAGGAATGCCACCGACCTCCTGGCATTTAGTAAGGGACTAAAAACCTGGCTCTTTGACATGTAAACCTGTCTACAACGCTCATTGCTCAGAGGACAGTAGCTAGCGCCAGGACACCCTTGGGTAACTGCTGCGCTTTAGAAATGTCTATAACCTAACATGACCTAATATTCTGTACAAGTAAATTCTCCAATAGTGATGTGGAGTGGGTGTTTGGCAATATCCACAGACGTGAGAATTTAAACTTTTTGCTTACACATTTTCATTTGTTAAATGTTTCTGGGATAGGTATGGACATGATGTGAACCCATAGTTGGAGGGGGCTAGGAAAGTAGATTTTCCATGGGGGAAAAAGGTTTACCCCATGGGTTAAAAAAGAGAGGCGCCAATGTACAAATATATTTTGCATGACTGTACAATTATGCCTGCAGAAGTAGCATCCTAAGAGGAAGGTAAGAATCGCCTCTCTAACGCGTTCTGTTCTAGCATTCTACTGTATCACACTGTTTGCGCGCCCTTTGCTAGTTTTAAATTGCACTATCTGCGTGTTTTAAATGACTTTCCCCGCTGGTATTCCAGCCTTTGCTCAAATAGTCTCCACGTATTTCTGACCGCCTTGTCTCATTAACCCTAGACACGGTCACTCGAACTACCGACGCAAAGCCGTACCTTCGACAGAGCTGCCTGAGAGAAAATTACGCTACCAAACAGGTACGATGAACCGCCCGCAATCCCTAGCTAGTATAATATAATAATGCCGCTTTAACTTAATAAACCACAGCCAGAAGCTACAATGATGTTTTAATGTTTTACTGTGACGCGGAAACTTCTTTAACAAGCGCTAAGACCCGCCTCTACGATACTAGCAGGAATTTAAATATCGCAAGTGCGTTTCACCGCCAAGTGTAACATTCAACTTTACAAGCTATAGCCACAATCATAAGTGATGCTACAATGTTTCACTGCGCAGCGGAAATCGCCATAGTTAGCGCGCAGCCCTGCTTTCTTGAAACCAGCAGCATTTAACTCCGTAGGCGCTCTGTCACCAAGTATCCCCGCTTTAGAGCAGTCTCTATTATGGAACAACTAACATTTACATTGCGTGCTGTGCAGCTTTAATCACAAAAACTTTCAGATCATTACCTAAATGTATGATTATTCCATCATATAGATTATGGCGCCCTTATACCCGAAAAACTAAAGTTCTAACCGCTAATACATCGTGTACTCATAAACAGGTAATGTAACCATCATCAGTCACAAACCCTTTCTTGAGCTTTGTTCCAACCTATAGCTCACCCCCATATTTGTATTCATACAGAAACTACCAGTCTACCTACAAGAAGTCCCCCGGGGGGCCCACAAAATAAGGAAACGCATAGGCATTTGCCTCGCTCTTAGAGGTAATTGAAAACCAATAACATTGGCATTATAAATATAACCTTCCCATGTACTATAAACCCACAGAAATCCTTTATATCCTATTTTTCAGCACATGTTTCAAAGAGTCCAGCCAGAATCTCATATACCCACATGTGCAGATTCTCTAACATCATAGGTAAAAACCCTCTTTTTCTCACAAATTGGGGTAACAGTACACCATCACTGCATGCTCCAGGCACTTTGCCAGTCACCACTTTCAGTGAACTAGATCCACTGGGCTGATCTCTTTGAACTTCTCTCTATCTCCTCACCTTGTGGACTCTCAACGTTCTTGGTCTACCTGATCTATACTCAGCTAGATGTCCAATTAGCTATGAGCTATTATTAAACTCTTGAAATTTGTAAAGTAGATATGCATGTATACATGATGCCATAGATTAAATCTAAGCTGTAAAAATGTAAAAAGCAAAAGAGATTGACACTCAAATTTCTCTTATTCTCTGTTTTTCAGAAATTTTTTGTATGTTGCCCTCATATTTTTAAGAATTTGTATCACTTGTTTGTAAGTCTTTTGTCTTTGGCCCTGAGGAAGGTGACTTTCACCGAAACGTACGTCGGCCCAACATCTTTTGTCCTGGATACGATTTGGTCAACTACATCATAACCAACAGAACCACTCCATCTAGGTTCCTATACGTACCCTCTTAAGTACACCTTAGAGCTATCACTTGTGTCACTCAATGTTTTGCACAATTTTGCTTAGTTGTTCATGTTGTTAGGTTTGTCTTTTATTCTTTATTGACACTGTATAATTAATGTGTGATTTTGTGTTCGTGATCAATAGGATCAACTGCTATTAGAGGGCATTTTTGAATGATAGGATTATCACCAAATGCATGTATAAATGTTGATTTGCACAGTGATAATGAAATGTATTTATATATAAGAGTCTCTAAAACCCTTTTTTGTAAAAATGACAAAATAGTCAAATAAAAAATGTTTTCATGTTTAAATAACACTTCAAGGATCTCTCTTTGGCATCTTTTTTATTAATCATTGGGATATATTCAATGTTGAAAGAAATATAGGCCCCCCTAGAGGTTTTGTCTTCTTCTTGCTTGGTTTGTCTCCCCCCTCTGGGCCTTAAAATATTTGGGAGAACTCTCTCTTCTTATATCTTATAGAAGTACCTCTGCTTAGTCAGACGAGAGAAATGCATAGTGGGGAAAGTCCCCACTATGCACAATTTGATAAAACACCTCACAGCACTTGATGTTCAACCAACCATCGTGGACTCCGCGAAATCACTCGGTATAACTTTGGATAGTAACCTCAACATGCAGAAGCATATTAGCAATGCTACCAGGGGAGCAAACTTTCAGATCAATACCCTAAGGAAGCTGAAGCCCTTCCTACCTCCCAATGACTTCAAGCTAGCGGTTCAGGCCCTAGTTTTACCTCGACTGGACTATGGAAGCGTCTCTTTATGCGGTCTCCCCAAGACCACTACAGCTCCTCTAAGAGCCTCTACCAACGCGGCAGCAAGACTAATAACTGGCTCAAAAAAAGGGCCCACACCCCCCCTGATCTAAAATCTTTATATTGACTGCCATTTGAAGCCAGAATCTACCTGAAAATAGCTTGCATGACGCACAGGGCTCTACATCACAATGCGCCCAGCTATCTCACACAAAAACTCACTATATCTGGAGGTTCAAGATCAACAAGAAGTGCTGACAACCTCCTTCTGAAACCACAAAAATTCAAAAAGAAAAAACGTATAGTCGCTCCTTCTCTGGATTGGCACCTAGGATCTGGAATGCCCTACCACCAGAAATAAGACTGAACCCCTCCTCCTCCTTCAAACTGGAAGTAAAAAGCATCCTTATGGCTAAATTCAGATAAACATTGCCTCACATGACTGTGGATCTTGCATATCCAGCCTTGCTCCAATGCTTGAATCCTTCTTTTACAGCTGTGCGCCACTTATTTTTGTCGTTTTTACCTTCAATGTATTTTCCTCATCCATCAAACCCAATCGGTTCGGTGTCGCACCTTACTTGACTTTCCCTTCTAACCATTGACTGTTCTCTGCTGCCGCCCTTTTGGTCCTCATTATCCTTAAATGTTTGATCTGTCAATTGCTTTTGATGCCATCCTTACGTTGCAGCTTATTTTATTGTTTGTATGTCTATGCACTTCTTTACTGTGGAGAAGTGTGGCTCACTGGTTAGAGCAGGCAGACCCTGAAGCAGAGGTCAGACCCGGGACCAGGGTTCAATTCCCGACGCGGCAGGGTCTTGAGCTCAAATGTCCACGGACTCGATAATTCTCGCTTCGGTGCCTGACCTAATCATGGGTCTCACTCTGCAACTCTGGGCATTAAGCTTGCTTACTCTCCACAACGGCCCCCCTGCGGCGGGATGCCTGGCTTTCACCTTGGGGATGCCCTGTAGGGGCTATCTCACAGGGAAAAGCCAGGACGGGTTCCCAAGGCAAGCGCGGAGATACCCCTTCGGGGGTCGATTCTGGCGCTATATAAGAAACATAATAATAATAATAATAATAATATTACTGTGAAGCTCTCTGATACCTGCTAGGGTCTTGTTCGCGCTCTATAAAACTTTCAAATAAATAAATAAATATCCAGGAGTACACCTGAGAACCTGCGAGAGGGGTACTATACCAGGAGTAACGTGGGATGAGTTAATTAACTCCAGACTTTCGGACATCAGCACTCATGAGAGGTGGTTGTAAACCGACAGATGCAGGCAAATTGGGCTGGCAGGAAATGCCAGCCAGTGGTGACATTATATAAGTACATTAGGAAGCATAAAACATCAAACTTGTGCCTTTCTGCTTCTCTTGCCCCATAGGGGTAGTTCTCCAATACACCTTCTAGCCTATTTCTATGGCCTTCTGCAGGCACGTTCTGCAGAAAATGGGCGGTAACTATTGGGGTATTTACCAGCTGTGGGCTGGAGTGAGGCAAAGAGTTGCTGTTTTGTTCCCCACCGATTGTTTCACTTGAATAGTTTTGCCCGGTTTTTCTCGACAAAATGTGTACCCAGAATGGTATGGGTGTGAAGTTTTTAACGCAGGCGGTAACTGTCCGACAATTTGGGATTCAGATTTTTACGCAAACGTCTGATTACACTTGAATGTACGTCACTATACGGAACGAGAGCCTGTACGGGAGATATTAGGTACACAGGCACACTTTGTTTAGTCATAACACAACTCGCCAAATCACGTCTGTCCAGAACCTTGATTAACCCATCACACAAGCCAAGAAAGAACGTGTTCATTGTATTTAACAGAAAATGTTTTTAGAACAGTAGAGCGCACTCCCACTCCCCAAAAGAGCCACTAGATGGCAGTAAAGCAATGTACTTGTAGCAATTACCTTCTCTGAACTCGGGCCCAGATGTACTAATATCGTATTCTACAATGGGGACATTTTGTGATTTTTTTAATTGTATTTTGTTTTCCTAACCTACCTAGGTAGGTATATAATAGGAATCGTAGTGATTCGTAAAGTACCGTACCTCGTGAATTTAAATTAGTTAAGCGGGTCGAGTTTGTGCTAAATATAACTATAACATTTTTTGAGGTATGAGGTAGGATGTAAATTGTGAGTTGCAGCGGCAGAGCACATTTGTATTGCAGCTGGGCCGTGTGAAGCATAAGACACTGTGCATAGGCCAGGATGGTGTGGGTGGGGCATTCAGTTCAGATGCAACAGTGTGATAGGGCCAGCACTAAACCTCCCACGGTACCAGTTTCAGGAACACAGCTGATTCACCAACATGCAAGCAACAGGCATCATTGCAAGTGCCCTGGTAATCAGGGTAGGAGTTCTAACAGGACTTTGCGCTGGAATCGGGACAATAAACTCACTGAACTCTATTCATGTAATCTACCACAGGAAACTGGAGTACATGCATATGATGGGTTCCTTGAGAGCACAAGAAACTCCTAATAACCAGTGACCACTGATTTAACCACTAATCATGGATTCCACAGCAGCGTGCTGTTTGGCGTAAATAGTGGTAGTACGCATTCCAGAAATGCAATCCCATTTTGCACATGATGGTTTGTTTGAGAGCACAAGAAACTCCTAATAAACAGTGACCGTTGGATTAGCCAATGATTGCGGATTTCAGAGCATAGTGCTGGTTGGTATAAATTGCTTCACCCCCTCATTGTGGGTAGTAAGCGCCAAATAAATGCAATCATAAATAATTAGGACTCCCGGTCTTATGGTATTTATTTTTTTGGGCACATTTCTGTCTGCATTTATCCATATTTAAATGTTGCTAATTTTTTCAGTATTTTTTCAGATTTACTCTGTGTCTTGTGAAAAAGGAAGCTTAACTAGTATATTTACACATGTATCCATCGGATAAATGTACACTGTTACTTGAATTCCTGGCAGGTTTCAATGATATAAACACCGAGAGATAATAAATCACAGCACTTAAATGAAAACACGCACATTTTGTTGGCAACTTTATGCATATGTATTGCTTTTTTTAAGCCTCATTACTAAAATATGTTTTTTTTTTTTAGCCCCACCCACTCCTGTCAATCCACACAGCTATTGGGCTAGCAGTCATGACTGACAGCATGTAGAGTCACTCAAAAACAATCTAGTTGACATTTTTATCCACATTTAAAAATAAACACAGACGGGAAACCAAGGGGCTTATTTACATGCCGCTTGCGCCACTGTTGCGTCGTTTTTAAAATGGGAAAAGTGACGCAAAAATGATGCAAGGGGCTTGTAAATCGACCCTCTGTATGTATTTAACTGTAGAAATCAGTAAAAACGGAAAATAAGGAGCTTTAATTATAGTACAAAATCTGTACATTTTTTGCCCAACGCAAAGACGGCCGGGCAAAACGTGGCGGCATTTGTGGTGAGAAAGCACAGCTGACTCTCAGTTTTTAACCCTAGAGCAGATGAAAATGGGCATTACTGCATGTATCCCCCATTCCGAGGTGCGAAACGAGCATTGCTGTGGTAATGCTGCGCCTAGTAAATGCCGTCCCGGCCCCTTCATAGGTTATTTGCCATTTGCGGTGCTATAGAATGACTGGGTTTTCATAACGAGGTCCCGTCTGCTTTCTTTATTCATTTACAGAGTTTTGTACAACCCTAAACATGTCTCTCTTACTTCAGGAGCCGAGGGCGGGGCTGGAAACATTAGCCCCACTCCTGTCCCAGGACCTTAAGAAGGAGCTGAATGGCCCAAAAGTTTAATATCGGTCCTCAAAAGAACTGTCCATGTGGTTCTGAGAGTGGCAACCCCCACTGGAATGCATAGAAATGGAAGAAATACGAACCTTGGAGACGAAGGAACACTCAGCACAACATATTCTTTATGCAGAACTCTTCAGACTATGAACCTCAATCGCTGTTATGCTTTCAAAAGCGTGCTACAATCATACCACGCTGGCGTGATAGTCTAATATTCGAAATCTCCTTGAAAATACATCCATAAACGTGTCTAGGAAGTTTTAAGATACACCAATACGGGTGGCGATTAGTGTGCGTTAAGACTGGAATCGGTCTGTTGATGTTCAGTCACTTAAATACTCGAGGCGGGTATTGATACAATGTTTAGGCCCTGTAGCTAGTAGATTGATAGATTTGTGTAGGAGGTTGTCAGTGATTTAAATGCTCACCTCTGACATCTGCTATGGGTTACCAGTTAGAAGACCACAAAGTCCCAACTTTGTCTTCCATTCTACTGAGATGGATGCATTGACTAGAAGTGTTGTATGTATGAAGCAGTACATACAGTGGCTAATGCAGTTGATGCCAGAAAACATCAATTTCAAGGCAGCCACCACGTTTGAGGCCTTCAATTCGGTGCTAACAATTGTTAAAGATGGTGTGATAGGTGTGTTTACAGAATAGGCGAGCGGTAAACAGGACGCGGAAACGGCTTTGGGGAGAACTACCTGAGGGTCCGTCCCTATTTGGTGGCAATTGGAATGACGTCATGACACCACTTGATAGGAGACCGGCTCGGGGGTGGCCCCTTCTGCGGGCACCTCCAAATTAGCTTTGCTTGCAGGGGCTTTGGGGTGGGCAAATTTGTGGCAGGAATACCACCCTTCCGAGATAGGATACACATACATGTTGTAGGAGAGTAGGGTCTGATTCCTATCTTTACCCCCACTTTTTGCTGTGATTTACTGGTTTTTCGACTTTAGTATGGCTGTGGTCCTGCTAATCAGGCACACAGCCTAGCTGTAATCTCTCTAAATTGATACCCTGTACTTTAGGTACATACCAGATTGGCTACTGGGTCACCCTTGTGAGCCCCTGTATATGGTACTCTAGGTACCCAGGGTATAGGTGCACCCTAGGCCCACCAGAGGCTGCAGTATGTATTTTGCCACCCCTGGTTAGCCTTCCAAACTGACACCACAGGTCTGTTCATACAGTCTGGGTAAGGTGGTGTAATCACCCCTTATTTAGATATAGTATACCTAAATCTACCTGGATCTACCTGGATATGCTGGATAGCGGGTAGTTTCCCTTACGGTGGAAACAAGCATCCATTCTACCCCTCCTAAAAAATCTAACCTTGACGTGACCGACCTGAACAACTATCGGCCGATCGGCAGGTTACCCCTCCCAGCTAAAATCATGGAGGGAATATTAAACACGCAGCTCAGCACCTTCCTGGGGACAGGAGAACAAATAGATCCATCTCAACATGGATTCCGGGCGAGGCACAGCACGGAATCGGCGCTGATCAAGTCAGCCGAAGACATAAGATCAGTGATGGACGCAGGTGGCAGAGCCGCCCTGATCCTACTGGACTTGTCTGCGGCCTTTGATACGGTCCACCACAAGTTATTGGTGGGCCGGTTGGAGGCCTGCGGGATCCAAGGAAAGGCACTTAAGATCTTGCAGGCCTTTCTATCCAGCAGGACCCAGACAGTGGCCCTGGGGGACTTTGAATCAGACCCATTTGTGCTCCCCTGCGGAGTCCCCCAGGGGTCCTCCTTGAGTCCGACTCTTTTTAACGTGTACGTTTCTACCCTGGCACCAGTTATTAGATCCTTTGGATTTAACCTTACATCTTACGCTGACGACACCCAGATTGTGGTGTCGCTGCTTCCTGGTGAAATAGAAAGCACGGCAGATAGGTTCAGAGACTGCATGCGGGAGGTCAGCAACTGGATGGCAGAAAACTGCCTTAAACTCAATTCAGAAAAAACGGAAGTTTTGCTATTTGGATCCAGAGATAACTTCTGGTCCCCGCGATGGTGGCCAGAGGAAATGGGGGCCCCCCCTTTACCGGTGGCAAAGGTCAAAAACCTGGGTGTACTCATGGACGACTCTCTGTCCTTCAGGCCACAAATCAACACGCTTTCTTCAGGAACCCATTACTATTCGGAAAGTCCTGCCGTTTCTTGCGGATGAACACAGGAAAACAGTGGTAACAGGATTGGTGATGTCCCGACTCGATTACTGCAACAGCCTGCTGCTGAATGCCCAACAGGGGCTGCTAAACAAACTCCAAATTTTGAAGAACGCTGCAGCCCGCCTGATTACGGGTACACCCAAGTTTGCATCGGTAGCACAGGACCTGGTGAAGTTACACTGGCTACCAGTACGCAAAAGAATAGTTTTTAAAACTCTCTGTGTGATCTTCAAGGCACTGCATGGCCTAGGCCCCCAATGTATTGCGCAGCTCTTCCATTGGTACAAGCCTGCGAGATCATTAAGGTCGGCTGAGCAGGGGTTGGTTGTAGTCCCAAGAGTCAGGAAAGCTCGCTGGGGAGCAGGAGCTTTACCCTGGGTGCTGCGAAGGCCTGGAATGCGCTGCCATTGAGCCTCAGACAGACATCAGACCTGCTGTCATTCAGGAGAGCCCTGAAGACATGGCTCTTTACACTCTCATTTCGTAAGTTCCTCAGCGCACGCATATTAGTGATCACTCAGCGCCAGGACACCTTTGGGTAACAGTGCGCTTTAAAAATGTGAAAAATAAATAAATTAATATATAGACACATAGTAACCTATAAGTCACTCCTATGGCAGGCCTTGACAATCCTGGAGGCAGAGTGCTTGGTTTTGTGTGAGAGGGTGCCCTAGCATGAGCTGAGCCCCTCTGCAGCGTTTGGAACCATCTCCTTATAGCTGTTCTAGGATATAGCCATACCATATACTATTAAGTGCATTATAATGCTTGCGGTTAATGCTAACTTTGGTTTGGCTTTATCAAAACATGTTGTGTAAGGTGTCAAACACTTTGGAATACTACCCACCCCCACCGCCAATTCTGGCGGCGAGGGTCGCATTGCACCCTTCTAGAGGGAGAAGACATGTAGTTACTGTTAAACCAGGTTAAAGTTAAACAGAGCCCCAGTCTCACAAAATGGATGCTGCTGCCACAGACAAGAGTCTGCCCTCCTGCTGCTGGATGAAACTCCGTCAGGGGAGGCCTGGACAATAGGTTTCCTGTCCAGGGAGGTGCTGGCACCTCCCCACACAGGCTTTAGTGTATTGGGGCAGGGGGGGTTGCATTCAGTGAATGCTTTTCAGAAACTGCCTGGGGCACACAAGGTGCTCCATGCATTTCCCAGTTCAAACTGGTTGCTGGGACACTCGGTCCCAGCGCTGGCGCGACACTGGACAAGGGGAAGGGGTGTAACCACCCCCTCCCCAGGTCCACCCATAGGAGGGACCTTAGAGTTAGTCCAACTCTAAACTTATAAGTATAGAACCCCCGCCCCTAGGACTTTAGATTACCCAGGACAATACTCTGCAACATATATCTTGGACCTTCGACATTCCATATCGACTGGAAGATGGAAGAAATCTCCCTTGTGGTCAAGGAGTGACCACCCTGTTCAAACAGGCACCAACTGCATCTTTGCCGGTCTGCATTTTCGAGGCTCCCACCGGATCCCGAAGAATCTGCAACACAGGACATGGACTTCCAGACATCTCTGATGCTGACCTGCGCTCTCAGCAAAGCTGAGACCTGTGGCAGACATGAGAGACGTGGGACCGGAACTCCTGGACATCCTGCATTTTGCAACGTGCACCTAATTTCTGAGGTATTCCGAAGTTGTGCATTGGGGTGCTTGAAGGCCCAGCCCCGAGCACCTTTTGCACGAAAGCTCAGAGGCCCACACTCCACGAGTGTCCAGTGGGCTTGCTTTGTGCATTTCAGCTCGACGCGTCTTCGCGGTTCCTAGTCTGTTGGATAGTGAGCCCCCAAGAAGACCAATCTTTGATTTACTTTGCTTTCCTGGCTGCTCCAGGCTTGCTCCAACTCTTCTCCAAAGGGGGAGTTCCTCAGACCTTGCTGGTCTGCAACAAAGCCCATCTTGACATCTTGCGTGGATTGCGTTTACCAAGGCATTTTGGGTCCAATCCGGATACCGACACCACAGTCAACTAGATCCTTTGTGGGGCAGCTCGAATCCAGCTCCAGGTTGTCGTCGACGCCTCCTGGTCCTTGTGGCTGAAGAGACAAGCTTCACCTTCTCACCTGAAATCACCCGACATTGGCTGTCATCTTCCTGTCGCCATCCTGGTCACTGGCTAGTGGCCCAGACTCTGTCTCCTTTGCTTTCAGGTTCTTCACATCTCTGATCCACCCTTTGATCCACTCGGGCACTTTTCCTCTGGTCGCCTGCAGTACTTCTTCGCAGCTCTACATTGGAATCGACAACGAAACCTGACACTAAAAGGCACCTATGCACCCAGCTTCCCTGGGTGAGGTAACACGAGTACTGTGGTGCTCCCGTGGGTCTTGACTCTCGAAATGTCCTAGTCTAAAAGGGTTCCATCGTAGTTCACGTAGAAGTACCCTTAAACTGTAACTTTGTAACTTGTTCGTTCTCCATAGAAAGTCAATGGTAACCTGCGGCTGTGTTTTAAGACACTGTACACGTCTACCGTGGGCCTCCTACATCCTAACCTTTGGTGATTCTAGGCAGCCCCAGCGATTCCACAGGCCCTAGCCTGCTTTCTAACTCTCACGTGGTTCTTATATCACTATTTTAGTATATGGTTTGTGAGGCCCCTAGGGCATAACGTATACTGTGCAATTTATCGTATGCAAATTATTTCCTTCTATTATACTTTTACCCCTGACCTCATAAAGAGTGCAGAGGGGTTGTGTTTAGAATAAATACATATATATTTGATATATACCTTGTGTGGTGTGCTTTCATTTGATCATTCAAGAGATTATAATTGGTAAAACAACTTGCTTAACTCGTCTCCAAGTCTTAGCCTGAAGGCTGCTCTCCTCAGCTACCACTAGGATAGCTTTCTATAAGGTTGACTTTATAACCTACCATCAATAAGGGTCGTTTGGACTTGTGCAAGGTGCCCACTAGAACAGTGGACATCATATACCAGGCCAACTTCTCACACATGTCTTCGGTTCATAGCTCCCTGTCCAAATTGGACTACCTGTTCACGTCACGGAGCTATATCCACAGGTTCTCCCATCTCCTGAGAGGGTTGTCGGATCACTCTCCTGTTGCGACGACATTCTGCCTGAATTTTTCGAGGCCCCCGCTCAGATGCCGGATGTCTCTGTGGCATCGGCATGATCCTAATTAGCAGGAGTGCCTCCACACCGCGATTCATAACTATCTCTCCCTGAACTTTGACTCCGCCCCCTCTAGAGTAACTCTGTGGGAGGCCCTGAAACCTACCATTAGAGGGGTGGACATTAGCTATAGGACTAATGACAAACTCAAGCACTTCGCTCAGAGGTTTGACCTTGAGGCCCAGTGCGTTTCCCTGGAAACAAAATTCTCGCTGGAGCCCACCCCGACCATTCAGAGGAATTTGACTCTTGCACAGCAGCAACTGCACCATTACCTGACAGAGGAGGCAAAAGAAATTTGGTTGGCGTCCCAGTATCTGATAAATCAGTGGGGGGACAAATCCAGTAAAATGCTACATAGGTTGTGTCAAGCTGAGCAGGGCCCAGCCGTGGTCCATGCCATCTGGGGTGGTGGCGGTGTCTGGCGTAGGGTCCCCACAGGGGTGTTGGAGAAATCTGCATGTCACTTTTCCTCGTTATATACTTGAGGAAATAGGTCTCGGGCAAAATCATCTTAGAATTCCTGCAGGATATTCCCCCCCAGCAGCTATCAGATCAGGCGAGGGATCAATTGGATGCTCCTATTACAATAGATGAATTAACAGCTGCAGTTAATGTGATGCGTCTGGGATATACTCCGGGTCAAAACGGGTTCCCTATGGAGTTCGTACGGTTCCACATGGCCATGCTTGGTCCGCATTTATTGGAGATGATCCACAAAGCCCTTGAGAGGCAGCTGCTCCCTCGGGACTGACGTCAAGCTGAAATTGCCCTTTTCGTAGAACCTGGCCGTCCACCGGAGGGTCCGTCCTCATACTGTCCTATTTCCCTCATTAACTTTGAATCCAAATTATTGGGTGAAGTCCTGGCAGACCACCTATGGTCATGCATTCAGGATCTGGCCCACATGGACCAATCTGGATTCATGCCGCGTCGGGCCATCCAACATAACATCTGCCGGGTCCAAAATGCTATGGCCTCGGCCCCGGAGGTGGGATGTCCTGCGCCTTACTCTTGGCAGACATAGACAAAGCCTTTGACTCCCTTAGCTGGGAGTACCTCTTCCAACTTCTAGAAGCGATCCATCTCGGTCCACGTTTTTAATCTTATGTGTGCCTACTCTACCAAAACCTATGGCCTCTGTGCATATAGCTGGCCACCGTTCTACCTTCTTCCCTGTTAGTCGTGGCTACCCCCTTTCCCCTCTAATCTTTGCCCTAATGGTGGAGCCCCTGGCGGCGTACGTCCACCGCGATCTGGAGCTCAGAGGCTTTGATTGGCCATATTCACAGCCGGACCGCATTGCGTTCTACGCGGATGACCTCTTGTTTTTTATGACCAACCCTTGGATTTCGGGTCCACGTATTCTGCAGATCCTCTGTGTCTTCAGCCAGAACTCTGGGCTTCAAACTATCCCTGCCAAATCAGTGCTATTCCCGGTATGTGGCCCTCAGGGCAGAGGCACCTGGTCAGCCCAGTTAAAACATGCCATGGACAGGTTTAAATACTTGAGAGTTTTTGTGTCACCCTGCCCTCAGATTTCGTGGTCACGCAATGTAACACCACTCCTCGACAATCTCCGAGACAAGTCAGCTATTTGGTCTTCCCTACCTCTCTCGTTATACTGGTGCCCTACCATTTTTAAAATGGTCTCTCTCCCCAGAGTTCTTTACCGTTTGCAGAATTTCCCTTACCATGTACCGCGGGCATGGTTCACACAAATTAACGCTATTCACAACAAATGTTTATGGGGAGGGAGGGGCGGCTGGAGTGGGATTTCAGACCTGTACGCAATCCACCTAGTCTGGAGGCATTGCAGCTGCGGACGTATACTTCTTTTATGTGGCGGCTCATCTGTTAATCATTAACGACTGGTGGTATAAACCGCCTTTGGACCCGGCTTCTGCATTAGAGCATAGGGTAAGGCGGAAGACTCCCCTCCTGCAGTTGCTCTACAGCGCGCAGAATCTTGACTTTTTACTACACGCCAGGCAAACAACGATCAGGCTGTGGCCGTATACGGGCCGACAAATGGTGTGGCACATGTGGCTGATACAGGCAACTTGTGGCACGGGAACTACTTACGTCAGTTGGCCGTACTGAAAGGATTCCGCCAATGGGACCTGATTGAGATCTCCACTTTGGGGGACATCATGCGGGGCACCGTCCTTAAATCTTTTCAACGGTTGCAGGAGGAGTTCCATCTTCACAAAACCCAGTTTTATAGGTACCTCCAATTACGTCATGCCTTGGCACCCTCGCTTGTAGACGTCACCGACCTCCCTGAATTTCATCCGCTAGAAGGCCGTCTTCTTTTGGGTGCCCAAGGGGCACACAAAATAAGTCAGATATACCAGACGTTGATGACACACTCCAACACAACCCTGCATAAAACAAGGAGGGCGTGGCAGGAAGACATTCCAGATTTGACAGATGACGACTGGGCGGTGGCGATAGCTCGCCCTCTCAGCGCAGCCAGCAGTAGCTACAGATACCGTCTTATCCAATTTGAGTACGTGCATCGCGTGAAATATACTCGTCTGCGTCTTTGTAGGATGGGGGTGGTGGCATCCCCCCAGTGTCTACAATGTGGCATAGGGTATTGGCCTGCCTTAAAGAGGTGCTGACCTGGGAACGATGTTTGACTGCTTTCATTTCACAGTACTGAAGAAATAGGAGGGAACTGATATAAGCAGCACCTTCTCTTTTTCGCCCTTACAATCCCCAGATTACAATATCCCCCAAAAGGGATATTGTTCAGTTATGGAAGGGTACTTCTCCACCAACAATAGGAAAGTGGCGAATAGACAGTTGCATGGATGCAGAGATGGTGGTTGTTCAAGCGAGGGGCTGCCACCAGAAACAGAAAAATTTGGTCCCGGTGGGCCGCATACCGGGACATTGATCTTCCCCCTCTCCCATCAAAATCCCCATAACATTAGCCCTATGGGAGAATTGCTGACCATAATGTACAATGTATTGTTTCATCTCTTTGGGTATGCAGGGGTATTGAAATTTGAATGCCAATGTGGGAGGGATGGGAGAGTCTACGCATTATTTGAAGTGTTTGTTTGTTTGTTATGTATACAAAATGTACCCAATGATATTTCCACGTCTGATAACCATTTAAATATATTGTCTTCATGTGGATTATGTCGGGCATTTTTCCCACGTGGTGCTCTCAAAATCCAATAAAAAGTATTTTACTTAAAAACACGATGAGGAAAGAACAAATATTCTTAGCAAACATGGTGTAACCAGTGCGGGTTTTGTAAAACAGGAGACTGGTAACCTATTTTAAAGTTCAGCGTTGTTTACATTTCAAGCAATGCTCAAATGTTCGATTTTGTGCCTTGCTCATTGTCCTCTCGACTTTGTAGAAAGACACCCTTGCTTAACACTCTCCATGCTGATTTTTGTGATGTGTACATCTGAAGATATGGAATGTGTTTAATGGATTTTAATGAATTTAAGGTGGCACCGAATCCTATGTATTACAATTGTCACAGCTTAACTATTTCTTTGGTACTGCATTTGAATGATTTGACATGTTTTGCGGTGGTACAAATTCCTTTCATGATCTAGGTACCAGAAGACTTACCTAGATTTCCATTAGAATCAAGAGTTTACTAAAGTTTACCACGCGGCGGTTTGTGTGGGTTTCCACTTGTCGGTTGCAGGTTTGCTTAGTAGTGTGTCGGGTAGAGTTTTGTGCTATTTGTTGTTGGTGACAATGTTCCTAACTAGCTTGAAGGCATCTCTTGATTTTATTAAAGTGAGGAGGCAAGTATTAGGCTTCTCTTTCATTTCTTTATTAAACAACAGCAAGACAAACTACATTTCCCAATATCTACTGGGAAAACATTGAACCAGTGACACAGTACCCAACACCATTCCACAGTCAACTGAATCCATAAAAGGCTCTTTCACAATAAGCAACCTTTCTGAGGCAGAAGAATGAGTAAACATCCATGTGAGGCTTTGACGCTGGTATAATTCCAGTATTGTTAACCCTTTGGCTGCCGGCTTGTGGTTTATCTTTCCAGTTCTTTTCTGTTAGCATTTAAAATGGCTGCCAGCTGGTGGTTTCTCTTCATCTTTCCAGTTCTTTTCTGTTAGCATTTAAAATGGCTGCCGGCTGGTGGTTTCTCTTCATTTTTCCAGTTCTTTTCCGTTAGCATTTAAAATGGCTGCCGGCTGGTGGGTTCTCTTCATTTTTCCAGTTCTTTTCTGTTAGCATTTAAAATGGAACAATAGGATTCAGTTTTTTATTCCTATGATGATGGCGAAGCAGAGCCTTTTTGCCAAAATTTTGATGACTTCATCCAGTCATCAGTACAACAGGCAGTGGATTCCTCTATGTCAACAATTGCAAAACAAATTGAGAGCACAGTAATCAATTTAATGTAAAAAAATGTGTTGGCCTAATCTGTGTGGGAAAGCAGAAAACGTATTTCTAAAAAAATTTGTATTGTGCCCAAAGATTCCCTTTTCAAAAGGAAAACAATGTCCTGCACTAAACTCGATAGTGCTTCTATGGTTGGTGAGGCTTCCTCATATGCGGTCGAGGACGATGTTTCTCCAAGGCTTCCAACTCCGGAGGGGTCACATAATTCCAAAGATGTTAACACCATGACAAAAATTGTTATTTCAAGTATTCAATACATGGAGGATGATTTCTTTTAACCTAATACAGGTGAAGATAAAGGTGGTGGCTCTGAGTTTTGGCTGGGGCCTAAACATAAGCAAAGGAAGGTTTTATCTCCAAAATCTGATCCTCTTCCTACCAAATCGATACTAGGTTCTAACTGAATTCCCATGTTTGATCCCAAATTTATTCACCATCAGAATTCCACCAAATGGTTCCCAGCAGAGCATGTGTTAGAGTATCTTACTAGCATATTGCGCCTAAACTTGGGTAAGCAAACCAGAGCAAAACTTAAATCTGAATTCCCTAGACCATCTTTACCCCTCAGCAATACTGCTATCCTAGTTATAGATGCAAATATGTTAATTTTTTCTCTAAATTTGAGAAGGATCCCACCCTAGGAAGGGAGTCAATAAAGCTTGGTCCGTTATCCCGTATTTATGACCTGGCAGAAACAGCTAGACTGGGCAATTCAGCAATTGATGCAGAGGAGATTTCCATGTGGATTCAGAGAGTGTTTTGTCTCTTTGGTAACAACTCCTCCATCACACATGAGAGAAAGAAGGGTCTAACTTTAAAACTGTATTTCAGATTGGCTAGTCTGGCATTGTTAGATCCTGCGGTCAAAACTGACAGACATCTGTTGGGTAATTCCTTCATAAAAGAACTGAGCAAATATCTGACCACTTTTGCCTCCATAGACAAGGCCCAACAATCCTTGAAAATGTTTCTTGCCCAACAGGTTTTTGTCAGGGCTGGCAGAGGAAGCAGACACTTTGCCGGCCGTAGCTTCAGAGGTCAATATTCTAGAGGCTTTAATACCTACAGCTCCTAAGAGTCAGGACCCTGTTCTATCCCCAGAGGAATAGGGGATTCCAAAGCAGAGGGCAAAGGAGCATACGCGCAGCAAATGCTTCAGGTAGGTTCTCCTTCTGTTCTTATTTCTGTGGGTGGTTAACTAAGGTTCTTTTTCCTTAATTGACAGTCCATCATCGCAGATCCCTGGTGGTAGAGGCTGTGCAGAGCTATTCAATAGAACTTTTTTCCAAACCTTTTCAATGACAGATCCCGGAACCTCTGCATTATTCACAAGAAATGACTGTGTTAGTAACACAAGAGATATCTTCTCTTCTTTGGAAGAGGGCTTACAGGAGTTGTTTCTTCATCAAAAGAAAAACAAAAATATGAGGCTGATCATCAATCTCTAACAGTTCAATCACTTTGTAGTCCATCTACATTTCAAGATGGAAAGCATCATCCATCTAAGAGATTCTTTGTTGCAAAACGATTGGATGGTCTGTCGAGATTTACATGGCACATATTTAACTATTTATAGTCCTCCTTCTTCCAGAAAATATCTTCAATTCCTATGACAGGGAAAGACTTAACAGTTTACCTCCCTCCCTTTTGTCCCTCTTCGGCACCTTGGTGCTTTACAAAGATCATAAAACCTGCTGTAGCTCTTCTCAGGGGGTCCATTTAATCATCTATCTGGATGATATTTTTCTGATGAGTCAGTGTCTGTCAAGCCTTCAATCCTAGCTTCAAATCCCTTTTTCTCTGTTTTAGGAGTTAGGTTTCCATTCAATAGGGAAAAATCACTTCTTGCTCCCTCCTGACAAATGGAGTGTTCGGCGTTTCTAGTCAATTCAGAGTCTGCAAACCTACATTTACCTACGTCCAAAGTCAAAGTGATCAAAGCCGAAATTTCACACACTTTACTTTCTCCTTCCATATTTCTCAGGGTGCGTGCCAGGATTGTAGGTCTTCTATCCTCATCAGTTCTGGACTTCTTTTAGGGCCCCTTCATTATCGGGCTCTCCAAACACTCAAAATCCATTGCCTTTGACAGGAACTTTCTCATTCGGATCTTGTACAATTAGATCCAGAGACTCACATAGGGCTTCAATGGTGAATAGACCATTTAGATGCTTGGGACGTCTGGACGATCTTTGCGTCTACCCCAAAGCTTCTAGTAAAATCCGATGCAATCCTTACAGGTTGTGGCACCTGGTGTTGACACACCTGGACTGGAGGCACATGGTCATTGACGGAGTCAGAACTATATATAAGTTGTTTAGAGGTGCTGGCAGGCTCCTTTGCAAGCCAGAGTTTTACCAAAACCATGGTGCAGTATACCGTTGTGCAGTATACAAATCATCTTTGTAGCACAATGCCCAAACCTTTGGCAGAGCTATCAAAAAGCTTTTGGGAGTTTTGTCTCCAGCGCAATATCTCTGTTCAAGCAGAATATCTCAGAGGCACTCAACACCGTTGCACACTGGCACTCATGTTTTCTTCACGATTCCAGTGACTGGCAACTACATCATCTAGGGAGGGCAATGGCATCCAAACCCTTTTAGCTTTCACATACACTGCACCCCGCCCAGCGGGTACCTTGGGCCTACCTTAGGGGCGACTTACATGTAAGAAAAGAGATGGTTAGGGCTTGGCAAGTGAGTGCACTTGCCAGGTTGACATGGCACTTAAAACTGCGGGCAGATACTGCAGTGGCAGGTCTTAGACACATTCGAAAAGCTGCTTGTGTGGGTGGCACAATCAGTGCTGCAGGCCCACTAGCCGCATTTAAGTTACCGGCCCTGAGCACACTCAGTGCCCTGTGCTAGGTACTTGGTAGTAAAACAAATAAGCCAAACATGGAAACACCAATCTATAAACACAATTTACAGAAGGAGGACTTGCACTTTAACACTGAACAAAAGTGAGAAAGTGTGCAGAGGCACTAAACCAGCAAAACGAAATCCAATATACCATTGAAAACAGGAGGCCAGAAATCAAAAAGACAGGGCAAACTTGCCAAAAGATGGCAGGTCTAACAATGCCACATCGTCTCCCTAGCCTCGGCCCCAGTTCCATATTTTGTGATTTTGGGAAAATCACTTATTCTCCCCATGTTTGCCCACATTTGCTGTGGGTTGCCCGTCCACCTCCTGCCCTTTGCTGCTTGCCCCCGCTAAACTCCATTGCACAGATCCTCTCCGCCACCAATTCTGTTTTTCACATTTTTTTGTGCAGTTTTATATAGTGCAAACACCACCTGAAGGAATTAGTGTGCTTTTCATTAGCACCAGTTACTTAATACATAGAAACATTCAATTTTGTAGGCACAGTGAGATTAAGTGATTTGCTCAAAATCAAGGATGTTAAGCTGACGCCAAAACTTGAGCACAGTTTACTAGCTCGTTAGTCAGAAGCTCTGTTCCTTACGCCCCATCCTCTCCTGAAAAGATGCCATATCATCTCCTTAGCCTCGTCCTCAGTTCCACATTTTGTGATTACTGATAAAACTCTTAATCTCCCTGTTTCCAAACACAGCGAGCATTGGAAAAGACCATAGGTTTTGACTGTGCAAAATCTATTGTTTATAGGTCTCACATTGTGCTGTCTTGAAGAGTTGTGTAGTATTCCATCTGTGGGCTTACAGGCCTTCCATCTCTTACCATTGGTAAACTTCAGTGTCACTCTCATTTTCTTTGATGCCACTCGTCATGGCAAGTAGGTGTCATGCCCTCTTCTTGTGTTTGGCCATCCCAGAGTGCATGGGACAAGTACACGTCTCCTTACCCAGCTTCCGGTTTGGGCAACTATTTTGTTTTTGTTTTTTCAAGCACTCCCTGGGAGTATTTGTTTTTTCAGGTCGTCTCCCTTGTGCACATATAAACATACCCCTAAAATACATGCACGTGCACATCAACAAATTTATTTCTTAAAAAGTTGTTAAGACAAACAGCACTTTTATTTTTGCATGTTCTGCAGGTATTGGAGCACTTTCTCCATCCTGCCATAGCGTAAACATGAGCCAATGGTATTGGAGCGCTTTAAGTGCTCACCAGTTACATTCCACAATGACACATTCATTTTTGTAGCTGATCCTGCTTCTATTATTGTATTTTTTTACCTCTTCATTGTTGCTTCTTCCCGCCCTCCCCCATCGCTGCTTGCCCATCTCCTCATCCCCTGCAGCTTCCCTTCTTGACCTGTCCCCCCACAACCTCCCTTGTCGCTGCTGTTTTTTTTTGTACAATCCAATGGTATTGGAACGCTTGTTCCGTCCTTCATCTTGCCATAGTGCTAACACCGGCCGATGGTACGGTAGAGTTTTAAGTGCTCACCAGTTACATTACACAATGACACATTCATTGTCGTACGCAGAGGGAGCGCAAGTGATTTGCCCAAAATGACAAAATGTTCAGCCTACCCCAAGATTCAAACCTGGTTTCCAATCAGCAGCTCTGGCCATTACGCCATTTACTCACTTCACTTCAAAGCTCCTCATATGCTTCTCACTATCACTTCCACATTTGTTCAGCAAGACCCTGTTAACACCAAACAAGCATTGGTAAAGCCAATATTTCTGATCAATGCCCAAGCTATTGGCCTTAGCCATGTTTTCGAGCAGCCCATCTGCTGTTCGGAATGGCTGAATGTAACTGAAAAAAGTGTTTTGATGCAGCCAACACAGGCCACGTCATAGCGCTTTTTTGTGTTAGAAGGGACAGGACAATAAACTCAACATGGGGGGAGTGGAGAGACTCCGCATCGGCTGAACATCCTGTGATTCTGGGCTTGCAGTGCCTTTGTCATGTTATGTTATGCTAGGGAATTTTTAAAGTGTTCGATTAACCAAGGGTGTCTTGGCGCTATCTGAGCAGACAGCATACTAGAAAAAAATGCTCTAGTTGTTAAATAGCCACATTTTGATCTCCTTTCTGAATGCCAACAAGGAAGAAATGGCTGTAATGTGTGACAGTAGGCCATTCCATAACTTGGCTGCGCCATAGATAATGCTCCTGCCACCCCAGTTTGCTTTTTTGATTTTGGGAACAACTAGGGTATTAGAGTTGGCGGAACTGATATCTCTATTGGGAATGTACCACTTGAAAGGCATCCTGAAATATTCCAGGCCTGTGTTGTGCAGTACTTTAATGCACAAGCCTGTAAAAATCAAGTTTGAAATAAGAAGTAGTTCCAGTGTTGAATAACAGAAAAGGTTTATTGAAATAATTAATGGTGCCATCCATCCAGTAGGTTGCATCAGGTGTAACTTACAGACTGCACTCCCAGCCTCCCCTCACCAGGTTCTGTCACCATGGCGCTGGTCAAACATATACATACCAAGTAACACTTACAACGATGTGAGAGGTTACAATAAACTATAATACAATACTGCACACCTTCCCTCTTTAAACACAGAAATGAGTGAACAGTCTAAAGAGCAAGCAGAAAAAAACAATGTACATAGTGCAATAATTATGCCATAACATAGTCTTTGAACTTAAAAGGTTGTCTAGTAAACCTTCTATCTTTTTGACTTATCAGATTCTTACATTCCTTTCCAGGATCTGACCTCATAGAATTTGATGAAGATAAATGCAAAGACCTACTACCACCCTCATTAGCTATAAGCTTACTGTTTTTGATGACAACCACTCTATTAAGATTCCAAATGCATGAATCCTCAGTTATTATGGCATTCGTTAATATTTTGATTACTTTATGAGGTTTTTGAAACACGCTGGACGATTTCCTACCAAAATGAGCTCTGATCATGACATAATCACCCACTTTCACTGGCGTGACCGTGACCACTTTCCTGTAATCAAAAGACACCTTTCATGCATCAATCTTTTCATGCTCCTTAAGCTCCTACTTACCATCAGAGCTAATAAGGCCCTTTTTAGATTCAGCTTCATTTACCTAAAAAGGTGCAATAAACATATTGGCACACCTTCCCTTGAATAACGCAAAAGGGGTGCGCCCAGTCGTAGCATGAGGTGAAACCTTGTAAATGTTCACTTTTTAAAATAATTTCCTCTTTCCAGTCTATACAATTTTGCTTTGCCATGCCAATGGTTTCCTTTAAAACACGGCTGAAGCGTTGCACTAAACCATTTGTCTCTGGATGATATACAGAACATCGTTTGTGTCTGATGGAACAGTTCTGTAAAAATTCCTCCATCTCATTAGACACCAATTGAGTCCCACTGTCTGTCAGGCGGACTTCAGGTAAGCCTTCACGTCCAAACACCTCCCTGAGAAACAAAATAACTTGTTTTGTGTCAATGCTTTTGGTAACTTTAATTTCTGACTATCTGGAATACATATCTATTAATACAAATACATACCTTTTGCAACCATTACCTTGTATTCGACCCAAAATATCAAAAGCTAACTCTTGACATGGGCCCTTGGGTCGCTCCTTGGGTCGCCTCCTGACGACCATAAGCTCCAACTAAACCAACCTATTCTTCTCAGTAGCCCTTCAGGGTTTGGAGGGATATATACAATGTAGCCCTTAGTGACTTATTGATCAAGTCCCGCCCTATTATATCCATGGATCCGAATTTAGCTGCTAAGCAGTTTACAGATTGGATAGATAACGTAATGAACTTATTAGTACCACTTAAGACTATCTCTAGGAATAGAAAGGTACCATCCTCCCCATGGTTCACAGAAGAACTTAGGAGGCAAAAGCAAAAATGTCGTAGACAGGAAAGACACTGGCGAAGGTCCTATGATCTAGCTAGCAAAATTTGCTATAAGGAAACACAACTAACCTATAAAAATAATGATTCTAGAGACCAAGAAAAAGTATTTTGGAAATCAAATCGACTCGGCCAAAAACTCCAGCAAACAGTTGTTTGAAGTAGTAAAACATCTGTCCGAGAAGCTCACAGATATAGCCCCCACTCCATCGCAGGCTCTCTGTGACTCCTTAGCTAACTTCTTCTTCACCAAAGTCCATGACATCTACTCTGAGTTTTCTACTAATAATATTGCATCCCCAGTTACTCATATCACGTCCCCCACTTGTACGCTAGATCAACTTGAGGCACTGCAGGAGGAACAAATCAGGGACCTCATGGTGTCTATAAAATCAGGATCGCCCTTGGATCCCTGTCCCCCCAGAGTCTATTTACCGGTTCTTGACACAATCAGCATGGTTATCACGCAAGTTTGTAACGTGATTCTTGGGTCTGAGATATATCCGAACATGTTAAAAACTACCCTTTTAAAACCGCTCCTTAAAAAACATCATTAGATAAGGAGCAGTTAAAAAACTATAGGCCCATAGCCAGTCTACCATATATATCCAAAGTGCTTGAAAAGGCAATGAACATCCAGTTGGCGGACTATCTTGAGAATAACAAGCTGGTGGATGATACGCAGTTTGGCTTTCGAAAGCTCCATGGCACGGAGACGGCCCTTATCAAAGCTGCAGATGATATTAGAACCATCAGGGATCAAGATGGGACAGCTATCCTCATAATGCTGGATCTATCTGCGGCCTTCGACACGGTCAATCACTCAATCTTGATTGACCGTGTCGGAAGTTTGGGCATCCGATCCAGCGCAAGGGAGCTGCTTACCTCCTTTCTCTCTAGCAGATCACAAGCAGTCACGTTGGGACCTTATCAATCACCGGAGCTTGCCTTGCCCTTGTGGAGTACCCCAGGGCTCATCACTAAGTCCAACACTGTTTAATATCTACGTGTTGGACTTAGCGAGAGTTATTAAAACCCACCAGATGAGCCTAACCTCCTACGCTGATGACACCCAGCTGGTGCTTGCTATCAATAATGATGGGGAACGTGTAGCAGCACAATTTCAAGAAGGTATGCTGGCCATTAAGGATTGGAAGCAGGCCAATTGCTTGAGACTGAACTCCGAGAAAACGGAGGTAGTCATTTTTGGGAAGATTGCCCCACAATGGTCACCGGTGTGGTGGCCTTCTTCTTTAGGAGTTTTACCCAACCCTTCTGCTAAGGTTAGAAATGTGGGCATAGTTTTTGATGACAAGCTCAATTTTGTAGCTTATGCTAATCAAACAGTGGCGAATGCTCATCACAAACTCAGATTAATTAGGAAAATCATCCCTTTTCTTTCGGATAGTGCGGGAAAAACAGTGGTGAGCACATTGGTGCTCTCCTCGCTTGATTATTGCAACGGTCTGTTTGTTAACGCACAATCCCGGGTAATCTCTAAGTTGCAAATGATCCAAAATGCAGCAGCAAGACTACTCTCCAAAATGTAATTCAGTCAGCCATATAATAAAAAGCTATCATTGGCTATCAATCAAAAATCCCATCAAATTCAAATCACTCTGCTTAACGTTTAAGGCCATTCACAACCAGGGCCCTAGATTTCTGCAAACCCAGCTTGCTACCTACTGTCCATGTACACCACTGAGATTGATGTCACTGCACCAACTAGTGGTACCACGCACCAGGACGGTCACATGGGGAGACAGGTCGTTTCACGATATCTGCAGCCAGACTTTGGAACTCGCTCCCACTGACAATCCGAGCAGCTCAATCGCTCCTCCAATTCCGGAAACTGGTGAAGACTTGGTTGTTTAACCAGTAATGGGTTCTACGTCTAGATGCTGCCCCCTCAGAAATCCTGTTTTGTATTCATAGCGCCAAGACGCCCAAGGGCAAACGTATGCGCTCTACAAATTGTATTAATAAATAAATAAATAAATAAATAGGTTGCACTCTGGGTTTATTACATTTTGAACTCAAACAACACAGTACACACTCTCTCACAACACGTTCAATTTGGAAGTCCAGACCAGGCCACCAATAGTTAAGTCTGAGCCTTTCCTTCGTTTTAGAACTGACTAGTGTGTTCTGAGCACTCCGAGTTTATCAAAATTTAAACGTGTTAATCTAGTTTTTTTGATCTGTGTGCTGCACCTAATAGAGTATACCCTAATACTCAAATTTAAACAATGAAAATGTGGCTGGTCAACAGAACTGTTAACTCAGGCTTAGCTGCGCACAACTTGAATGTATTTATAATGATCTGGCACTTTTTCTCTTTTCGCTAATACAATTTATTCATGTTACTTCACAATGAATACCATCATAAACATTGAAACACAGTTTTTTCAAATTTACATTTGTAGGAAAATTTAAGAACAAATACATCATTCAATGTACAAAAGAGACAATCAACCCTAGGTTAGGTTGTCAATCGCCCAATTCATTTCGGGACACCTTGGAGGTCCCTTCGTCAGGGGCAACACTGTAAATAAAACATAATATACAGGCACATCGGTTAATTTTGACCAACAGTAGCATTCTAACATTTAAAAAAAATAATAATAATAGCCGTGTTAAAAGAATTTCCTTCACCATAGACCACCATCAGTGTAATGTGTGAAAAAATAATAATCGTACGACCACTCACACCAAAGATAGAGGGCCACTCCCTCTGTGTCATCCTTTGTTTCTTCCAACAACCGTGAGCGATATCCATATCCTACAACATTTAAGCGTATTTAAAGTTCACTTGTCGGACTCATAAACCAAGTACATCACGGTACAACTCTAGTAAACTCCACACTAATCATACCTTATGCTTTAAGTCAACGATACGCTATCATTAATTACTGCTCCAAACTTCGTCTACCTGCAACTCGACACTCTCCAATCCTGCCAAGTGTTTAAAAAACACCGATCACTAAATGTCATTTAATTTATATGTCTAAATCCGAATGTATACACTAGCTACTGAGCTCTTACCTCCTAAAAACTTTGCTGTCTCCTGCCACAAAGCCCGCTCTTCCTCTGTACTCCGTTATCGGCAATCCTGTAACGCGCAAAGCTGTACTAGACACTTCCGGATTTAACCAGACTTACGAGCCTCCCTATTGGTTCCACACCCGGAACGTCAACCTATCAGACCGACACTAGCTGAGTCCTCGCGCTACGTAGTTTGTCAACAAAGAATCCGACATCATCACTGACATCGTAAAATGCTCATCATTCGAAAAAAAACCTGAAATTAAGTGATGTGAACAAGAAAGAATAAACTAACTCAAACAAAACGAAACAAAAAATAAATTGTGTAAATTAAAAAAACAGAAATTCAATCAGTGACACTTATAAAGCGCGCTACATCTTGTCAGAGTTCAGTTTCAGGCGGCTGGTCGTCATCCACTCGGCTACCTCTTTCATCCCTTCGTGCAGGTTGGCTCTGGCGGAGGCGGGGTCGTTGGTCAGGGAGAGGATCAGCTGGGTGTCGTCGGCGTAGGAGATTATGCTGAGGTTGTGTTTGCGTACGATGGCCGCGAGGGGGCTCATGTAGACGTTGAAGAGGGTGGGGCTCAGAGATGATCCTTGAGGGACGCCGCAGATGACTTCGGAGGCCTCTGACTTGTACGGTGGTAGGCGGACTCTCTGTGTTCTTCCGTCGAGGAAGGAGATGATCCATTCCAGCGCCTTGTCCTGGATTCCGATGTTGCTGAGGCGCCGTACTAGGGTGCGGTGGCAGACCGTGTCGAATGCCACGGAGAGGTCTAGGAGGATGAGGGCCGCTGTTTCTCCATTGTCCATCAGGGCTCGGATGTCATCGGTGGCGGCGATGAGGGCGGTCTCGGTGCTGTGATTGGCTCGGAAGCCGGACTGTGAGGGGTCGAGGGATCCGTTTGTCTCGAGGAAGGCGGCCATCTGCTTGTTGACGGTCTTCTCGATGACTTTGGCTGGAAACGGGAGGAGCGAGATGGGGCGGTAGTTCTTGAGGTCGGTGGGGTCCGCTGTTGGTTTCTTGAGTAATTGAAATAGAAACATGTAAATTGCTACCACGTGTATCTCTAGAGAAAACATCATAGATTACAGACTCAATTTATTTACAAATAGCTACTGAGTTCAATAGGTCATTGAGACCCCCTGGGGTCAGAGTACCAAGCATTTTGATCCAGTATGTTTCTCTCTTTTTATTTATGTCAGTACCTTCTTGAAATGACACTACCTCAAGTATTTGAAATCTCAGCTGTGCTATGAAGTGATGTTTTTCTTGCCAATGCATTGCTAGGGGTGATGTCATGGACTTATTTCGTATCCTGCTTTTGTGCTCTGAGATGCGAATTTTTTATTTGCGCTCAGGTTTTCCTACATAAAGTAGCCCACATGGACACTTAATTTTATATATGACCTGATTGGCATTACAATCACCTTCGAAATTCAATCTGATGGATTTTCCTGACTGAGGGTGCGAAATTACGTTTCCTATGGTTACATTATTACAATGCACACAATTTGCACATCTGCGCATTCATTTAAAGATTTTCTATTTTTGTGTTTCTGTTTGACTAAGCAGTTCTTTGATATTCTTGGAGCGAGTGTAAGCAAATAAAGGTTTGTCTGCAAAAATGTTCTGGAAATCAGTTTCCTGTTGTAGAAGTTCCCATCTTTTATTTATGATGTTTTTAATTTTTTGAGAGTTAATTGAATATTTTGAAACAAACACGTTGCACTTTTGTTCAATCTTTTGCTTTTTCAACAGTAGAGTGTTTCGATTCTCTTTAAGTGCCTTAGTCTGTGCTTCTTCCAATAGTCTTGCAGGATAACCTCTCCTCTTGTAGGTCTCCTTGTACTCGTTGATATATTCAATGCATTTATCTTGCTTGGTCACTATTCTCCTTAGTCTAAGGAATTGTGAATATGGTAAATTTCTTAACAGATTTTGAGGGTGAAAACTTTGAAAGTGTAACATACTGTTTTTTTCCGTTGATTTTCGATAAAGTGAAGTGATGATATGTTCTCCTTCGAGTTCTACATTCACAACTAGGTATGCTATCTTTGATCTGCTTGTGATGTATGTGACTTGAATGCGTGGATTCCGCGAATTCAAATTCAGTATGTTTTTCTCCAGTTGTGTTTCAGAACCGCACCATATTAGGAAGATGTCATCGATGAAGCGACAAAAAAATTCAAGATTATCAGTCCACTCCTTATGACCAAAAGTATGGTCTTCTTCAAATTTTGCCATGTAGGTATTAGCATATACTGGAGCCCCAGTAAAGCCCATTGAAGTTGCATTAAGTTGCATATAGAACTTGTCTGCCCATCTGAAATAGCTATTCTGTAAGCAAAACTGTGTTAGTTCTAGTAAGAATACTGGGTTCAATTAAATTTCCGGGTGTTGTAACAACATCCATTCTTCAGCTTCCAATCCATCAGTATGCCCAATAGAGGTGTACAATGACACCACATCTATTGTACACAAAATATAATCATTTCCAGTTTTCAATTCGATCTTTGCCAATTTGAGTAAAAAATCAGTTGTGTCCTGTATGTAGGTATGCCATTTTTGGATAAAAGGTTGTAGAAAATAGTCAATTATTTTCCCTGTGGGCTCAAATATAGAATTACAACCCGACATACAGGACGCAACTGATTTTTTATTCAAATTAGCCTTATCTCCTTTCGTTTGGGGGGCGGGGGGTTGTGTAGGAAGGTGGATATCTGACTATATGGTTACCCCAACTTTTTGCCTAGTGTTTAGCTGGTTTTCAACTTAGTTGGCCTGGGATCCTGCTAATCAGGGCCCCAGGCTATCTGCTCTCACTGTAAAATGGACTCCATGTACTTTAGGTACATCTCCAATTAGATATTGAGTCACCTTATGAGCCCCTGTATAGTGTACCATAGGTACCGAGGGCATAGGTGCATCCAAGGCCTACCAGGGGCTGCAGCATGTATTATGCCACCCCTGACCTGGTAGGCCGTCCACATTGACACAACTGGCTGATCACTCAGCTGGGGCGAGGTCGTGTAATCACCCCTTGCTTAGGTATAGTATACCTATACCTACCATTACATATAGACACATATATACCTATAAGTCACTCCTATGGCAGGCCTTGACAATCCTGTAGGCAGAGTGCTTGGTTTTATGTGAGATGGTGCTCTAGCATGAGCTGAGCCTGACTGCAGCTTTCGGAACCATGTCCTTATAGCTGTTCTATGATATAGCCATACCATATACTCTTAAGTGCATTATAATCCTCGCGGTTAATGATAACTTTGCTTTGGCTTTATCAAAACATGTCGTGTAAGGTGTCATACGCTTTGGAATACTACCCCCTCGCCAGTTCTGGCAACGGGGGTAGCATTCCACCCTTCTAGAGGGAGAAGACATTTAGTTGTAGCTTTACCCGGTTAAAGTTAAACAGAGCCTCTGCATCACAAAATGGATGCTGCTGCCACACACACAAGTCTGACCTCCTGCAGCTGGTAGCCCTTCCAGCGAGGGAGGCCTGGACAATAGATTTCCTGCCTTGGGAGGTGCTAGCACCTCCCCAGACAGGCTATAGTGTATTGGGGCAGGGTGGGTTGAATGAAATGAGACACTGCCTGGGGCACACAAGGTGCTCCATGCATAGCCCGGTTCAAACCAGTTGCTGGGGCACTCCAGCCCCAGCTCTGGAGCGAAACTGGACAAAGGGAAAGGGGTGTAACCCCCCCTTCCCTGGTCCCACCCATAGGAGGGACCTAACAGGTAATCCAGCCCCTTTAATCAGTATAAAGCCAGGAGCTGAGTCTAGAGACTTTAGATTATCCTGAACTGAAACTCTGAAACGAAACTCTGGACCTTCGACATTCTACTGCAACTAGAAGACTGAAGAATCTCCCTTGTGGTCAAGGAGTGACCACCCTGTGCAAACAGGCACCACCTAGCGAATTGCCAGTTTGCTCTGTCGACGCTCCCAAAGGATCCCGACAACTCTGCCTCACAGGACTGGACTTCCAGACTTCTCGGACCCCGACCCACACCTCCAGCAAAGCTGAGACCAGTGGCGGACACGAGAGACGTGGGACCGGACAGCTGGCCATTTTGCTCTTTGCTAAACTGTGCAGCTTCTGAGGTGTCCTCGAAGTTGTTGCATTGGGACTTGAGAAGCCCCAACCCCGAGTCGTAAATGCACCGAAGCTCAGCCCTCCACACTCCACGAGTACCACTTGGGGCCTGCTCTTGCATTTCCTCTTGACGCGTCTTCCTCCTGGTCGCCTGCAGCATCTTCTTGCAGATCTCCATAGGAATCGTCGACGAAACCCGACACAACCTCACACCTATGCATCCGGCTTCCCTGGGTGAGGTAACTCGAGTACTCCTGGGCTCCAGTGGGTAATAACTATACAAGTGTCCTTTTTTAACTGGGTTTCCCCGCAAGTCCATCCGGACTGTCCGAAATCAACTCGTTTCTAACTTTTACGTTCCCATTGAAAGTCTATGAGAACTCGCTTGTGTGTTTAGACACTACACACGCATCCTATGAGACTCCTACTTCCTAACCTGTGATTGTTCATTGTAGTCCCAGCGATTCCCTAGGCCTATTCACCTATACTGAAGTGGTTCTTATACCACTTTTTTAGTATATGGTTTGTGAGGCCCCTAGGGCAGAATTATATTTGTGCAACTTATAGTATGCTTATTGAGTCACTTGTGCTGTAGCTTGAACTCTGACCTCATAAAGAGTGCAGAGGGGTTGTGTTAGTAATAAATACATATATATTTTATATATACCTTGTGTGGTGTCCTTTCATTTGGTATTCAAGGGGTTATTATTGGTAAAACAATTGGCTTCACATGTTCTCTGAAGTATTAGCCCAAGACTGCTTTGTCCATGCTACCACTGGGATAACTGGTCTATAAGGTTGACTTTACAACCATCACCATAAGGGTTGTTTGGACTGATGCAGAGTGCCCACTAGAATAGTGGACATCACATATCAGGTCAACTTCTCACACTATCCCTCTGGTCCTTCCTAATACTCGCCTATCTATTTCTGGCCATCTTTTACTCTGGTACCGTTACTCTACCTGTACATCCCTCGCATAGTCCATCTCCCACCCCACATTTTTCCTCCTTCCTTTTTCCTCTCTCTCCCTCCCTGCCCCTTCCCCCCTCCTCTTTCTCCCCCCACCGCGCCTGCCCCGTCCTCTTCCCCCTTTCTGCCCTTTTGCTCTTCTGTCTCTCATCGTGTTCTCTACTTCTCCTGCTATTCACTGTCCTGTAAATCCCTTGCGCACCATTCACGTTGGGTCGGACTCACCCACTCACCTCCTATCCTGCGGATCTTTATAATGCCTATTTCTTACTTTGGCTTCTATCACAATATTTGTTCCACCACGTGTAGTCCAGAGGAAGCCCTAGGCCAGATGGCCGATGTAAAGGGGCGAAACACATGTTGGCTATAAAATGTTCTCACTTTGCTATGAAACACAACAAAATAAATTGCCATTGATTCCAGGGAACATTGGATTACTTTTACTCATTCCGACATATCCACAAATACAGAAAGATAAACCTACATCATAGTTATTGTTGCTTTGTTTTTGGGATTTCATTTCCCAAACCTATGCCAGGCGAGGTGGTATCTCTTTTGTAGGAAAGCTCACTTTCTGTGGTGTTGTTAGAGACCATTTTTGTGACTACATTCATTTTTGGTGGTTTAATACAAATGGAAGAGTCTGACTAAGGTTAAATATATTTTTGCTTTTACATTTTCTTTGTGACCGCCATAATGGGATAATTTATTGCACTCATTTTACAAAAGCATATGCCATGAAGTAGTTAAGTGGAGGAGGCTTTACACTGCCTTCCTCTGTTTGAGGTTGCTTCCTTTTCTGGGTAACCATGGTATGCTCCACACAGGTGTAGGCTTGATGTGGGGATCCTTTTTTGTGCAAATGAGTCTTCTGGGATCTTGGAGTTGTAGTCAAACATTCTTGGCAAGAGAAGATGACGAGGTTGTCATACAGCAGTGCTTCCTGCATTTCAAGGGCAATGGAGTGTGTTGGGATAATGCTCTGTGCAGCACAATTTAGTACTGGATGGAGCCTGCAGGCTGGTGTCACACTCCAGGAATGTGGAAATGGACCTCCTTTCGAATGGCTCTGTGGTTCGTACCTTAGGATGGCGGGCGGACTTTGCCCGCCCGCCATCCCATCGGTAAACGGGACTGCCCGCCATAAGGGCGGGGGTCCCGTGGGGGGCATTAGGATGTGCCCGCCACTCGGACTTTGCCCGCCCGCCATCCCATCGGTAAACGGGACTGCCTGCCATAAGGGCGGGGGACCCATGGGGGGCATTAGGATGTGCCCACCACAGTGGCGGGCACATCCTGTATTTTTAGTATTGTGGCGGGTGGAGCTCTCTGCACCGCCCGCCACAATACAAAAATTGCTTTGCAGCATTTACATAAACAAAGCGGCAGGCACCGCGCGGTGCCTGCCGCTTTGTATATGCAAATGTGGGGGGTATCACAGGTACCCCCGTGTGCATGCCCCTGCCCACCTTCACTGTGAAGACCGCCTGCCACCACCGTGGCGGCAATGCCGCCACGGAAAGGCTTGCCAAAATGCCTATCATAATATGGCTGGCGGTGTCTGCTTGACACCGCCACCATATTAATAATTTTCCGCCCGGCAGCAATGCGAACGGGGCGGAAAAGTGGCGGGCGGTGTTTTGCTCCGCCGTGGTCCCCCCCGCCATTCTAATATGGCGGGGGGAATACAGGGAAGGATGGCGGGCGGATTGCCCCCGCCAGGCTGGCGGTGGCTACCGCCAGCCTGGCGGGGGCAATCCGCTTGCCATCCTAATGGACCCCATGGCTTTATTTCCTTTCTCCACTTGAGCGCATGATGGTGGAGGCATGCAGCAGGGACTTCCTGCTATCTGCCCTAGCCAGCTGTACTTTTGCTCCCCACATCCCCTCCCCCCCCTATCTTCCATATATATTTGCTCATCCCCAGTGCTCCACAGAGGACCTCCAGCAAGAGCAGATGTTCCAGCAGTTTGTGAGCTGAGGGCGCAGGGAGAGAGAGTTGGCCATTTCTCTGTGGAACAGTTTCCTTAGTTTCAGAAAGGCACAGACCCATGTACCGAACGCCCAAGGGAGTGAACACTGGACACCCTGCACCATCAACCCAAAGAAACTACAGAGTTCTGGTTAACAGCTATGGTGTTGCTCTCTCTCACAAACTATGCTGATGAGTAAAACAACTCTGTATCGTCCTGTATTTTAATTGCATTTATTTAGCGCTTTACGCTGGGTGGCACCCTGTTCTGGGACCTAGTGTCAATGGTAATTGTTAGTCATTGGGGTTAGTCATGTGCCTCAAGCAAATCATTCCATGCATTCATTCTATTTTCTTAGTGGTGTATTAAATTCATAGAAGTTAGATGTGATCATTGGAAGGGAGTACAGGAGTTCCTGCAGACAGTTTGTGGGTTATTTAGTGGATGAGTATGAGGGGATTAGGTATTGTTAGGAAGCAGGGATATGACTTTCTAAGAAGTTGTGATCTTAGATATGAGTTGTTGGCAATTTTCTGAAACACAGTCATAAAGATTAAGGCAAACATGCATTTGACTTTGAGAAAGTTGTGCTCATAGAGAGGAGGTGCAGAGGATTAAAAGGAAGGAGAAGATCATTTGAAAGCAAAAAAGGAAAAGGATAATTTAATCTTCGGGTCACATTTAGAAATGTAGAGGGTGGTTTTTGAGTTCGCACGCAAGACCAGAAAGAAACAGCATCATTTGCAGACCAGATAAGGTGCTTTGTCTGTTCTGCTGCTAGAGAAAGAGGCATAATAAAGCAGAAAACCTTCTTTGCTCCTGCATAGGATAGTCATGATAGTCATACAGTGTGTGTGTGTGTGTGTATGTTGCGTGTTGCAAACCTTCTACTGCAGTCATACTCTACCATTTCTGTTGGTGCTGTGCCAGAATCTAACTATAGAATTAAGATCTCACTGCACACTCTGCTAATGGATTGTCTGTACTACAAAACCTGAGCATATGTGCGTACATCTGAGCAGTGAGAACATCTATCTTTACAAACGTGCCTGGGGTGCGTTAAAAAAGAATCTGGATGTTGCTCATGATGTACCTCTTCGGTTTATTAGGTGCATGTACATACCTGGCGGTGTTTAATATATACTGTGCAGGGTAGTCTCGCTAGAGAGTAACAAACTACTGAACAGTACATGCCAAGTTGGCACAGACCCAATGCAGGCCGAGACAGACTACCAGTTTATAAAGCAAAAATTGGCAATAATTCTCCCCCCTGAAATTGTTCCCAGTTCAACACAAATCAATAGGGAAAATATGTCAGTCTGAAAATGTTCATAGTTCAATACAAATCAATGGGGAAAATAGGTCCCATAATTATTATTTTTGTATCTCTTTCTGCTCTGCAAATGTTGGTATGTATATGGACATTTCCAGTGAGACTTGTCTGAGGGGGATTGATTCCTATCATGTCCTGCGAAAATGTTCTCAGATAAGGTGAGCCATCCATCAGATGCTTTCTGAATTGCGAGAGGGTGGGGGCAATTTTGATGCCGACAGGTTTGTTTTTCCTAATCTTCGGTGTATAGAGAGGGAAAAAAACCTTCCTTTTTGTCCCCCTCCCCATTACTTGCATTTCCAGTCTAAAAGTCTAGTAGTTGCTGCCAGGGCAGCACTGCTCCTCCTCGCCCCCTCACACTCACTCCCTCCCCTCTGACAGTTCTTCTCGCCGTGACGTCAAGTGTGAGGAAACGGGGATTCCAGGGCCTGCAGCGAGGATCGGGAATTTCTCGATGATACAGTGCGCGGCTCGGCCCGGGATGCCAGGATAAGAAACTGGAAATACAGACATGTGTTGATACACGTGGGGTGGATTTCTAAGTATTCCATCGTGTAGACCAGTGCAGGAAACCGGGATACCTCCCAGTGAAAGCAAAAAAAAAAAAGACGAGTTCTGCGGAAATTGTTAAAAGAAAAAAAGATTTACTGTAAATTGCAGTGGGGATTCAATTTTACGCACCAAAACCTCTGAGAGGGAACTTCCTTGTGCAGTAAACTGACAGTAAATTCTGCTTGGAGAGTACAGGCGCCACGGAGTCCAGCCGGGCCGAGGTCATGGAAGTTTATTGTGTGACTATTAATACAAGATCAAATGTTCAGTAGTACAATGTTAGTTTTTTAGGTAACACGTCAGAAGAGTGTCACATATTTACAAGTGCGGTGTATATTTACAGGGAAGAAGCAACATGGGAAAATGACTGCAAAGCACGACAGCTGTGAACAAGTGCTCACGGAAAACACAGTGTGAGAGAAAAGTTAGAAATATCCGGGAAATGAAACCCCTAGTAGGTGCTAGTCTCAGGGATGTGAAAGAGGAGGTTGAAGTCATGTACTTGGAGTGGGGAACTGGAAGGACTATGGCTGTTTATGTTGGTGATGTGATTTCTGATTTTATCTTCCCAGGTACAGTGGCGTAACGAAACTTGAGGGGGCCCCCCTGCAAAGAACATGAGGGGGGCCCCACACGTTGGGCCCAGTCAGGAGCTCTCAAGCCGGGGGTCTGGTGCACATGCGCAGTGCCGGCAGGGCCAGTGTTACCCCGCAGGAGCTGATGTTATGCCACTGCACAGAGACAGCTTCGCGTATTTTAGATCCACCTTTAATATTTAATAATTTTCATAAATGCTTAAGATCAGGAGTCCTTGTAATGTGGTGTTTTTGCCACATACTTTTTCTCAAAATCCCTTGGGGCATGCCATAAATCTTCCTTGATTTTGTCTTTCAGTCTCATTTAGATTTTACCAATGTTTCTGGTGGAACTTGCTTCAAAATGCAGTGTTTAATCCTACTTTGCCTCTAACGTTCTTGCGAACCCCAAACCTTACTTTAAAACATTGATTAAATCATATTTCTTTTCACAAAATTCGCAGTTTAAGTGTGCACCTAAAAAAGTATTTGCGATTGCCACAGATTGCCCTGGAATGCCACTGAGGGACAGTAGGACACAAAATCTTCTGTAACGTTGTTCAAGCTCCATCCACTTTTGACCAAACACACTGGGCAATTGTGCTTACAAATGCACCATTTCCACAAAATAAGTAAAATAATAACATGACACTATCAAAAATAACAATAAAATGCTTTACACATGTATTATCTTTCAACGTTGTTAACTGTTTAAAAAAAATTCAGGGTGAGAATCTTCCCCTTCTGATGCCCCCTTTTATTTTGGTGTTGCTGGTGGCTGTGCTCCCCAAAACCTACACTAAGGGCATGCACAGAAGCTTGAGGCCTCTGTATGTCATGCGTCCTAAACTGGCTACCTGAACCCTGTGCTATTGCCATGCTAAAATTCACACTGAGCTCTGTCAATGCACTTCTGCCTAAAGCTTGAAGCCTCCAGTGCACTTCTCCAAGCTAGAACCTTTCCACGTGCCACCCAGATGGCCTCGCATACTCCATGCGTAACTCCATGCTAGTCCTCGACTCTGTTCTGCACATCGCTAAATGAACTTCCCAACGCCACGCATGTCCCATGGTTACACTGCGTAACTTACTTAAAACAGAGAACATCCACCTTATTTATACACACCTTATCCAAAACAAGCTCATAATTCTTGGGGCTGGAGTTTACATTTGCATTTCTTGCTCGAAATTAAGCCATCTGTTGTGGTGCAATTTACTTACTGAAAGCCCCAGCTATGCTGTATTAGGCATCACGCATTGCATGTGGCTGCAAAGCTAATGGAGAGGCGGCAGAGCGCTTGCGGAGCACAGTACATGCAGATGAATTGTCAGATGCACAAAACTGCATATACAATAACTATTTCCTCAAACCAGAAATTGCCAACCTCCAATGATTGACACCCATGCCTCATGCAAAATTAACCACTACGTCTCATGCATGCAGATTTAACCACCTGTTTAACACCAGACTGCTTAATTAGTTGTATGTATGTACATAATTCTGAAAGCTTCTCTATTTACCTTACAGAGGGGCTGGAGACAGTGCCGGCTTTAGGGTGGTGCGACCGGTGCCACTACACCGGGTGCTAAGGGGAGGGGGCACCAAAACCCCAGATCTTTGATTTCCACAACGTTGATACTCGAGGAAATAAAAGACGGACATAAGTGTTCACGTCATCTTGGATGACGTAGTGTTGGACCCGGCCCTTTGGGCAGGTTCACCCCTAGACTTTTTGCTTTTTCCTAGCCTGTTTCTGGAACCTGGTGTTGGTGATTCTAGGCCTCTGCGCACTTTTTTCACTGTGGTACAGTGTAAAGTGCTTGAGCTCTCTGTATGAAGAGTGAGTGACCTGCCCTCCCATAGGAATGAATGGGGAATATGTATGCCCATGGTAGATTCCTGATGCGTGGGGAGTGCAGGGTCGAGTTTGATATGTGTGAACTCGTGAGAATGAATGCTGCAAAATGATGTATGCAGCATGACTGTGTCTAGTCTAGAAGTACCACTTTTGGAAGTTGGCATAATTGTGTAAGTTGATGCTAGCGTGTGATTGGCTGGTGAGTCTGCCCAGGAGTGCCTGGACCTGCTGGTGGATGGACTGTCCGGTTTGAGTAGGACAGGGTCTGCAGGGTCTGCAAGGCCCCAGAGGAGGGGGTCTGAGTCAGCCGTGGATGAAAGGCCCCTCTGCTGTCAGGGATGGGAGGAAAGAGCGTCTGGTGGTGCTGGGCTGTGCCTGCCGCCCACCCTGCTAGCTCTCCATCCTGACGGCCCACTGTCACCTCTGGCCCTGAAGCTGTCAGGAAAGACGTAAACCAGAAACATTCCAGCACTCAGGGTCCCTTGCACGAAGTACTTCAAAGGCATTCCTGGCTATAAGAAGGAGCTGTGTCTCCCTCCAACTTGTTCTTGTTCTAGCTCTTGTGGCTGACCTGGATCTACCAGGGGTGGGCGCTGCCCAGCCCCTGGGTGCCTGGATTCCTGGACTCCTGGGGGACCCTTCTGCCCTGCCTGGGCTGAAGGGGGGACTTGGCTTTGCCCCTGGGGAAGCTCTGGGACCTTGGCAGCATGGAGAAGCTGCCTTTTCCTGGGGAAAGCGCTGGAGTTGGTTCCTAGCGCCTGGAGGCGCTGTGCTTCGCCTTGAGCACCTGGGAGCGCTCTGCCTGCGGTCTAGCGCTTTGGGAGCGCTTCATTTCCCCCAAGCGCTTGAGAGCACTTTCTCTGGACTTTCTAGCGCTCTGCCTGCTGTCTAGCGCTTTTCCTGCCCGTTTATAGCGCTGGAGGCGCTGAGGACGCCTGCCTGCATTGATTTAATGATCTACGAGTGCCCACCTCGCTCTGCCGTGGTGAAAACAAACCACGAAGGGGCCGCGACCGGATTGGCCGAGACCCGAGGAGAGCCGTGCTCTGATTGGCCCGTGGATCGGCGAGGCCGCGCTGCCATTGGTTGGCGGCCTCGCGTCATGAGGGGCTCGTCGCAGGAGCCGCGACGCGATTGGCTGGGCCGCCCGGAGGCCGAAGAGGAGGAAGGACGCATGGCGGCCGGGAGAGAGCTGTTCCCGCTTCCCCCTGCCTGGGGGAAGCTCTGATGATCGTTGCCGGTCTCCCGTGTGCAGAGGGAGACCGGAGATTCCCCCGCCGCCACAGCGAAGCCGGCGGCAGGAGCAGAGAGCCCTCGCGTGCAGCCGCCGCCCGGAGGAGCCCCGCCCCAAAGACAGCCCGGTGAGTTGGAAGGGCTAGGGGGGGCTCGACGCGGCTGTGGTTGGTGCCGGAGAGCGGCACCGGGAGCAAGAGCAATAGGGCGGCCCCAGCTGGCAGTGGGCCGCCCCAACGTCGCGTCTAGTGCCATCGCGAAGCCATGAAGGCTTCAAGGGCGGCCCCGGTGGGCAGTGGGTCGCCCCAACGTGCACGAAGCCCGGAGAGGCTCCCCGCCGCATTTTTGTATTTGGAGCCCTGAGAGGCTCTGGGGGGCATTTTGAGAAGTTAGAGTCTCCCGTAGGGGACTCCACCGTGAGGAGGGCTTCAAGGGCGGCCCCAGTTGACAGTGGGTCGCCCCAACGTGTCAGAGTCCGGTGAGGCTCCAGGGGGCCTGTTGCTTAAGAGCCTGTGTGGCTCCAACGGGCGCATTGTCTGCAGAGCCTGAGGGCTCCAACGTTTGGCCACAGTGTCTGTTTTAGAGCCTGTGTGGCTCCAGCATGGCGCAGTTTCGCCCAAGGGTCAGTGAGGACCCTGTCGCAGTTTTATTGTTCTCCAGGTGCCCAGCACTTAGTGGGCACCTGCCACGTTTAGGCTTTTTGAACTTTGAGACTGGCGCTGCATGGCAGCGCAACCCTGACACTGAGACTCAGGGCGTCTGAGCCCCAACAAGGCCGTTGGCCTAGGGACTGCCACAGGTGGTGGCTTATGTGAGTTTGCGCAATGGTATGGTTATTGCACCTCTGAATGTGATCTTTTGCATCATGTGTTATTCCTGCACCTCTGAAGGTTGTTAGGCCTCATGTGATTTTTGCGCTATTGCTTTACTCTTGACACCTCTGAATGTTTGATGCATTATGTGTCTTTCTTTTCATGCGCTGCACCTCTGAATGTTTAGTCATCATGTGTCTTCTGGCGCTGCACCCCTGAATGTATTGTGGTTACATCATGTGCTCTGTCCTGAACACCGCTGAATGTGTAGGTCTATACATCATGTGTTTTCTTTCTTTGCTACTCCTCTGAATGTATATTCATGCATCATGGGTAATGTGTTCTGATTTATACCCCTAAGTGGATTTTATCCTTAGGTGGTTGTTCTTTCTAGTACAGGTGGTCCTAGTGAGGTCCTGGTTACCTGCGTGACATGCTCCTAAGGTATTTAGGGTTGCGTAGTGTGTACTTACCTTTTCCCAGTAGTTACTGGATGTGATTCATAACTGTTACTTTGTGCTACAGTGATTTTATATGCTTATTCTAATTTCTGACAAGTATTTCTTTTTCGGAAAGTGTTGAATATGACAGTGGCCCATGTGACCCTGTCTTGTGAATAATCCCATGTGAATATTGCCCGTGCCAATTGGCACCATGTATATGTGTGATTTTATCTGATGTGCTTTTACAATACAAAAGGTATTTTTATAATAACCTTGTGTGAAGTCTCTTTTGTGGTGTACCTAGTATGTTGTTGCTATTGTGCGCTGACGCAAATGCTTTACACATTGCCTCCGAGTTTAGCCTAGACTGCTCGTGCCAAGCTACCAAGGGGGCGAGCAGGGGTTATCTTGGCGTGTGACTTCCTTGCCCTGACTAGATTGGTGGTTTCTGCCTGGCCTTGGCGTCAGCCTTAGCCTACCAGAAATAGCCAGTTCTAACATTGGTGGGTCAGCGGTGCGGATTTGGAACTGGTGTTTGCAAAGTGCCATAGCGACAACTGGCTACATTACAAAACTCTGCAATTGTTTTTTTCAGATAGTCACATGTTTGGGATTATTGTTTTGATTTTTTTCCTCAAGAGTGTCATTTTCAAATGTGTTTCTGCGCTTTATGTTTAGCGGCAGATGAGAGAAAGTGACAGGGCGGGACGCCAGTAGAGGGAGAGGTTCCCATAGATTAGGAATCCCTTGCTGGGTCCAGTGTCCAATCCCAAATCCTATCCCCATGTGTGTGTGTGGGTAGATAGGAGAGAGAGGGAGTGTGAGGAGAAAAGACTAGCTCAGGAGGGTAGTTGTTCCCTGGGTGTAGTGTGTGTGTCTGGATTCCCCAGTGTGGTAGGATCCAGTGGTGGCAGCTTTAAATGTGTCCAGTGTGTTAATTCCCATTCCCCGCTCCCAGAGTTTGGTACCTGTGTCACGTGTGGTCAGGTTGAGTGATCAGGGGTGGTAAAAACTGCCTTACCAGTCTGAGGGGGGGGAGTGTGCGCATGAGTTATGTGCGGAACTGGAGGAGCTGGTGTGAGTTTTTTTTAAAGGAGCTTGCACGTGAGGTGTACCTCTGGTGGTGTGCAGGAGGTCCTGCAGAGTAACTGGACAAGAAGGTGGATGTCTGGCGGTGTGCTAGATGTCTTGCAGTGGCATTAGGGAGTGATTCTAAAAGCAGTGGCTTGTGTATCTGATGATCCTGTGTAGGTGAAGAGGTTCATGTGTAGCCCAGCTAGATCCCAGTAGGATGGTAGGGGTGTAGGGGCTCACGCCCTGTCTCAGTGGAGGCGGAGTGAGTGTGGGACGGTGTGTCCCACGTTGGCCTGAAACCTTATCTCAGGGCCCGGAGGGTTCCCTAAGGGAGCGCCAGGTCAGGGGCCTAGGCTGTACATACAGGTCAGTTGAGGAGGATCTTCCTGTGTCTAGAGGACGGGGAGTGTCTGTAACCAGAACTCCGGCGGTCCTAGTGTGGGGTAGTACCGCTCCTAAGTGGAGGGTGCAGAAGTCCTGGCTCGCTGAGCATTTGACCGTCTAGAGTGCTTGACCATTTGTGGGGCCTCTGGAGGTCATTCCCCGAGGAGGGGGGAAAGCCAGGTTGGGGTGTGGCCTGACCTGGAAGGAGTACTGGAGGAAAGTGTGTCACTGATACGCCGCTGGCGTGTGCTCTGTCTAGCCTTGGACATACTGAGAATCACCCTGTGATAGGGAGTACTGAAGGAGAGTGTGTCACTGATACGCCGCTGGCGTGTGCTCTGTCTAGCCTGGGACATACTGAGAATCACCCTGTGATAGGGAGTACTGGAGGAGGGTGTGTCGCTGATACGCCGCTGGCGTGTGCTCTGTCTAGCCTGAGACATACTGGGCCTGTAGTCATGGAACTGGAAGGGGGTGCAGAGGGACGGTGTCCTTACTTCTGACCCCGGTGCAACCTGAGGGTTTAGATCTTAGGTTGGGAGATTAGGAAACTTCTAGGTCAAGAGGAATCTCTGCCAAAGTGGATCAGCTGAAGAGACTGAGGGGGCTGCCCATGCTGTGTGTTCTGGGGCCCGCATGCAGTTTGTTGTTTCCACTAAGGTAGAGGAAAGGGGGCTTTGCTGTGGACTGTGTCCCCCCACCTGCTTGAAGAGGGACTGTGCGGTGTTCTTGTACCTCAGAAGTGGAATAGTTTCCAGGTGGTAGACCAGTGATGGAGTGAATTCCTGAGCTGGTAGGAGAATTGTGTTCTGGTGAGTGCTTCTCTGTGAGGGTGCGGAAACCCAGAAGTAGAGGTAGGGTGGGGCATTCTTACCCGAGACCTCTGGTCAGCTTGGGGGTGTGGACCCTAGGTTGTTGGATCAGTGGTAGTTGTAGCTACACTGAGAGAGAGAGTGGAGAATGGCTATTGTGTGCCAGGGGTTATTGCCCCCGCTCTGTGGATTGGTTAGGACCTGTGATTTGGATGGTCTTGGCTGTGGATGACTAGGGAGTACCAGTGGGGTATCCTAGTTGTGTCAGAGAGTTATTGTTTCGAGGTAACCCAGTAGGTTCAGAGTGGCGAAAAACCAGGGGTTGTCCCTGCCGTGTTGTCCGTGGTTTTTGTCGCCCAAAGCAGTGAAGCCCATCAGTGGAGTGATTGGTCTACCCTGCGTTTTGGCTGGAAGGGGGCTGTGTTGGACCCGGCCCTTTGGGCAGGTTCACCCCTAGACTTTTTGCTTTTTCCTAGCCTGTTTCTGGAACCTGGTGTTGGTGATTCTAGGCCTCTGCGCACTTTTTTCACTGTGGTACAGTGTAAAGTGCTTGAGCTCTCTGTATGAAGAGTGAGTGACCTGCCCTCCCATAGGAATGAATGGGGAATATGTATGCCCATGGTAGATTCCTGATGCGTGGGGAGTGCAGGGTCGAGTTTGATATGTGTGAACTCGTGAGAATGAATGCTGCAAAATGATGTATGCAGCATGACTGTGTCTAGTCTAGAAGTACCACTTTTGGAAGTTGGCATAATTGTGTAAGTTGGTGCTAGCGTGTGATTGGCTGGTGAGTCTGCCCAGGAGTGCCTGGACCTGCTGGTGGATGGACTGTCCGGTTTGAGTAGGACAGGGTCTGCAGGGTCTGCAAGGCCCCAGAGGAGGGGGTCTGAGTCAGCCGTGGATGAAAGGCCCCTCTGCTGTCAGGGATGGGAGGAAAGAGCGTCTGGTGGTGCTGGGCTGTGCCTGCCGCCCACCCTGCTAGCTCTCCATCCTGACGGCCCACTGTCACCTCTGGCCCTGAAGCTGTCAGGAAAGACGTAAACCAGAAACATTCGAGCACTCAGGGTCCCTTGCACGAAGTACTTCAAAGGCATTCCTGGCTATAAGAAGGAGCTGTGTCTCCCTCCAACTTGTTCTTGTTCTAGCTCTTGTGGCTGACCTGGATCTACCAGGGGTGGGCGCTGCCCAGCCCCTGGGTGCCTGGATTCCTGGACTCCTGGGGGACCCTTCTGCCCTGCCTGGGCTGAAGGGGGGACTTGGCTTTGCCCCTGGGGAAGCTCTGGGACCTTGGCAGCATGGAGAAGCTGCCTTTTCCTGGGGAAAGCGCTGGAGTTGGTTCCTAGCGCCTGGAGGCGCTGTGCTTCGCCTTGAGCACCTGGGAGCGCTCTGCCTGCGGTCTAGCGCTTTGGGAGCGCTTCATTTCCCCCAAGCGCTTGAGAGCACTTTCTCTGGACTTTCTAGCGCTCTGCCTGCTGTCTAGCGCTTTTCCTGCCCGTTTATAGCGCTGGAGGCGCTGAGGACGCCTGCCTGCATTGATTTAATGATCTACGAGTGCCCACCTCGCTCTGCCGTGGTGAAAACAAACCACGAAGGGGCCGCGACCGGATTGGCCGAGACCCGAGGAGAGCCGTGCTCTGATTGGCCCGTGGATCGGCGAGGCCGCGCTGCCATTGGTTGGCGGCCTCGCGTCATGAGGGGCTCGTCGCAGGAGCCGCGACGCGATTGGCTGGGCCGCCCGGAGGCCGAAGAGGAGGAAGGACGCATGGCGGCCGGGAGAGAGCTGTTCCCGCTTCCCCCTGCCTGGGGGAAGCTCTGATGATCGTTGCCGGTCTCCCGTGTGCAGAGGGAGACCGGAGATTCCCCCGCCGCCACAGCGAAGCCGGCGGCAGGAGCAGAGAGCCCTCGCGTGCAGCCGCCGCCCGGAGGAGCCCCGCTCCGAAGACAGCCCGGTGAGTTGGAAGGGCTAGGGGGGGGCTCGACGCGGCTGTGGTTGGTGCCGGAGAGCGGCACCGGGAGCAAGAGCAATAGGGCGGCCCCAGCTGGCAGTGGGCCGCCCCAACGTCGCATCTAGTGCCATCGCGAAGCCATGAAGGCTTCAAGGGCGGCCCCGGTGGGCAGTGGGTCGCCCCAACGTGCACGAAGCCCGGAGAGGCTCCCCGCCGCATTTTTGTATTTGGAGCCCTGAGAGGCTCTGGGGGGCATTTTGAGAAGTTAGAGTCTCCCGTAGGGGACTCCACCGTGAGGAGGGCTTCAAGGGCGGCCCCAGTTGACAGTGGGTCGCCCCAACGTGTCAGAGTCCGGTGAGGCTCCAGGGGGCCTGTTGCTTAAGAGCCTGTGTGGCTCCAACGGGCGCATTGTCTGCAGAGCCTGAGGGCTCCAACGTTTGGCCACAGTGTCTGTTTTAGAGCCTGTGTGGCTCCAGCATGGCGCAGTTTGCGCCCAAGGGTCAGTGAGGACCCTGTCACAGTTTTATTGTTCTCCAGGTGCCCAGCACTTAGTGGGCACCTGCCACGTTTAGGCTTTTTGAACTTTGAGACTGGCGCTGCATGGCAGCGCAACCCTGACACTGAGACTCAGGGCGTCTGAGCCCCAACAAGGCCGTTGGCCTAGGGACTGCCACAGGTGGTGGCTTATGTGAGTTTGCGCAATGGTATGGTTATTGCACCTCTGAATGTGATCTTTTGCATCATGTGTTATTCCTGCACCTCTGAAGGTTGTTAGGCCTCATGTGATATTTGCGCTATTGCTTTACTCTTGACACCTCTGAATGTTTGATGCATTATGTGTCTTTCTTTTCATGCGCTGCACCTCTAAATGTTTAGTCATCATGTGTCTTCTGGCGCTGCACCCCTGAATGTATTGTGGTTACATCATGTGCTCTGTCCTGAACACCGCTGAATGTGTAGGTCTATACATCATGTGTTTTCTTTCTTTGCTACTCCTCTGAATGTATATTCATGCATCATGGGTAATGTGTTCTGATTTATACCCCTAAGTGGATTTTATCCTTAGGTGGTTGTTCTTTCTAGTACAGGTGGTCCTAGTGAGGTCCTGGTTACCTGCGTGACATGCTCCTAAGGTGTTTAGGGTTGCGTAGTGTGTACTTACCTTTTCCCAGTAGTTACTGGATGTGATTCATAACTGTTACTTTGTGCTACAGTGATTTTATATGCTTATTCTAATTTCTGACAAGTATTTCTATTTCGGAAAGTGTTGAATATGACAGTGGCCCATGTGACCCTGTCTTGTGAATAATCCCATGTGAATATTGCCCGTGCCAATTGGCACCATGTATATGTGTGATTTTATCTGATGTGCTTTTACAATACAAAAGGTATTTTTATAATAACCTTGTGTGAAGTCTCTTTTGTGGTGTACCTAGTATGTTGTTGCTATTGTGCGCTGACGCAAATGCTTTACCCATTGCCTCCGAGTTTAGCCTAGACTGCTCGTGCCAAGCTACCAAGGGGGCGAGCAGGGGTTATCTTGGCGTGTGACTTCCTTGCCCTGACTAGATTGGTGGTTTCTGCCTGGCCTTGGCGTCAGCCTTAGCCTACCAGAAATAGCCAGTTCTAACACGTAGCCTTAGTGCCGGCCCGCGTCCCACAATGGCTGTGCCCTTACAAAATCAAAGAGCACCTGCCTAATTCAAGCTGTGTCCCTTTCCATGATAATATTAGCAGTGACACGCAAAGGTAGCTATGCTTCCGACACTCCATTAAAGGTCAATTTGGTCCCATGAATTATCCCTACTCCCATCAGAGTGTTTACGTGACACTCAACACCTTGCTTGAATTCCATGTCTATAAGTCTCAAATGGAAGCTCGAAAAAGGCTTTCTTGAAAGTTACGTTTTAGTTGGCGCAGTTTTCAGAGGTTATGCAAGCTGTGCATTAAAGCTACAAAAAAGTCAAATTGCAATTACATAACTGTACAAAAAAGTTTAAAGTATTTTGTCTTGATGGATGATGTGTAGCAGTGACATCAAGTTTTGGCCTCCACTGATTTAGAAAATATTTAATAAAAATGTGACTTCCTACAGCACCAATAAAATGTGCTTCCTGAGGATTATTTTTACTATCCTCAAACAGTAGAATACAAAATTGCCCTCATAAAACTTGTCAGATTTCACTAATATTACTAATAAATGTAAGATGCTACTGTCACACAAAGTTTAAGCCAGTAGAATTTTCATTTGCTTTTGCTCACTATAAAGTAGCGCAGAAGGTTATTGTGCCTGCTGAAAAGAACAGGTACCCTGCAGATCACAGAACTGTATTTTATTTGGATAGCTCAGTGGGTCACTGCATGTGTCAGAGAGATTCTTCTGTTACTTGCTGCTCATAAGTTGCAATTCTAGTGTAGCTCAAAGAGCTATGATCTGTAGTCCAAGAGTTTAGATGCTTTCAGACTGCGTGATATAGGTTAGAATATCATTTTTTTCCCTAGTCTTTCATTATACTAATGTAGCTAAAAATTGGTTTGTTTGGGGAGAAATGTATTCTTACTACTACTAAAGCGAACCCTGTGGTGCATTTTAAATTGTGAATTTGTGCTTTTCCAGACCAAACTCTTAAAATATACTGACTACTGGTTCCGATGTCATGCGACTCCTTCACAATATAATCCCCATTGTCTTATGTAACAACATTTCCCGTAACGCCAATTCACATTGTTTCTGTAGAATGTGTGTGTGTTTGATGTTTAGTGCTCTTACTCTCTACATTGGTATGAATAGCACTATGCATCAAATGAAATGCATGTGAGAGACAGGAGCTATAGAGAGATGGGGCCCTGTTGGAGTGTGGTAGTGAGGAAATCCATGCAGAGTGAGGTTTTTTGGGCGCCAAAAATGCCTAGCGCTAAACACGGGCATGCCTGGAGAAGGATTTCAAACTACTGTCATAATATTATAAATCCAACACCAAAAATAATTTTACACAAACAGACGTTGTGACCTCTAGAAGCTGCTAACTAACCTTTGTGCGCCAGTACATGGGGTGGGTAGAACGGCTGCGGAGATCAGCCTATACGATGCTTTTATTTTTACAAATGGGGCTGAAAAAAGCACTGTTGCTCTTTGGGTGGACGGTTTTTAACACCTCCTTTGCAGTACAACACCCAAAGTTCCACCGAGTAGTTGGTATGAAATCCGAGCAGTGGTTATGCAGTGATGCCGCTAATAAAGAGGTGTTCTTTTCCTGGGCTCCAAATCTCAGAAGTGGCCGAGATTTTGAAATGTATGCCAGTAAGATGAAAGCCTGCTGGGAGCGATCCATTCCGACGAGCGCGGGCATTAACAATAAGTCAATTGTGGGGCTCAGGCAGGCTCACAGTAGCAATCGCTCGAATCTCACACCCTGTGGTCCCTGTATACAGCAGCCCCCACAGCAAGAGCAAGACATGTGACTTTGGTATCGTGACTGACTGCTAGTTAATTTTACCCGTCTCACCTGTGACCTGCAGCTTCGGTTTCAGGAGCAGGCTGCTGCCAAATTATGGTTGCGCCGCACATGTGCAGTTTACATTGAGTATGACTCAATATAGTCACACCCTGGCCTCCGCCCCGCCCTGAAGACCACGCAGTGGCGCGCACTGCTGCACTGCACCACGTGTAAAGACTCATGTGACTTTCATGGCGCACATCGCTTGTACGTGTGCGCAGGAGCGTAACTGTAAAACGAACTGGTCCCAAATCCAGTCAATGAGCGTACTGGGCTGAGGGGGCCCCTTGGAGCTAGGCCCTCCCCCCCTCTGGGTGGGCCTTTGTTACACCCGTGGTGCAGCACCATTCAATTTATGGTGACTTGGAGCGAGAGTGCGCACCATTTAGGCTTGCTGCTGGCTCCGCTGAGACTGGGGGGCCCCCCCGCAATGCGGGGGCTGCGTGGGCCTGTGTTACGCCCCTGGGTAACAGAGTGTGAAAGTATCACATCTGCTGATTGAGAGTTGAATAGTTAGCTCTGAGAGTGGGATGACAGTGCTCAACTGCTTTGAAGAGCAATCCACCTCTTTTGTTTTACTTGCTAATGGTGGTTTTGTGAAAGGTGGCTTTGACTATGGTGATGATGGATCTACATGTAGGTCAGGTTTTGAGTTTGGTTAGGCTATCAGGGTTTGGACTCATCTCTTCATTTATTTTCTTGTCTTCGGGTGGACAACGGGTGGAGCGTTTGTTTTGCAATAGTTCTTGTGAGCACCATGGAGGACTGTGTTTTGAGTAGTGTGTTGAGGACAACATGGACATTCATGGCCTTGTATATGTTGAGGAGTGTGTTGACATCTTATATATGGCTGAATGGAGTGGGAAAGCCTGATGAGTTCATCTTAGAGAAAGTCCATGGGAAAGTCTGCCTGTGAAGGAGCGCTAGGTTTGTCTTTCTCATTTGCGATGACCTTGCTGTGTCTGTGTCAGTACTTAATTTGGGCCCCTGAGTTGTAGGAGGGGCCCACCAGCACTCATTTTTGAGAACCAATACTTATTTTTTCTCATCAGACTTTCACCCAGAGTAAGAGAGAGAAAAACACAAAAGGGGGGAAGAAAAACAGTGACAAGGGGATAAATCAGGGATGGGAAAATGCAAGACGGGGATAAAGGGACATGCGGTGTCTTTTGGTGGATGAAAGACGCATGTGGTCAAGACTACGCAGCCATGGTACGCAGCACCCCCGATAATCATAGCACTGGCTGCGGGCTTGTGAGCAAAAGTTTGGGCACCAGCACTTATTGTTTTACAAATTAGGCACTGGTTTATGTTGTATGATGGATAGAGAAGGGAATGGCAAGATTGCCCATTCAGTCCAGATATATCAGCGACTTGCATTGGACTGAGTGAGGCTCAGGCCTATGACATAGCGGGCATTTAACAATTGGTGCAGCCTGTACTGGTGGGCTATAATGCTATGTGATGGCATTGTTTTGGCATATAATGGCAATATTTTTAAATACTTTAACTTCTTAAGCAGAAATATTAACTGATATGTAGACAACAGTTGACATTAAGGGTATGCTTCGGAAAACCATTTAATCATTAGGTTCAAATTATGTGGCATGAATCATAAAGCAAGAATTTACTCCTGAATCTATGTATGTATGCAGATTAATACACTTTTATAATGCAATATTACTCTGCAGTAAACTTGCTCCTACAGAGGAGTGGACGTTTTAGTGTGGAAATGACATGCAAACTAGATGGATACTACAAACTTGTGAGTCTGTGGGTACTCACAAATGTTCACACCCTTGATATGAGCCACAGTTTTCTCAGGGGTGTATAGTGTAGTTATCTATATCAATGAATGTCCCTCCTCTCTGTCGTTCACCATGTCGGAGGCTGCTTCGGTACTATTGAGGATTAAGTGTCTTTTCCCTTTCTCAAGTTCAAACCAAATTCTTCTTAAATCTTCTTATAGCTGCGTAGCCTCTGTGTCCTTGACCACTTTTGGGATTGCATCTTTTTCGTTTTCAGTTAAATATCGGGGCTTCACACTCAATTCTTACCAAATATCTTACTGCAAATTAATAAACTGGTTTCAGCATGCTCCAATCAGCTCTCAGTCCTTTGGAAACTCGCCTTTGCTGCATGCTACTAGCAGCTGTTCTACAGTCTGAGCCCTTGTCTTGTAAAGGCTGTAAAACTTGTCACTACCCCCACCCACATTGCAGGTCACACACTCGACCCTATCTTCACCTCCAGCAAACATGTCTCATTCAGTCACACCACAGCTCTTCATTGGACGGACCACAGCTGCGTTCACTTTATCTACAATAAAACCACAATCCACAACCATCCTCAACCCACTCTGCGAAGAAACTGGAACAAAATCACCATCGACCAGATCTCCTCATCGCTTCTTCTAAACCCCCGCCCACTCCTCAAACCCCGACCAAGCAGCCATTAACCTCACCCAATGGCTATCCAACAGCGCCGACATCCTAGCACCGTTGAAAAAACGTCAAATAAAACTAGGCAGCAAAAACGCCTCCTGGTTCATTGATGATCTTAGGAAATCCAAGAAACTCTGTCGCTCCCTCGAGAAGGCCTGGAAAAAAGACCCAAACACCAGCACCAGGGATGCCTTCAAAAACGCCACCCGCATACACCACCAACTAATCCGATCTGCCAAGAAAGCCGCATTCAAAGACCGACTAGATAACAACGCCCACAACAGCAAGGAATTATTCAACATCGTTAAAGAATTTACCAACCCATCAGCCAACTCCAACGACATCACCCCCTCTCAAGCCCTCTGCGACTCCCTAGCTTCATTCTTCCACAACAAAATCGCAGACATCCACAACAGCTTCGACAACCGTCCCGGAGACCAACCCACCCAACCTTCTGCAGGTCCTTCACCCCCCTTGAACATCCTTAATGACTGGAACCCTATCTCCACTGAGGACACCATCCGCCTGATGAACTCCATCCACTCAGGATACCCAACTGACCCATGCCCTCACCACATCTTCAACAAAGCAGACTCCATCATAGAACCACACCTCCGAGATGTCATCAACTGCTCCCTCAACTCCGCCACCTTCCCGGAAAGCTGGAAACACGCAGAACTCAGCGCCCTTCTGAAAAAACCCACAGCTGACCCCACCGAACTCAAAAACTACCGCCCCATCTCGCTTCTTCCATTCCCGGCCAAAGTCATCGAGAAAGCTGTCAACAACCAGCTCGCCACCTTCCTCGAAACCAACAAATCCCTCGACTCCTCACAGTCCGGCTTCCGAGCCAAACACAGCACAGAAACCGCCCTCATCGCAGCAACAGACGACATTCGAACTCTACTGGACAATGGAGACACAGTCGCCCTCATCCTCCTCGACCTCTCCGCGGCCTTCGACACAGTCTGTCATAGCACCCTTCTACAGCGCCTCAGAAACATCGGAATTCAAGGAAAAGCACTAGAATGGATCACCTCGTTCCTCACCGGAAGAACCCAGAGAGTCTGCCTCCCTCCATTCAAGTCAGAGGCCACTGATGTCATCTGCGGCGTGCCACAAGGATCGTCACTCAGCCCCACCCTCTTCAACGTATACATGAGCCCCCTTGCGGCCATCGCTCGCAAACACAACCTCAACATCATCTCCTACGTTGATGACACTCAACTGATCCTCTCACTCACCAAAGACCCTAACACCGCCAAAACCAACTTACACGAAGGAATGAAAGAAGTAGCCGAGTGGATGAAGCACAGCCGTCTGAAACTGAACTCAGACAAAACAGAAGTCCTCATCTTAGGCACCTCCCCCTCCGCCTGGGATGACTCTTGGTGGCCAGAGGCCCTTGGAAAAGCACCCATCCCGACGGACCACGCACGGAACCTGGGCGTCATCCTGGACTCCTCACTCTCGATGACCAGACAAGTCAATGCCGGTTCATCTTCTTGCTTCAACATTCTTCGCATGCTCAAAAAAACATTTCGCTGGATCCCCACCGAAACTAGAAAAACGGTCACCCACGCACTGGTCACGAGCCGCCTGGACTACGGAAACACCCTATACGCCGGTACCACCGCAAAACTCCAGAAAAAACTCCAACGCATCCAGAACGCTTCAGCCAGGCTCATACTAGACATCCCGCGTAAAGAACACATCTCTGGTCACCTGAAAAACCTCCACTGGCTCCCCGTAAATAAGAGGATTACTTTCCGCCTCCTAACCCACGCACACATAGCACTTTACGAACTTGGACCTGAATGCCTCAACAGACGACTGTCCTTCTACACCCCCTCCCGCCAGCTACGATCCTCCAACCAAGCTCTTGCCACTGTACCTCGCATCAACAAAACCACCATGGGAGGTAGATCCTTCTCCTACCTGGCAGCTAAAACCTGGAACTCACTTCCCACTTACCTTCGCCTTACACAGAACCACCTAGCATTCAGAAAGCAACTTAAAACTTGGATATTCGACAAGTAATCCCCCACCCCTCTTCAAGCGCCTTGAGACCCTATGGGTATGTAGCGCGCTATTTAAATCTCTTGACTTGACTTGACTTGACTCCTCACTACCTTTAAAGTTGTGCTGTACTCTGCATCCAGTCTACAACTCACAGCAGTAAGGTGATCGATCACCTTACTGCTATTTCTTCTCATTTCACTGAAGACAGAGTACTACAGAATGGTCTTCACATACAAGGCACCTATCCTTAGACAGCTCTCCTTTATCATGACCAAATGGCTGATGGCTTCAGAGTGAGCAGGTGCAGGACTCTATTGCACCTGAACAGCTCCAAATTCATCAATGCCTAAACCTTGGACCTAGGTTTTCTCTGCCACCTCTTCTCCCATTGTGAACCCTCTCCTTCCTGCCATCAGATTATTCCCCAATCTCTTACTTTTCCATAAAGACCTGAATCTCCATTTCTATAGGCAGGCATATCCCGGTTGCCGGTTGCCGGTTGATTTTGACCTTGTTCTTTTTCTGAGCAACCCTGCTGAATTTTCTGTTCTTACTATTTGTCATGTACTAGAATGTATGTTACTTTGCATTTACCTATTACCCACCCACTGCTTTTACTGTAGCCTACTTCTTCCAGGTAAAGTGGTCCTTCATGAATTGTAAACAAATTAAACCCCCCAAAAATTGCCTCCAAATAGATTGACTTGCAATAGATGCAACTAGTGAGTAACACAGCGCTTGGGTAAAGGGTACTAGTAGATTAATATATTATTAGTATTATTATTATTATTACTATTATTACTATTATTAATTATCATCTCTTTGATTTGTTTCCAGTAGATTTGGGAGATCCAAAGCACATGTGCTAAGTTTCATGAATCACTCTGACTTCAAGTTAAGAATTCTGTTTCAGTTGGATATATCTTATACATGTTTATATATGTAAGATAATATCAATGTATAATCTTGTATAGTAATAATTAATTAATATTTGAAAGATAATGTCTATCAGCCAGTGATCAGATATTAGTCTTATATTGTTGTATTAGTTTATTGCAAATATTTAATAACCATTTTTTATATGTCATATGTTAACAAATGAGTTATTAGGGCAAATACATTTAAAAGTAATGATTCTTTGAGCTCTGTGAAGCCATATCAAAAAAGAAGAGGTCATAATCAAAAGATATGTTGTTAATCCATGTAGCAAAGTACGTCAACAGTACAAAATGTAGCTGAACTAACCAAACTGCATGTGCCATTACCTTTTCATTAATAATGGGTACTCTAATCTCATAACATGCAGTTTATTTCTATAGCACCAGAATGTTTTTGTCCGTTTCATAAACGCTTGTGCAAGCTTGACTATGTCCACTTTATATTTCATGCGTGCCTCTAGTGATGTATCCCCTAAGTAGCTTGCTTGTTGGGGTAGATTTCAAAAGAATGTCAGTGACTGCAATCTTGCTGGACAGATGAGAGCTCTATTTTCCATAAATATTAACTGAATATAAAAATGTGATTGGGGTAATGCTTGAAGTAATTCTAAACACACCATTGTATTCCATTGTGCTTTACTCCCTCTGCCATTAGACCTTGAGACCCTTGCGGGTGAGTAGTGCGCTAAACAAGTATCAATTTACATTTACATTACATGGAGGGCATCTCCATCTGGGTCATTGCTTCAGGGACTCTAGAAAGGGCACTAGGAAGTACTGCCTAACTCCTCTTGTCCCTTTTTTGCAGTGCCAACATGAAATAGCACTGCTCTTGATCTCCCTGAGGTTGATCCTGGATTCTGCTTGGCACTGGATGCTATTGAGATGGAGAAGCCTGCTAAGTCAGTGAGTTGTAAACCTTTACCTCATTGTGAGAGAATGAGGCCTATTTTTGCCAGTCTTTTGGCATTATCTTCTGCGCACTTCCCCCACCGAGGCTCTGAGACACACAAACAGATGCAGGTACCAAGAGCCACCAACCTGATCCAAGCCTGTCCCTCTGGGCAACCATCAGGGAGGTGCTCTTATCTTGTTTTGCGACACAGCGCTTAGTGGATTTGCTTTTGAGCTCCTACAGCTAACTTTTGCAGATGTAAAAGATCTAAATGCTTAAGCAGATCCACATTCTGCATCATATGTCTAGAAATGCAAGACATAAATTGCTTTTCTAGAGTGCGTGTTCACATCAGCACCTTAACATCTAAATAAATATCACAGGTCAAAAACACTTTTATACTTTGAGATTCCTTTTGTGTGACTTGGCATGTCACAAAGCTATTCAAATTGGCATTAAAATGCCTCTTTACTTTTTCAGATTCTTATCTTCCGAACAGCATCAAAGTATTTGACCCATTCTAAGTCCTGTGAAACGGAGGTCTATAACCCACATGCCAGTAGCTGGATCCAGTAAAGAAATGTGCAGCGGATAAACTGGAATTCCCAACAATGAAGAGTCTGAAAGTGTGTATAGGTTTTTGAATTTATTGTACTGTATAGCATAGATGAGATTCAACTCATTCCAGTTAGATGTCATTTACTTCCTTTCCATTACAACACAAAAGTATGTTTGGAGCCCATCTGCCTATCTCTTTGGATGGTCGGTTGAGCTCTTCCTAGTTCGGGCCTTTCCCAAGGGTGCAAACATTAGGGTGGAAAACAAGACATGTACTTTGGTCCAACTTCCAGATTCCTGCTCTTTAACACAGAATATTTGATCTCAGACAGACTTGTGGACGCTGATCCATTAAAATGAAATCACAGATTTGACCCCTTATGTCAACCATAGCCACTCACGTACACTATTCGTTGCTGAAGCATTAGGGGAAGGGTTAATGACATAATGCAAAATTATGGGGCCCCCTGCAGAATGTGAAGAGGGGCCCTGTAATGTCCTATATCTTACAGATATTCATGAATCTTGGGCTAAAAGGGCACACTTTTGAAGAGATGAGGGGCCCCTTCAGGGTGGCAATGGATGAACACATCCCTCCATCTGCTTGGCCAATCGCTGCTTCACAACAGGAATATTAGCAGCTAGACCCAGCATACCCAGATCATCAGACCACCCACCCACTGCCAGAGGATACTCGAGTATTAACCTAACAAGGTGTGCACAAGCCTACTGAGTAAGGGTCTAGGTAACCAATCAACTTTGAATTTTGGGTACAGTCTCCGATTTCAATGCCTTGCCCATTAACGGACTGTTTGCTTGATTTGATGTGCTCCATTTTGGATTCATGTGTGATTCTGTAGGTATGTCGATCAGCTGGCACATGGCCTTCCGCAGTGAAGTGTGCCGCGTGCTGACTGAAATAACAAACAGGGTGGCAGAGGTCATTAGATTGTATAAAACCTGCCAGCTTCTTATCTGGGATATCTCATATACAATTTACTGTGATTCGTATAAAAAGTGAATGCAGGTGTTTGAGTCACGGATGAAGAATATGTAATGCAAACTAAAACTTCCAGAAATGTATCATACAAATACGAATATAACAGCTTGAACGTACCATAATAACTGTATAATATGCCTTCATGTTAATAAAGATTTTAAAAAAAAAGTGAATGCAGTTTGAAAACCTCACTTATTCGTTTAATCTTACCGTAAGCAAGTTGTCAGCAAAAGTTCCCTTTAAAACAAGAACAAAATAGTTTCTTGATAAAGGTTGTTCATGTAAATATTATTGTATAATCACCTTTAAATACCTAATGGAAAGGGACGTCCCTTATTTTACCATCAATCTGACAAAATATAAGTGCATTTCTCGCATGTAAAAAATTCATATGCACATACCAGACTTCTCAAAATATGACTATTAATGAAGCAATTCAGAAAAGGGGGTGGTGATGAACAGAGTGTCTGAATTGAGCAGACCACTCTTACCCAGTCCAAAGATCAGGGCTTGATCCATCACCGTTATTTATCTCACTGCCCCATCCCAGCTCAGAACCTGGCTATATGCAAATCAGTCTGTCCCTGGCCCAGTGCATCATGGGAACAGGGCAGACTAAACTACCAAGCCAATTCTTCACCAGAAAGGAGACAAGCTACCGGGGACCGGTTTCTGGCATTTCAGCCGTCTTCGGCCCGGCTTGCTTGAATCCTGATGGAGCAGTGAGAAAGGGACTCATGTCTGAGTATACCCTGCCACACCTATAGTGGCCAAAAACGATTCAGAAAAGGGGGGTGGTGATGAACAGAGTGTCTGAATTGAGCAGACCACTCTTACCCAGTCCAAAGATCAGGGCTTGATCCATCACCGTTATTTATCTCACTGCCCCATCCCAGCTCAGAACCTGGCTATATGCAAATCAGTCTGTCCATCACCACCCCTTGTTGTTAAATATTTTGTCCACCCTAAGCGTGGAAGGGTATACTCAGATGTGAGTCCCTTGCTCATTGCACCATCAGGATACAAGCAAGCCGGGCCGACGACGGCTGAAATGCCAGAAACCGGTCCCCGGTAGCTTGTTTCCTTCCCAGTGTAAGAATTGGCTTGGTAGTTTGGTTTGCCCTGTTCCCATCATGCACTGGGTTAGGAACAGACTAATTTGCATATAGCCAGGTTCTGAGCTGGGATGGTGCAGTGAGCTAAAAAACGGTGTTGGATCTAGCCCTGATCTCTTGACTGGGTGAGAGTATTCTGCTTAATTCAGAAACTCTGTCCATCACCACCCCTTGTTGTTAAATATTTTGTCCACCCTAAGCGTGGAAGGGTATACTCAGATGTGAGTCCCTTGCTCCTTGCACCATCAGGATACAAGCAAGCCGGGCCGACGACGGCTGAAATGCCAGAAACCGGTCCCCGGTAGCTTGTTTCCTTCCCAGTGTAAGAATTGGCTTGGTAGTTTGGTTTGCCCTGTTCCCATCATGCACTGGGACAGGAACAGACTAATTTGCATATAGCCAGGTTCTGAGCTGGGATGGTGCAGTGAGCTAAAAAACGGTGTTGGATCTAGCCCTGATCTCTTGACTGGGTGAGAGTATTCTGCTTAATTCAGAAACTCTGTCCATCACCACCCCTTGTTGTTAAATATTTTGTCCACCCTAAGCGTGGAAGGGTATACTCAGATGTGAGTCCCTTGCTCATTGCACCATCAGGATACAAGCAAGCCGGGCCGACGACGGCTGAAATGCCAGAAACCGGTCCCCGGTAGCTTGTTTCCTTCCCAGAGTAAGAATTTGCTTGATAGTTTGGTTTGCCCTGTTCCCATCATGCACTGGGACAGGAACAGACTAATTTGCATTTAGCCAGGTTCTGAGCTGGGATGGTGCAGTGAGCTAAAAAACGGTGTTGGATCTAGCCCTGATCTCTTGACTGGGTGAGAGTATTCTGCTTAATTCAGAAACTCTGTCCATCACCACCCCTTGTTGTTAAATATTAATGAAGCAAGACTAATACCAACCGATCACTAATAGAAACTGCTGCCTCTCTGGCAATGATATCTGTGCCTTCAGTACCTCCATCCGTTCAGCCAATGCATTGAAAGCACAACAAAATACCGAGCAGGTGCCATGTGTTTTTGGCTTCAGTCGAAACCAGTTTTTGTTACTCTGAAACAAACCCAGCAAAACAAAAATACAATGCAGTGACACACAGGGTCTGCGCATCAAGGCCAATGCTTGTTTTCCATGGCCTGGATCGCCATTTGACATGCCCCACAAAGAGGACCTGAAAGATAAATTCAGGGGCAGATTGACAGCTCTTTAGATGACAGGGCGCTTGCTCAAGGGTTTCTACCTGCTGGCACAAAAAAATCATCTTCCAGAGTGAGGTTCCAACTACAATCTCAGATGTAAAGTGGGCTGATTGTTCTTATGGGATGATGAATCCTAACCTTCATATGTTTCATCATCAAGCTCCCCGTCGAGCCCAGGGAGGCCTCCCAGGTAAGTCTAATTTGTCATGTGGACTCCTGTTGACTATGTTGGGTAGTTAGGACTTGAGGTAAGGTTTATCTGGGTAGCAAGTTGTGTAAAGGAAATACTGTAAGAGATTAAAATTGTGTAGGTGTGAGTTACCAATCAGTTTTGACTTTATACATGCTTCCACATCCATAAAGCTAAAAATAAAGCATGTCTGTATCTTAGGCCCTGCACATAATCTTGGTTAAAGTATTTCTGCTCCCTATAAGGAAATTATATTTTCATCATGACATTTTCATACACAAAAACATACATTGACCAAATTGCCAATTGTGGCATAGCTTCACAACTGCTCCCTTTTCTACCAAATTTTTCAGCCATATTTACACATGCATGTATTTTAAGTTAACTACAATTTGCTCTCACTTAGATTTTGCACTTTGTATTACTCCCAGCTGGCGGTATAAATGAAGTGAAAAAGGGTACAATAACGGAAGTAAAATAATTTTCCCCTCTTATTTGAAAAATGGAAAATCGTGGGGTAACGCAACCTGAAATTGCTTCACGAGGTGCTAAACCAGATTTTTAACGAAACCCAAAATTATGGACCAAAAATGGCAGGTTAAAATAGATTTAGCTTAAAAAATTATGATGTTACTAAATGAGGTTATAATGAACATTCTGCCAGGTTCCATTCACACTCCGCAGAATGGCAAGTGCACAAGTGACTTTGACACTCCATTCAAATATTCGCCTTCTTTGTAGGGAGGGACCTAGCAAAAGGGCTTGCATTAACCCACGCAGATTGGGGCAGTTTTTTCCCTCCCCTGTTGAAACATGTACTGGGAAAGTACTTGGAAACGAAATGTTCCCGCGCTATTCATACCCCTTCCCTCCCCCCCCCCCCCTCTTCTCCACACACACACACACACACACACTCTGTTTTGGCCCGAACCAAAGTAAACTGGAAATGCCATTTCCGATGTTCTCTTAATTAGCGCCTAATTACAGGCTTTACTGCGAGTAAAGCACGTGGTGGAAACTTCTTTCAAAGTGTTTAGTATACATTGAGGAAAGCGTGGCGTGTAAAAGACATCCTGGCAGAATATCAAAAGCCCCTGTAAACCGTCCCCAGGTGGTCTATGCCGTAACACGCTTGACGCATGGCTGCGTCTGAGGAGAGATTAGAGTCGGCGCGTGACTCAGGCCTGGCCCAGCACTGGCTGGTGATGCAACTGGAGGAGGCCCGACTTCCTGTCACAGAAGCAAAACACGCACAAGCTTTCAGTCCCACAGCTTTATTGCGTTTAGTGGCTGCAGCGTTTTTTTTTTAAAACAATCGAAGTGAACGCTGCTGAAATAATCATTTCTGCCTAGTACTGATCTAAAAAGTACATCTGACGCACCATCGGGAAGTGCCAAGTTTCAGTTAGGTAAAATCAGTCCCTCGAGGAGAAAGAATGATAGTAGATTGAGTTTTTTTCTTTTCTTGTGAGAATCACTTCGCATGTCTGCATTTTATTTGACTCCATTCTTTAAAGATGTGTCTTTTTTTTCCCTGTGTCACATTACGTCCAAAGGTATTGTAGCACTGTGGTGCCAGAGGAGTAAGGAAACTTGGTGGGGGCCTCCTGCAAAGTACACGGAAGGAGCCCTCCTCTCAGGCCCACCAACTACTACTTTTGCTGAGGGGGGCCTGAGCTCCGCCCTCCCCCATGCACCACGCCAGTGTGTGGTGCCTATGCATAGAGATGTATTGAAAGATGAGGCTCTATTCCAGGGCCCCAGACTTTGAGGGAGGCCTTAAGTTAACATGTGTGAAATCCAAATTGAGCACAGGTGTTACATTGCCGAATGCCAGTATTGCAAACTACCAAGGCTGTCTAATTTGTATTCCACCTCATGCCTTTTTCTTCTGTTATCCTACACTCGATTGTAATTGTATAGTGCTTACTAACCCTGATAATGCATTGAATTATTTTTCAGCAAGTAGCTTGCTAATCCTGAACCCAAAGAGTTAGTGGTAGATTAGTATAGGGACATTTAAGTTGTTAATTGTAGCATTGGACATGTGATTCTGTTAGTATAATTGAATAGGATAAAGGAGGGATAGAAGAGGGAAGAGTCTAGATAGTATTATTTCCAGAGGCTCTCCCACTCTGGAAAGCCGATAATAAGGGAGAGTGCTGGGGACCATCACTGGGGTGGGGTGTTTCGCCTCGGGCTTGGGGTAAGGGCCATGGGAGAGGATTGACCTGATTTGGGCGTTACTGCGGGTCAACACCACCCATAGATAAGGATCTGTGCAGCGGTGAGGAGGTCTTTGCCCCTACTTGCCGGCATATGTATAATGTGGCTGATATGTGCCCTAATCATCGCCAATGCCACCCATCCGCCCTGCTGCTAAACAGCAACCACAGCACTGCAAGCAGCCCCTTTCTAGCTCTGCCCTCCGGAAGCCGTACAGTCAGCTCTTTTTTCCCTTTCTCACCTTGCCTGAGAGTTTTTTCTCCATCTCAGTTCTCAGTGGCGACTCTGGAGGTAAGGGGGGTGGCCTAAAGGAGCATTAAAGGGCAATTTATGCCCCTGTTTGTTAGGCAAATTTAGGTGCAAAAAACTGAGGTGTTAAGCGGTTGCTTGATTGAAAAGCTCTGCTCTGATCAAATATCCTGAGTCCAAGTGCAGTGCTTAGAACTTGATATCAGTGGTTATGCATTGGGCAGACTCTTGAAAGTGGCTTACAGGTATGAGTTTGTAAGGCACTTTGGTTGGCTTTGCAATTAAGTAGGGGCATAGAGGGCTTTTTAATTTTTCTTAGAAAGTGGATTTGCCTGGTAAGCTTATCTAACACAATGTTTTATTGCATGATATTTTGTACTAGTGAGGCGCTAAGGTTCCCAGGGGTCAAAAGGGTTTTTTATTTGGCTCTGCAAGGATGCCAGGTAAAGCTAGGAAGGGCACCAAGCATGCTCGGCCTGATGTTGATATAGAGGCAATGATGCACAGTATGGAGTGCTGGATGGATGCTATGGACAAGATTGTAGCGCTCTTTCGTCTACAGGGCCCACAAGGGGGCAGCCAGTAGAGCCAGCAGCTCCGGTAGAGAACCCAAGAAGGCCAGAGTTTGAGCCACGGGCCGGATTCCCGCCAGTGAAGAAGCATGGTAGGGGTCAATGGGCAAGTAGTGAAAGGGTACAAGGACCGCGGGTCACCCCTGAGGTTGTGCCAGTGGGTAATGTAAGTGGTAGTGAAGATCAAGAGAGCTCTCCTGCATTGATAGTGCCAGCAGTAAACAACAGCATTGTTCAGAACGGTAATATTTGCATGGTAATTGGAGTCACTGCAGCAGACAGTGTGAGGCCGCCGTAGTTGGTTGCAAATTTGGCCAGTGTTTTGCCATGGCTTTGAAAGCTAGGGATGTTGTCTGCACCATTATTGGGGGGGTGCCTTACCAGGTGTAGGGGAGAGCGACCACGCTGAAAGGGCCTGTAGGCCTGTGGCCCGTCTGGATTGTGTAAGGGGCAAGGTGTGCAGGGGTAGGTGGGAGTTATAGGTGTGCCTGTAGGGGTAGCTGATGGTGCTGCCCCAGCTAGTCTGTTAGCTCAGGGGTCAGTAGCCGTAGTGGCTGGTACTTCACAAGTAGGCAGTGTGCTGTAAGTAACACCAGCGGTGGCTGGGACCCTATCCCTCCCCACTGAGAAAACTCTAGCAGGTATGTTGGCACTGTTGCCAAGCATTGGTTTGGGGGATATGCATTCTGAGCACGTCCAGTTGGGCAGACATGTGCCTACAGATGTGAAGGAAGAGATCTGGAAAGGCAAATATGTAGACATGTGTGAGTTAATTGCAGATGTGGCTGAGTGAGAAGAGAGCAAATAGCGCAAGGAGTGCTCAGATTCTAGGGAATATGGGCATTGGCCTTACAAGAAAAGGGTTGTGGAGACAAAGATGAATTGGGGCAAAGGTTTCTCAATTTCCAGGTAATCATGGCAGAGCGATTTCTGAACCTGGGTACACAATTGGCGTGCGCCTAGAATAGGATTGTTTCTGCACATGATGACCTTGGGAGCACCATGTTGGATGGACTATGACAAAGAATTGAGGCATATTAAGGCCACTAGACCCACGTTTGAGTGGGATCAGATCAATTCGATTGCATGGTTGCACTTCATGAAGCCAAGGAAGATGAGGCCACCCCAAGTCAGCCCTTTGGGTGGGCTCACGGGCAACCAGTAACTCGGGTGGCGGGGCAAAGAAGAGCTCATGCTGGGACTTTAATAAAAGATCTTGCCCCATAGCCCTCAGGATAGGCAGATTTAAGCACTTTTGTTCTTTCTGCGGCCTTCCCTCACACCGGAGTCCAAGTGCTTTAAAAAGACAAAGGATAGAGACCCCAAAAAACTGGACAGAGCAACCAATATTGGTAAAGGCCCCCTCCCCGGTTAACTGGCAAGTAATGGGGTCACAGTTGAATGTTAACAACAACACTGTAGCAGTTCAGTCTTTGTATGAGTGTTTTAAGAACAGTTTCAGGATACTGGCTGAGGGTTGTGTGGGTGTGACATACTGTAAAAATCAGCAGTCACTAAAGGCTAATCCTAGCACTGTGAGAAATAAGATTTTGAAGGAGAGGAGCCTGGGATGGGTGGCAGGTTATTTGTATTCCATCCCTTTGTTGAATTTTGTATGTTCCATCTTAGAGGTAATCTTGAAAAAAGACCCAGGAGTGTACTGTTTGATCCACAACCTGTCTGCTTCAAAAGGTCAAACTGTCAATGAGGCTATCGTAGGGACATTGTGCTCAGACAAGTACGCCTCGTTAGAGCAGGCACTTGCAATGCTCCAGAAGCTGGGACCTGAGACCAAGCTGGCAAAGGCAGATATAGAATCCTCCTTTAGGCTGCTTCCGGTGCACACTGAGGACTTTTATTTATTGGGTTTCCAACGTAACGATGCTTTCTACTTTAAACAAATGTATGCCCATGGGTTTTTCAGTCTACTGTGCTTTCTTTGAGTGGTTTAGTACCGTCTTGGAGTGGGTATTTAGGCAGAGATCAGGGCACCAGTGGCGACTACATTACTTGGATGATTTCCTGTTCCTAGGCTCACTAGGAACAGCGTAGTGTGGGATGGCTGTAGAATCTTTCTAGGAATTGATGGGAATGTTCAGGGTACCTCTGGCACAAGCTTATACATGTAGGCCAGGTACCACAATTGAATTACTGGGGATGGAATTGGATTCCGAGACAGGCATTTCTAGGAGTATGTCGTTGGATTTGACGCGTTTCTGTCATTAGACGTGGAACCTTCATGTTGGACGATGTCGGAACTTGCAGGCGGAGGCGGTGGCCGTCCTTACATTAACCACTAGAAGGACAGTGGATCATCCTTCATAGCGTTTCCATTTGTCCTCTTGCAAGCACCCAGTCAGTGAATTTTATGGTTGCGCCTGATCTTTTGTGATAACATTGGGGACAGCGTTTTCACCCGCCTTCAGGAATATATTCCGAGCTATCCAGGCTAGACATCCCACATTTGTTCTTAAGCACCATCCGGAGCTCTCATTAGACAACATGATCCATTATTATCATGGTTCCTGGCAACTACTAGAGGACGCCCCATTTTACGTTCTTTGGCCATCCAAGTGAGAATTTTGTGAAACCCTCAGGCGTATCAAGTCATCATTACTCACACTGGAGTATTGTCTTTCAATTGAAGGAGAATCCGTTAATTGCGAAGTTTTATACATCCCTTGAACATCCTCTTGACCCTTTTTATAGAAACATCCCTCGACTCATGAGAGGTTCTTCGTTAAACATACAAGAAGCCTACGACATATCTATTGGCATTATTGGTCGACATTCCGAGCTTCCATGTTAGAAGCTTTTTTTATATATCTTACGAGACTCATATGGCTACCTGATGAAGTTGTCCCGCCGAAACGCTCGTAGATTTTAATTTTCTTAGCCATAACTACATTGCTTGGTAGTTTGTTATACATTTTGTATTGATTTATCTCATTTGTATCCACTTTGGATTAGTCTTTTGTATTTTGACATACAACATATCACATCAACCAGCCATGTATGATTAGAGAAATAGGCATAAACAATGGGTATAATTAATTACAATTTTCATGTGTACTATTTACATAGGCTAAAGGAAATATTGTATGTTTAATGTATTCTGTTGATTATGTTATGCTTTAGAAATTTTGATTATTTCTTTTATAGTGAAAGCATCTAAAAAAAATCTTTTATTTCAAAACAAAACAAATGAAATATTTTTGAATATTTATTGTTTTCTGGTGACATGTTTTTTAGTACAGATCCACTTTTTATCCGTTATGGGCACTCTATTATGTCATGCCTGATCCTCAAATATCCTGATTGTAACCTTGCTACCTGACAGGGGTGCAACCCTGGAGCCACCTTTTTGTTGTATGAAAAATCAATACAAATTTGTTTTACAAAAAATAGTAGTAAAACAATATTTGGGGTGAGTCAAGGATGGATGGAGTAGGGCAGAGTCCAGAAAGTGTTGTATGTTAGATCATATTAGTAGACTGACGTTTGGGCTGAGCCAAGGAGGGATGGAGGATGTACGACTCAAGAAAGGATCTTAGGGAGATCATAGTAGTAGAATCAGATTTGGAATGAATCAGAGAGTGGAGGTAGAGAATATATTGAGAGAGGTATATGATGGGACATAGAGTAGTGCATTGGAGGGAGTTGAAGTATTTTTTTCTTTCATTCTACAGTTGGAGTAACATAATACAATACCTAGATATATAACTACATGGGAAGGGTATACCTGTATAAAAAGAAAGATGAAAACAGAGATAAAAATTGGTTTGTATAAAGTTCATATGTGCAACTAGGAATAGCCGGTTAGAAAGTCAGACTTTCAGGTGTTGCTGTACTTAAAGAGATAGTTTATTTGTGTATTTTTATTTTATTTTATGTTTTTCTCAATATTTCAATAGTGAAGCACTTACAGATACAATTGTTAAGATAATATTTACAGATTGTGAACATAAGCATCTAATCAAATAACCAATATGAAAACTATGCAGTGACCTTTATACATGTTAAGCATACATTAATGTTTAAAAATATATATTTTATATATATATATATTTTAACCATAAGTAATATATACATTTGTTAAGCAGACCTAAAGAATGTGTATATATTTTTTAACCACGAGAATTGTACATTTTTGTACAAAGAAATGCACATATCTGACTTCACCTGTACTGGCTTATGCTGTACTTTTGTATTTGAGTATGGTGGTCATGTAGGGCAGGCAGCTCCCGAGTAGTATTCTGAGGATAAGATAGTTATTTGTTTGGGAGTAATGAGTTCCATAGTTTGGCTGCTAGACAAGAGAAAGATGGCTTTTTTTCTTGTATGCTGTGGTTTTGAGGTGAAGTACCATGTCTCTTTACCTTGCTCTGACACAGCCTTCTTAGGACAGGCCTGATAGTGACTTGTTGCTTAAACGTATGTGATCAACAAAAACAAGCATTGGAAAAGCCAATAGGTCTCGCCTATGCAAGATCATTTGGCTTTGCCAATATGTTTTAGCCATTTTGTACACCAGCGTGGCTTCTGTTCAGCATGGCTAAACATTAGTGCTGTAAAGGAGAGTGGAATAGAGTGTCATAAAGTGGAGTAGAGTTGAGCATTAATGAGTGCTGTAGAGATTCGTAGAGTGGCGTAGTGTAGAGTAAAGTTGAGTGGCGTGGAGTAAAGTGGAGTGGAATGGAGTGGCATAGAGCGGAGTGATGTAGAGTTTTGTGGAGTGTCATGGAGGGAGTAGAGAGGCATAGTGTAGAAGGGCGTAGAATGGAGTAGAGGTGAGTGGAGTAGAGTGTCAGAATGGAGTATTGTAGAGTGCAGTTGCATAGAGTGTCATGGAGTGTTGTAGAGTAGATTAGAGAGGCATATAGGATGTTGCATAGAGTAGAGTAAAGTGTTGTAGAATAGAGTGATGTAGAACAGAGTAGAAATTGTTGTAGAGTGGAGTTACAGAGTGTAGTAGTGTAGGAGAGTGGAATGGCATGGAGTGGTGGAGAATGTTGTAGAGTTTTGTGTCATAGAGTGTCAGAGTCAAGTGGATTGGCGTAGAGTGGAGTAGTGTGTCGTAGAATAGAGTGAAGTATAATGGCATAGAGGGAGTTGCATAGAGCATTGTAAAGTTGAGTGGGTTCGTAGAGTGACATAGAATGGAATAGAGTGTTCAAGAGTAGAGTGGCAGGAGTGGAGTAGAGTGGCGTAGAGTAGAGTTTAATGGAATAGAGCATCATAGATTGGAGTATCATGGAGTGGAGTGGAGTGTCATAGAGTGAAGCATCGTACAGTGGACTATATTGAAGTGGTGTAAATTACAGTGGTGCATTGGCTTTGAGTAAAGTGATGTATAGCCCATTGGCATAGAGTGCAGTAAAGTGTGCAGAGTAGATTACAATGACGTAGAGTAAAATAGCGTAGAATGGAGTGGCATAGAGTATAGTGGCGTGGACTGCAGTGGCGTAAAGTAGGTTGTTTTAGAGTAGATTGAAATGGAGTAGAGTGGAGTGGTGCAGGGTAGAGTGGAGTGGTGCATTGCAATGTGCAGAGGTGTAGAGTAGAGTATCGTAGAGTACAGTGGCATTGAGTAGAGTGGTATAGAGTGCAGTGGCATGGAGTGCAGTGTTGCAGAATAGATTAATGTGGCATAGAGTGGAGTGTTGCTGAGTGTAGTGGTATCGAGTGCATTGGCGTAGAGAGCAGCAGAGTGGCTTAGAGTTGAGTGGTGCAGGGTAGAGTGCAGAGGCAAAGGGTGCAGTGGAACAGGGTATAGTGCCATTGTTGCAGGGATTCTGCCCAAATACAGAACTATGCTCAGGCGTATGGGATCTTGGTGTAAAAGGACTGGATCTTCCTACCACCTTAGTAGTCACGAACCCAGGACCGACTAGCTATAGTGTCTCACTTGCCCTCTTACTCACTCCCAGAGAAACAAATGATTAGACACCCAGAACACAACACTCCCCGATCTCTTAGGAATTGTTGTAAGAAGACACACCCTGCCGCCCACTCTCTTGTACTTCTCCACAATAAGATCTGACAGAGACACGAAACAGTTTAAAATATTTATTTTAACTAACGTGCCCTAACATGCAGTATATGTGCCAAAACAAGCAGGAAAATGCATAGTACAAATATAGTCAGCAAGGCAGCTAGTCCATACATCATGAAGGGAGATGTCATCATAGAAAGACAGTGGAGAAAAGACTAAGGTGCCTAACCCCTCTCCCCTTGCTAAGAAGAAGTATTTTCATATAATCGAATATCTCTGGGCTTTGTCAGCAGACCCCATACCTTAGCCTAAAGCTGGTAAATCTACATCATAAGTGCTGTCTCACTCTTCTCCCTGGAAAGGTCCCTCTCCAAGGGTGTCTCACCTATTCGTGTACCCTACTAAAAAACCCAAGTACGCTATCCAAACAACTTCTGCATCAGTCTGTTTTGTCTAAGGGCTAAGGTCTGGCCAGAATACAATAACAAGGGGCATTGTTGTTCGTTCTTGCACATAATGTTCAGTCAAAATCCCAGGAACTTTCAGAGAGCGAACACAGCGATGAGTTCCCATGTGAAAGCTGTCATTGAAATATTGCAAAAATAAAGACGTGTGCAAAAGCAGCAGGCATGCTAACTTAGTGACAAACGACAACGTGCCTATGGGCCATATGACACTATAGAGTAGAGTGGCATTGAGTTCAGTGGCGGAGACTGCAGTTTACAGAGTAGAATATCATAGAGTGCAGTGACATATTGTGTAGTAACATAGAGTGCAATGACATAGAGTGCATTGGCGGAGAGTGGTGCAGAGTAAAGGTGTGCAGTGTTACAGAGTGCAATGGTGCATTGTAGATTGGAGTAGAGTGCACTTGCATCAAGCAGAGTGATGTAGAGTAGAGAGGCATAGAGTGAAGTGGCGTAGAGTGCAGTGTCATAGAGTGCATTTGGTGCACATTAGATTAGAATGGTGTAGAGTATGGTGAGGTAGAGTGCATTGAAGCAGAGTGTATCGGCATAGAGTGCAATAGAGTTGCTTAGAGATGCAGAGTAAAGTGAAGTGGCACAGAGTAGAGTGGCTTAGAGTTCAGTGGCAGAGAATGCAGTGATGCAGAGTAGAGTGTCATAGAGGGCAATGGTATAGAGTGCAGTGGCTTAGAGTGCATTGGTGTAGAGTACAGTGGCATAGAGTGGTGCATTGTAAAATGATATAGAATGCAGTGGTGTAGAGTAGAGTGGCATAGAGTACAGTGGTGTAGATTAAAGTGATGCAGAGTAGAGTATAGTGGTATACAGCACACTGGTGCAGAGTAGATTGGCATAGAGTGCAGTGACCTAGTGTATATTCATGTTGAGTAAAGTGGTTAGAGTGCATTGGCGTAGAGAGCAGTGGTGTAGAGTGCAGCAGCATAGAGTAGAGTGGCGTAGAGTGCAGTAGGGTAGAGTGGCGTGGCTCAGGGTAGATTGCAGTGGCGTAAAGTGGAGGATGTAGAGTGGAATAGAGTGGTGTAGAGTCGATTGTTTCAGATTAGAGTGAAGTGACGTAAAGTGCAGTGGCATAGAATAGAGTGTTGTAGAATGCAGTCTCATAGAATGTATTGGTGTAGAGGCGAGTGTTGCAGAGTACAGTGGTGAAGTGGCGTAGAGTGCAGTAATGCATGGTAGAGTGCAATGACAATGGTGCAGAGTAGAGAGGTGTAGACTGAAATGGCATAAAGTGCCATGCCATAGAGTATAGTGGTGCACAGTAGATTAGAGTGGCATAGAGTGGATTGGCACAGAGTGGATTGGTGTAGAGTGTTGTGGCGTAGAGTATGGATAAGCAGAGTGCATTGGAGCAGAATGCAATGGCATAGAGTGCTGTAGAGTGGTACAGAGTAGAGTGGTGCAGAGTAGATTGCTGTTGCGCAGAGTAGAGTGGCGTAGAGTACAGTGGCAGCGAGTGCAGTATTAGAGAGTAGAATGGCATAGAGTACAATGGTGTAGAGTGCAGTGGCTTAGCGTCAATTGGCATAGAGTGCAGCAGCATAGAGTGCAGTGGTGTAGAGTGCAGTGATATAGAGGAAAGTGCTGCCGAGTAGAGTATACTTGAGTACAGTGCGATGGTGCAGAGTAGATTGGCATAAAGTGCAGCAGCATAGAGTAGAGTGGCATAGAGTGGATTTCGTAGAGTACAGTGTCATAGAGTGCAGTAGTACAGAGTAGATTAGAGTGTCTTAGAGTGGATTGGCCTAGAGTGAAGTGGTAAAGGGTGCAGCGGTGCACAGTAGAGTAGTGTGGGGTAGAGTGCATTGGCATATAGTAGAGTGGTGTAAAGTAGAGAGGCTTAGAGTGAAGTGTCGTAAAGTGGAGTGGTGCAGAGTAGAATGTAGTGACGCAGAATGGAATGGAGTGGAGTGGTGCAGAGTAGAGTGCAGTGTCATGGAGTGTTGCAGAGTATAGTGGAGTATGCATGGTGTGGTAGCACTTTCATTACAGACAACACATCTTCAATTGAAATCACCTTTACATTTGCACAGACATACAGTTTTACTATAAAGAAAAGTGTCATGTGTGGATATGTTTTTACCTAGTGTATTGATTTGTTTTGGTGGTATTGAAATATTTTCTTTCCATTACCAAATATGCTTAATTTGTGCTTTCAATGTATTGAAATACCTGCTCAGTTAATTTGCAGACATTCAAAAAAAGATGATGCTAGAAAACAAAATAATGTCTTGCAGAACACCTTGAGAAGAAATGTAGAGAAAATAACATCATACAGTCTTTCTGTCTCCCATGAGTATTCAGCAGGATTGTCACATAAATTCTCTCACTTCCAAGTCAGAGAAAGAAAAGTAAACTCCAGCTCCCTGGAAGACAGATTCTGACATCTGACCTCTGTCTTTGAATGCACAACAAATGTGACAAGTTAAGAACGGAGTTCGCGGCTCTAAGGTTGCGGCATGCCTATTATACCGGAGGCGACAGATGTGGTCGCCTGTTGGCTAATAGGTTACGAGTTACACGCCTACAGCAAAAGGTCAAAGAGATTGCCCGATCCAACGGGTCCTGTGTCTCGGAGGATGCCGACATTGCGGTTGTTTTTCCGTGATTTTTACGCCACCCTCTATGCTGGCAGCCCGCTGAACGGCCCAGAGGCTATTGCCTTCCTAGACTCGGTCACGCTCCCCTCTCTTTCTGCGCCTCAAACGGAATGTCTCGAGAGAGACATTTGCGTAGAAGAGATTATTGCCTCTATCTCTAGGCTCAAATTGGGGAAGGCACCGGGCCCAGATGGCTTTCCAGCCATCTTCTATAAGAAATTCTGCGCTACGCTCGCCCCGATCCTCACCCGCTTATTCAACACGTTTGCAGAACCTGGGACGATACCGCCTGACCTCCTACGAGCTTCAATAACGGTCATTCCCAAGCCCGGAAAGACAAGACTGGATGCGGGGCCTACCGGCCGATATCGTTGTTAAACGTGGATCTCAAATTGTATACGGGGATCCTAGCAGCCCGACTAGCACCTCATTTACCCGGCCTCATAGACCCAGACCAGGCAGGCTTTATCCCCGAACGCCAGACGGTAGAAAATACTAAACGCATCGTTCATCTGATAGAAAAAGCTACCCGAGTGCTGGGAGAGAGAATGATGTTGGCAGTAGACGCCGAAAAGGCATTTGACCGAGTCCATTGGCCCTATTTAGAACTGATTATGGCGAAGGTGGGGATTGGAGAGAAATTTTGCAACCTCATTTTTAACTGTTCCAGGTCCCCCACTGCAGTAGTCCGGGTGAATGGCTACAGTTCAGCCAGTTTTACTATTGAGAGAGGCACTCTCGCCCCTTTTATTCGCCCTGTATATGGAGCCACTCGCCCAGAGAATACATCAAAATCGGGCAGCTATAGGGATAAGGTTTGGCATTTTCACACATACCATCAGTCTCTATGCAGATGACATACTGATCTCTGTGAAACCCCACGAACCGCCCTACCAGCCTGTATAGCAGAGTTGGACGGGTTCAAAATGAACACAGACAAGTCGATTGCCTTAGACTTATTGTTGTCTCCCCCCAAGAGGTTATTTACAAGACCTATTTCCTATTCAGTAGGCAATCGGACACGGTCCCGTATCTGGGGATTCAGTTGGCCCCTTCCCTTACCACCATGGCTGTGGCTAACTACATGACACTCCGCGGGAAGATTCGGGAGGAGATAGGCCGGTGGAAATATTTCCCGCTCTCCTGGTTGGGCAGGATCGCAGCGGTCAAAATGACCATCTTACCCCAAATTCTCTATCTTTTCCGGGCTCTACTGTTACGACCACCCGCCGGATGGATCCGGCAAACACAAGCCGAACTTGCCCAATTTATTTGGCAGGGATGGAAACCCAGAATGCGGAGGGCATTGGTCACGCTAGCCCCTGAATCGGGGGGCCTGGGGATACCTGACCTGCACAAATACTACCAGGCGGCGCAATTGCGCTACCTGGTCGAATGGAGAAAATGGGAGTCGGAGAAACACTGGCTCTTCCAGGACCAGGCTGCCCACTGCAGGAAATCCCCTTTCTCCAGAAGGTCCAAAGGCCTGCTAACCTCTATGCCTCGTACATCACACTGGTTCCCCTAGAAGTGTGGGATGCCACTTGTCTTACCCATCACCTTACAACATTCCCATCCCCGCTTACCCCGCTGGTGGATAACCCAGACTTTACCCCGGGCACAGGGAGATCGACCTTCACACATTGGAGACCGACAGGTTGCCGATTCGTATATCACATCTATAGCCCAGAGGGGGTGATCCCATCCCACATTTTAAACAAGAGAATGGCTTCCCAGAGACAGAACGGATGCGATACCTTCAAGTCAGAAACTCGGCACTTCAACCACAAGTGAGGACAATCGCAGACAGAGGGTTCCTACTGTATGAACGATGGCTTCTATCCCGCACCTCAGACACTTAACTCATATCTGACCTTTACAAGATGCTGCAGACAACAGAAACTGGGCAGGGTCCTTAGTCATAAGAATGGGTGAAGATATCCTATAGAGCACGTCACTCAGCATACCACATTGGGCTCACTGAGACACTCACGAAAATAACAACATATTGGTATTACACCCCAGAACGGTTGCACAAGATGTACCGTAGTAAAGAGAAGTACTGTTGGCGGGGCTGTGGCCAAGTTGGCAACCTGGTGCACCTGTTGTGGGATTGTAACCAACTCCAATCTTACTGGACACAGGTGCTTGACGACGTGGACAAACACTTTCAAACAGAGCTTCCACGCTTTCCGGCGTATGTCTTATTAGGGCTTCCTAATCCACTAACATACCCCTCACGCTCCCGCAGAGGACGCCAAATAGCCATTGCACTGGGTTCCGCGGTGCAAAACATCCTCGCACACTGGCGCACCTCCACTACTCCCTCCATCACTGGCTGGCTGCACAGGTTGTGGCATGTACTGGGTATGGAAAAGTTAATGCTCACCATGACTGAGGAAGGAGATGAATATGAGGAGCTCTGGCAACCATTTTGATCACTTTTGATCATGGAATTCAGAGAAATCACTTCTCCTCGGTACCTTCGACTGTTGAGGCTAACGGAGCTAAAGGAGACCGACCCTTAAGGCAGAAACAGAAAGGGAGGCATAGTGGACGGGAGCGGCGGGGAAGGTTGGGGTGGTGATGAGCACTGGACGGGAGGGAGGGGCGGTCGAATGGGGGGGTTGGGCGGGAGGTTCTTACTGTTGTTGTTTCACCTTCTCTCTGCATTTTAGGGGCTGTCTTCATCAGGCTGTATTTTGTAGGATGCAACATGTCTACCTTGGGCCCCATTTGCTTTTATGCCACCTAATATCAGCACACGACCAGAATGTACATGTTGTGATTTTTTCCTTTCTCTGTATTGATTTCAATAAAAAGAGTTAAACCATAAAGTACTGGTGAAAGAATACAGGCAATATGGGAAAGGGAAAGGAGGAACTCAAGCTAGACAGCCTAAAACTAATAAAGCCAGCAATTAAGAAAGGAAGTAACTTTTAGGTACAAACACTGTAGGCTTTGACCTAATAAAGCTTTCATAAACCCTAATGAGAGAGGAGCCTTGCTTTCATCCATATGTTGATTACTTTGAATACAGCATTTGGTTAGGCAGACCGTGACTGCTTCTGCTGAAAAAGTGCTTCAAGTGCACTCCAATCGGTTCGTGTTGAGTTACGCCTCACTTAATATGGCTGCCATGTTAAAACATAATGATGCAGCAGCAAGCAAGGGAAAAACCAGTGTCTCATTTGAGCGTGTGGATGCCGGTGGGGCCCACCATCACTCGTTTTTGGAGACCAGTACTTATTTTTTCTCATCCGACATTGACTGAGCAAGAGAGGGAAAGCACACATAGGCGAATGAAGGAGAAAGAAAAACATAGAAAACCGCCACAAAAGTAGAAAGCAGGAACTTGCAAGAGTGAGATAAATGGGCAGGGTGTGTCTTGTAGTGGATTAGAGAGACATGATATGCATTCGGCGTTACAATGTTTAAGAGCGCCTGCCGCTGGCATCTGAAAGAGCTTTAGGCACCCGCACTCATTCCTTTACAATTTGAGCATTGGGGAAAGCTCTCATCTAAGTTGTAACACTATTAGCTGTGAGGACTTCCCCTCACCCGATGCTGCCATCCTGAAACGCACTGAGCAATTGTTGGATGCTGAATCTTACAGTTTTTTTTATTTGCACCTTAAATACATTCCTCTGACTCTATAATCTGCATTGCTGACATTCCTCAGACTCCACAATCTGTGTTATTGATGCTTGTAGCTTTTGCTGGCTTATCACAAGGGGAGGAGGTGTACTGATGAATGCTGACACAGAAGTTAAGGCCATGGCTTATTGAAGAGCGACTGTGTTGTGACGTCATTCCGCTCCACGCACTGCCGTGGAATGCTGGAATGCCGAAGGTTCTATGCAGAGCGCCGGATGCCAGCTGTCAGTTCTCACAGGCTGACTGCAGGCAGCGGGCGCGCTGATGTCCTGTTGCTTATGTTAATAAATCTCGTTGCCGACACACCACTTTGTCTCATGTTGTGGCTACAACATGTTCTTGGCGACGAGGGTCAGTCTACAGTCAGCGAGCAGCAGGGCATACAGCGAATATTGAGGCGTGAAAGGTGAAGCAAATTAACCTTCTAAGGGTGCCTTCACGCGGAGAGAGAAGACGAGCGGAGAAGAAGAAACAGTAAGAGATTGCGTCTGTACTGGTGTGAGAAGATCTAGAGAGATTACGTCTCTGGCAATCTGGGTGACAGCTGTTAGAGCAGACTAGAGAAAACAACCCGCAATCCAATGGGATTGTCGAGAGAGCCAATCGCATGATCAAGGGTGCGATAAATTTGGCAATAACCAATAATCTTGACATTGAGGAGACTCTGAGTGAGTTGATATGGGCCTATCGCACGACAGAAAATGCAAAAACAGGAGCTATTCCCTTTGTCGCCATGCGAGGTAGAAAACCAGCTTCCAAACTGGTGCCTCCGTGGATCAGAGAACTGGTTGAAGGAAAGAAAGAGAATGGATGTGATGTGAGCATTCCTGAGCATGCTTCCTGTAGAGTGCACGACAAGGAAAATAATGTGTCCAGCATAATTGCTGGTGACTGGGTCAAGGTCCGTTCCGGACGCTGGGTAAGAGACTTATGCAAATTTCGAGGACCCTTCCAGGTAAAGGAAGCACACCCATTCTATGTTGTGTTAGAGAATGGTAAAAAGTGGAACCTACGTAGGGTAGCAAAGTACTGCTCACGAGATCATGTTCACAAAAGCGTGGTTAGCAAAGTGGTTACCAAGAATTCATGTTCCGGGTACATGTTGGCTCATGACAGTCAATTGCTCAATAGTGCTCGCACAGGTGTAGTAGTGAGGGCACCAGGCCCTGGTGGGGATAACCTGAGCAATGGTCAAAGGCCATTTAACACAAATGATGACTCACCTGATCTTCATAGAGCTCAATCCTATCAGAGACCCTTACGGGCAAGCAGAAACCCCCAGTATTTGCATGACTGCATTGTCGGATGATTTATTGTTATGTTCTATGCTTCTGACATTTACATGCCTTTCCTTCCCATTGTTTTCCTTTTTTTTCCCTACCTGCGTGTAGAGGAAAGTGGGGTATGTTGTGACGTCATTCCGCTCCACCCACCGCCGTGTAATGCTGGAATGCCGAACGTTCTATGCCGAGCACCGAATGCCAGCTGTCAGTTCTCACAGGCTGACTGCAGGCAGCGGGCGCGCTGATGTCCTGTTGCTTATGTTAATAAAGCTCGTTATCGACACACCACTTTGTCTCATGTTGTGGCTACAACAGACTGTTATGTGTAACTCCATCTTCAGCCTTGCACCAACGGCCACCCAAGAACCCTCGTACAATAGAACTCCAGAACCCCGTTACTTCATAGCACCACAAGTATGCATCTATACATAGATACTACACTTCTCCCCCTTAACATAACATACAAATAAAAATACAGCTCTCAAGGTATATAATAATGTAAACTCAGATTCAAGGTGAAATATAACTATAAGTTAAAAACAAAAAAATGAGGAATGGACAACACCATCATTCTTCAATTTCCCATGCTAGGTATCCACCCAACCTGACTTGGTGTATGACTAGAGCGTCAGGCAGTTCCCATGCTATCTAATACAGGACTAATAGTCTCATCATTCCTCAAACTAATATTACTATTGCCAATTCCAGGTGTTGAAAAATGGCTTTCATCTCCAGTTACTATGGCTCTGACTAGTGTCTTCCCGTCTCTAGTTCCCAGACCTTCCACATTTATATTGTCACTGATGTCATACTCCCACATCCAGCCAGTGGATCTGAGATCAGCACATCCTCGCTCTTCCTTCCAGAACATTATTTTGCTAACTTGCCAAAATGCCATACTCTACCATCACTCAGTTTTGCTGATTTATAATAAACTTCTACAACTTGGTATGGTCTAGTAAATGTACTACTCCCCTTTGGTCTCACAGGTCGTTTTTGTCACAGACTCAACCACCAGTATCTCGGGCTATAGTCTTGATACCATGTTTCCTACTATAGTACTTGTAGATTTCCTGTGTTTTCCTAATGTCGTCCCTGACAACTGAAGGGGACAACGTTTTGTGATTATCTATATACATCCAACCTATATTATCTCTAGTAAAGGGCTCTTTCTCCTTTTCTGAAGGGCCTGAATCCTGTAAGTGTGGTAGCAATCCTGAATGCCCAAATGTCCTTCTTAAGTTCTTTTCCCAAAACAACACCCTGCTATTAGCTACCTTGACACTACGCTAACACTAACTTGGTTAAATCGTTCCATGGCCCCATTACCTGCTGAATTGTACTTTTAATACCATTTTGAGACAAGAAGCATCTAATATTGTCAGATAAAAATTGTGGCCAATTGTTACTTAGGATCAACTCCTCCCTGTAAGATCACCTCACATAAGAATATGCCTACGACCTGCAAGCAAGCTTTACTCACAACAGTAATTTCAGGTCCTTTAGAGAAAAGGTCTAATGAAACTAACCATATTTGGATGACCCACTGACTACAAAATGGGACCCATGATATGAATTGATAAAGCTTCACAAGAAGGATTCTCAGGACAATCGGCAAGACACAAAGGGTGCTTAAACATGCCCAGGGATTTGTCAGCACAAGTACATTCTACACAACCGCCAGTATTGAGCCTTCACACTTTTTTGCCCTTACAGTTCCTAAATGACCTTTCTAGATAATCCTCAAGATCTTCTGTCTCAAATTCTCTGCAGTTCATTTCTACTCCCACTCAATAGCAAGCCTATCATCTATGGGTGACTCATTTTTCACCTCCAAAACTCTTTTACTCAGCTGTTAATTTGCAAGGCCTGCCCTCTTAAATATATTCTCACACCCTGCCTAGGACCCCTGCAATATAATCTGCAACCCAATCTACTTCAGAGATGTCAATATCATCACTATTGTCTACTTGAGCCACAGAATTTCATCCCAACATGTTAAATTATGGGTAAGTGTGATCTACTCAGGTAATCCATAACCTTATTCTTATCATCCAGCAAATACCTAAATCGTAATTGTAATCTGACATCCTTGCATTGTACAGAGTAGTTTTGTAAATCCCACCTGGCATCAAGAATTTTGTGAGCAGTTTGTGAACGGTTCATAGAATAAATTTAGAACGCCACACATACTGCCTACGTTTCTCCATAGCACAAATACACACTAGAATGTTTCTCTCTATTATAGAATACTGCCCTTCTGCTGGAAAAAGAGAGCATAATGTGAATGAGATGGTATATTCTTGACCGTCGTGTGCAATTTGGGATAGAACAGCTCATAATCCCTTTCCACTGGCATTAATGGTTATCAAAGTACATGCATTCGAGTGAAAACCTTGTAAGGGAATAACCAGACAAATATCTTCCTTCACTCCACTCTCTGCAAGTTTTCATTGCAAACAACTATTGCCAATCCTTGAGCAGTTCCCTAATATTATGATTTTTACTTGTGAAATGACAAATTTTTAAAACAAATCTGATAATCCTAAACATTCATGAGTTACAGTAATTTACGATAGCCTTTGAATTCCATAAGTTTGACCAAAGTTGCTCTGGCCACCACCTAAAGGATTTGCATGCTCTGAGACAAATATTCCCTAGTTGCAGTGCAAAATATTTTGACTAAGGCAAAATAGCCCTACATTTTCGTTACCCTCCAGGGCCCCTTTCACATTTTCAGGTACAGGCTGTGGTGGTAGATTAAATCCAAAGAAGTAACTAACCACGAAAATCATGCTCTCCTAAAATACCACACACACATCCCACTGGCTCAATTTTCAGCCTACCTTACACCTCATTGACTAGCAATCGTTCTTGATAAAACAGGCTAAAAATGTGATAATGTCAATTCTTCCCTAAATTTTCAGGATCTAGGTAGTTGATTTGGGATCTCTTGCCTTGGTCACTTTTGATGCAGTATTAATGCACTAAATATCCCCTTCCTGTGTGTGTTTTTTGGTATAAGGCTTTTAGTTCCACTGGAAGATTTTCATAGTAGATAGCTCTGCAGCTATATTTGCTCTGTTCTGAAAGGCAGAATTGATGTGTCTGCTCTTCCATATATGCGCACTCATCTCTGGTTTTATGGGGAATGATAAATTTCCTAGTAATCATGTCGGAAAGTTTAAATTTTATTAAGGACACGGATGCGAAGATTATGCTGTAACTTTCATTCATTCCTACAGCCAGCAGTATTCAACTTTAATACTTCAACACAAAACTAGCACTCCCAGGGTGCTTTGGGCAGTTTAGACAGTCCATCAAAGCCACCAATCAGCATCCTCCATAAACCTTGAGGGCGTATACATCCTGTGGCAACTCCTTTTTCGAGACTGCAGCCAGAACCAACCCGCATTCCATTAGTCGTTTTTGGCAACTTCAGATCCTGAAAGAAATGAACCAGAAGGCCCATGACTCTATTCTTCATAACAGAGACAGTCAAGCTCACAACACAATCACTGAGATATGATCAGAGGATGACCAGAGAAAACATACATTTACAGAACAAAATCAATTGATGTAAGATAAAACATATACGTATACAAAACGAGGCCTCGCCAACCCGACAAAAAACAAACTTTGTCACAAAGGGTGGGAGCAGGAGGTCGCTAGAGCTCTGGGAGGGAATAATCCTTGCCTCCGCGTCCCTAATAGTATTGAAACTTTGCGTCATGACTACTAGGACATTTTTCATGCTATGTCAGGACCAGAGGCGAGGATTATGCTCGTTCAAAGCTTATCCAACACCAGCGAGGCCACATCAATGACTGGTTTGAAATAGAACCTCTTGAACATCGAGTCCGATGACTAGTCTGCCGCGTTCAAAATGTCTTCCAGCCTGGCTTCCAGGGTGAAAGCTTATGACGCAATGGCACCTCGCACAGAATGGGCGCCGAAAAGTGAGACGTTTTTGCCCGCTTCTTGCATCACCCATCTGACCTAGTGTGCAATAGTCAGTGGTAAAACCGCCTTGAAGGGCTTCCTTAAGGAGATCAACAGTTGACTCTCGGCCAGAGGACCCGTCTCTTCCGTCATGTTCTCATATTCCTTGAGGTATCTGACCACACACAGCTTGGGAGAGCTGTCAAAAGCCGGGTGTGAGATTACCCTAGAGTCTGACTTAGTGCTGCGTGCATTATGGAAAGTGACTCCCTGTGGGGTGTAGACTCGACCCGAGATTTCCAAGGCCCGGACGTCGGACACCCTGCGGCAGGAAAAAAGGCACAAGAGCATCGCCAGCTTCACCGAAAGTTCCTTACAGGACAAATACCTGTTGGCTTGCCATGAGTGGAACAGATGGAGGACCCTGTTAACATCCCAAAGAGATGAATATCTAGGTTCTGGGGGAAGCGTTAAGCGAATGCCCCGCAAAGTTTGCAAACCATTCGGTGCTCCCCAACAAGGTGACCTTGTATCGGCAGATGACCCGCTGAGATCGCTGAGCGATAAGTATTGATCTTCCGGTAGGCTAAACCCTGCGCAGCTAGAAACGCCAAAAAATTCAGGACCTGTAAACCATACATGCGACCTCCAATAAGGAGTAATCAGGACCACCCTCGCCTGCTGTCTGTGTAAATGAGTCGTAAGCCTCATGCTCATTGTGAAGAGGGGAAAGGCATAACCTGTGTCCCCGGACCAGTCCTGAAGGAACTCATCTGTTGCTGTCACTAATGGATCTGGCTTCAAACTGTGAAATTTCTGAAGCTGATGGCCCAACCTGGCCACGAAAAGGTCCACTGAGAACGAACCCCACGTGTCATTCAGCCGCTGGAAGATCCGCGGTTGAAGCTGCCATAAGCTCATGTCTGTCCAGCTCCTGGAGCACCTGTCCGCCTCTACTTTGGACACTCCCGGGAGGTATTCCGCCGTCAGCGAGATGTTGTGAGAAAGACAAAAGGTCCACAAGTCCATGGCTAGATCCGCCGAGGCTTTGGACTTCGTAACCCCGAGGTGGTTCATATAACTCACCGCTGAGACGTTGTCCATCTTCAGAAGGACGTTGCAAGAAACCCTGTCCTTGGTCCAGCACCGAATTGCGAAGGAACCCGCCATCAACTCCAGACAATTGATGTGCAGTTGACTTTCTGCAGCAGACCACTTTCCTCCGGCAGAGGAGACCCCGCAGCGGGCCCCCCAGACCGATTTGCTGGCGTCCGACTCGATCACCAGATCCGGATCGCATCCAAATATGGCTCTGCCGTTCCTGGCCGTATGGTCGAGCCACCATCTCATCTCCATGCGAACCTGATCTGCGTATTGCAGGCCCTTGCGGAGATGGGAGGTCTTGAGACGCTAAAGCGCTCTGTAATGGAGCGGGCCAGGGAAGATCGCCTGGATCGATGAGGACAGGAGACCCACCAGGCATGCTATCTGCCTGGGCGAAGTAGAGGTCCGGGCTAGAGTGCGTCTGAGCTCTCTACGCGTCTTGACAATCTTTCTCGGAGGAAGACTAAAGGTGCGGGCCACCGAGTCGATGGGGAACCCCAGGAAGGTTACCTGTCTGGAAGGAGTTAGAAGAGATTTCTTTTCGTTGATGACAAATCCCAGGTTCTGCAGAAGATCCGTTGTCTCCTTGAGCCGGGAGACCAAACGCAAGGGACATTGTTCCAAAAGCAGAATACCGTCCAGAATGACAATGAGCTGCAGCCCTTTTGCTCGAAGTGTCTCTAGGACTGGCTTTATAATCTTCGGAAAAAACCACGGGCCGATGAAAGGCCGAATGGGAGGGTCGCAAACTCGTATACCACTCATTTTCAAAGAAACTGAAGGACTCTCCTGTGAGGAGGGAAGACTGGTATCGTGAGGTACGCATCCTTTAAATTCAGACGCGCCATCCAATCGTTGGGTTGGAGGAGATCGTGCAGAAGATGGATGCCCTCCATCTTGAAGTGGCAATAAACCAACCTCTGATTGAATTCTTTGAGGTTTATGACTGCAAAAAGACAGAGATACTATAGGCAACAGGGGTCCGGTGTAAAAGCCAAAGTGCTCTCTCCATTCAGACTCACAAAGCATGAAATATGTTTCCAAAATAATTCAAAGCTGTACTCTGAATTCAGATGTATTAATCCAAGCAGGGGAGTTCCAACAAAATATGGCTGGCAAAGTAAATAAAATCACTACATTTTCTAGACAAAGCCAGCGCTTTGCTAACCGAATTGGGTGAAGGTAGGCAAGACACAAACACATCCAGCACAAAGGGCAGGAAGAAAAAAGCGTTTCCCTTACCTCATGCTCAGCTAAACCCGAAACTGTAAGAGCAAGAAAAGAATTGTTGGAAGAAACTGACAGTGGCATACCACGAGGGAGTATAGGAAATGAAGATTTTTGGGCAGTGCGAAGGAAAAAGGTTGTGCTCGATGGAGACTAGAGGGCATTAGAAAACCCGGACAGGTAGAAAGCTCCATGAGACTCCATAATTAAATATATGTATAAATAAAACAAAAAGGAAGTGCCGTGTTGGTCAGGAGAGAGAGAGAATAAAACCAGAAAGCCACAGAATGAAAAGAATAGGAAATGTTTGTCAGGGCTCGGATCAGTATTTATGCCAGCAATCTCCGCGCGCACTTGAGTGAAATGCACCTTACGTGAACTCAGCTCCAACTTGTCTCCTGCACGCAGCTCTCGAGCTTCCTACTAGAAACATGCAACACAGAGCACTCTGCGCCGTCCTAGTCATTAAAGGCCCGATGTAGGTAAAAGTCATTTACCGATTTTAAAATACCGATTTTTACCGAATCGGTATTCTGAAATCGGTAAATGAGATGTAGGAAAAAATCGTTATCGTGTTTCGATACTTACCGAATCGGCAAATACCGAATCGGCAAATACCGAATCGGTAAATACCGATTCGGTAAATACGGAATCGGCAAGCAAGTAAAAGTGAAACCAATGAAAACAGCCAATGAGGTGGAACGACCCTCCCCCACCCTACCAGGGAGTGGCTACCCAGGCAGGTGCAACTCATTAGAACTTTCTGGAGAGGCAGCCAGAGCTGAGCAGTGAGAGGGAGCAGCAGAGAGAGTGGTAGCTGATTTTGCAGACTGTGGAAATGGCAAGCAGCACAGAGAGCCAGAAGGCTGAAAGGAAGCGCAAAGTGAAGTTTAGCAGCATGGAGCTGCAAGTACTGGTGGAGGAGGTGGTGAGGGTCCACAGACAGCTTTTTGGGAGGCAGTCCCTCACAGTCCCAGAATCGGCCAAGAGGAAACTGTGGAGTGCCATTAGTGAGGGGGTCAATGCTGTTGGTGTGACCCCCAGGAGCCTCGAGGACCTAAAGAAGAGGTTCTATTTTTATTTATTTGGACATTTTTAAAGCGCCTGGTGACGCCAGAAGGCGTGTCCCAGCGCTATGATAAGTGAGCAGTTGCCATCCCCCCCTCCCCCAGGAGCTACCTGCTAAAAAGGTAAGTTTTTAATTTTTTCCTAAACAGGGCCTCTGATGGCTCAAGACGCAAGTCTGGGGGCAAGACATTCCAGCACTTGGGAGCAAGGTATCTGAAAGATCTCCCCCCCATCCGCGCCTTCCTAACTCTGGGCACCACAAGTAGTCCCGTCTGAGAGGACCGTAAATTGCGGGTAGGCTCATAGTGGGACACCAAACTCTGAAGTGGCACAGGGGCTTTGCCGCTCAGAATGCGATGGCACGTTGAGAGGGCCTTAAACTCAACTCTCTTCTCCATCGGAAGCCAATGGAGAGCTTGGAGAGCGGGTTTAGAGGGAGACCTTCTCGGGAGTCTTAGCACGAGCCGTGCTGCGGCATTTTGGAGCACCTGAAGGCGCCCCATGACCTTGCCTGAAGCCCCCAAATAAAGCAGGTTACCATAGTCTAGGCGCGAGGTGACCAGGGCGTGCACCAGCGTCCTACGAGCCGAGATGGGAAGCAGATCTAGAACCTTCCTCAAAGTTCTCAAGACACCGAAACACACCCCTGTCACCCGGCCAACCTGCGGGCCAAAGGCAAGGTCCTTATCAAGCCACATGCCAAGATTCTTGGCCTCCAGGCTGGGAGTGGGGGCCTCACCTAGGCAGGGTGGCCACCACGCAGGCGACCACGCAGAAGGCCCGCCCCCCACCACGATCACCTCGGTCTTGCTGCCGTTCAGTTTTAAACAGTGTGCGGACATCCAGGCTGCAAGATCTTGCATGCAGTTCCTGAAGATGTCCGCCGCAAGGCCGGGGGAACGAGATAGGGAGACGACCAACTGCGTGTCGTCGGCGTAGGACACCAGGTGGAGACCGTGGCCCTCCGCGATGGCTGCTAACGGGGAGACGTAGATATTGAATAAAGTCGGGCTCAGGGACGAACCCTGTGGTACGCCCTGGCCCAACTCGATCTCCCTCGAATAGCATTCTCCCATCCTGACTTGGAAGCATCTATCAGACAGGAAGGACTTAATCCAACCAAGCGCAGCACCTGTGACCCCTCCTTCACTCAGACACTGTAGCAAGATGGTATGTGCTACAGTGTCGAATGCTGCACTTAAGTCGAGTAGGATCAGAGCCATAGTCTGGCCCTCATCCACACCCTGTCGGAGTGCCTCCACCGCTGCCAGAAGTGCAGATTCCGTTGAGTGACGGGGACGGAAGCCAAATTGTGAGTCGTGGAGTAGCGATGCCTCCTCCACGAACTGCATCAGTTGCGTATTAGCAATTTTCTCCGCTATTTTGGCCATGTAAGGCAGAAGGGAAATGGGGCGGAGATTGTCGAATTTCTCGAAATTCACATTGGCCTTTTTTTGCAGGGGGAGTACAACTGCTCGCTTCCAAGCCTTGGGGACACTCTGGGACAGAAAAGAGGAATCGAGTAGATTGCGAACATAAGGTTCAAGCACCTGCAAGCTGCCCTTAAGCCGACTAGGGGTCGTCGGGTCTCTTGGAGAGCCAGATTTAATTGACCCGCAGATGCGGATTAGCTCTTCTGTGGGCGGGGTGAGGAAGGAGGTAAGCTTTCGTACTCCCGTCTTTTTGACACCCTTCCCCCATATGGGAGCGTTTGTTGCCTGCCGAGGAAAGGAATTGTAAAGGTGAGTGACTTTGTTAGTGAAAAATTCTGCAACACGGTCACAGCCCTCCACCGTGCAGAGTTTCGGGGGGCATGCCGCAGACTTGCCTATGGTGATGGACTTGTAGATTAAAAAGAGTTCTTTGGTGGACTGCTCAGCTCCTTCAATCCTAGTGCAGAAGTACGCCGATTTGCCCTTCCGTAGTAATTTATGGTAACTACGCCTACGGTTAGTATACTCTGCTTTAGTGGAGACGGAATATGCTACTCTCCATTGCCTTTCAGCCCTTTTACACGCTGCTTTTGCCACCCGCATATCAGCATTAAACCAGAGAGCAGATCTCTTTGCTCGGCCCCCCAATTTGGCCGCACCAAGTGGAGCAACCAGATCCAAGGCCTCTGTAATGCGTTGGTCTAGGTTGGAGTTAATGTCTGCCACACCTATTCCGCCAGGATGACCTTTGGCCGTTAGAGCCAAATTGAATGCGGGTTGGGAGAATGCTGCCCATCTCCGCCTAGGGTGTTTCTATGATATCCGGAGCCTCACCAAGAGAAAATCGGCAGAGCTCCACAAGCAGGCAGGTGTGACCGGTGGAGGCAGGAACCCCGCGCCCCCCCTGACTGACCTGGAGGAACTGGTGGCCACAACCATCGAGACGGACAGTGTTGTGGGCGTAGGGGACATGGACAGCTCAGCCAGGTTCAGGTTCAAGTTCAAGAATTTATATAGCGCACTACTCACCCAGAGGGTCTCAAGGCGCTTGGGGATGGGGTTCATTATTTATCAAATAGCCAGGTTTTAAGTTCTTTTCTGAAGGAGATGTGGTTCTGTGTAAGGCGGAGGTGGGTGGGGAGTGAGTTCCAGGTCTTGGCCACCAAGTAGGAGAAGGATCTACCTCCCATGGTGGATCTTTGGTTACGCGGAACTGCGGCGAGGCCTTGATTGGAGGATCTTAGTTGGCGGGTGGGTGTGTAGAAGGATAGTCGAGTGTTGAGGCATTCGAGCCCTAGTTTGTAGAGGGCCTTGTGTGCGTGGGTGAGGAGACGGAATGTTATTCTCTTGTTGACGGGGAGCCAGTGGAGGTCTTTCAGGTGGCCGGTAATGTGATTTTGGGGAGGGATGTCCAGAATGAGTCTCGCTGATGCGTTTTGGATGCGTTGGAGTTTTTTCTGTAATTTGGCTGTAATTCCGGCGTAGAGGGTGTTTCCGTAGTCCAGTCGACTCGTGACTAGTGCGTGGGTGACAGTCTTTCTTGTCTCGGAGGGGATCCAACAGAAGATTTTTTTGAGCATACGAAGTACGTTGAAGCAGGAGGATGAGACGGCGTTGACTTGTCTGGTCATCGAGAGTGAGGAATCTAGGATGAAGCCCAGGTTGCGTGCGTGATCTGTGGGTATGGGTGCTATGCCCAGAGCCGAAGGCCACCATGAGTCGTCTCAGGCAGAGGGGGATGATCCTAGGATGAGCACCTCCGTTTTGTCTGAGTTTAGTTTTAGGCGGCTGTTTTTCATCCATTCGGCTACTTCTTTCATGCCTTCGTGAAGATTGGTTTTGGCGGAGTTAGGGTCTTTGGTGAGGGAAAGGATCAGCTGGGTGTCGTCAGCGTAGGAGATGATGTTAAGGTTGTGTTGACGCGCGATGGATGCGAGTGGACTCATGTAAACGTTGAAGAGGGTGGGACTGAGTGATGATCCTTGTGGTACACCGCAAATGACTTCGGTAGCCTCTGATTTGAATGGGGGAAGTCGTACTCTCTGTGTTCTTCCTGCGAGGAACGAGACGATCCAGTCCAATGCTTTTCCTTGTATTCCGATGTTGTTGAGGCGTTGTATGAGGGTGCTATGACAGACTGTGTCGAAGGCGGCGGGGAGGTCGAGTAGAATGAGGGCCACTGTTTCTCCGTTGTCCAGTAGTGTTCGGATGTCGTCTGTGGCTGCGATGAGGGCGGTTTCGGTGCTGTGTTTGGCTCGAAAGCCGTTCTGTGAGGGATCGAGGGAGTTGTTGGATTCGAGGAAGGCGGTGAGTTGGCTATTGACGGCTTTCTCGATGACCTTTGCCGGGAAAGGGAGGAGGGATATTGGGCGGTAGTTTTTGAGTTCAGAGGGGTCTGCTGTGGGTTTCTTCAGGAGGGCGCTGACTTCGGCATGTTTCCAGCTTTCTGGGAAGGGAGCAGAGTTGAAGGAGCAGTTGATAACATCACGGAGATGGGGTGCGATGATGGAGTCTGCTTTGTTGAAGATGTGGTGGGGACATGGGTCGGTTGGCGAGCCAGAGTGGATGGAATTCATTAGGCGGATGGTGTCTTCGGTGGTGATTGGGTTCCAGGCGTTGAGATTGTTAGAGGGCGGTATAGGTTCTGAGGGGGGTGGGGAGGATTGTTCGTTGGGACTGTTTTCACAGCTGTTATGTATGTCGGCAATTTTGTTGTAGAAGATGGAGGATAGTCAAGTCAAGTCAAGTCAATTAATTTATATAGCGCGCTACATACCCAGAGGGTCTCAAGGCGCTTGAGGATGGGAGGAGAATTACATGTCGAATATCCAGGTTTTAAGTTGCTTTTTGAATGCTAGGTGGTTCTGAGTGAGGCGAAGGTGAATGGGAAGTAACTTCCAGGTTTTAGCCGCCAGGTAGGAGAAGGATCTTCCTCCCATGGTGGTTTTGTTGATGCAGGGACAGCGGCAACAAGGGCTAGGTTGGAAGAGCGTAGCTGGCGGGGGGGGGGGGGAGGGTGTAGAAGGAAAGTCGTGTGTTGAGGAATTCGGGTCCAAGTTCGTAAAGTGCTTGGTGTGCGTGGGTTAGGAAGCGGAATGTTATCCTCTTATTGACGGGAAGCCAGTGGAGGTTTTTCAGGTGGCCAGAAATGTGGTCTTTACGCGGGATGTCTAGTATGAGTCTGGCTGATGCGTTCTGGATGGGTTGGAGTTTTTTCTGAAGTTTGGCGGTGGTACCGGCGTATAGGGTGTTTCCGTAGTCCAGGCGGCTTGTAACCAGAGCATGGATGACCGTTTTTCTAGTTTCGGTGGGGATCCAGCGAAATGTTTTTTTGAGCATGCGAAGAATGTTAAAGCAGGATGATGAAACGGCGTTGACTTGTCTGGTCATCGAGAGTGAGGAGTCCAGGATGACGCCCAGGTTCCGTGCGTGGTCCGTCGGGATAGGTGCTTTTCCTAGGGCCTCTGCCCACCAAGAGTCGTCCCAGGCGGAGGGAGAGGTACCTAAGATAAGGACTTCTGTTTTGTCTGAGTTCAGTTTCAGACGGCTGTGCTTCATCCACTCGGCGACTTCTTTCATTCCTTCATGTAGGTTGGTTTTGGCGGTGAGAGGGTCTTTGGTGAGTGAGAGGATCAGTTGAGTGTCATCGGCGTAGGAGATGATGTTGAGGTTGTGTTGGCGTGCGATGGTCGCGAGGGGGCTCATATATACGTTGAAGGGGGTGGGGCTGAGTGAAGATCCTTGTGGCACGCCGCAAATGACTTCAGTGGCCTCTGACTTGAACGGTGGGAGGCGGACTCTCTGAGTTCTTCCGGCAAGGAACGAGGTGATCCAGTCGAGTGCTTTTCCTTGGATTCCGATGTTTCTGAGGCGTTGTAACAGGGTGCTATGACAGACTGTGTCGAAGGCAGCGGAGAGGTCGAGGAGGATGAGGGCGACTGTGTCTCCATTGTCCAGTAGAGTTCGAATGTCGTCTGTTGCTGCGATGAGTGCGGTCTCAGTGCTGTGTTTGGCTCGGAAGCCGGACTGTGAGGAGTCGAGGGATTTGTTCGTTTCTAGGAAGGCGGCGAGCTGGTTGTTGACAGCTTTCTCGATGACTTTGGCCGGGAATGGTAGGAGCGAGATGGGGCGGTAGTTTTTGAGTTCGGTGGGGTCGGCTGTGGGTTTTTTCAGAAGGGCGCTGAGTTCGGCGTGTTTCCAGCTTTCCGGGAAGATGGCGGAGTTGAGGGAGCAGTTGATGACGTCTCGGAGGTGTGGTGCTATGATGGAGTCTGCTTTGTTGAAGATGTGGTGAGGGCATGGGTCTGTGGGGGATCCTGAGTGGATGGAGTTCATTAGGCGGATGGTGTCCTCAGTGGAGATTGGGTTCCAGTCATTAAGGATGTTCAAGGGGGGTTTGGGTTCGGAGGTAGGTTGGGTGAGTTGGTCTCCGGGTTGGTTGTTGAAGCTGTTGTGGATGTCTGAGATTTTGTCGTGGAAGAACGAAGCAAGGGAGTCGCAAAGGGTTTGGGAGGGCGTGATGTCGGTGGAGTTGGCAGTTGGGTTGGTAAACTCTTTGATGATGTTGAATAATTCCTTGCTGTTGTGGGCGTTGTTGTCTAGTCGGTCTTTGAATGCGGCTTTCTTTGCAGTCCGGATTAGTTGGTGGTGTATGCGGGTGGCGTTTTTGAAGGCGTCCCTGGTGCTGGTGTTTGGGTCTTTTTTTCCAGGCCTTCTCAAGGGAGCGACAGAGTTTCTTGGATTTCTTGAGATCATCGTTAAACCAGGGGGCGTTTTTGCTGCCTAGTTTGATTTGATGTTTTTTCAGAGGTGCTAGGTTGTCGGCGCTGTTGGTTAGCCATTGAGTGAGATTAATGGCTGCTTGGTTGGGGTTCGAAGAGTGAGCAGGGGGGTTTTGAAGAAGCGATGAGGAGATCTGGTTGATGGTGATTTTGTTCCAGTTTCTTCGCAGAGTAGGTTGAGGATGGTTGTGCGTTGTCGTCTTTTTGTAGATAAAGTGCACGCAGCTGTGGTCCGTCCAATGGAGAACTGTGGTGTGACTGAAGGAAATATGTTTGCTGGAGGTGAAGATAGGGTCAAGTGTGTGACCTGCGGAGTGAGTGGGGGTATTGACAAGTTGTTTGAGTCTGAGGTTGGCGAGATTGTCCAGAAGAGTGGTGGCGTTTCTGTCGTTGCTCTTTTCCAGGTGAAAATTGAGGTCTTCCAGAAGAATGTAGTCCTCGGAGGGGAGGGCGTGTGGGGTGATAAAGTCAGTGATGTCTTCACTGAATTGTGCACGGGGTCCTGGTGGTCTGTAGAGGAGGGTGCCTCTGAGTGTGGTCTTTGGGTCGGTGTGGATCTGGAAGTGGAGGTGTTCGGCGGACGCGAGGTTGTCCTCTGAGCTGGTTGAGACGCGGATGGTGTTCTTATGGACGATGCCGATGCCTCCTCCTGTTTGTTTGGTGCGGTCTTTTCGGATGATCTTGTAGCCTTCCGGGATGGGAATGGCGATGTTGGGGGCTGAGGAGGCGTTCATCCATGTTTCTGTAAGGAAGGCGACGTCCGGAGAGATTGTGTCTAGTAGATTCCAAAGGTCGATGGCGTGTTTGTGAACCGAGCGGGTGTTGAGCAGGATGCATTTTAGGTGGTTGGTGTCAGATCTCTGTTTTGTGTTAGTGGATGATGAGTTGGTCTTGGTGCCGTCGTACTTGCAGAAGTTGCATGTGAAGGGTCCATGGGTGCGTCCAGGAGCGGCTTGGGCGCAGTTGGGGAGTCGGCCGGGGTTAAGGGCTAGGAGGGTGGGGGCGTCGTATGTAACTCGGGTGGGGAGGGTGGTACGGGGGTCAGGGGGTCTGGCACTGGGCACGGTCTAGGCGCGGACGGGCGTAGACGGGCTTACCTTTGGCGCACCTTCGGCGCGCATGGGGTGCGCCCGCTGCGCGTTAACGCTGCGCGCAAATGCATCTGTCATATATGGATAGTGGAGGGGGAGGGGCGAGGGAGGCTCAGCTGGGAGGCGGGGCGGGCTCAAGAGGACGGGCTTCTACTGAAAACAACAATAACAAAAACAAAATGGCAGCGGAGGGTAAAGCAGAGCGCCGGGGATTATCGCGCTATTAATTTAAAAGGCACTGTAGCAAGCTTAGCGCACAGAAAGCGATGCAGCAATCACGTGGCAGGTTTAAAAGCCAAACGCAGCACAACGATACCAGCTCTAGGCAGGGAGCCTGTCGGGAGTGATGTCGTTTGAGGCTGCGGTGGGGTTGGTAAATTCTTTGACGATGTTGAATAGTTCCTTGCTGTTATGGGCATTGTTGTCGAGTCGATTCTTGAATGCTGATTTCTTGGTGGATCGAATCAGCTGGTGGTGTTTGCGGGTGGCTGCCTTGAAGGTGGTCATGTTGTCGGTGGTTGGGTTTTTTCTCCATGTTTTCTCGAGATTACGGCATAGTTTCTTGGATTTCTTAAGGTCATCGTTGAACAAGGAGGTCTTTTTGCTGTCTTGTTTGGTGTGATGGTTTTTCAAGGGTGCTAATTCGTCAGCGCTGTGAGTGATCCATTGTTTGAATTTGATGGCAGCTTGGTTTGGGTCCGATGAGAGGGCGGGTGGGTTTTGGTTGAGCGATGTGAGGAGTTAGTCGGTGGTGATTTTGTTCTATTTTCTTCGGGGAATAGGTTGTGGGGGGTTGTGGGTCAAGGTGGTTTTGTAGCTGAAGTGAACACAACTGTGGTCCGTCCAATGGAGAGCTGTGGTGCGATCGAAGGAGATGTGTTTGCTGGAAGTGAAGATTGGGTCTAGCGTATGTCCGGCTACATGGGTGGGGGTGTCAACAAGTTGTTTGAGTCCGAGATTGGCCAGGTTGTCCAGAAGGGTGGTGGAGTTGCTGTCGTTTTTCTTTTCCAGGTGGAAGTTGAGGTCTCCTAGTAGGATGTTGTTCTCGGAGGCGAGGGCATGTGGACTGATGAAGTCAGTGATGTCCTCGCTGAATTGTTTACGTGTTCCTGGAGGCCTGTAGATGAGGGTGCCTCTGAGTGTGGTTCTGGGGTCAGTGTGGACCTGGAAGTGGAGGTTTTCGGCGGTGGTAAGGTTAACGTCGGAGCTGGTCGTGATTTTGATGGTGTTTTTATGGACGATGGCGATGCCTCCTCCTGTTTGGACGGTGCGGTCTTTACGGATGATCTTGTAATTGTCCGGGATGGCTATGGCGATGTCGGGTGTTGATGATGCATTCATCCATGTTTCAGTGAGGAAGGCGACGTCTGGTGATATAGCGTCGAGTAGATCCCAGAGTTCGGTGGCGTGTCTGTGGACCGAGCGGGTGTTCAGCAGGATGCACTTCAGGTGGTTAGGGTCGGAGCTGTGTTTGGGGTTAGTGGTTGTGGAAAGGGTCTTGACGCTGGTAAATTTGCATGAGTGGCAGGCGAAGGGCCCGTGGGTACGTCCCGGGGCAGCTTCGTAGCATTGGGGTGTGCGTCCGGGGTTAAGGGCTAGGAGGGTGGCTGCGGCATACTTAATGCGGCCAGAGTGCGGTTTGGGGGGGTCAGGGGATCTGGCGCTGGGCGCGGTCCTGGCGCGGACGGGCGTAGACGGGCTTACCTTTGGCGCATCTTCGGCACGCGTGGGGCGCGACCGCTGCACGCAAATGCTTCTGTCATATGTGGATAGTGGAAGGGGAGGGGCGAGGGAGGAGCAGCTGGGAGGCGGGTGCGTGGTGGAGAGGGCGGGCTTGGGGCACAACAACAACAACAATGGCGGCAGGAACGGAAGCGCACACCGGGTTGGGGGAAAATAAATAATTAATTACGCTGTGGGCAGCGAGGCGCTTAAGGAGTGGGGCACAGAAGGAATGGGCCACAATAACAAATAAACCATCCGGTAATGCTGAGTATTCAGGCAATGAGGCCCTTTGCATAAACAATGCAAGCAAGCAATACAGGCACTTTAATTTAAATAAATAATGCAGGCACAGTCAAGCGCAGGCACAGTCAAGCGCTATCATAAGCAGCAGAGCAGCGCTAACGATACCCAGGCAGAGTAGGCAGAGGAGAGCAGGGGCTGTAGGGAGCGACCGCTTCTGACGAAGTCAGAGCTACAGCAAAAGGTAAGAAGCATGTTCAGCATGACACACCCAACCAGACACCTCCCCTTTAGCCTCAGTGTACAGCCAAACCCCAGTCCAGTACTGCTAGCACCATACATGAGTTATGCATTATGGGAAATGTAGTCAGCTAATGTAGGACCATTTGTCAGTGCACATTTATCAGCAAGGCACTTTAAAATAAATTCAGAGTAATGAAAGTGATATGTGCAATGCTTTAATTGTAGTGACTGTAAGACATTTGCACTCAGTTCACAAACACTTCTTTATACCTAGGGGCAACATCAGGCAGTGGAGCATCAGTTGCACAAGCGACAGCTCCAGCGACGGCGGAGAGTGTGGTGGCAGGGCCAAGCACCATGGATGCCTCGCAGGAGGAGGAAGACAGCAGTGCCATGGTCCATGAGGATGACCCTGTACATGCCCTCTTATTTCCCCACTCCCCCCAACTATCACAATCCCCCCATTGCAGTTCTCACCTGAGAACTCCCCCTCACGGTCCCAGCCAGCACCTGCGACATCACCTGCCAGGAGGAGTATTGTGGCCCCAATGACAATCATGGCGGGAGCTGAGGGTCAGGCACCAGCACCCACACCAGCGACTCCTGTAGCACAGCAGTCCACCCAGCAGGCCAGCACCAATCGCCGCCGCCCATGCACTCCCAGCAGTGCAGGTCCATCAGGAGAGGGCACAGTGTTCCATGGCCTTGAAGGGAGCATGGTGCGCATCCAGCGCATGCAAGCAAAATCCATTCTGGCATGCCACCGCCAATTGCGGGCACACAACCTGCAAATGGGAAAAATGGGCAAGAGCATTGGTGAGCTGGTGGCAAGCAACAAGGAGGTGGCTCAAACAAACAGGGACATTGCTACTGGAATGGCACGCATGACCACCGCCATCACACAGCTTTGTGCCAAGATGGAAACAACTGAGCACACAAGGCGCAGGGATGCCCGTGTCCAAAACAGGGCAATTAACCGGCTTGCCACCGCGACGTCCCAGCTATGCCGCCGAGGGGTAAATATGCAAGAGAGCCTGACACAAAATACTGCGGAGGTGACCACGGGCATGGCCAGGATCACCAGTGCCATGGAGGCCCTGATCATATCAAATACAGTGGTCAATCCTGCCCTGGACGTGGCTGAGCCTGGGGACAGCAGCAGCCGCAGCAGCCCGGCTAGCGCTGTATCAGAGCCGCGCAGGAGCACCAGGCGCTCCGCAGAGGCAGCAGGCCATGCTGAAGGGGGTGAGCAGCATCCCAGTGGGACTGTGAAGCGCAGCAGAAAATGACTGCCAGTGTGGGTGAGGAAACCCGGGGCATTTCCAGTCCCCACCTTTAATTTCATAATTTCATTTGTTGCACATCAGTGCTTGAACGTCGTGCCAACATTAAAATATTTTTTTTTCACATCCAACCTGTCTGTTCATCTGTTCTCACTCAGAAATAGTTTTCAGTTATCTCCTCACGTCTGTATCTGCCTTCACTTGGTGTAGACACCCCAGCAGGTAGTGTTTGTGGCACAGCTATGTCGTCGTCATGGTCCTCGTAGTCTGACAACTCCACCTCAGTGCCCTTCTTCACCGCAAGGTTGTGCAACATTACACATACAGCAATAATCTTACAGCAGGTGATGGGGGTATACTGCCTTGCACCTCCACTTTTGTGCAAGCATCTGAACCTGCTTTTCCAGATGCCAAAGGTCCATTCTACTACATTCCTTGTGCTTTTGTGGGCCCGGTTATACCTCCTTTGGCTGGGTGTAGAGGGGTTGAGGTAGGCAGTGAGTATGAATGAGCGGAGGGCATATGCACTGTCGCCTAGAAGGAAAAGGGGTAGAATTACTCACATGCATACATGTACTTCACAGTGCTATTTATGTTATGGGAATCTGACGATGTGTCTCACCTAGGAGGTATCCTTCGCCAAATTCCCCTGCCGTCAGCCGTGCATAGATGCCGCTGTTTTGAAATATGTAGGAGTCGTGGGTACTCCCAGGGAATTTTGCCACCAGGTCAGTGATGGCGCACTTTGCATTGCAAATCACCTGCACATTGATGGTGTGCGTAGACTTCCTATTGCGGTATATGTATTCTGTGTCAGCAGGGGGGCAAATCGGAATGTGCGTGCCATCAATGCAGCCAATGATGTGGGGGAATCGTGCCATCTGGTAAAAGTCTGCTTTTGTTTGTACCAGTTCCGCATGTGTTGCAGGGAAAGAAATGTATTGTTCCATGTTCTGTATCATGGCGTCAAGGAATTTGTGGAAAAACCTTGACAGGCTGCTCTGGGTCACCCCTCCTACCGCAGCAACTACACTTTGATAGCTGCCAGACGCAAGCAGATGTAGGCTGCATACCACCTGCACGTGCGGTGGGATGGCGTGTGCCCTTGGGGTGGTGTGCTCCAACAGTGGTTGTAGGTCCCTGATGAGCTCCAAAATGGTGTCTGAGCCCAGCCTGCACCTCTGTAGAATCTCTGCCTCTGTGAGCATGAACAGGGTGATCCTCTGTCTGTAGACCTGCTCCTCTCTCTGCCATTCCCTCTCTCCTTCCTGCTGTAGTCGTAGCCGTCTTGCAATGACATAAAATGCCGCCATCCTGCAAGTAGCATTGCATTTTGGGGCTAATTTTATAGGTTGCAGTTGGTTACCACCTGATTCCAATCCATGGTAAATACCGATTTTTAAATACCGATTTTGAGCCTAAATCGGTATTTCTGTGCTTCCCTACATCTCTATCAGAGTTTTTGCCTCATCTTATTGTCCGAATCGGTATTTTTCCGATTCGGTAACTCTACCGATTCGGTAAATGGTCCGAATCGGTATATTTACCGAATCGGTAACTCTACCGAATCGGAAAATGGTCCGATTCGGTATATTTACCGATTCGGTATGTTAGCGAATCGGTGATTTACCGATGCGGTGTATTTTCCGAATCGGTATTTTACCGATTCGGTATCTTTACCGAATCGGTGAAATTTCGGGCTCCTACATCCCGATGGCTCGATACCGCTCGGTAACGGCCGAAAATCGGTATTTTCGGCCGTTACCGATCGGTATTGGGCCACCTACATTGGGCCCCAAGTCCGTTGTACAAAGGTCCATCTAAGAATTCTTTACCCCTGTTAAACGCCTCGGAAATGTGTAACAAAAAACACGTAATGCACGTGAGAGGAAGGGGTAGCAGGAGGTGAGCCCGGGATTGGCGCGTGCGTGCACAGTCTGCTCATTTTCAAACACTGCACTCATGCTTGTGGCGCGCCCGTGCTCGCTCACGCAAGGTGGATGCCGCCACAAGCACGAGTGTGTGCTTGAAAATGAGCAGAGCGACTGCTAAAGGCCCTCCTATGCAGGCAAGACATAAAACGGATCTAAAGCCAATGACTTACAGTTTAAATGCTGCTCCTTGATGCTGGTAAATAGATTGCTACACTGTATTGGAAGGACTGCAACATATACACTAGGAGTACAAAATTATCTCAGTGTCAAAATCAGTAGCCCACGTACCTTTTAACACAAAATACAAATCTTTGATCTGCATGTTACAAAATGTGCTTTGCAGCAAGCACATTAACCCTCTATGCTAATTTATGAGTGAAAATTATGACTGGATAAAACACAGAACTCTCCTCGAAGTACTAAAGTTATCGTACCATTAGTATAAACCCCTCAAAATTGCTGGGCACACAATAATCTCTGCAGCAGATGTCTTTAAACTTTAAGATATTTTTAAAATGTAGTAATTAAGTTGGCTAGAACATATTTACTGTCACATAAGTCCTTGTTGCCAGTTTTCTGGCGTCATAGCAACAATTCTTCTCCTTGCCATCAATAATCATCATTTACTTTTTTGTTGTTGTTATTTACTATATTTATTGTTTCTTGGTAGTTCTGCTCACTTGGGACACTATGCACTGTATGGGTAGGCTTCGTAGATGACACTTTTATTAACTACTACGAATTGGAGTGATGGTTTCTTTTTCAGCTGTTTGCATTAATTGATCTATCTCAGTAATTACTGATGATTATTCACAATTGATGCTTATTGATACCAATGACAGCCATTGTTGCTATGATGTATTGTATACTCGTGTTCCCTTGGGAGTACGGGTTGCCCCTGTGCAAAAAGGTTCTAGCCAATCTCCTTGCAGTACATTATTTTGAAAATTAATGTATACATTGACAGTTAGACTCTGCTTTCCCAACTCCACCCCTCATGACTCCACCCCCTTTCCTCTGCCACACCTTGAGCCTCAATTTATGGGTTTCCAAAGAGAATATTTTTCCAATTCCTGCACTGGTGGAAGATAAACAGATTCCTGCCCACAAACTATTACATGTGCTTCAGAAAATACAGCCTTTTTCTACAATTACGTTTATAAAGCGCACACATCTTACACACAGACTAAGGGCCTCATATGGTATGTGGAGAAGTGGGAGCCCACTGTTTTATTCGCCTGGCTCCTGCCCCCCCCCCCCTCCCCCGACTCGTGGTTTACACATCATTTAGACGTGGGGAGAGCGACAGGTTTCCAGGTCTGGTGCCCAGCTGGCTGCCCTTCCACTGCAAGGCCGCCAGTCAATGTGTCTCGGAAAGCCATCCTATAGGACGGTCCGTCAGAGGTTCATTTTTCCTGTTTGGGACAAATAGGAAAAGCCTGGCAGTAGGAAACAGGAAACAAAGCACATACCACATGCAGGGAGGAAATTTGTATCTGTCCTGGGCCATGTGCCTTTCGTTTTTCAGATAAAACCCCCCACTTCAGGGCAAGCTGCTGAGTTCTTAATGACCTCCTAAATTACTGATGTTCCATCAGGACTATTTAGACTGGCATGTCAATATAAAACTGAATATCTATAGCCCGGGCATCTTTTCAGAGGTCTGTATCGTAACAGAATCAGCTCACCGACTATTTAGGGCTGGACACTAAACAGCTCTTTTGCAAAAAAAAGTGGCAGATGTCTTGCCAACCATCTTTCTGGTCAATAGTACATCAGTCTCACTCTACGGCAGTGGGTCATGGGCTCCCTCTAACTCTATGGTCATTCTCCTGACCCCTAAGGACACAATTCGATAGTCTATTGTTTTAATATCTTTACACACCATAAAATAGCAGTCTGCTCTGAGAAGAAACTGGGGTGATACCTACCTTATCGATAGCTAATTAGTTAGTTTCGGACCAGGGCGTGGATTCCATTGGTGCTGCAGGTGCAGTACCACCAGAGCCAGGAGGCCTCAGGGGCCCGCCTAACCCTGATTAATCTTAAATTTTATCATTCAAACAGCAGACAGGGGGCATTTGCTCCTTGCATTGGAGCCCACAACACACGGGCTAAGCTACTGTTCTGACACTGTGCTCACAGCTCGTCATGCAATGAGTGGTTGCACCAGTGAAACACAGGCCAATTCTGTCTGACTTTTCCTGCAAATGTTTCTGCCTTTTTTATTTTGTATTTTTAATTTACCAAGTGTTTATTTTGAGCTCACTGCTTTACTCCTTTTAATAGAAATGTATTTCACTGTTGGTGAAAAATTAAGGACAACGTGTTCTTTTGGGCTCCTAAATTGGGATCCAATACTTGCTTATGACGGTATTGTGTTAGGTTATCAAATTAGTAGTGAAGATTACTGACCACGTAGAAGAGATAGCTCAGGATTTTGTAAAATGCCCAAGCATATACAATTTCCTTTTAGATTTGTATTTGTTTGGCTAATCCTCCAGTCACGTGCTGCATCATGGTGATATACTAAAGGAAGTAGGTATTGGCAAACTGTCTAGACTTTTATCTCTGCGCTATGGCCAAAAAAGTCCACTGTTGCATAAGGGGGTCAAAATGATTTCATTAAAGCCCTTGTGAAATTTACAGCCATCTCAAAAATGTTTTAGTGACTATCGAAGTGAGTAGCGTCTACACTGCAAGTACAATGCAGCAAAATGTAGAACTTGAAGAACAATCCTGAAAAAGATAAGAAGGGGAGCAAAAAGCATGGACTTTCTACAACTCTGTGCCATTTGAGCATCCATAGTCTTAGCCTACTTCTTCTTTATGGTATTGTAACTCCACCATGGGTGCCTATTCCCTCTGCATTGAGGACAAATATCCCTTTCAATCAGGAACCTTTGACTTTGATAGTCCAGACATATCTCATTTGTTCAAAACTGAGCAATGTATTTATTTAAAATTATATCACACATGAAAGATATAAAGGGCCCCATGTAGGTAATCTCAATTTATCGATTCTTAAATACCGAATTTTACCGATCGGTATTTAGGAATCGGTAAATATGATGTAGGTAAAAAATCGGTAAAATTTACCGATTCTGTAATATTCCTTATTACCGATTCGGTAATACTGATTCGGTAATAAGGAATACCTTCCCATTCATTCCTATGGGCCTGTAGGCCCATAGGAATGAATGGGAAGCCATTCACTGTTACCAATTAGGTATTACCGAATCGGTAATACCTAAAACATATTCAAGGGTGGCAGGGTGTCACATTGACACCCTGTTGCACCCCTGAATCGTGCATGTGTGCACATGTGGCGCACATACATGCCCTAAGGGCATGTATGTCTGCCACATGGCACTTAGCAAAAAGCAAATAATTGCTTTTTTAAAGGTATTCAGTATTTTCCACCAACTGGTGGTAAATAACGAATCCTTAAAGCAAAAATGTACCCACTTAAGTCCTATCTACATAGGTTTTAAGGATTCTGTAATTTACTGATTCCTTAAAATAAGGAATCTTTTTTTTTTATTGATTCCTTAAAATTAGGAATTGGTAAATTACTGAATCCTTATTTACAGCCTTCTACATTGGGAAGGGCTAAATACCGGTCGGTAACCGTAAATTCACCGATTTTCTGTCGTTACTGACCGGTATTTAGCTACCTACATCTAGCCCTTGGTTCCGAAAGTCAAATTACATTATAGAATTAATCTTGAAAATTATCGATTGCAATTCGAAATAAATGTTACACTTCTTTTCAAATCACAAACACATAGGAAAAGCTGTTTTGGATGCTGCGGAAACTTACAAACTTGACTGCTACTTCCAGCCCAAGACCTTTGTGGTTCTTTACCCAACTTGTTCATCAATGAAGAAGAAAATGTTCACGAGTAAATTTACAAGACACACACAAGTTGTGACCAACCATGAGTCGCTGCCATCCGAGGGATGGTGGCCTGCTGCGGTTGGCAGAGCACCATATCTGTGGTTTCTTTTGAATAAAGCAATTTTTAAAAAACCCAACCCGTTTTCCTTAAAGGAAAACGGGTTACGTTTAATAAAAAAATGACACATTTAAGTTTAATTTTTTAAGAGTAGTTAGTGGTCCCTTGGACCGCAGCCTGCTCTTAAAAATCATTTTTCTACCATTCTCAAAAGGTAAGGGGCCCTGGGGACCTCTTCACATTTACAAATGGGTTACCATCAACTTTAAGTTGGTGGTAAAGTGTTAATGTTTAGCAACCGCATTTTGGTTGCAACACATTAATACATACCAATGCAAATCGGTATTTAGAAGGGACTCCCTAAACACACCTCCTCTAAATACTGATTTGCAAACCCAAATTGCAATTTGGTAACAGGTTACCGAATCTCAGTTTGGGTATAGTACATCAGAAAACACGATTTGGACGTTTGCGAATTCAAAAATGTTTCATACATCTAGCCTTAAGTTATGTATCGGGTTAAATGCTCATGTACATGTATGTAATTCACAAAAAGAAGAGTATTTTGGTCCAACCCTGATGTATGTTCTGAAGGGCATATTAACAAGAACGGCGTTAAAATTATTGCTGCTTCAGCGGCAGGAAACTGCCGCTAAAGCAGCGATAATGGGCTTGATAATATGCCCTTGTGAATTCCCTTAGAAGCCCAGGTTCACACCAGAACCTGGGCTTCTTTGAGAATTCACAAGGGCATATTATCAAGCCCATTATCGCCGCTTTAGCTGCAGTTTCCTGCCGCTGAAGCAGCGATAATGTTATCGCTGTTCTTGATAATATGGCCCAGAGTTGTTTTTTTAAAATTAGTTTTGCCTAAAGAGGAGCAGTCATACATTTAAAATGTACACTCCTCTGATTGCAGGCAAACGTGTACTTTTTCATATTGCCAAGCACAAACGAAAAAAAGCGATAAAAGTGCACTTTTAAATTGAGGTGAGTTCTCTCGAAAAAAATAGCAAATGTTCACAGTTGTTTCACTCAGGTAAAATTCTTGAGTTATACGAGGATGAAAAGTGGGTGGACTTTATTAGGAGGCAAAGAAGGTGCAAAAGTTGTCGGTCTGTTTTATGAACTAGCAAACTTTCCCTGAAATGTATGGATTTGATGGTCTTGAGCTTCATTTGCAATCTCTGTGACTATGAATCTTTGTGCACCTCCCTCAGAATGTCCATTTAGCAGTCTCAACAGCCTCATGTTCTAAAAAAAAAGATAATAAAAATACATTTTATTTATATATAAATATATATATATATCTTCTCCTGTTGTCCTGTGCTTAGAAGACGTCACTCCACAAGGATTAGTTCACCTGAACCTTTATTTGAACAGACAGCGTTTCAGACAAACGATTTTTGAAGACGCCCTGATGCGTTTCGAGGCATCATGCCTCTTAATCATAGGGTGATGTGGTTAGTACGCGACTGTGTATTTGCAGCTCTTTTGATCCCACTCTGCATGCCGTCCTCACATGAGTATTTGCATTGCATGCTGGGCATTGTAGTGCTATTCAGATGCCTTGGGTGGCCTGCCGAGTACTAACCCTTTAAAGTCATTATTTCAGTCTGTTTAAGCCCTCAAGTGGGCCTCCGTCTGAAACGTTGTCCGTTAATGAAACAAAATCCCTGCGCCGCACATCACGCCAGCATGATTCCGGCATGCAAACCCGCTATTTCTTCACGCGGGCGGTGCATCCTCCCACGTGAATATATATACATTTTTTTTCTACCACAACGCTGCTTTTTTCGCCGCCGCTGGCCTCGCAGTGCCGATGCCGTAGATGGAAGCAAGCACCATCAGGATTCAAGAATCAGTATTCATTCTGTATAAGAATTGAAGAAAGAAAAGGCACACCAAGTGGCTTTGCACAGAGTTTTATGTGCAAAAGGAATGACGTGTTTCAGCAGTTAGCCTTTGTCAAGTTAATGTCGTGTGCTCAACCCACACAGAAGAAGAACCGAAAAACATAGAAAAAAGACTACCATCAGTCCTGTAAGTTTCTATGTTAAAATCAATACAATTGCAAAAAACATTCCAAATGAATAATAAAAATATTATTTAAATGGCACAAATATATATGGAATCCTTTCATTATTTGAGGCAATCATCAATGCAATGCATTTTTTATATATACATGTATCCGGTTTCAGCACAAAAAGTGTAAAGTCACTTAATAGTGAATATTCATAAAAGGGCATTTGTACGATATATACAAGCTCACGTGTCTCCAATAACAAAAAGACTCACATGAAGACTGTAAGTCAGTTATAGATCCTTAAACTGATCATGCAGGCTATCCGCACCGGGAAACCCTTTGTGGTTAGCTGTTGTGCGCTAGAAATGCACAAACTAACTAAACTAAACTATCCTAAGCTTACCATACCTTAGCCTGGAAAATAGCCCAAAGCTAAAGAAAACGAAAAGAGTTTGGAAAAATTTCCTAAATCAGGGCAAATGCCCAAAACATACAGGCAATACAGATTTCGCTAGTTATATCCTCATAGTTACTATAGTAGAAGTAGGAGAAGTGAAATTGTATCAGTTCTAAATTTACAATAGTTGTAAACCCGATATTCAGCCAATGTTGGTAGTCAATTTCTCACTACTGTTCTTTCCAAATGAAATTCTAGTATTTAGGTCAATGATATATCTTGATTCCAAGATTGGCAACTGTTTCTCTCTGTCCCCACCTCTGTCGTGTCTTATGATACAGTCAATCCCAAAAGCGTTTAGAGGACTGTTATCACTGTTGTGTTCCACCCTGAAGTGGCGAGCTACGGGGTAGCTCTGATCATTGTTTATAATGGCACAAAGGTGCTGTAGTATCCTTTACTTCAATGGTAATTTTGTGCTACCAATGAAGTGTAGGCCACAGGGGACATTCTAATAGATATACTGTGAATTCCGTACTGCAGGTGATGAATTTGCGGATGTATCTAGTTTTGCTATTTTCTGTGGTGTAACTTTAGCAGATTTTACTGTTGCTACAAGCTTTGCATGATCCGCAGGGATACACACCTTCCAATTTCTTATTAAGCCAATTCGAAGGTGATTTGTGTTTCAGGTAACTATGCACCAAGGAATCCCTCAATGACTTTGTTCATCTATATGTCACCTGTGGAGCCGCCCCTACGGAGTTGCCAATGATGGGATCAGTAATTAGGAGGTTCCAATGTTTCCTAAGTAAGTGGCTTAAAAGTTGGGATCTTTTGTTATATGTTGAAATGAGTCTAGGTCAGTTATCCTCACTTTTATTTCTGGTCTTGTTTTTAAATAGAACATCACTTTGCTAGACTCCTTCCAGTTTCTTACTGGCCTGATTGAGAATTTTCTCTGAATAACCCCGTTGTAAAAATTTGTATTTGATATTGTTTCGTTCCTTTTTGTAGGTCTCATCATTTTTGCAATTACTGCAAACTTGCAAGAGTTCACCGTGAGGTATGCTATGCACAAGTTGTGTTGGGTGATGACTTGCAGCACTCAACGTACAGCTGCCTGCTGTTTTCTTTCTAAAAAGTGGCATTTGTAGTTTGTTTCCCTTGATCTCAATTGCCACATCTAGAAATTCACAGGAAGTGCTACTGATGGTATAGGTGAAACTGAGATTCAGATCATTTGTTTCCAAGATATGAATGAATTCCCTGGCGCTCTTCTCATCACCATCCTAAAGAAGGAACAGATTGTCTATGTACCTGATCCAAATTAGGATGTGCTCAGTGAATCTATCATGTTGTTCAGTCCACACCACCTGCTCCTCCCACCAGCCCAGGAAAAGATTAGCTAGGCTGGAGTCGAAGCAGGTGCCCATGGCTGTGCCTGACTTCTGTCTGTACACTGATCCCTCGAACATAAAAATGTTCTGTTCTAGGCAGGAAAGCATCATGGCTCCTAGCATGTTTGTATGCTCTAACATTGATAACAACCTGCCCTTCAAAAAATACATGCACGCTGCCACTCCGTTTCTTTGTTCAATACATGTGTACAAGGAGCACACATCTAATGATATCATGAGGAAGGTGCTCTCCCATTTAACATCATGTATTCTCTTTAGAAAATCCGTACCTTCACGGCAATATGACCTCAAATTAGTCACAAATAGTGCTAAAAAGGAATCTAAAAAAATTAGAGGTGTTTTCGAGGAGACCCCCATTAGATGACAGGATGGGTTTCCTTGGTGGTCTAGTTGGATGTTTATGTATTTTCGGTAGTAGGTATAGACATGATATGCGGGGATGGTCATTCTTCAAGAACAAGTATTCATCATAGCTCAATAGACATTTGACCCATCAACATTTCATGGTAAATAGTGATACTGTCCCTGTAAATGTACCAAGTGATTTGTTCGTAACAAGAGATATCACTGAGTTGGTTAAGAGCTTCCCTTCTATAATCTTGTACATCCATCAAAACAATGTTGTCCCCCCTTATCTGAGGGCTTTATCACTATGTTCGGATCCTCAGTGAGCTGTTTGAGGGCAATACGTTGTCCCTTGGTAAGATTATCATTACCACTCATCTTACAGTCATTCCATATTTGAGATAGTTCATGGATCATAACAGAGTTAAAGGCCTAGATATTGTCATGAGGGACATTTGGGTTAAACCTTGATTTGAGTTTAGCACCTTGACTGCTTGAGATATTTGTCTGCTGTGCTGAAGGTCAATAGAAACGGGTGTGGTAATGTTAAGGAGCAGTTTCTTCTTAGTAACCTTTTCTATCACTGCTTGGCGTTAGTCAACTCTAAACCATTCGATGATTATCAAATAAAGAGGCAGGCGCTGGAAATTGGAAAGCAGGAAACACGTTTTAATTCTCTCCGGAGCAGAACACGTCAGATCGGACAAACAGGGTATCGTCTCGAGGTGCTCTAACCGCATCTCTGTGGCCTGGCCTTTTATACACAGGTTTATTGCTTTATTGCATACAACACATTCTTGTTAATACTTTGATGTTTCGGAAAGATATCCTCGGAATCCCCGCTTCAGGCCCGTTCCCACACATATCTACAGTAGAAGCCCCCCCCGGCCTAATCTCAGCAGGTGATGGCTATCTCGCAGCTGGACATTCCGCCGGGAACAGAAGTGTGTGCAATTGATCAGATCTTGTGGGGTGGAGACATTGATTAATCTCAGCTCCTTTGAAGAGAGGCGAGTTTCCACTGTAGGGGGCAATAAACTGCATCCGTAGGGCTAGGTGATGGCCTGGGATCAGCTCGGACAATCGGGCATGGAGGAAGGGGGTTATCAAAGGGCCTGTTTGCATGAAAGCGATGAAAGGGTATGTGGGTTCGGCACGGGATGTGGCTCCGGGATAGGGTCGCGTTGAAGGTGCGTTTATGGCCCAGGCAAGCGAGTTCTGTGGCTGTCAGGGCGCGGGGGATGCTAGCGAGGTCAGGGAGATGTGCAGGCGACTGGAAATGCGTGGAGAGGCCATAGTGTCTAAAATGGCTGCCGCTTACACGCTCGTACAGACTTAGGCAGGGACAAGATGGCGCTGTTAATGTTCACGCTGCAAACTAAATTTCCACAGTCCGCCCTATGAACATTATTTAGCCAGTTTGTCATTCTATATCGATCCCCATCATATTATGTATGCCTAATTCATATAAAGCTTTCATACGTTCTGTTTCAAAGTCCAAAGTCTTAGGGCAGATACAGTTTGCAAAAAGAGAGCATAGAGGTGGTAGGCATTGTATACCCAGGCAGCAACCACATATTATCAAAACCGGCACTAGTATGATCATTAGCAACTTCCAACCCCAGTCCTTTAGAGTACTCCAGAACCAGCTCCCAAGCGACCATCCTTCCTGTTTTTGATGAACCTCTGAGGAAAGTCTGTGGAGGTGTTCTATCGCCTTGTAGACTGAGGGTAAGTTGTCTGGTATGAAAGTGCAACAGCTAGATCCGATGATGCGGCATGCTTCTCCACGATCCGCTGGAACCATATCTAGAACAAGGGGTTTTGAAGAGCCACCAGGCGAAGCTCGGCTGTGTTGTTCGTGAGGATGCCGGCTGTGATGTTCATAGTTGTTTCGACTGCCTGGGTCAGATGTCGGATGGCACGGCTGTTTGCCATTGGACCCCAAAATGGAACGAGTCCCTTTACTGCATCGAGGAACTGTGATGCAAGTGAGTCTGCTTGTTCAATGTCTTTCGCTCGCCTTTGCCGGTGATGGTTTGCTGGTGCCATATATTTAGGAGGAAGGACAAAAGAGATGTAACAGGTGCCTTCCCAGCCCTTTGGGAGCCAGGTGTAGGCTTTGGTCTCACAGATGAAGTACATATTCGGGGAGGCAGCAAAATGGGTGGATCAGTCGTGTCCAAAGTCTTTGTTATGTGGCAGGAGCTGTGACCCACTGGTTTCGTCCCATGGCCTTTAATGCAGACAAGGCCGGAAACGCTCACCACAGATAGGGCCACAGTCAGTGTGGCGGCAGTTCGCTTCCGGAGGTAGGAGAAGGTGGGTCTGGCTGGTTTGTTGAACACCTGCATTTCGATTCGTTCTTTTGCTGGGATGTTCATTTGAAAGGTGGTGTTGGATGTCAAAGGGCAAAAAAGGAGCAGAAGTTTTTCCGGTTTTGTTCAGCCAGAACCCATTGTAGAAGTGTGAAATAGTTTCCCCAGATGTTGCATTGTCCTTGTAACTCTCTTGCAAGAGTATCAGCCAGGCGAGGCAGGACCCATGAATGGAGAAAGGCGAAGGGATGAATGGGATAGAATGTTCAGTTGCATGTGGTAGCAGCCCACAGATCCAGCAGCTTGTGGCATTGGCAGCAAGGTTGTGTTGGTGCAGCAACTGTACGAATGAATTGTTCCAGAACTATTTGCGTCTTTCTCGGAGCTGGGGTGAAAATGAAACGAGATAGTGTTCTCTCTTGGTGGTGGGTTGTACAGTGGGTATCAAAGTCTCATGGGCGGGTACACTTTCTTCCACGACCCAGAAGGTGGCCATGAGAAGGAGGCAGAAGAGAAAGGCAATGAAGAGGGCAATTGTCTTTGTGCTATGCAGTGTTTCGGTCTTGGGGTCTTTACGGTGGATCTTCGGATGTCCGGTTGCTTCCATCATCTTCATGCCGGGAGCTTCCATCACCTTCAAGAGGCTCGATGACTGGCAGGACCACATACCTTGTCTAGCTTCTCTCCTGGTAACCTTTGTAGTGTTAGTTACCGCTCTGAGATTTTTGACTTAGCTAGTGGTCTGCTTGGTCGAGGCGCTCTCCTTTCGTCGCAAGTTGTACCCTTTTCTGGATGGCACAGTGGGATCTGGAAATTCTGCCAATTCGAGTGTCTCTGTGTCAGGGTATCAACTCAGGGCTGGTCTCTTTTGTTCAAGAGCTCTTCTTGGGTGTCCACGTCTTCGTTTGTTGCCATGGTTGGTGATATCCTTTTGCAATGATGTGCATGCAGCCAATTCTTTTTCCCTTCCACACGGAGTGCAGTTCGAGTGGTGATTAAGACTTGCCAGGAGCCCATCCACCTGGGTTCCAGACTCTTCGTTCTCTGGAAGTTTCGGATCAGGACAAACTCGCCGGGCTGGATGTCATGTCCAGGGCCCCTGGATGCGTCTGGTATGGCTTGCTGCACCTGTTGGTGGATAACAGTTAGCTTTTTTGTCAATTTATGCAGATAATCAGACATTAGGATATCCGGGACATCATGGATGGATGTTGGCTTCGGTGCGGCCCAGATATTCATGGGTCCGCCAAAGACAACTTCGTATGGGGTCAGGTGGTGTTTGGTAGGAGTGGAGCGCATTGATAGCAACGCCAGTGGGAGGGCGTCTGGCCATTTCAGTCCTGTGGTGGCAACTATCTTCGCTAGTTTGAGTTTCAGTGTGGCGTTATGTCGTTCTACTAGGCCTGCAGATTGGGGGTGGAAGACTGCGCGAAATTTTTGTTTTACACCCAACCCTTTCAATATGAGTTAGATAACTTCGGCTACGAAGTTGGGGCCGTTGTCGCTCCACAAAATCCGACAAAGGCCATAGCATGGGAAGAATTCTTTCAATAATACCTTTGCAGTAGTGATGGCGGTATTGTCTCGAGTGGGATAAGCTTCCACCCATTTGCTGAATGCACACACAATGACTAGTACGTATTTCAGACCATGGCACCTTTCTAGCTGAATGTAGTCCATTTTGAGGACTTCCATGAAACGGATGGTTTGAAATTGTTACAGACAAACGACATAGACCTGATAAAACTCTTGAAAATCAATGCTGGGACTTTAACCAGAGTAAGATTTTACTCAAAGTTTGTTGTTAATCTTATCCTTCAAAAAATTTAAAGTTTTCAGCGTAGAGAGATTGATGTTATGCCTTTTTTTGTAAAACCCTCATTTAATAGAGTAATGGGTAAGCCTGGGTTTCCCCAGGCTATAGCTCGTACTGGGGTTACTCCCATTGATTTTGAAGATTTAAAAATTAGTATCGAAAAAAATGGCCGGCACGTGGAGTATCTAAATCCCCCTCGCTCTCACTTCTCAAGCACTCACAAGGAGGAGTGTCATCAATGGAACTGGTTGCCCGGAATTTTAGCGAGTAAATCTTCCAATACATTCCAATCGCAACTGTATCTTTAACAATGATTTCAGGATTTTATCATGGAACGCTGCAGGAATTCGAAATAGCCCTGAAAGCTACTATCCTTACTTTCATTGGAGTTTAGTGAATGTCTGACAGAATATCGAAATACAAAAATATCGGCACAAAAATATCGACATCAAAAATATCGGAGTCATATCTTCATAAAGGTAAGTACAAAAATATCGAAAAAATAATATCGTAGTACAAAAATATCGAAATTAAAAATATTGTTTTTTTAAATGTATTAATAATAATGTAAAAATAATTTTAAAATACATATAATTTTACAAATATTAAATAAAAATATTAAAACAAAATTAAAACTAATACATATACATTTAAAATAAATAAAACACTTAATAATTTAATGTAATTTTCTTTTTTTTAATTTCATTTAATTGATTTAATGTAAAAAAAAAATATTTTTACCCTGTACGCCTGTACCCCAAAAACCCAAAACTGACCCTGAACCCTAAAAATATCCCTGTACCCCAAAAACCCAAAACTGACCCTGAACCCTAAAAATATCCCTGTACCCCAAAAATCCAAAACTGACCCTGAACCCTAAAAATACCCTTTTACCCAAAAACTGAAAACTGACCCTGAACCCTAAAAATATCCCTTTACCCAAAAACTGAAAACTGACCCTGAACCCTAAAAATACCCCTTTACCCAAGAACTGAAAACTGACCCTGAACCCTAAAAATACCCCTTTACCCAAAAACTGAAAACTGACCCTGAACCCTAAAAATACCCCTTTACCCAAAAACTGAAAACTGACCCTGAACCCTAAAAATACCCATGAACTGAAAACTGACCCTGAACCCTAAAAATACCCCTTTACCCAAAAACTGAAAACTGACCCTGAACCCTAAAAATACTCCTTTACCCAAAATTAATTAATATTATTTAATTACCAATTAATTATTAATTAACAATAACAATAAAGTAAATATATTAGCACATTAGGTGTAATTAATTTAATTTAATAATTAATATTATTTTTCCCAATTAATTAATTAAGAATAACAAAAATTATATATAAAAAAATTACTCTAATTAATGTAATTAACTAATTAATATTAATTAATTACCAACTAATTAATAATTAAAAATATGTACAAAATTATATTAATTAATTAACTAATTAATATAAATTAATTACCAATTAATTATTAATTAAAATATGTACAAACATATATTAATTAATTATTTATTATTAAATTACTTCCCACCCTATTCCCCTATAAACCCATAACCCGCTACAGAACATATTTATCAATTAATCAATTAATTAAAATTAATTAAAAATTAATTCTCAATTAATTAATTAATAATTCCTACTAATTAATAATTAATTTAACATAATTAAATTACTTCCCACCCTATTCCCCTATAAACCCACAACCCGCTACAGTAGTAAAAGACAATATTTAATAGAATTACATTAAAAATAAATAAAGCATAATAAATACAATATAATATACACTAAATTTATTTAAAAAATGATATTAGTAACATCGAAGTTATTTATTTCGATATTATTGACATCGATATTTAAAACTTCGATATTACTGATATCATAATAATATCGATATTAAGACTGTCGATATTACTTACCTTCGATATTTTGTCCTATCAATATTTAAACTTCGATATAATTGTATATCGAAATGTAAAACTCGATATTTTGTCTGTGTACCGAGTTTAGTATCATATGCCTCCAAGAAACTTGGTGTATTGAGAATTTCCCTATAGGAAAGGACTATTTTGTTTTGGAGGGTAAAGCAAGCCCCTCAAGGAGAGACCACGCTAAAGGGGGAATAGCATGCCTCTTGTCTACCAAGATACAATGGAATTTTTCCCATTTTTTTAGACCCTAGTAACTTGTTTCAAGTAGTTAAGTCATTTAGTTCTGCTATTTCTGAAAACAAACCTATTATTTTAATAAATGTTTATATTCCCCCGGACGTCAGTCCTAATGAAATTCTGTCCAGGGTTTTCTCTCATATTAAATCACTTTTTGTAAACGATGCCTCTCCCCACATAATTTTAGTAGGGGATCATAATTGTAAAGTCTCCAACTCTAGTTTGGAGATCTTTTGTAACAAATATAAAGAGGATTCCTTTCAGATACCCCAAATCCTCTTTCCTGGGAACATTAAAACAACAAAGAGAGGGAAAATATTTCTTGAACAGCTTTCTGAAATTGATGGAATTATAGTGAATGGCCGGCTCCCCTCTGATACGCCGGCTAATTTTACACATAAGTCCAGCTCTGGGGAATCTATTTTAGATTATGTGGTGGTGGATATGCTAACTTTTCCCCTCCTCAAGGACCTTACAGTTACTCGTACTCCTTTGAGCGATCATAAAATATTAACTCTCTTTTTAGATCTGAATCCTCCTCTTACAGACCATTGGTCTTTGGATGGTAATTTGGTCAATTTTGGAGTTCAAAATGGAAGATGCTTTTGGAACTTTAAAGCAATTAGGGGTATACAGAGTCTTTTAGATATTGCAGTAATTGACTTGGGTAACTGGAAGGGTTTCGAATTAATCTGTTTTTCTAACTTCTTGAATAAGGTGCTTTTGGTTGCTAAAAAACTACCCAAGAAGGACCAAATTAAAAAACTTCCTATTTCTTTGAAGTTGCTTAACTTAGAAATAAATAAATTCACAAGAGAACAATATTTGAGATATTGCCCTTTAAGACATCATAGATTGTCGATATTAAAAAGAAGGAGGAAAAGGCTGAAAATTAAGCTAAAAAGGAAAAGGATTGCGGGAGGCTGTTTTTAATGGCCAACCTAGACTATTTTGGTCTTTGATTGGGGAAGGTTGTGGCCTTAGAACTAGATCCCTACCTGTCCTGATTGAAGAACAAAAATGGGTAGATTATATTTTGAATTTGTATGCCAGAAATGGAATGGAAACTGCTCAGATTAGAAAAAAAGAGAACAATTTTAATATTGCTCCACCCTCTGAAAAACGATTGAACTAGCCATCAAGGGTATGCGTTCTGGAGCAGTGGGTCCGGATGAGCTCCCTATCTCTGTACTAAAACAGAATAGCGCTATCTGGAGCAAGATCCTCTTTCCAGTGTTTAAATTTTGTTTTTTACACGCCGTAATTCCTCCTTCTTGGAAGGGCAGCATTCTGGTCCCCCTGTATAAGAAGGGAGACAGAAATGTTCCCCAAAACTATCGACAGATTGCCCTCCTTGACGCCATTGGAATTTTTTTTGCTAGATGTCTTTTGCAATTAATTAATGATTGGGTAGCTGAGAATAATGTATTGCCGTTTGAGCAGACGGGGTTTCGAAAAAAGCATGACACCATGGACAATTTGACCGCCCTACAAGTGTTATCAGAGAAATACATCAAACTCCGTGGAGGGAGAATATATGCAGGATTCATAGATTTCTCCACGGCCTTTGATAAGGTGGATCGTCCTTTGTTGTGGAGAAAGTTATCGGACCTGGGCATGCCATCTGAACTTTTAGACTTGGTCCGAGAGCTCCACTCTGATACTTGGTGCAGAGTGCTTTTGGGAGGGGAAAGGGGCCTCTCCCAAGCTATCCCGTCTGCCAAAGGTTTAAAGTAGGGGTGTCTGCTGGCACCACTATTGTTTTCCTTATACTTAGCTGATCTTCCACAAACTCTTTCGTCAAGTGTTGGCATTGCCCCGACCTTGGGGGGCAAACCAATAGCATGTTTAATATATGCAGACGACATTTTAATTTTGGACTTGACGGATTTGCGGAAACACATCATTTAAGGATAAATGTATCCAAGAGTGAAGTCATGTGTTTAGTGGGAAGGAAAAAACAAAAATATGGGAGTTTTTCCTGGAACATAGGGGGCCTTGGATTGGAAGTTGTTGAATCTTATACTTTTCTAGGGAAAATACTTTCTAGCACACTGAGTGATAAGAGCCATATAGCCAACAATGTTCGTAAGGCTATGTCTCATGAGAGGGGTTTAAATACCCTCTATAGATCCACCGGCCAGAGGCATTTTGCCTACCTATTGGAGGTGTTTAGAGCTAAAGTCCCGTCCTCCTTACTATACTGCATAGAATTACTCGAAGTGGGGAAATGGGGCTTTTTGAACACCACAGAGGGGAAGATTTTACGGAAATTGTGTATGGTTAATAATGCATGTAATATACCAGCTTTTAGGTTGGAATTTGGTATACGTAGTGCTTGGGTCCAGGGCCTTGCTGGGGTAGTACGGTGGGTCTCCAGCTTGGCGAATAGTGAACCTGGTACCCTAAGATATCTGATTCAAAAAGAACTTCTCGGACCCTTAAAGGAGTACACCACAATTGTAAAGAATTTTAGATTAGCAGTTAAATTACTGAAATTGGACGAATTGACACTCTTCTCGTAATCTGCTTATCAGTTAAAACTGACTCTAAAATTAGCCTCATGGAATCTAAGTTTTGATCTAGATAAAGAGGCCCTCACGGTAAAAAGAGGTCCGCTACCAATTATTAATCAATATCAAATTAGAATTCCTCGACGTTACATTTCCTGGAATCTTCCCCATGGGGTACGTTGTTTCTTGTTTCTCCTGAGGCAGGACCTTCTCCCTTTAAATGTTTTATTGTTAAAATGGTATGGCTCTTCAGTAATGTGTAATTTTTGCAACAAATTTAAACAGGATGTTAATCATGTGTTATTTGTTTGTCCAGCTTTAAAAAAATATCGTCTTAAATGGTTAAAACCTACCTGTTTAAGACTCAGAATTGCTTCCGCTTCTGCTTTATTGGAAGCTATTTGTAATCCATCAAATGAGAGGTTTTGTTGTGCAATTTTTAACTTTTTTAAAAGTTTTATGGAAATATACTAGTTTTGTTCTTTGTATATTGTAATGCCATTGTTTGATGATTTTATGTGGACCTCTGTTATGAGTTCCAAAACATAAATAAATAAAACTTGAAAAAAACTTGAGGACTTCGAAGGGATGGTCAGGGACCCCAAACCCTCCCCGGGGTACTACAGTCCCTTTCCCTGGGTTATGTTGCAGGCATATCAGGCATTGTTGCACCAAGTGTTTAGCTGCGTCTGCTATTTTGTCATTGTGCCAGTCATGGGAGCAGATCCTATGTGTGCAGGGGAGTGTGCCATGGTCAGTATGGGGATCAGATAGGAATTGGGTAATTGCCATTTGTTTGCGTCTTTCGTCCGCCAGCAGCCTTCATCGTCTTTCAGTCCCACCCGTGCCCATTCAGTCAGCTCATGTGGTGTGCTGGTCATTTGAATGTCCTTTATAGTCTCCCTAGCGTCTTTCCATTTCTCTGCTTGTGACCTGGTCACGTACATGCGGGTTGCCGTCCTATTTTCAGCTGTGGTTCGGGCAGTGATGTCAGCCAGTGCGTTTCCCTGTCCTATAATGTCCGTCACTTTCTGTGTGCCTGGCACTTGATTACAGCTAGCTGTTTGGGGAAGAGAACGGCTTCAGTCAGGGCGGAGACTAGATCTCCATGTAGGATTGGTGTGCCATGTGAGGTCAGGAATCCCCTCTCCTTCCAGAGGAGCCCAAAATGGTGAACCACCCCGAAGGCATACTGGCTGTCCATATATATGTTGGCTGTCGTCACTGCTGCTAGGATGCATGCTCGTGTGATGTCAATCAGTTCTGCTGCTTGTGCGGATCGCTGTGTGATACGAGCTGTCTCCACAACAGTTCGGGCTGTGGTAACGGCATATGCAGCTGAGGTGGTGCCATCGGGGAGTTTGATGCACGAACCATCTACCCATAGTTCTCCATCAGGTTCTGGGAAGGCAGTGTCTCGGAGGTCTACTCTACTCTTAGTCTGTTCGTCAGTGAGGGTCACACAGTCATGTAGGGGAGCGACGTTGGGGTCGTTCTCGTTTAGGGGCAACAAGGTAGCCGGATTCAGGGTGGTGCATCTTTTGAAAGTTATGTGGGGTGCCAGTAGAGTCAGTTCGTACCCAGTCAGTCGTGCGCTAGTCAGATGTTGAGTTTTGGTTTGGTTCAGAAGGGTGTCAACGGAATAGGGCACTAGCACTGTGAGGGAATTAGAAAGTACAATTCCTTCACTCTGTCGTATGGAGACAGCAGCAGCAGCTACAGCTCGAAGGCAGGCAGGCAAAGCTCTGGCTACAGGGTCAAGAGTGGCACAGAAGTAGGCACAAGGGCGTTGTTTGGAGCCAAAGGATTGGGTTAGGGCAGATAAAGCGCATCCCTCCCTTTCGTGGGTGTAGAGGGAGAAGAGCTTGGAATAGTCTGGGGTTCCTAGAACGGGTGCTGAACAAAGGGCATCTCGCAACTCTTTGAAAGAGGATCGGCATTCGGGGGTCCAAGGGAGTGGGATGGGAACATTTTTGGCCAGAAGGGAAAGTAAGGGTTTAACAATAAGGCTGAAGTTTGGCAACCACTGTCGACAGAATGAGGTGAGGCCTACCAGAGAGCGGACTTGTTTCTGGGTTTTAGGGACGGGAGTTTCCAAAATGGTCTGAATTCTGTCGGGCATAAGTTTCCTCCATTCTTTAGATAAGAGGTGGCCTAGGTAGGTCACCTGGGGTTGGCAAAACTGTACTTTCTTCCTGGAGACCTTGTGACCATTCTCTGCAAGGAAATGTAGGAGTTAGATGGTGGCTGTGACTGCAAGTGGAGTGGTGTCGGCTGCTAGAAGGATGTCATCTACATATTGTATCAACACCACTCCATCCGGTAACTGAACTGCGTCTAGTTGTCTTTTGAGGGACTGGCTATAGATGCTGCGACTTTCAGTGTAGCCTTGGGGTGCTCTACAAAATCTGTACGAGCGGGATTTTAGGGTGAATCCAAAGAGGTAGCGGCTGTCTGGGTGGATGGGGATGGAAAAGATGGCATTTTTGAGATCGATGACAGTGAATGTGGTGGCAGTGGACGGGATCAGGGTCAGAATGGTGGTGATATCAGAGACTATGGGGTATTGTGGCACAACTACTTTATTAACCTCTCGCAGGTCGATGATGAAGCGGTACGCTTTCTCATCTCCCTCTCCTTGCTTCTTGACAATCGGTAAGATAGGGCTGTTACAAATATTGCTGACTACCTCCTCTACCACTCCTGCATCCACTAAGGATTGAATAATCTCTACCAATGCCTTCTCGCCTTCGGGTGATATTCTATATTGTGGGAGTTTTGGGAGTGTTGCACCCTGTCGTACAGTCACATGCACAGGGTCGATCATCATCCGTCCTACATCTGAGTCGGTCTTTGCCCATAAGTACGATGGTAATGTGTCAAGCAGGGATTTGTCGGTGTCAGTCACAGAGAACATGCGTCGTGTGGGACCAGATCTGAGCAGATTGGGGTTGTCGTATAAAATGACTCGGACTCCGTCCGGCGAGCATCTAATGGTGGCTTGGAAATGCTTCAACAGGTCAAGACCCATAATGGCATCAAGGGTGTTGGAGGAGAGTAGAAATGTTGTGTCAGTGGTGTTGTTTTCCAAGGCGAAAGGGATTGGTGTGGACAAGGGGTTAGTGGAGGGCGTTCCATCAAAACCTATTGATGTTACATGTGAGCCAGACAAGGGTGCCCTTGGAATCAGTCGTTTAGGTAAAGCACTACGTGTTGCTCCTGTGTCTACCAAAAATGGAGACTTCGTGCCGAGGACCTTAGGTGTGACATAAGGGCCTTGCTGGTCAACATAGAGCTCGACTGGATCCCTCTCTTGCCTTTGGTAGTCCTATGCAAAGTCGTACGTGTTGTTGTAGTCAGACTGTTGGCACTGGTTCTGTCGGGGACGGTCAAATGTGTTCGTTTTACCGGGCCTTTCGTCACTAGCGTCATTTGTGTACCCTCGTCCGCATCCTCTATTTCTCGGTCCGTTCGTTGAGTCCCTTGCCTCCTTATTCTTGATCATTTCTAGCAGAACTGGGCACTGGAACTTCCAATGTCCAAGTCCTTTACAGAACGCACACTGGTTCTCACTTAAATCTCTACGTCCAGCGTAGGATGTGGGTGCATTATCTCTAGGAGGCGGGTTTCTAGGGACATTCGGTTGGTAGTCTCCTTTGTAGGGCTCTTTTCCTATAGTCGCCCCCTGCAACTGTGCGATCATAACCCTTTCTTTGAGGTCTTTCTTCTTTTTCTCCCATGCCCTATCATTTTCGTTCTTTTGATGCTTGTAGTACTGGGCCATCTGAAGGATAGCCGCGGGTTTGGAGGCCGCCCAACTACTCTCGCTGGCCTGCAGTTTCTGTGAGACTTCCTGCAACAGACCCTTGACATAATTTTGGACAAACAGGTGATGTCCGGTTGCAGTGGTCATGTCCTTACCACTATAGTCCGAGAACACCGTCTCGAATCGAGAAAAGTATTCGGAGGCATCTTCTTGGGGTTTTTGACGGCAAGCCGTTACGATCGACCAGTCTACCTTTTTCTCAGGGATTAGCATCTTCAATTTCTGAACGATTTTGTCTGGGAGTTCTAAAATAGCTTTTAGGGGTTTCTGTCCAGGATCTCATTGTTTATCTATGCCATCTAGTTGTACCCAGGTATGTCCGAACCGCTCAAGGTGGTCGACTTTCCGTATTTGCTTCCACACATCAGCTGGTAGACATAGCCCGAAAAACAAGTCGATGTCCGCTAAGGTCATGATCGTTGATCCTAAGGCTGTACCTAGTTCTGTATAAAAGGCTGTGGGGTTCTTCCGCAAGTCCGGTAAGGATTTTCGGAATGTCAGGATATCTTGTCGATCCCAGGGTTGGTATACCCAGTTATAAACTACTCTTCCCTTTGCGTCCTGATGGTTAATGTCATCATTAGTTCCCTGACCTCGTGGGGGGACCCAGTAGGGAGCGGCCTCCTTTATAGGCATCATCGTATCAATTTTCCTCATTGGGGGTTCGGTCATTACAGGAGTTGTGCTTTTGGTTATCTGTCCTTGTTCAGTGAGGTGGCGAAAGACTACCAGCGTGTGCGAGAAAAGTTCTGTCACATCACACTCACTCTCATCTCCTATGTCTACCTTCCTGTACAAGTTTGCAAGGCGTTCAGGTCTTCTGTCTTGGTATCTCTCCTCATAGGCTGTGAGGGTGTGGTAGCAAAAGCGTATAACAAAGTGTTGTCTATGACTATCGGCATATGAGTTGCACATGTCCAAAATGTATTCCTCTGTTTCTTTTCGTTCTACTAGCGTTTTTACGATTTTGTCGATACCCGCTCGTTCATTTTGGTTCAAGCGGTTCGTTCTTGCAAGTTCTTTTTCTTTGACTTCAGGCTTGTCTGAAGCTTCCGTTGATGCAGTATTTAGTACGAGAGGCTCTGTCGGCGCGGAGGCTGTGGGTACCGAGGCCCTGGCACTACCTTCATTTAGGTTCGGGAGTTGTTGGTGCTGTACTAAAGGATGGGAGGGGGCATATGGAGGGGGCATATAGATGATTGGGGGACCTAAGAGTAAATCATCGTTTGCTTTCTGCTTTGAGGGTAGCTCGAGGTAGAGCGTGGAGGGTGTTCTAACAGGGCATTGGCCTGATGTTTCGGACTCTCGTTCTCTCTTTATTCTTTCTCTTTCTTTGATCTCCTCTTCTAGCTTTTTACCAGCTAGGTGAGCTGCCTTTCGTAGCTCTTTATCTGTCTTTGCTTCGTCTCTCTTTTTACGTTGCATTGCTTCTTTGCGCCACATGCCGAAACTATCGAGCATGGTTGGCGTGGTTTTATGTTTACGAAGGGCTATTTCTAGTGCTTCTATTCTATTTATATCAAAAGATCCTATCAGTGGCCACTGACTTTCTCGATCTTTCTTGGTATTTTTATGCCATAGCTTACTATAGGCTACGGCGACTAGTCCATATTTTGTGAACATGTCCTTATTAGGGGTGCCTTCCAGTGGAGGTGGATGATCTACCTCTAATAAACGGTCCGGGCTAAACCAACTGCCAATCAGTGGGGATAAGATAGGCATGACGTATAGCTTCAAATAGAAAATCTCAAACAATGGTGGACAAAGGTCCGCACTACCTATCCTTCGCTACTTGCAAAGACTAGACAGAATATTTCTATTCTACGTTATTTGCCAATAGGGAATATCTCAAGAGAACCAAATAGAACCAAACAATCAGTGGGGAGAAGAAAGGCGCAGCGTATTATCAGCCCTTACCGATATGGACAAAGAGTCCGAGCTACCTATCCTTCACTATCTGCAAAGGGAGAGAGAATATTCCTATTCTTCACCGTTTGTAGGCAGAGAATGTCTCAAAAAGAACCAATCTCGTTCAACAACCGAGGTTAAGCGATTCAATCAATAAGTTATACTAGTATTTTCCAAACAATCAATCAAACAAAAAGAGTCGTGCTGCACGACCTTACACGGACCGTATGGACAGTTTCTCGTCTTCCACTTCCAGCGCCCGATCGTCCTCTATTCTCCGTTATTGCCGCGGCACTACTGAGGCTTCCCAGTCAGGACCGTAGATCACTCGAGAGAGGTCTGCTCGGAACCGGTGAAGTTCGGATGATCGGCCGCCAGACGAGGGTCTATCGGGTGTGAGCTCTTCCTGATCGTTGCAGTCGTTCACTCTGTCGTCAGGACCTCTCCCGCTGGTTCCACATGTCGCTGATGAGTCCCACTTGGGCGCCAATTGTTAAGGAGCAGTTTCTTCTTAATAACCTTTTCTATCACTGCTTGGCGTTAGTCGCCTCTAAACCATTCGATGATTATCAAATAAAGAGGCAGGCGCTGGAAATTGGAAAGCAGGAAACAGGTTTTAATTCTCTCCGGAGCAGAACACGTCAGATCGGACAAACAGGGTATCATCTCGAGGTGCTCTAACCGCATCTCTGTGGCCTGGCCTTTTATACACAGGTTTATTGCTTTATTGCATACAACGCATTCTTGTTAATACTTTGATGTTTCGGAAAGATATCCTCGGAATCCCCGCTTCAGGCCCGTTCCCACACATATCTACAGTAGAATCCACCCGCCCTAATCTCAGCAGGTGATGGCTATCGCGCAGCTGGACATTCCGCCGGGAACAGAAGTGTGTGCAATTGATCGGATCTCATGGGGTGGAGACATTGATTAATCTCAGCTCCTTTGAAGAGAGGCGAGTTTCCACTGTAGGGGGCAATAAACTGCATCCGCAGGGCTAAGTGATGGCCTGTGATCAACTCGGACAATCGGGCATGGAGGGAGGGGGTTATCAAAGGGCCTGTTCGCATGAAAGGGATGAAAGGGTATGTGGGTTCGGCACGGGATGTGGCTCCGGGGTAGGGTTGCGTTGAAGGCGCGTTTATGGCCCAGGCAAGCGAGTTCGGGCCTGTCAGGGCGCGGTGGATGCTAGCAAGGTCAGGGAGACGTGCAGGCGACTGGAAATGCGTGGAGAGGCCATAGTGTCTAAAATGGCTGCCGCTTACGTGCTCGTACAAACATAGGAAGGGACAAGATGGCGCTGGTAATATTCACGCTGCAAACTAGTTTTCCACAGTCATGACAAGCTCAGCTCGTCATGAGCACACGAGCAGTGTGCCTCATGACGAGCTGAGCTCGTCATGAGCATGCAAGGTGTTAAAACCGCTGTTGACAGAATCATCTAGAGCAAAACCATTTGTTTCAAAATTTCACTGCTCTCCTGTCCTCGTATCCCATTGATTGAATTGTCATCCAGAGAATGTATTGTTAAAATGGAGTCAATGTCTTGTAAAGTAAAGGGTGATGATATTTCAGAACGGTTGGTTAAATGGCCATCTCTCCTCGTAGGTTTATTGACAGTAGTAGTTAGCGTTTAATGTAATTTCATTTCATTAACTTCAGATTCCTTATATAAAGGAGCAAGTCGATCCTTGTATCCACATAATTCATATCTTGTGTGGGACAGATTTCTGGTTCACCCACTGTGTCTGTGTCTTACCCTGTTTGTTCGTTCGAGCCCTTTGATTTTCCTTTGCCTCACCCTCTTCCTCGTCCTCTTCCTCGCCCCTTCTTCTCGGTGAGCTTTGTGTTGTCTATTTCTTCTTCTTTTGTTTTAATATCTGGAATTCGCGTAGGAACGTGAGAGGGCGCATGCCTAAAGGGACCGCTTGTCTATCTGAGTCAGAGCTGAGATCCGAGCTGGAATCAGTTGATACCACCTGCCGCTGTTTCTGTTGTTGAATTACACATAGGTCTCTTTGTGCCCAATCAAATCTTTTCGCGTAAGTTAGGATCCTGCCCTCAGCATAGTCCTTCTTATCGCGCAATAATTTGCGTTGTTTCTTTTTTTTAATGGTATCCTATTAGGAATTCAGTCGGGCTTCCAGACCTTTTAGGAAATCAATCACCACACTTTCTGTTTTATGTTTTTCCAGTTCTTATTTTACTTTAACTAATTCCAGACGTATCTGATCCAAATCAATTTTAGCATACTTTATTAACATTTCCAACATCCCCTTACATGTTTTGGCCATGTATTGTGCCCATTCATTGAGGAGATCCGGATTGGGCTTCTCATAGATGGGAACAATGAAAATCGTCAGTCCTCTGGGGACCCGACCTACTTCAACTTAGTTGGTGAGAGAGTTGACCTCCCACCATTTGTTCAATTCGCACTTGGAAAGCTTCTCAAAAGTTGTTAAATTCGGCGTCACAGAGTTATATGCCCAAATTCAAATTTGTGTTCCACTTGACAAGAGTGACTAATGGTACCCATGATGCACATGCCACAGCTCTGGGATCTTGTGGTTGTATTATGTAATGCTGCAAAGGATTCTAGTAGTCTGCCAGAAAGAAAGGTTGCGAGAGCGTATTTGTATCAATGTCTCTTGAAGACATTAGCACTCCTTATATCAATCAGGAAGGGAAAGGTAAAAGAATATAAAGTTATTTCCTCTTCATGTCGGGAATCGCCTGTTCGCCGTGCTTATATTTTTTATTCAAATTACAAGAGCACCTTAATTGAGTCTAGGAATTCCCATTGCCGTGAGCACGTTGGAGGTAAAACACAGAGCTATGCTCGTTTCCATGTATTGTTGCAAGCGTTTACACAATCGTAAGTTCAAAACACACACATAGCCCCCACGTCTTCTCCTTACCGGTAACAGTGAGTCCCGAACAGGTAGGAGGAATAGTAGGTGGGTTGCAGAAAATTAACTTTCTCATGTCGCTGCAGGCGTTCCCAGCTCCGAGTAACCCCTTGAGACCTCTCCTTTCGGTGACAGCATGGCCCCCCAATTAGTTTGCCAAGCTCAACACCGGCGACACTCATAATCAGATCACCTCAAATGTCTGCTTTTCTATCAAAGTCTTTAAGTATAGGATTAGCACAGTGCCATCCACACCGAGATAGAAAGTGACCAATTTTAAAGCTGTAATACTGTGCCTGGAGTGCCAAATGACGTTTGCCATTTTACAGCTCAGCGTGGACAGCACTGTGCCAGTCCTAAGCTTAAAGACTTTTCTGTAGAAATAGCAAAATACTTTGTTCCTTTCTATCTTGGTGTATATGGCACTGTGCTAATCCTATACGTAAAGACTTTGATAGAAAAGCTGACATTTGAGGTGAGCAGCTCCCAACTCTCGTCCCATGTTCTCCTGAATTACGAGTGTGGACCACCATATATATTTAATTTTGTTTTCCAATCCTAGTGAAGGACGAGCCACTATAAGCGATAAAACGTTTTGACCACTTTTGTATTGTTTACGTGAACTACGATCCATTTTTGGTTCTTTTTATCTATGTCACTACTAGTGAAAAACTTCATAGAAAGACCATGCGTCGGATGTTAGATCTAAAGTGTAAAATATATATATACATATATATATATATATATATTACCTACTGGCTATCGCCAGTAGGTATATATAGTTAGGATTAATTCCCTATGGGATTTCTGAAAATTCTATGTCTAATAACTTTGGCGTTTGTGGACGGAATCGGCTGAAATTTTCAGGAAAATGGCACATTTTGTTTCTGAGCAGCCCCTGAAAATTTGGGGGGGGGTTCGTCAAGGGGGGGCTGAGAAAAAAGGGGGGTCCCAAAACGCGTTTTTTACATTGAGTTTTCCATAGGGCGGTTGGCCTCACTTTTAGCTCGAACGGCTGAATGGATTTGCACGAAACTTGGCAAAATTGTAGGGACTGGTAGCCCGATGTGCCTTTGCTAGGTCTCAATATATGTGCTTCAGTGGATTTTGAGAAATTAACGTTTAAATCAAGATATATATCTGTAACAGCGCTCCGGGCAGCGATCCGGTCCGCTTACTTTTCGCTTATCGGAACTTTGCGCGCAGAAAGCTGATTGGCTCTCCGGTGTCTGTCAACATTCTAAACAGTCCGGAGCGGCCGCCATCTTGTCTCTCGGTAGGATCGAGAGAGAAGAAGAGGTGAAAAACGAAAGGGGAATTTAATGAAAGGGGGCAAGGTATCCCCCTCTTGACCCCCTAGGAATGTTGTTGGGGTTATTAAAGGGTCCCGTAGGGAAAAGGAAAAAAAATGATTTTTCACGGTAGAAGCGCTTCACGGGCCGCGAACTGGGCCGCAAACTGGTAGCGAAACGGGAATTCGCCATTTTGTGCTTCGTTAATTAAATTACTAGGTATAAGGGGGTGCGGGAGACGTATCCTAATCCCCTATGTTTCCTGAGGGTGGCTGAGGAGGCTGATATATGTTGATACATCTCTTCCAGCGGCTGTGCGTGAGCTTTTTTTTATTTTGCTGCGTGACAGTCCGGAGCGGCCGCCATCTTGTCTCTCGGTAGGATCGAGAGAGAAGAAGAGGTGAAAAACTAAGGGGGAATTTAATGAAAGGGGGCAAGGTATCCCCCTCTTGACCCCCCAGGAATGTTGTTGGGGTTATTAAAGGGTCCCGTGGGGAAAAGAAAAAAAAAATGATTTTTCACGGTAGAAGCGCTTCACGGGCCGCGAACTGGGCCGCAAACTGGTAGCGAAACGGGAATTCGCCATTTTGTGCTTCGTTAATTAAATTACTAGGTATAAGGGGGTGCGGGAGACGTATCCTAATCCCCTATGTTTCCTGAGGGTGGCTGAGGAGGCTCGTATATGTTGATACATCTCTTCCAGCGGCTGCGCCATCTTGCCTTTTTTCCAGTGCCACAATTTTGTCGTGCACGGCAGCCATTTTAGATGCCAGGCTGGTCCCAGGCTATCACCTACCCCTGCGGATGTAGTTTATGGCCCCAGCTGTAGAGAATTCAGACATGCCAACCCTCCTGATTCAGGCGTGTGACTACTGATTTCAGTGCTAGTCTCCCGCCTCCCGATTTCTGCAAGCAAAAACCCGGGGGCATATTACGAACAACTAGCGATAATTTTTGTCTCTAACTTGTTTAGAGACAAAAATTATCGCCGCACATCGGCGATTTTTATCGCAGATAAACCTTGCTATTATCGCAGAAAAGTCAGCGATATTCATGTATTATCGAGCAAATGCTCTTAGCCATGTTATCCACCTCCCATTGGATAACATGGCTAAGAACTGCTCAGGGCAGGTGTTAGATTTTGGAGATATTCGCGCTTAGTGCGAATATCTCCAAAAGTTGGTAATAGAAGATAGCGATGTTAGGGACTGTTTCCAGTCGCTAACATCTTGGTACGCCACTTTGCATGTCATTAGTGATAAGTATCACTGACATGCAAAGCGGGGCCCAAGATGGTCGCTATCTCCTTTTAGCTGTCACTAACTGGTGTTAGCGACAGCTTGGTAATAGGGAGATAATTTTATCTCCGCTTTCATGGCTTTTAAAGCCAAAAAAGCGGAGATAAACCCCCTTGATAATATGCCCCACGAATCCTTGGGGGTTTCAGCTGACAGGGCTTGGTATTGTGTTACATGGTAATTTTTCCAGGAAACGTCAGAGGGTCGATGCAGGGGTTCTAGAAGAGGTGATAAACTATTTAAGCCTCATGAACAAGCGCATGGTCTTTTAAAGATTTGTGAAGTACTCGGGGCGGCGGTGTGTGTGTGCCCTCTTTTAGGAGCGGGCGGGGGGGCACTGCCAGCAACTTGCCAGGTCAGGTAGTGTTCAACACGTGCATCACCCTTTCTCTGCCTGCTATTGCGCTCCATGCTTCGGAAAGGTAAGAAAAAGAACGTGCATTTGAGTTTGAAATATCCGATCCTGCAGCAGCACACTTCCAAAGCCCACACATGACAATAACCCGATTCAAGGCCCCATTCACCCGTTTTAAAAAAAATAGATAACACTCCAACAAAGTAAGATTATAAAACTTTATTAACTATTAACTATAACGAACGGAACAAAAACTAAAAACATTTAAACATTTTTCAACACAAAAAGCAACAATGGTTAGAAGCTGTCTTTTGTGCGAATAGTCCCAAGGCAGCACAACGTGCAGAGTTCTGGACGGCACCCAGGTGATGTCGCCTGGGTGCCGCACTGGTTTTGGGATCCTACAATGCAGCACAGAAAAACAGCGTGGGGCGTCCCGGGTGGTGCGGGGGGGAGGCCTCGTCAGTAGCGGTCTGTTGTGCGAATAGTCCCAAGGCAGCAGAACGCGTTGAGATGTTGATGGGACTGTGTCCAGTGCTACATGGCTGACACAACATGTACGACAGGCACCCAGGTGATGTCCAGTAAACTGCCGCACTGGTTTTGGTATCCTACAATGCTGCTCCGAAAATTGGCGTGCGGCGGCCCGGGGGTGGGGGAGGCGGCGTGAACGGGCCTCCCCAGGTGGCGGCCATCTAGCTGAGTTGCGCCCGCTCTTGCGGCTACAGCGTCTCGCTCACCATGTTGTTGAGTTGCTCCCACTCTTGCAGTGCAGCGATAGGCGGCTGCCACATGGCTCTTAAAATGGCGGACGGCTCCTCGGTTTTGGGCCTGGTCCACTGAAATGGCCCTGGGACACCTTGGAACTCGGACGCTTGCCTGCTAGGGCTTGGGCTCCATTCTCGAAAAGCGTCCCCTCAGCCGTGAAGATTCTACAAAAGTCTTGGGGGCCCCCGACTCCCGCAGGCTTCCGGTGGGGAGCGGCTGCCATGATTGCTCGCGGGATGACCACGACGGAGCCACGAGATGGTGGTGCTCTCATGCTGACGCCAGCTTCAGTCTGAATGATCCAGAAACAAGGTGGGGCTTTCATCGTTTGGGAAAAAAAAATGTTCTAAACCAATGAAAAGTGTTATTTTTAGGTCATATGACCAAGCCTTCCATCTTTAGGAAACCAAAAGTAAAATGAACCAATGAAAAGTTTTATAAACAAGTCACATGACCTGTTATGCGGCATAGGGCTACAAAAAGCGTAGAAAATCCGTTGGCACGTGAGGCGGCATCAGTAGCGGACCGATGTGCGAATAGGCCGAAGGCAGCACAACGCGCCGAGATCCGGATGGCACCGAGGTGGTGTCCAGCAAATTGCCGCACTGGTGTGGCCATCCTACAATGCTGCGCCGAAAGACGGCGTGTCCAGCTGAGTTGCGGTCACTGTTGCGGTACAGTGACTCGAACGCGCCGAGATCCGGATGGCACCGAGGTGGTGTCCAGCAAATTGCCGCACTGGTGTGGCCATCCTACAATGCTGCGCCGAAAGATGGCGTGTCCAGCTGAGTTGCGGTCACTCTTGCGGTACAGTGACTCGAACGCGCCGAGATCCGGATGGCACCGAGGTGGTGTCCAGCAAATTGCCGTACTGGTGTGGCCATCCTACAATGCTGCGCCGAAAGACGGCGTGTTCAGCTGAGTTCCGGTCACTCTTCCGGCACAGTGACTCGAACGCGCCGAGATCCGGATGGCACCGAGGTGGTGTCCAGCAAGTGGCCGCACTGGTGTGGCCATCCTACAATGCTGCGCCGAAAGTCGGCGTGGGGTGCCCCGTTGGCTTATGAGGTGATGTCAGTAGTGGACTGATGTGTGAATAGGTCGGAACCAGCACAAGGCGCCAAGATCCGAATGGCAAGTCCTGGATGTTGAGTGCCTCAGTTGAGAGTTCTGAGCAGTGCTTGTAAGACTGTCTGAAGCTTATTTGCACCTGCTGCAGCTTCACTATTGCCCTGGTGTGGCCAAAGGTGGCACATGACATAGGCGGCCGGCTCCCGAGGTCCGGCGGAACTTTTTGCCTTTTCCTTTCTGCTTCTTTTCCTACAATCCGTTTCATCTGAAGACAGACCAGGTCCCTGAATGTGTGCAGGGGGACGCTATTGATTGAATGAAAATGGCGGCTTGACACAAAGCTGACTCAAGCGTTACTGTTGATGCTATACAGACAAAAATTGGTTTTCAGTTTGTACATTCTTCAGGATTTTTTTTTCCATCCAAGTCTGATTGAGAGTTTGTAGAAAAATGGCTTCAGATTTTCCACATACTACTCTTCAACATTCTTCCTAAATGTAACAATGTGAAACTCACTAGGACAATGGCTGTTTCTGTTTCCTTTCAAAATGCTGCCAACAATATTTTCTGAATGGAAGACACCATCTTGTAGCATAAAGGGACGAAAGGGGTTCTGGTCTGGCCGATGGTTGGTGGAGACATTTTGACTATATCTTGGACCTGCCCGGCCTCGCCCAAAATGGCGCCGGTATAAATGGGACTCGTAACTCCTTGCCCGCAAATGTATATCTAGAAAATGTTATTGTAAGTGGCCGTGTCGTATTTTAATTACAAAATGTACGTCCACCGATTCCGCAACTGTTAGACACCTTTGTTCTTGCAACCTAATGGCCCGCTCGTTACGTTCCTCTACAGTGTAAATGTCTCCTCATCATATACGAATACAGTTTGCTCCGTGGCCGGCCCACGTGGTTATAGGCCCGTATTTGTATACTGACATTTTCACAATAAAGGTTTTTAAAACAAAACACGGTAGTAGTATTTACATTGGTAAAGTTTTTACTTTTAGTCACTGTTTTCGAATCAGTAAAGGCAAGTGAAATAAAGCAGTCCAATTACATGACGGATAAAAGGTATAATATGTAGGAACGCAGTAAAGATAAATGCTTAATAGCAGTTGTGTTTTTCATGTCTGCAATATAAAGTGATCGATAAGAATCTGATAATCAGGCGTATCGGCGACTAAGATAGCAGGCCGAATCTCTTTTACTCAACGGCTCCGTCATGGAAGGAAGAAACGCCCTTTTTCTCGAAAAAGGAATATATTTTACTTACAAGATAGTTGTAAATTTTCCGGGAAAGTACATTAGCCTGGAATATTATAACATATGTTTGAAAAAAAAATATTGTTCGAAAACAATAAAAAGCGTAATTTTTAGGTCATATGACCAAGCTTTTCATCATTAAATTAACAAAAGTAAAATGAACCAATGAAAAGTTTTATTAACAAGTCACATGTCCTGTTATGCTTACGTTGCGCGCTGCGCGCCGCGCCGCGCCGCGGATCACTTCCGGGTGCGGTAACGCGGCGTGTCATATAACGCATTACGCGACAACGTAGGTCAAGAATATAGTCAAAATGTCTCCACCAACCAGCGTTCGGAACACAACTCCTTTCAGCAGTCCAAAAAGTTCTGTTAAATGACAACAGAGGGGACAGGCAACAAGAACCATCAGTCAAAGAGGGGAGGGCAAGTTCTTCTCTTCCGGGTCATGTTGGGGCGCTACCGGAACTGATCGAATTGGTAGTCTACAGTGTTTCTGGATGTTTCAGACTAAAGCTGGCGTCAGCATGAGACCACTACCATCTCGAAGCTCCGTCGTGGCCATTCCACGAGCAATCATGGCAGCCGCTCCCCACCAGAAGCCTGCGGGAGTCGGAGGCCCCCAAGACTTTTGTAGAATCTTCACGGCTGAGGGGACGCTTTTCGAGAATGGGACCCAAGCCCTATCAGGGAAGCGTCCGAGTTCAAAGGTGTCCCAGGGCCATTTTAGTGGACCAGGCCCAAAACCGAAGAGCCGGCCGCCATTTTGAGAGTCCTGTGGCAGTCGCCTATCGCTGCACCGCAAGAGTGGGCGCAATTCAGCTGGATGGTGGGCAAGACGCTGTAGCCGCAAGAGTGGGCGCAACTCAGCTGGATGGGACAAGGTTCAGAATTGAAGAGTCATCAAAAGGCAAAAAGTTCCGCCGGATCCCGGGAGCCGGCCGCCTATGTCGGGGGCGATCTCAGGCTACACCAGTGCTATAAGACTTGGGGAGGGTGTCGGAGCCAAGCGTCTTCTCCGAGTCCATGGCCATCACACCGCCCCTCAGGGGCCTCCGTCAAGCTGTTTAGGAAGGTAACATATCACATTGTTTTCTAATGCAGTCAGGTCCACAAACGACATTCACTTACTTTGAGAATAGTGAAGCTGCAGTAGGTGGAAATAAGCTTCAGACAGTGTTACAAGCGCTGCTCAGAACTCTTAACTATGGCACCCAACCTCCAGAACTTATGCTATTTGAGAATGGCAGTGACATCGAAGCATCTCAGGGACCAAAACCATTAACGTACTTTCACGTATGAAAATCTTACTTGGGGAGGGGGCAGGAGCGAAGCGCCCCCTCCCAGTCAGCGCCACCACACCGTATGTTGAAAATTTGAAGCCATCGTTCTACAAAGTCAACCAAACTTGGATTAAAAATCTAGAAAAATGTACAAACTGAAAACCAGTTTTGGTCTGCATAGCATCAGTAGCAACGCTTGAGTCAGCTTTGTGTCAAGCCGCAAATTTGATTCAACAAAGCACAGACATTGAAAAAGGCTCAAATTCAGAACTCTAAACTATGGCACCCAACATCCAGGAGCTTGCCATCCGGATCTTGGAGCCTTGTGCTGCTTTCGATCTATTCACACATCGGTCCACTACTGACATCATCTTATAAACCAACGTTATGTAAATAGTTTTTTAATAAAATGTTTTACCCTGTTTCTTTGCTGGTGTGTTGTCTATATTTTTAATATTTGCATAGGGTTTGTCGTTATTTTGTGCGGGATGGGTGATGGAGCCGAGCTGTCTTGCAGCCCTCATGGTGTGGAGCTCAGTTCATCTCACTATTTTCGTATTTCTCATGAAGGGTTGTTCCTAATATTTCTATTTTAGCGAGATCAAAAAGAGATCCAATTAGTGGCCTACTGATTTTGCTCGATTACTTTTATTTTTTTTACACGTTTTTTCACTATCTGCAAAGACTAAACAGAGTATTGCGACTTTGTGCTTGTTTGTAAATAGAGAATGATCCAAAGAGAACCAATTCTAAAACAGTAAATGATTGGACAACAATCAATCAAATGGAGAGACAAGCAGCCACGACGGATTACAACGGGGGTAAAGGCCTGCGTTAACTACCCTTCAGTATCTGCAAAGAGAGAGTACTACTAAGACAAAAGAGGGGAGGGGGGGGGGGTGCAGCGTTCAAAGCACATCAGCGTGCATAAATACGAAAATGTTTTTATTTATCACGTACTTGACATTTTTAAGCTTTTCATATTTGCTATTAAAAAACCAATGAAATTCACAGAAAAAACCATAGGTTATAGTGGATATATAGTTAGGAATTTGCATTTACAAAACCTTGAAAATTCAATGAAAAAACCATTGGTTTTAGGCCATATATAGTTAGGGATTTGCATTTACAAAACCTTATTTTACTCGCATAAAACCATTGAAATTCCATATATAGTTATAAGCGCTAACTATATATCGCGCACCCGCAATCCACTGCTGATGATGTCACATATTACATCATTCATGACATGGTTAGTGACATCACTGATGACATCACTGATGACATCTCAAATGACATCACTGATGACATCACTGAAAACATCTCATTTGACATGACTGATAACATCACTGATGATATCATTCATGTGATAATACGATGAACCTCTTCAGACTCTAATATAACCTTAGATACAATCAGTGTAAACAGACACTCACAGACTGTCACTCATCCATGGAGTTACTCACACACCTAGTCAGTCATGCAAAGAATCAATCACACCTCCATTTCCTCAAATATACAGTTATACAAACTTTACTTATTCAAACATATACTAACACATATTTACTCTCTTATACAATCCCTGATACAAGTTCACAATGATCCATACAGCCACTCACACATTCACTGGCTCTTATGCACAGTTATTTATATATGTCAACTCTCACATGTACTGTGTTTTACATATGTACTTACTTTGACATGTAGCACTGAGATATCCATTCACTCACCAATACACTCATGCACACAGTCAACCGCCCATACAGCTGTTTCCACATGCACTTTTGAAACCATACATCTAGTGAATCAACTGCTCACACATCTATGCACAGAGTCACACACCTCCCAGCTACCCACACACACTCACTCAGTACCCCATACAAATACTTGGGCAACCAATCAATAACCCATATAGTTACTCATATAGCTACTTATCAACACATGGAACAGTTTACAGAACAACAGACATAATGATGCACAAATTGAGACAGTTTAGTCATTAACCCATGCACTCAGTGAGACACATTTAATCACTCACTCATATAGTCAGTCATGCACCTACTAAATCCTTCATCCAGACACTTATATATCCACTCATTCTTCAATATGTAAGAGATATTTTAACTTTACAGAAACATACAGTCACTGGATGATGTCATTTGAGATGTCATCAGTGATGTCATCAGTGATGTCACTAACCATGTCATGAATGATGTAATATGTGACATCATCAGCAGTGGATTGCGGGTGCGCGATATATAGTTAGCGCTTATAACTATATATGGAATTTCAATGGTTTTATGCGAGTAAAATAAGGTTTTGTAAATGCAAATCCCTAACTATATATGGCCTAAAACCAATGTTTTTTTCATTGAATATATATATATATATATATATATATATAGTTAGGTAAGCTTTTCTGTTTTTTTGCTTTGCTAATAACTTTAGCGCTGTTTGACAAATCTTCATAAAACTTTCCGAAAAAAAGCAAATTCACTTCAGCTCGTTCCTGGAAAGTTTCAGGGACGTCCTTCATGCGAGGGCTGAGAAAAAGAGGGATCCCAAAAGAAAATGTCCCCATTCATTTTCCATAGACTTCTTTTAAGTAACGCTACAGCTAAAACTACTGAATTAAATCAATTTGCAGAAAGCTAGATCTTGGTCCAGAGATTGTGCTATGTGTCATTTGGTGTAAATCCGTTCTGTAATTTTTGAAAATTTAAGGTTAAAAAATATTTGTATGTCTGAAGGGTTGGGGTCAAGGGCCTCTCATCAGAATCTCTCTAACCCAATTTTAATAAATAGAGAGTTCTGATTGGCCCATGATGTTTGTCTTTCACTGTGTCAGACTCAAGTAGGAGTCGTGCTCTGATTGGCTGGCAGCAACATGAGAAAATTGTTGCTAGCAGCCATTACAAGACTGGGGCTTATAAGCTTCTTTACAAGCTTCTTGCACTGCCAGTGCATCACTTTTCCCCATATTAAAAGTGACGCACGGCTCAAGGGCCTGTTAACATGTCCGTTAGATCCCTGTCCTGAAGTAAAAAATAAATTAAGATATAATACGGATAGGGTAGGGATACTCTGCTCTCCCTAGGCCCTGTGGGGCCAAAATATTTTGAAAAATCTGCAGTGTTTTCTGTAATCCCGTGGGACTCTTGAGGTGCCAAAAAAAAACATAATGGCAGCCAGCCATTAAAAAAAAGAAGATATCCGGTGAGTGGTGTTAGTAGGGCTACTGTCCTAAGCCCTTTTTGGGTCCTAGGGACCCCATCCCCTTGAGCATGGTATTTTAATTAAGGGTAGAGTGGGGGTGTCCCCATCCCTCAGGGTAGAAATGTGCACACAAAAAAGGGAGGGGGGCTACCTGGCCCTCCACCCTGAGCCATTATAGGAACTAGGGAGCCCATCTCCTGGGGCCACATTCCTTATTTAAGGGGAACACTTCCCCCCTACCTAAGCCATTCTATGCCCCACTGAGCTCATCCCATTGAGGCATGGGTGGGAGCATTGTTAAAACTCCAACTAAACAGGAGCAAACATGCCTTCCCTGCCTGAAGGAATGAGGGTAGGAAAGGCAAGTCTTTTTCCAGCTGCAAGGGAGATTTAAACATGTTCCCACCAGCTTGGAGAAGACTTCTGTTCTGTTTCCCTGACCGCACTCCTGGAGGTAGAGAAACAGAACAAATATTGATTTAAGTAAGGAAAGGAGGGCGCGCATCCCCCCTCATAGGGCTGATGGTGGCCCCAGGAAACCCTTCCTCCAGTGAAAAAAAGGGTACAGCCGCATATTCCCAGCCATTAAAGGCCCTGTGGAGCTCCTCCCCTGGACTGAATTCAACACAAAACAGGAGAAGCCGGGCAGCCCCTCTGCCCGAGCCTTTGTAGGCCCTGGTAACCCCCATCCCTGGGGCCAAACTTAGGGCCTCATTACGATGTCAGTCGGAAAGGCTCAGAACGGCATTTTGATTTTCCGAAACCATGCTTCCAACTGACTGAAACATTTCCAAACGAACGATTACGATAGAAGGTAACCCTTTGTCTTTCGACTCGGTTCTGACCGGCATTCAGAGAAACCTAGACGGTCGGAGCCGAATCGTACAGCTCTATGGATCTCGTTTCCGACTGACCGATTACGATATCGAATTCGGACAGCTTTTCCAAATCCACCTGTCCGACACGGAATGAATGTCGGAAACTGAATTTGGGGGCCCCCCTTCACCCAGAGGCCTTCGGTTGGGGCCTGTGGGGGTACCAAGATCACCCCTCTTTACAACCATGGACAGTGTGGCAGGCACCATGGGGTGCCTGCAACTGGGTGCAAGGTTTTCCGTAACCCGCCATTTTTTCAATGGGAGCCTGTGTTGTCGGTCGGAACGCAGACTCCCATTGAGGTCCATGGGAGTCCAACCGAATGGTGTTCGGAACCAATAATCAGTCAGTCGGACTCCCCGAACCCGAGTCAGTCGGAACGGATTTGTCAAGGAGTCGGTCGGAATGCTTTCTGACTGACATCATAATGAGTCCCTTAATTGTAAAGGGAGGAGGCCACACACCCCTTCCCGAGCTCTAAAAAGCCCTGGGGGCCCCATTCCCCGGGGCTGGCTCAAGAACTCTGTCCTGGGACCCACCCCCGAGACAGAGTAGTTTCCTTGCCCGCACTGATGAGGGCAGAGAATTATCTGTTTGCTCCTGTCTGAAGGGAGCATGTTTAAATGTCCTGCCAAATGGGATTAAACATGTCTTCCCTGCCTGCAGGAGTGGGGGCAGGGAAGGCAAGTCTGCAGCCATATGGCGGGCGATTTAAACATGCTCCCATCGGCTTGGAGCAGACTTCTGTTCTGTTTCCCTGACCACACTACTGTGGGTAGGGAAACAGAACAGATATTGTTCTCGCCTAGCGAGAGCGAACAAAAAACAGCTGCTCTGTCCAGATGGGAGCAATGCCTGATCCCACACCAGGCGGGAAGCCAGCTGGGGCCAGGGGTGTCCTGGGATGCCCCTGCAGGTGGGCTCCCCATCGAGAAGTGATGGCTGGTGGATGCCCCAAGTGGGCACCGGGCACCCACCTATAATTTAGAAATGCCCCAGCAGATAGGGTCCCCGTGGTCAAAAAAGACTTGGGATCAGGGGCAATGTGGTCCCGTCCCTTTGTAATGACATGCAGCCTCAGGAGATGTGGTCCCCGGGGCCAATAAATGTTTAGAGAGAGGGGCTGCTCCGGGACATGGGCCTCCCAGAGCCCAGTAAGGGTTTGGAGAGGGGTTGCGTGACACCCCTTCCTATTTAATTGGAATTTGGCTTCAAGTTATGGTGTCCCTGGGGCCCAAGAAGGCTCGGGAAGGGGGATTGCACAACCCCCTCCTCTTAATTATGGCTTGGGAAGGGTGAGCATGCAGCCTCCCCCCTTTTTATTAGCTTTTGGCGCCCAGGCATGGGTTCCCCGCGGCCTAATAAGGTATGGGGAGACGAGCTACATGCCCTTCTACCCTTAGAATTCAGTGCCTAATAAACATGTTTTGACTCCAGGGGATGGGTTCGCAAGGCCACTATTGGCTTGTGGAGGGGTGCCTCGCATAGGCTAATCTCTGTGGCTAACTCACCTGCCACGCACCTCTGAAGGCAGTTTGCAGCGTAGGTTGGCTGCAGCATAGGTTGGCCACAGGGCTTGGCCACATACTCGGCCCTGTGGCCATCCTCCTACTGCGCACAGCCAAAGGCTGTGCATAGCACGGGGTTGGCTTGCTGTAGCCAACCCCACGCTGCGCACAACCAAAGGCCATGCGCAGCGTGGGGTTGATTTTACATATGGTAATGCAATATTACTTTGTGTAAAAAAAAATCCTAGAAATGTACTAAAAAAACATAGTTAGGAATTGTTGTGATATTTATTCTACATTATAAAAAACCTTAGAAATTCACTGAAAGAAACTAATTTTAAAGTGATGTTATACTTAGGTGAACATGTTAGTGCCAACACAACACACCAGTTATAGTTAGCAGAGCTAACTGTAAATTGGGCCCCACCACGCACAGCTTTTGACCGCACATATTACATCACTCATGACATATTCGATGACATATTTTATGATATCACTGATAACATCTCAAATTACATTTTTGATGATATTGCTTGCTTTTGCTTGTCTGTACTGTGACCGCTCCCACCAATCAAAAGCAAACACTCAGGTTCCAGTGGGGCAGATTGTTTTGGATTGAGTGGGGCAGATTGTTTTGGATTGAGTGGGGCAGATTAGAGTGGGGCAAACTGATTTGGATTGGAGTGGGGTGCATTGTGAAGGGAGTGGGGTAGATTGAATTTGGGGTACGGTGGATTGGAGTGGGGTAAATTGGTTTGTGCTTGATTGGATTGGTGTGTGGCAGATTGGAGTGAGGTGGATTATGGGAGATTGAAGTGGGGTGAATTGGGATGCAGAGGGTGGATTGGGGTGGGGCGAATTGGATTGGAGTGGGGTGAATTGGATTGGAGTGAAGCAAATTGGAGTGGAGTGGGGCGAATTATCAGTGAGTTGAATTATCATTGGGGTGGATTGGATTGGGGCAGGATGTTGTGGATTGGAGTGGGGCAAATTATTTTGGAATGGAGTGGAGAAGATTGGAGTGGGGCAGACTGCTGTGGGGCTGATGAGAGTGGGGAAGATTGTTTTGAATTGCAGTGGGGTACATTGGAGGGGGACAAATTGAAGTGGGCAGTATGTTTTGGATTGGAGTGAGGCAGATTGGAGGGGGGCAGACTTTTGGATTGAAGTGAGGTGGGGCGGATTGGAGTGGGGCAGATTGTTTTGGATTGAAGTTGGGCAGATTAGAGAGGGGCAGATTTGAGTGGGACACATTGTTTTGGATTAGATTGGGTTGGATTGGAGTGGGCAGATTGGAGTAGGCAGATTGGTTTGGAGTGGAGTGGATTGGAGTGGGCAGATTGGAGTGGGGCAGATTGTTTTGGTTTGGAGTGGGATGGGATGGATTGGAGGGGGGCGGATTGGAGTGGGGCAGATTATTTTGGAGTGGGGAGGATTGAAGTGGGCAGATTATTTTGGCTTGCAATGGGGCAGATTGGAGGGAGACGGATTTGAGGAGGGCAGTAAGGTGGATTTGAGAGAGGTGGATTGAAATGGGGCAGATTGGAGTGGGCATATTGTCTTGGATTGTAGTTGGGCAGATTAAAGAGGGGCAGATTTGAGTGGGACATATTGTTTTGATTTAGATTGGGTTGGATTGGAGTGGGCCGATTGGTTTGGAGTGGAGTAATTGGATTGGGCAGATTGGAGTGGGGCAGATTGTTTTGGATTGGAGTGGGATGGGATGGTTTGGAGTGGGCAGATTGGGGGCGGGCAGATTAAAGTGAGGCTGATTATTTTGGAGTGGGGAGGATTGAAGTGAGCAGATTGTTTTGGCTTGCAGTGGGGCAGATTGGAGTGAGACGGATTTGAGGGGGCAGTGAGGTGGATTTGAGAGAGGTGGATTGAAATGGGGCAGATTGGAGTGGGACAGATTGTTTTGGATTGGAGTGGGGCAGATTGAAGTGGGGCGGATTGGAGTGGGCAGATTGTTTTGGATTGTAGCGGGGTGAACTGCTGTGGGGTGGATGGTATTGAATTGGAGTGGGGCACATTGTTTTGGGTTGGAGTGGGACGGATTGGTGTGGGACGGATTGGAGTGGTGTGAGTTATCAATGGGGCAATGGGCCGAATTGTAGTGGGGCGGGTTGGAGTGAGGCTGTTTGTTTTGGATTGGAGTGGGGGCAGATTGTTTTGGATTAGAGTGGGGCAGATTGGAGTGGGCTGAATGTTTTGGATTGGAGTGGGGAAATTGTTTTGTATTGCAGTGGGGCAGATTGGAGTGGGGTGGATTAGAGTGAAACAGACTGTTTTGTATTGGAGTGGTATACATTGACCTCAATCTCTCTACATTAGTGGATGAACTTACCCTACTCAGGAAGGACTTTTATCGGTTCAAATTTGACAAATTCACAGCCAGCCCCACCTGGCCACCTGATCCTTGCGCCAATCCTCGAAAACGTCCATGCCTCAAACTGTGGTCAACAACGCCTCTCCTACCCTGCTCCCACAGACCCACTCGAACCTTGACTACCTACTCCGCCTACGATCTCTCCATACTCTGCAACACTTACACTAACAAACCCGCGCCTAAAGATCTGCCTCCCCCTTACTCCAAGATCCCTGTTATCCTGGGGATGAACAGAACCCCCGACTTCCCCAACTCCCCCAGACCACCCCCACAACTCACCTCTGTTCAACTACTCCCTGTCACTAGCAACAACCCTAAACCCCTCAACTGCATGCTTGTGAATTGCCGCTCTGCCGTCCGGCATTCTACTGAAATCTCTGAAACCATTCTTAATGAAGATACCGACATTGCATTCCTCACCGAAACCTGGCTCAAAGACCACTCCACACCCATCCTTGACCCTTTCGCCCCCTGGCTACTCTATTCTAAGAAAAGACAGACCTGTAAGAATAGGTGGAGGACTAGCAATAATTTTTTAAAAAGAACTTCAAAATTCCCCAATCTCCAATGACGACTATTCAACCTTTGAATACTTAGGAGCCGAACTTAAAATGAAAAGCTCCCCCTCCATTACTGCTTTATAATATCTCTCACCCTCCTGGTGAACCCCTTCCTTTTGCCGAAGAACTTTCGGACCTTCTAACTAAATCTCTACTCTCCAATTCCAAAGATATCTTCCAAGGAGATCTTAACCTGCACTGGAATGAACCGGATGACCCCTCAATCAACCTTCTCAATAACCTTCTTGAGATTAGTGACCTCAAGCAACTCTGCCACTCCCCTACCCACGCCAAAGGAGCCATTCTTGATGCCATCATCTCCAACCCTGACCTGACATCCTTAACCAATATCATCCCTATCGACTGGTCTGACCACCACCTCATTCTGTTCACAATATCCCCTCCAACCCCACCTATTCCTATCAAAAACAACAAAACTATTATCTTGAGCCGAAATCTTAAGCAAATCCCTCCTGGCACCCTTGAACTGAAACTCCAATCCCATCTCATCCTCACCCCCCCTCTGCATATCCAATTGAACTCACGGAACACTTTAACAAAACGGTCGCAGAGGTCTTTGACGAGCTTGCCCCGCTGAAAAGTAAAACGCTCAAAAACAATCCCTCCAAATCATGGTTTACCCTTGACCTTAATAGAGAGAGACGCTTACTCAGATTAGCAGAAAGAACTTGGAGACAACACCCTACACCTACCCACCTTGCTCTCCTTAGAAATGCCAGATACTCTTATAAAAAACACATCTTCTCTGAAAAAGCTTCTTACTTCCGCCATCAACTCTCACATGCCAAAAACAGACCCAGAGAACTGTTCAACATTATTTGAAACCAAACCTCCCCTGCACCACCCAACCCAGTGGCCTCTATTAACAAGTGTGAAGAAATTGCCTGCTTTTTCGCTGAAAAAATTGCCAAAATCGCCCGTGCTTTCCTTAATACCCAACCCCCGCCCATCCCTCAACCCCCCAGGTTACTACACCTAATCCCACGCCCTTGAATTCTCCCTCAACACCTTCACCCAACCTCCCCTCTCTTACCCCCCCCCCGGAAACCCCCTCTACTATCACTCGGCTTAAAAACAACGCCTCTTGGCTTACTTTCCACTCCGTTTCTGAACGGGAAGTCTATAACATCCTATCACATCTCAAACCATCCGCTCACACGAAAGACCCTCTCCCCTCCTCACTTGTCCAAGATCTCAAACACATCATTGTCACCTACTGGACCCACCATCATTAACGCCTCCCTCTCAACAGGAAATGTTTCCCCCTCCCTTCAACTCGGACAAATCACCCCTATTCCTAAAAATCCTAAAACTGATCCTAATGACCCTAACAACCTCCGCCCCATTTCCAACCTTCCCCTCCTCTCCAAAGCTCTCGAAAAGTGCGCCCTTCTTCAACTGGATGAACACATTAACGCATTCAACCTTCTTGACCCCTTTAATCTGGCTTCCGCAAAGGTTGTAGCATGGGAAACTGTGCTGCTCAACATAGTCGACGACATACACCTGGCCCTGGACAGGGGGAGACTTACCTACTCATCCTTCTAGACCTCACCGCTGCATTTGACTCGGTGTACCACCCGACCTTACTCAATACACTCAGGGATCGCTTTGGCCTGAATGGCACTGTCCTAAACTGCTTCACCTCCTACTTCCAACACAGAACACAACAAATTAAAATTCTTAACTCCCTATCTTGCCCAACTCCCGTCTCCCTTGGTGTACCGCAAGGATCCATCCTCTCTCCTGCTCTGTTCAACCTCTTCATGGAACCCCTCACCTTGATACTCAAACAAGCCAAAATCAATTACCATCTGTACGCTGATGACACTCAACTGTACTATAAAGTAAAAACCCATTCTGACATCCTACACCTAAACTCAGCACATACCAAGATCCAAACCTGGTTCCACAGCAACCATCTTAAACTCAACCCTAACAAAACTGAGATTATCCTCTTCTCGCCCAAGAACAACCCTCTCCCCATTCAATCATGGATTGCGGACCTCAATGCCCTTAACTGTCCTCTCTCCCTAGCAGAATCTGTCAAGTCTCTTGGCATCACCATCAACAATAATCTTACTCTTAACTCCCACATTAAAAACACAGCAAAAAGTGCACTTTTCACACTCCGGCATCTCAAAAAAATCAAACCCTTTATTCTGGCAGAAGACCTCAAAGTTATTACCCAATCACTGGTCCTTTCCAAAATCGACTACGGAAATGCCCTTCTCACTGGTACTCCTAAAATCCATCTTGCCTCCATCAAATCTGTCCTCAACCTCGCAGCCAGACTTACCACAAACTGTAAGCGTTTCGAACACATCTCACCCGCCCTCAAGGCCCTCAAATGGCTCCCCATTGAAGGTAGATCCTCCTACAAAATTGCCTGTATCACACACAAAGCCCTCTATCGGAAGACTTCATCCTACCTATCAACTAAACTGAAAAAAGCTGGCAGCACCCGAACCCTGAGAAGCACCAACTCTCTCCTCCTCATACCCCCTCTCCTCAAATCAGCTCCTCTCAATACGGCTCCTTCTATGGCAAGGCCCCAACCATCTGGAACAACCACCCCAAAGACCTTCGCTGCAACCCCTCCTATGCCAACTTTAAAAGAAACCTCAAATTACACTTCCTCACTAAATATAGGGGAATGTAGCCCCTGCTCTCCTCTCTGTATATTTGTTGCCTGCATCGCTTTGCTGCCTTTTTGTGTCCTCCTTGCAGACTGTAAAATAGCTATATATTTTCACATTTTTGTTTCTTGTAATTGTCGTTCTGCGTATATGATCTGTACTCCTCACACTATGTACTCTAAATGTTTCCTCTAACTTGTATCTAACCAAATATGGAACTTGTTTTGCTGCTTTCCCATGTATTACCCCTGTTATGTAAAGCGCTCTGATACCCTTGGGTGGAGCTAGCGCTATATAAAACCTTCAAAATAAAATAAATAAAATAAAAATAAAGCAGTGGGGTTGCCCAGTCTAATGCAGAACCTGGGGATTAATACTACAAGCGAAACAGTGGTTCTGCCACTCTTACAAATCAAAAATTATTTATAAGTAATTATGTCTCTCCAAATGGATGAGAACAGTCAACAAATGAGCAGGCACAATGTACCTTATGTCCAAACTAAAAACGCAAAACTCTTCTATTATTTCCACGATATATTTGTTTTATCAGTAAGTGTAAAACCTATTTTAGTACATATATTTACATACACACAGAACAGTTATTTGGAACTAACATTTAGGACTTCAAAGTGCACAAACATTAAAATATTTACATGTCACAACACATTCCACAAGATACATGGAAATATACTACAAATAAAAATTATATCTAAACACAGTGCGAAGTTTTGAAAGAAGAAAAAAGAAATATCAGCCCAGTGAGTGATTAATCATTAGTTTGTTATCATGGGCGATCATCAACACTTGACTATAAAGCGTCAACGTTTCGACCCCTGAACAAAATGCGATATTATAACCGTCTTGGTGGGGGCACAGCGGAGTCATGAGGTGGCAGCAGATTCGGCAATGCCTACCGCTGTTGCGTGGACTCAGGGGCCCCAGGGGGGACAACGCAACTTTGTCCGCCCCTCTTTCCGTGTGCTGGGGCTGTGAGGACACCGGTGGTTGTACCTGGGGATGAACCACGCTGTTTCACGCTGAGGCTTTGTGGTGCTGGTAAAGCCCCCAATGCCTGACTTTTAAAATGGTGGACGCAACATGTGGCGATTGGCCTCATCAGTGCTTGGCCCCACTGCCACAGTGCTGCAGTTGCTGAAGACTGAGGGGCACATGTTTCAAATCGCCACTTTCCTCACAGACATGTAAAGACTTGGAAGGGGGGAGATCAGTGGAGAAGCCAGAACTGAATGCCCCAGGATGCAGCCGGCCAATGCATCCCCAGCTACTCCAAACCCATCACTGAACATACCCGGGAACACAGGATCCAGAGCTTATCAACAACCCTGGGATCTGGGACCCTGCAGCTCCACACCGAGTAATGAGGTAGCGGAATGAAAGGGCGAGATGTGAGCCTGAGTTATGACGCCCTAGGTACTTCCTGCAGCACGGGAAGGCCTAGAGGCAGACTCCGCACACCATGTTAAATTCTACCTTCGTCCATTGCACATCCACATGTGGTTCTAGAGCAGTTGGAGCTGGACTGACAAAGGTGCATCAAAGAGTCTACTAGTGAAATGCACTAGGCACATACTCATCCTACATCGGCCGCTAAAGCAGAGCACTTAGGGCCAGATGTATTAAACAGTTTTTCCCATTCTCTGTTTAAGGGAAATGTGTTCATTCATCTGTCCCTTAGTCCCCTCAAATTGACTGGACCTCTCAGAGTAGCCCTCCCCAGGAGCCCGAAAGAGATCTCAAAGGATATCTAAGGAGGAAGATATTTACTGCTTAGCTCTCCAAGGCACGTCTGAAGGAGCACCAAGTGGGGCCCAGTTGCAAATCTTCTTTCCGTGTTGGCAACTGAGTTCTACATGCCTTCAAAGAAATCGCAAACTAATAGGGTGTCGAGCTGCTTTAAACCAGCCGAAGCAAGGTCTCAAACCCCAGGCACCCCGAGATGGTGAAATGGCATTACCTGGGGAAGATCTTCTCTCCTCCCTTCAGAACTTCAAAAAGAGAAAGTCATAAACGGAGTGATGATAGAACATGGGGAGCGAGAGGGAGATATGCGACTATGGGCTGTCGCCTACCTTTGGCGTTTGCAACACTGCCTAATTTGCAAATGTCCTCTTGCTGGAGTGCCTTCTGGAGCGCTTGCTAATTTGGAAAGACATCAGTACGAGACATGATAAGGTCTTTGGGTCAGTTGTGCATGTATAGATATCCCGCTGAGGAGGAAAGATAACTGATATTTGCTTCACATATATAAACACCTAGAGGATGTGAGGAGAGGCAGAGAGGAGCAGACGGCTGACAGGAGTGCGAGGCATTGCGTTAACTCTTCCAGAAACAGATTTATGTAATTTGTCCTTGGGTATAAAAAGAAGAAACAGTAAAGAGAGACCAGTAGAATCATGCCATGCAGAGGAGTAGCATGACTGGAGACAAGTCAATGGATGACATGTTTCTGCTTAACACAGAGGGAGTGAAGATTTTACATGGGGGTAATGGAGACCTAACAGACTTTAAAGATGACAGAAGGTAATGTGATAATCTTGGCACTGCTCTGGAGTGCACATGAGACCCCAGCTTTTGTTCATATTTGCTTGCAAATAGTGCCCTGAAACCAAGGCAGCACCTGAATTATCACTTTGACCTCCTTTTCATTGCAGCAATTGTGGCCTTACACCATTCTCTCTTTGTTGTGATTGCTCGGTGTTTCAAATCTATTACTTTATGGGCTGAGTGCAGCAAGCTTGGTAAAAAGCATGGTTTCAATAACAAATGCAACCAGTGACTTGTCTGAGTATAATTAGGCATTATGGCATAAAATAGATGCAGCATGTCTCAAAGAGACAGTTTGAGTGCTGTCTAGCCGAGACCTTAAAACTGTAGAAATTCACTGAAAAAAACACAACTTACAGGTTCATTATAGTTAGCGGAAATTTAATTTAGAAAACATACAAATTTCCTGAAAAAAAACATAGGTTACAGGGACGTTATAGTTAGGTTGAGATTTTACTCACACACAACAATAGAAATTCAGAAGTTATAATTACCACAAGTAACTACAATTTGGGCTCTAAGGTAACTATAAATCACACCACCGCCAAACACAGTTTTCTCATCAATAATTTCTGTGCAAATGTTGCAGTGATATTATCTTTTCTTTTTTATTAACTCTTTTATTGAAAAAGGCATGTAGACTATTAGGACATGTAGGAGAGTAGGGTCTGCAATCCTATGATCACCCAGATTTTTTGCTTTTGTTTCACTGGTTTACGACTTTCTCTGGCTGTGGGCCTGCCAATCAGACCCACAGCCTGGCTGTTCTCTTTCTAAATTACGATATGTACCCTAGGTGCATTCACCAATTGGTACTGGGCCACCTTATCAGACCCTGTAACTCAGGGCATAGGTGTACCCAGGGCCGCCAGGGGCTGCAGCATGTATTATGCCACCCCTGGCTGGCCTCCTAAATTTGACACAACTGGCTGCATGACAGCTGGGGCGAAGTCGTGTAATCACCCTTTGCTTTAGATATAGTAGCTCTATATCTAACCATACAATGGACACCCGAGTCCCTATCAGTCACTCCTATGGCAGGCCTTGACAATCCTGAAGGCAGAGTGCATGGGCTCGCGTGAACTGTGTTCTGGCCCGAGCCGAGCCGGTTGCAGCTTGCGGAGAAAAGACCCAATGGCTGTTCCATGATAACGCGTGCCACATCGGTAACTTCGGTGTCGCGTTATCAAGACATGTCGAGTAAGGTGTCATACGAATCGGGATGCTGCCCTCTCACCAACTCTGGCGACGAGGTTAGCATTCCGCCCTTCTAGAGGGACACGACATGTACGTAACTGTGAACCCCGGTTAAAGTTAACGAAAGCCTCAGCTCCACAAAATGGATGCTGCCACCACAGACACGAGTCTGACCTCCTGCTGCTGGGAGTCCTTCCAGCGAGGAGCGCTTGGACAAAGGGTTTCCTGTCGAGGGCGGTGTTCGCACCGTCCCAGACAGGGTTTGTGTATTCTGGGTAGGTAGGGCTTTTGCGAGAAGGTGACTGCGGAGTGGCACCCCGGTGCTCACTACGCATCTGCCGGTTAGAACCAGTTCCAGGGGCGACAGCCCTGGCCTGGGGAAAGTCCGGCAGGGGAGAGGGGTGTAACTACCCCCCTTCCTGGTCCCACCCTTAGGGCAGGACCTAGTCATGTACCCACCCCTTTCTTTAGGATAAAGGCCGGAGCGGGGACCCTTCCAATTTAGATCATCTTTGAATCAAGAATACTTTCTACGAAAGGACTTCAAGACTCTTCTCAAGATTTCTCCCTTGTGGCTAAGGAGTAGTCACCCTGCATCAGCGGGCACCATCTAAGAACTCTGCGGTTTGCTGTAAGTCCTTCCTCAAGGAATCCGACGGCCCAGCTCGACGAGAACCGGCTTCCCTGGCACCTCTGACCTCTACCCCCGTCATCAGCTCAGCTGTGATCTGTGGGTGCGACGAGACCTCGAGGGACCGGCCATCATCAGAACCTGCACGCTCTTAAAAACCAGCACGACCATCGAGGTAACTCTCTGGTGAGTGCTCTGGGGTCCGAGAAGCCCCGACCCTGAGCCGCTCTAGCACCGAAGTGCAGTCCCCCAGCATCTCCACGATCTGCGTGGGGCCCTTCTGCTCGCTGCTCAGCACGTTGTCTGGTCACTAGCCGCTGGCTTGTGTCCTTCTGTGACGACATCCGAGAATCATCACTGCCGGTCTGGTTGCTCCAGACTGGCCCTTGCTTCCATCTTTTCGAGAAGCACCCCGGACCCTCCTGGTCCACTCAGGACGCCGACAGCGTCATCCGTCGTGGGACAGCTCGCACCTCCACCGTGGTCGCCGACAACGCCTCCTGGTCCGTGAGACTGCAGAGCCTAGCGTCGCCCACTCACCTGGTCGAGGTGACGGCCAACTGGTGCCTTCCTGGTACCCTCTGACTACTGGCTAGTAGTACGAACTTGGTCCCCTCTGCTTTCAGGTTTCATCAATCTCCGATCCAGGCTTGGATCTCTACGAACTATTCCTCACTGGTCGCCGGCCAGCAACTCCTTTTCTTCCGGCTCCTGGCTCGTCAGCGAAGACCCCGACGCCTGTAAGACTTGTGCAGCCGCAGCCCTCGTGGCTAGGTAACTCGGCATTTCAGTGCCTGCATAGCCTCCTTACTCTAGGGTCCCGAGTCCCTCGCTTCCGACTTGCCTTAAACCTTTCCGTGTCCTCGGACACTTGTTTTAATTGTGCACTTAAAGTATTTGCTAAAGAGATTTGGTTTGTGCTAAGTACCCTGTCCTCATAAAGAGTACAGGGCTGTTGTGATTCTTAATAAATATACTGTTTATTTTCATAACACTTGTGTGGTGTCCTTTCACTGGGTGTTCAAGGGGTACATGTGTGGTAAACAGCTGGCTTAACGCGCCCTCTCGAGTCTTTAGCCTTAGACTGCTCGTATCCACGCTACTAGGATAGCTGGTCTATAGGTTGACTTACAACCAAACACCATAAGGGTCGTTGGAACGATACATAGCGGTCGCTAGAATAGCGAACGTTGCATATCGGGCCAACTTCTCACATTGGTGAGCAGCGGTTGGGATTTGAGCTTGCTGTTGTTTTACCACACGTATCCTAAGAATATCTTGTTGAAAGATCGCGCAAGTACTGTTAGTACATATAACTAAAGCTTAGAATACTCTGAGTTCTACTGAACCAGCTGTTGTAGCTCCTCAAGGCTTAGCACACCTTGGCTACAACTCTTAGCAAGGGATCAGTAGGAAAACACATAGTGTAGGTAGGTGCATCACTTACACCACACTAGAAACAGTATGTCGGGCCAAGGAGGAAACTCTGAGTCTCCCCTTGTGTCAGTTGACCCTCCACAGGTCATCCCTTCAGGATATACTGTGCTGAGCTTCAAGGAGTTAAGACGACTGTGTCACTCCCGGAAGATTCAGCAGGGGTCTAACCCCACAACGTCCTTTCTGATTGGTCTCTTGGAGACTTATGATGCCAGGAGAGCTGAGAAACTTCGTAGCTCTTCTAATCCAGAAGGAGACATGCCTCCCCTCGAGGGAACCCGAGATGATCCTGACCTCATCCACCTCGTAACTGAGAACGAAGAGGGAGAGGAGGACGAGGATGAGGATCTCTCTGGGGACGAGGCAGATAAGGGACAGGTAGAAGTCGTCAGACTAACCCGGTCCAACTTAAGCAGACACGATAGTGGTACTGGGGGAACCCCGGCGCTACTGTCGGTTCCGCTTAACCTGGGGAATGGACGAGCCCGATCTCTGTCAAGAGACTCTGGCAGATCCCTTCATACCAACGGCTCTCACAACTCTTCTCAAAGAGGGATGACGTCCCCTCAGAGGAGAGTGTACGAAGCGAAAGAAAGGGCAGCTAATCTAAGGATCGAAAGGGAAGAACTTGCCCTGGCCAAGGAAAAGCTTGCTTTCGCTAGAGAGCAACAGTTAAGTGGGGCAATCCCCACTGGTGGCAGCAATGTACCTAGTAATAGGGAAAAGAGTTTCGATACGAAACACCTTGGGAAGATAGTGCCCCCCTTTAAACAAGGGGACGACATCCACAAATGGATTACTGCTTTGGAGAGGGCCTGCACTGTGCAAGGCGTTCCCCAGAGTCAGTGGGCAGCTATCTTGTGGCTCTCCTTTGAAGGAAAAGGAAGAGACAAGCTCCTCACCACAAGGGTAGAGGACGCTAATAATTACCAAGTCTTGAAGAATACACTCGTTGAAGGGTTCGGCCTAACCACTGAGCAGTACAGGGTGCTGTTCAGGGATACCCAGAAAACGCAGGCTCAAGACTGGTCTGATTTTGTCGATTGTGCCACTAAGGCTTTTGAGGGCTGGTTGCTGGGCAGTAAGGTTACTGATTACGCAGGATTGTATAATTTGATGATGAGAGAACAAATTTTAAACAATTGTCAGAACCAGTTGTTGCATCAGCATCTTGTCGACTCGGATCTGACCTCTCCCCAAGAATTGGGAAAGAAGGCAGACAGATGGGTTCGTACGAGAGTTAAACAGAACCAGGGCCAGAATCAAGGTGGTCAGAAGAAAGCAGACCAAAAGGGTAAAGATTCTAAGGGGGAACAAAATGACCAGAAGTCTTCGACAGGTCCCCAACAACCCAAAGAGGGTGGGGGTCAGGCTCCCCAAAAGAAGAAAGAAGGCCAATCCAAAAGATGGTGCCAGTACTGTAAAAGTAAATCTCACTGGTTTAGTGAGTGCACCAAGAAAGGAGGAGGGCAGACTCCTGCCACTGCAGCCCCTAAGGCACCTGTGCCCCCTAGTACAGTCAGCAGTGGTAGTGCGCCTCCCAAGGGTTTAGTAGGGTTAACCCTGGGTTCTGAGGGGCGTGACAACTTAGTTGGCACACTCACTCAGGCTGTCCTTGTCAGTACAGGGGACGCGGACGTGTCCCCTGACATAAGTCCCAATACGCTGGGCAAATACCGACAGACGCCTTTCATAAATGGAAAGATGGCTCAGGCCTATAGGGACACTTGTGCCAGCGTCACCATGGTGACGCCTAACTTTGTGGACCCTGGACAGATCATGCCAGGTACAGAATTCCTGGTGACCAATGCAAGCAATGTCACTACCAATCACAGTATGGCAATTGTAGCTTTCTCCTGGGGAGGGGTAACTGGCCAAAAGAAGGTTGTAGTTAGTCCAGACCTCCCAGTGGATTGTTTGTTGGGCAATGATTTGGAGTCGTCACAATGGTCAGAAGTGGAGCACCGGACTCACATGGAAATGTTAGGTTTGCCAGCACATGTGTTCGCTGTGACTAGGTCACAGGTCAGGAAATGCCCCACTGAACAGGTGCTGGATCCTGGAACAACGGACCAGACACCTCCCAAGAAAAAGAGCAGTAGGGTTAAGGCTGCGCCTTCCCCCTTGCCCCAGGTCGAGGATCAAGTCTCAGAGGAGGCTGACCTACAGGAATTGAGGGAAACTGAGCCTAGGGAGTTCGAACTTGATCAAGTTGAATTCTTGGGCTCAGGGGGACCCTCAAGGGAAGACCTGGGGAAGGACCAGTTAGACTGCCCTTCTCTTGAACCCCTCAGACAGCAGGCTGCTGCTGAGGCTGCTGGGAACGCCACAGGTACCCACAAGGTATACTGGGAAGATGGACTCCTGTACACTGAGTCACGAGACCCCAAGCCTGGCATGACCAGGAGGCTGGTCGTCCCCTTGTCTCAGCGTGGTTTCCTACTTACCTTGGCCCACGAGATTCCCTTAGCAGGTCACTTAGGCCAGACGAAAACGTGGGACAGGCTTGTCTCGCACTTTCACTGGCCTCACATGAATGAGGATACCAAGGAGTTTTGCCGCTCCTGTGTCACTTGCCAAGCCAGTGGTAAGTCAGGTGGCACGACAAAGGCCCCCCTTATACCAATGCCTGTGGTGGGGGTGCCCTTTGAACGGGTGGGGATCGACATCGTCGGTCCCATGGAACCACCAACAGCATCAGGGCACAAGTTTATACTGGTGGTAGTGGATCATGCCACCAGGTACCCTGAAGCTATTCCCCTTAGGACCACTACAGCACCTGTTGTGGCAAGAGCCCTGGTTGGAGTATTCTCCAGAGTGGGCTTCCCTAAGGAGGTCGTCTCCGACAGAGGTGCAAGCTTTATGTCGAGCTACTTAACTGCTATGTGGAAGGAATGTGGTGTCAACTACAAGTTCACTACACCCTATCATCCACAATGCAATGGGCTTGTTGAGAGATTCAACAGGACCCTAAAAGGGATGATTCATGGACTACCGGAAAAGCTTCGGCGTAGATGGGACGTCCTGATCCCCTGCCTCTTGTTCGCCTACAGAGAAGTCCCACAGAAGGGGGTTGGCTACAGCCCTTTTGAACTTTTGTACGGGCATCCTGTAAGAGGACCCCTGTGTTTGGTGAAGGAAGGATGGGAGAGACCTCTCAAAAAGCCGGCAACCAACATAGTGGACTATGTGCTCGGCCTCCGCTCGCGGATGGCTGAATACATGGAGAAGGCATCCGAAAACCTTAAGGCCAGCCAAGAACTCCAAAAAGCTTGGCATGACCAAAAGGCTGTCTTGACTGTTTACCAGCCCGGACAGAAGGTGTGGGTGTTGGAGCCAGTGGCCCCAGCAGCACTCAAGGACAAATGGTCCGGGCCCCACACCATCCTGGAGAAGAAGGGAGAGGTCACCTACCTGGTCGACCTGGGAACTCCCCGGAGCCCCCACAGGGTGCTTCATGTCAACAGGCTAAAAGCATATGTCGACAGGAAGGACATGAGTTTGCTCATGGCCCTAGATGAGGGACAGGAAGAGGAGAGTGACCCTCTCCCCGACCTGCTCACTCAGAATCCTGACGATGGCTCGGTAGATGGTGTTGTCTTTTGTGGCAGCCTCTCCGAACATCAACAGAACGACTGTAAACAGGTTCTTCAGTCGTTCCGACATCTGTTTTCTCTGACACCCAGTCAGACCGATTGGTGCACCCATGAGGTCGACACTGGTGACAGCTTGCCCGTAAAGAGTAAAATCTACAGGCAGCCTGATCACGTTAGAGACTGCATCAAAAGTGAAGTGCAGAAAATGTTGGAGCTGGGAGTCATTGAACCCTCGGATAGCCCTTGGGCTAGTCCCGTAGTTCTAGTGCCGAAACCTCACACCCAGGGTGGTAAGAGAGAGATGAGGTTCTGCGTAGACTACAGGGGTCTCAATGCAGTCACTAAGACTGACGCCCACCCAATACCAAGGGCAGACGAGCTTATTGATAGGCTGGCTTCGGCCAACTACTTAAGTACGTTTGACCTGACAGCTGGGTATTGGCAAATCAGGTTAGCTGAGGACGCCAAGCCTAAAACAGCATTTTCAACCCCTGGTGGGCATTATCAGTTCGTGGTGATGCCCTTTGGTCTGAAAAATGCACCTGCCACCTTCCAACGGTTGGTGAATCACGTCCTTACTGGGCTGGATGACTTCTGTGCGGCGTATCTTGACGATATTGCTGTCTTTAGCTCCACCTGGGAGGATCACCTGGTCCACCTGCGGAAGACATTGGAGGCGCTGCAAGCAGCAGGCCTCACTATCAAGGCCACCAAGTGCCAGATAGGGCAGACACAGGTTGTGTACCTGGGCCACCTTGTAGGTGGAGGTCAGGTTCAGCCACTGGAGAGCAAGATACAGTCAATCAGGGACTGGGCTCCTCCAACCACCCAGACTCAGGTTCGAGCTTTCTTGGGCCTGACTGGTTACTATAGGAAGTTTGTCAGGAACTATGGTTCCATCGTGACACCATTAAATGAACTGACAAGTAAGAAAATGCCAAAAAAGGTTCAGTGGACAGCGAGCTGTCAAAAAGCATTCGATGACCTAAAGCAGGCCATGTGCACGGCGCCTATCCTCAAGAGTCCGGACTACTCCAAACCATTCATTGTCCAAACAGATGCTTCTGAGTTGGGTGTGGGAGCTGTTCTTTCTCAACTGAATTTTGATGGTCAAGACCAGCCCATTGCTTTTATAAGCAGAAGGCTGACCCCTAGAGAGAAGAATTGGTCAGCTATCGAGAGGGAGGCCTTTGCTGTGGTTTGGGCCCTGAAGAAGCTGAGGCCATACTTGTTTGGCACTCACTTCAAGATTCAGACCGACCATAAGCCCCTCTTGTGGCTAAATCAGATGAAGGGTGAAAACCCCAAACTGCTTAGGTGGTCCATTTCCCTACAGGGGATGGACTTCACAGTGGAACATAGACCTGGTACTGATCATGGCAATGCCGATGGGCTCTCCAGATATTTCCACTTAGAACAAGAAGACTCACCTGGTCAAGGTTAGCTAGTTGTTCCGACGTTTGGGGGGGGGTCATGTAGGAGAGTAGGGTCTGCAATCCTATGATCACCCAGATTTTTTGCTTTTGTTTCACTGGTTTACGACTTTCTCTGGCTGTGGGCCTGCCAATCAGACCCACAGCCTGGCTGTTCTCTTTCTAAATTACGATATGTACCCTAGGTGCATTCACCAATTGGTACTGGGCCACCTTATCAGACCCTGTAACTCAGGGCATAGGTGTACCCAGGGCCGCCAGGGGCTGCAGCATGTATTATGCCACCCCTGGCTGGCCTCCTAAATTTGACACAACTGGCTGCATGACAGCTGGGGCGAAGTCGTGTAATCACCCTTTGCTTTAGATATAGTAGCTCTATATCTAACCATACAATGGACACCCGAGTCCCTATCAGTCACTCCTATGGCAGGCCTTGACAATCCTGAAGGCAGAGTGCATGGGCTCGCGTGAACTGTGTTCTGGCCCGAGCCGAGCCGGTTGCAGCTTGCGGAGAAAAGACCCAATGGCTGTTCCATGATAACGCGTGCCACATCGGTAACTTCGGTGTCGCGTTATCAAGACATGTCGAGTAAGGTGTCATACGAATCGGGATGCTGCCCTCTCACCAACTCTGGCGACGAGGTTAGCATTCCGCCCTTCTAGAGGGACACGACATGTACGTAACTGTGAACCCCGGTTAAAGTTAACGAAAGCCTCAGCTCCACAAAATGGATGCTGCCACCACAGACACGAGTCTGACCTCCTGCTGCTGGGAGTCCTTCCAGCGAGGAGCGCTTGGACAAAGGGTTTCCTGTCGAGGGCGGTGTTCGCACCGTCCCAGACAGGGTTTGTGTATTCTGGGTAGGTAGGGCTTTTGCGAGAAGGTGACTGCGGAGTGGCACCCCGGTGCTCACTACGCATCTGCCGGTTAGAACCAGTTCCAGGGGCGACAGCCCTGGCCTGGGGAAAGTCCGGCAGGGGAGAGGGGTGTAACTACCCCCCTTCCTGGTCCCACCCTTAGGGCAGGACCTAGTCATGTACCCACCCCTTTCTTTAGGATAAAGGCCGGAGCGGGGACCCTTCCAATTTAGATCATCTTTGAATCAAGAATACTTTCTACGAAAGGACTTCAAGACTCTTCTCAAGATTTCTCCCTTGTGGCTAAGGAGTAGTCACCCTGCATCAGCGGGCACCATCTAAGAACTCTGCGGTTTGCTGTAAGTCCTTCCTCAAGGAATCCGACGGCCCAGCTCGACGAGAACCGGCTTCCCTGGCACCTCTGACCTCTACCCCCGTCATCAGCTCAGCTGTGATCTGTGGGTGCGACGAGACCTCGAGGGACCGGCCATCATCAGAACCTGCACGCTCTTAAAAACCAGCACGACCATCGAGGTAACTCTCTGGTGAGTGCTCTGGGGTCCGAGAAGCCCCGACCCTGAGCCGCTCTAGCACCGAAGTGCAGTCCCCCAGCATCTCCACGATCTGCGTGGGGCCCTTCTGCTCGCTGCTCAGCACGTTGTCTGGTCACTAGCCGCTGGCTTGTGTCCTTCTGTGACGACATCCGAGAATCATCACTGCCGGTCTGGTTGCTCCAGACTGGCCCTTGCTTCCATCTTTTCGAGAAGCACCCCGGACCCTCCTGGTCCACTCAGGACGCCGACAGCGTCATCCGTCGTGGGACAGCTCGCACCTCCACCGTGGTCGCCGACAACGCCTCCTGGTCCGTGAGACTGCAGAGCCTAGCGTCGCCCACTCACCTGGTCGAGGTGACGGCCAACTGGTGCCTTCCTGGTACCCTCTGACTACTGGCTAGTAGTACGAACTTGGTCCCCTCTGCTTTCAGGTTTCATCAATCTCCGATCCAGGCTTGGATCTCTACGAACTATTCCTCACTGGTCGCCGGCCAGCAACTCCTTTTCTTCCGGCTCCTGGCTCGTCAGCGAAGACCCCGACGCCTGTAAGACTTGTGCAGCCGCAGCCCTCGTGGCTAGGTAACTCGGCATTTCAGTGCCTGCATAGCCTCCTTACTCTAGGGTCCCGAGTCCCTCGCTTCCGACTTGCCTTAAACCTTTCCGTGTCCTCGGACACTTGTTTTAATTGTGCACTTAAAGTATTTGCTAAAGAGATTTGGTTTGTGCTAAGTACCCTGTCCTCATAAAGAGTACAGGGCTGTTGTGATTCTTAATAAATATACTGTTTATTTTCATAACACTTGTGTGGTGTCCTTTCACTGGGTGTTCAAGGGGTACATGTGTGGTAAACAGCTGGCTTAACGCGCCCTCTCGAGTCTTTAGCCTTAGACTGCTCGTATCCACGCTACTAGGATAGCTGGTCTATAGGTTGACTTACAACCAAACACCATAAGGGTCGTTGGAACGATACATAGCGGTCGCTAGAATAGCGAACGTTGCATATCGGGCCAACTTCTCACAGGACACAGCTGTGTTCAGGTAATCAGTAATACTCATCGCATTAAGACAGCAAAAGCTTGTTTTCGCAGTAAGCAGTGATATTATCAATGATGTCATAGAAGACGTCATGAGTGATGTATGTTGTGGGGTAATTAGCAGTGCATGGCGAAGGCGTCATTGTGTCTTCAGCTGACTCAGTGTCTGGGATTCGGTGCTCTGTGGTTTTTTTCCCACCTGCCCTCTCCTAATCTTTCTGTGTTTTGGGGTGGCAACTTATAGGACTGCTTTCGGTTTGGCAGGCTTCACTTTGGAACATGTGTAGAGAGGGGAAAATATGTATGTGTTGTCCCTTTGAAGCAGGTGCAGAGGCGGTTGGCCGAGAAGTTGGCATGAGTTTGCAAATGTTATTGTTGTTCACAGCGGCAATCCAGGCTGAAAATGGGTGGACAATCTCATGCCTGGATGAGGCAGAAAGTTAAAGGTTCATTGGGAAGTTAAGTTAGTTAGTGGTTAATGATGCAATAAACCTGGATGGGAGTTAAAGGCCTCCATTACAGAAGATCAGCACAGGAGGAAGTCGAGACTTGCAGAATTAGGTTTTGTTGGGGGACAGGACATTTAGCGGTGGGGGTAGTGTCACAAAGGTAAGCATTTTTATATAGTGAGGTTTTAGGTATGTAAGGCGAAAGGCCCAGGGTTTAAATGTGATGTGAACCTGTTTCAATGTAGCAGCCTTTTTTCACACAAAGCTGGTGTCAGTTGTCTGTGAAGCGCCCCCTCTTCCCCAAACAAGATAGGCCAAAAAGGAAACTGTGAATGGTAAAGCTGCCTTCTGCATCACTGCTCGTGGTTACATTTATGCAACCTCAGAGAGTCCCGGTCAAATAAGGTGCTTGTGGTATATGGGACATGCACTGGGGCATTGCTGACCCTCTGTTCTTGTTAGATTGGGACTTATAAAATATCCCGTACACATTTTCTGTTTTACATCCTGCATTGTTTGCAATGCAATGTTTTCTGGGTTTTTCACATGTGACCTGATGGAGTATTTGGCACAGCCCGTGCATGCTTGAGGGGGAAATATGTCACCAAACCAGTCTGATGGTTTCTAGAATGCGGATGCTCCCATCTTCACGACAGCAACTAGACAGATTATCTTGAATCAGATGTGGTGATGTTGTCTGAGGTGGCGTACAAAACATCAGAGCCAGAAGCTAGTGTAGATTCCAGGACACAGTAGATAAGGAAGCACGTTTTCTCCCAGGGATAGTCCACACAGCCACAGGGTGGAGATAGTTTCTTCCTGGTTTTATGGGTTTTTCACCCCTGGGCAGGGTTGGACTGGCCTTTTATTCCACTGGGCATTTTTCTAGCGGGCTGGAGCCAGTGGAGGCCGGTTTTGAAGTCTAGGGGCTGCTCCTGGTGCCTCTGTCACTTTCCCCAGCTGTCCAGGTTTACCTAACCACTTTCTGTTTCGCAAACAAATTAAAACTTGACTGTTTTCCTCCATTTAATCTCCCTGTTGTGTTGTCTGGTATTTAGGTCTGTCCGCAGCGCTGGGACGCCCCATTGCTGGGGTAGCCATGCGCTATACAAGCAGATTTAACATAACATAACATAACCTGCAACAGACACAGGGAAGCTTCAAGGGGAAGGAGAGGGAGGCTGAGAGAATGCGATAAGAGGGAGAGACAGAGAAGGGGAGAGGGTTTATTGATATCTCAAAAATAACAGGTGCGAAAAGCAGTATGCAGCAGGCTCCCAGATCTCTGATCTCTGCTTCGATCTGGGAATGTCACAGCTCTTTGTTGTCCACGCCAATACAACATCCAGCTTTAAAAAAAAAAATCAGTATGTTTATTGAGTTTTCGTACATTCAACAAGAAACATCAGTATTTGAGAGAGGCTTATACTCCATGCCCGGGCGGGTTTCTCATTTACAGCCTTAAACATCAAGTAGAATCATATACGGGACCTCTTAATTATGTATGTCTATAGAGGTCTTTTCGGCATGGATTGTCACATAATACAGCATCTTTGGGTAAGCTTGGTGCAACAGATAGTGCTTTGTATCCCATAAAACATATCTTAATCCGTAATCAAAGTAAACAAGCATTTGCAATGCAATAGGACTCGCATTTACGCAAGACCTATTGCATTGCAATCGGGAGTGCGGGCGGGCGGGGGTAGGGGGTGAGAAGGGTCGAACAACAGGAGTGCGGAGGGAGGTGGGGGCGAAGGCACGGGTAGAAAATAGTGCTCATGCAACACTCGACGTAAAGGGGCCAGTAGCCATGAAAGGATGCAAATGACGACATGGCTGTCATAAGGAGGGACTACCAAGCCAATAAACCAATCAGAAGGCAGCATTTAGAAAGGACAAAGACACAAGCCAATGAAAAAGAAGGGCGGGGGAGTGGGCATGGCTTCTCTCCCCTACTGTACTACCACAGATCAACCCCAGAGCAGCGCTTGCACGTTGGCTCAGGGCTCGACCTGAAAAAAACAAGAAGAACATTGGGTCTAAATAACCTGTTTGTCATCAGCACCTCCTAGTCCAACAGGTGCACTCGAGGTAGTCAGTCCTTCAATGCAAAATCCACCTCAATGGCCAATCTCATCATAGAACACAGGTATATCCTAACCCAGACCTCCATTTAGAAACAGCTTTATAGGAATATTTTGCCTGTGAGTTGGCTAATGTCATAAAAATTCACAATATCAAAAGCGGCTGTGTTGTCAACTTCACACAAATACATTGTTAGAATGTTCTCCGTAGCAGCTGAATCCACCACACACACATCAACCGTTACATTTTCCACCCGAAAATGCTGCATTTAAACCTCGGAGGCTAGCAGATTTCACCTATATATTGAAAGAATTCAAAGTCGCTTCCTGTGGCGAAGACATCCCATCCTTTCCTTCCTGAAATCTCTCATAGGGGGCACACTCATCACTGTCCTTCACATTTTCAACTACGTCAATGGAGGAATGTAAAGGTCTGAACAAAGGGGGGAGGGAGGATTGGGGTTTGAGCAAGTTGTGCCAGGGCTGCACCCAGTGATCTGACCTGATTGGGCTCTCAATAATCGTCTGTGGAGATACTCCAGTGTACACCATTTCGTGGAGAAGTGTGGCTCAGGGGTTAGAGGCGGCAGACCTGGAGCTTGAGTTCGGTCCGGGACCAGGGTTCAATTCCCTGCCTCGGCGGGTCTTGGGCTCAAAATTCCACGGACTCGTTAATTCTCGCTCCGGTGCCTTCTCAACTCACGGGTTCACACTCTGCGACTCTGGGCAATAGCTTGCTTAATCTCCACAATGGCCCCTCGCGGTGGGATGCCTGGCTTTCACCTTGTGGATACCCTGCCAGGGTTATCTCACAGGGGAATACCAGGACGGGTTCCCTAAGCAAGCGCTGAGATGCCCCAGGGTAAGTCGTGCGCTATATAAGTTTCATTTCACTTCATTCTGATTTGTTCCCCTTCACTCCTACCACTTTTCCCCCCTAGTGGTGTATTGTCTACTACTTTTGTAGATAGATTTTGCACAGTATATGTAACAAGTACACGTGAAGCACAGTCATTCACTCAGGGGACGTCTCTTGGCCCTGTTAACAGATCATAAGTGATTATTGCCATCTACTTCAAAAGTACTCTTTTTTTTATCAACCTCAGAAACCAGGCGCAGATTTTTTGGGGGTGGGGCGAAGGGGTGTTCTGCTTATAGAAAAGTTGTATGGGTTTAAAAGTACCTGCTGCAGAGTTCCTTGTTTGTTTTTTCAGGCAACAATAAAAATGTCCATAACTCTACTGATTAATGACCCTGCTGGAGAGAGATGGAAGGTTTATCTACTAGCAGTTTTGACTTATAATGGAGCAGGACATAGGCTTAATGTGCCTGCTGCAAAAGAACACGTACTATGCAGAGCAGAGTATTGTATTTTATATGATTAGCTCAGTGAGTTACTGCTATTGCTACATACATTATTTTGTTACTTATAGCTACCCTAATATATCACAATGAGCAATGAACTGTCACCAAAGAGCTCCATGCAAACTGCATGGCATAGATTAGAAACATATGTTATTTTCCCAGTCTTTCTTTATCCTAATGTTGCTAAAAAGGAAAAGGGTTAGTTTGGATAGAAATAAATTCTTAATAGTAAAGCCAACCTCAACCACTGTTTTACATTTAAATTCCTGAGTTTGTGCTGCTCCAGAAAAAGCACTCTTGAAATATACTGCCTACCAGTAAAGATGACACATGACCCCTACACTTTGTAGACCTCATTGTCTTATGTAACATTTCCTACACATTGATTTACACATGGATGATTTATTGTATATGCCTGTATGTGATGTAAAGTGCTCTGACACCCTACAGTCAGGGCCTGACTGGCCGTAGGCAGTACCTGGAGTTTCCCCGGTGCGCCGCCAGGGTTGGGACTGGTTTTGGGTGGGTCCCTGGGGGGCCGTTTTTGTTACAGGGTTGTTTTTTCAGCATAGCTGCAATATCGGCCCCCTGTAACAAAATTGGCCAAAACTGGCCGTGGCAAAACAGCTCGGCCACACCCCCAACCCACCTGGGGGCCGGCCGAGCACTTTGCCAGGGCTTTACATACACAAAGTAGCCCTGCACCCTTCAAATAATGTAAGCACAAGTATTCATGTAAAAGTAAACTCTTTTTTTATATATCAAAGCTTTCAACAAAATATTTATTACAAGTGAATAACAGAGTTTTCAGATGTTTTCCCAAGATGAATCAATCAGGCTCTTCAGGTTAAAATTTGATCTTTATTCAAGGTTCTTTTATGAAAAAGGAATAGCCAACACGTTTCGTCCGTCACCGGACTTCTTCAGGGCTATAAAAATACAAAACACAAAAATACTATTTACAACAATGTACAAAACTATTTACAACAATATATACAAACATTTAAAACATATTAGGAAAACCAGATTTTATGTGACATGCCTATCCAAAGGCCTTTTTGTACATATATACTTATTTTCTTGGGAAAACATTTTCACTAAATGCTTTCATCAATGCAAAAAATGTTAAGTCAGGTATTAGACCAATAGGTTTTAAAGAAAATTTTAAATTACAGATATCAATAGTTTATCTGCATGATCCTCCAGGATTTATACATTCGTACAGGATGAAGTACCTTTGTTTTCGGTTTTAATGACAGTCTTAGTTCAAGATATTGTCCACTTTGAAAGAGCCAGTCAGTCTGTAGTTGAAATAATATCCAAGGTGACACTCCAAAAGGACTATTCTTTACACATAACAAGGTAAGTGCATTGTTTCAATAATGTATGCAATTCCAACCATATACGGTCTCCTTATCAACAATATAATAAAAACCGCACACCAACAGTGCATGGAAATAGTCACATCCCTTCAATATATGCTAGATTGTGCCTAAACGCATAAAAGATAATAACCTTTATCAGAAAATTTAGAGAAGACAAAGCGAGACTTTCATGCAAGAGGATATAACAAACTAGGTATCTAGAAAACCGAAAATAAGATCAGGAAAAAGAAACGCAGTGAGACTCTAGTTCAATAATCAAGCATGAGGAAAAATACTGATCAAAATCAATGTGTCTTTGTGACAGAATTTCGAATGTACAGTGGCCATATTTACAATATACTGAGGAAGAATTGGCATCTATTAAAATCTGATACCCTTCCTCATGACATTGTCCCTAGCAAACCTAGAGTTGTCTACAGAAAGGGATCTACAATTAAAAATGTTCCTTGTCCCAGCTATGTAAGACCACCTGAAGTTTCTAACACTACATGGCTACCAGAGAAACCGTTAGGCTTCTATGTATGCAGCAGATGTTCTGTCTGTAGGTATGGCCTGAACAAGAAGCAAACTTTTTAAATATAATGGTTCTAGGGACTATTCTATATTGACCTTTATCAACTGCAACACTACACATGTGGTGTACTTGATCATTTGCCACTGTGAGAAAATCTATGTGGGAAGCAGCAATAGGAGTCTAAAAACAAGGATTCAAGAACATGTGAGAAGTATTAAAAATGGAGATGTGAGAAGCCCAGTGGCACAACACATTTCTGAGTGTCACTCTCACAATAGTGAGATTAAATTCCATGCCATAGAAAGTGTGGGACTTTGCCCTAAGGGTGGAGATAGAACTGTACAGTTGAGACAAATAGAAGCCCGTTGGATTTGCAGGCTGAGATCTACAACCTTTGGGCTTAACATAAATAATGAATTTCACTATTTTTTGTAGGTTGCGATATCTGTGTTTTCCTTGGTAAACAGAAGTAGATGGATTTCTGCATGTGGGTTCTTGATTGTACTATGCCTTATTTTACAAAATATTCTTCATTTGTTGCTTTGGTTAGTGCAATGACATTGATATGGTTTGGAGAGAGCTGAAAGTGATCTTAATTTGCTCACTAATGCTGACATAATAATGAAAAGCGACTGAACAATAAAGTTGGTCATACAATGGGTTTTTATGTTGATGGCGCCTTTGGCATTGTCTAAATCGTAGACCTAGCATGGTTTTTGTTTGTTTAAGTGTTCATCTTTGTTAAATTAAGGATGAACTATAAAACAGTTTGCGGATCCACCAATTTAGTGGACTATTTGTTCTTTCCTTATATAAAGATGTTGGCGCAATACATAATACGCCACTGGTTTATAAGAATGACGAGCCGTTTATATCGTTTCAACTTGTTGTTTGTGGTTGGGAAGAAATCGGTCTTTGTCCTTTGAGATGCCTGATCATGTCCTATGTGTAGTTAAACAAGGACCCCTGAATGAAATACATTTCCTGGGTCAGGGCAAAACAGTTTATGGCAAAGGTAAATACCCAGGCAAAAGCAACATAAATATCTGGCAAAAAATACAATATGATACAATGGAACACACACAAGAAGGGAAATAGAACGACAATGTGCTATGATGACATCATTTTTTAGGGCGAGCTGGCGTAGCTTGCAATGCGCAGCATTGCAAGCTGTCAGCGAAGACAACTAATGTTGCCCGTATTTGGGAGAGTGGACACGAGAGGGGCACGAGCGCAGACGCGGATTTCACCTCGTGGGCGCGCACGTCGCCTTGCCCCTCTCGTGTCTCATTCCCTTGCGCAAACACACTCCACAGTCACGCATGCGCACATACCCATGCATACACACACTGCATACACACACTGCATACACACACGCAGACCCACGCAGACCCACACTGCATACACCACACACACTGCATACACACACTGCATACACACACGCAGACCCACGCGCACACACGCAGACCCACGCGCACACACACACACGCGTGCAACCCACTCCCCTCCCCTCCCCTCCCACTCACCGGGCTCTTTCGGCGTGTTCCGTGTCTCCTCTGCAGCGCTGGTCGGAGTCGGCCGGCTTCACTGCTTCCTCGGCGGCGGCGGGCGGAACTTCCTGCTGGATTGCAGGCCCCGCCCCCGTCTCGGCCAAAAGTGCCTGACTTCCGGTTTTCACGGAGCAGGGCTGCGGCGGTGATTTCTTTTGGGGGCAACAGCGGTAGGCACCCTCGTTCTTAAATGGAAGGGCAGTCTGGGCTACACCAATTAAGTAAGGCTCCGCCACGTTCACTGGGTTTCTCCATCTAAGAAGTTTGTGCTTTACCATAAGGAAATACTGTGACACATAGTTTTGGATTGCACAAATTCAACAAAAGTTATGTTTTATGTAATAGTTGTAATGCATTGTCAAAATTAACTCTTTCACATGTGTAAGAGGTGGCAGAGGGGCTGTACATGTCGGATTTATGTAAATGCACCAAAAAATGGATTTTGCCCCTAGATTGACAGGCTGACTCTAATTCGTGCGTGAGGCCTCGCTGCAGATTCCCTTGTAAAACCGTGGGTGTGGACAGGCCGGGGAGCTGGGGACTGGTGACTGAAGGCTGTAACGTGCCAGCACGTGCGGAATTTAGGGGACAGGTTTGTAAAACAGCCGGCGCCCAGACGGATTGTGAAATTTCATCAGATTATCCGACTAGTATAGAGCCAATAACGCACATTTAATAATTTGCGTAATGTGAGTGGATGGGCGTTTTTACAGGTAAGAACCTGAGAACGTAGAGTTGTTTATTATTATTACCTGGTAATAAGCCCGACTTACTCGTGTGAATTAAAAGGTGCGTTTTCCATTTCGTAAGAGTAAACCGCACATGTGCAATACTTTTCTCTCCTTGGCTTAAGTGAGACTGTACATTTATATACACTCCTCACATACATTGATTTCAGTAAACATAAACATTTAACGTGACCTTTACGTCAGAATCACGTGCAAGATCTGCCTGTTGCGTTTTCATTTATATTCTTGAAAACGTTTAAATCAGAATGTGCCTGTTTCTCATTAAAAACTAGACAATCGCATTTCATTGGAAATAGGGTTATCGCTGCCTCGTATTTCTCATCCTTTCTGCTTTATAAGATTACACGTTTTATTATGACACTTATTTTCTATAATGGTTCACATCGGAGAATTGCTTTTTCGAGAGTAACAGCCGCACAAAGGCCTGAGCGGCTAAAATCTTCACGGGTCAAAGGTCAAGTTTGCCCGGAGCATCTCTCGTTTGCAGCAGGAGTCAAGGCGTGATGACCCGGTTCAAACCTTGGAAGCTGCGGGTACCTCCTGGCTTACTGTAGAGGTGAACCTTGTGAAATAAACCACATGCCCAGGGCCTCTGTGAACCATTATACAGGAATCTCAGTTTGTGCCTTGAAAGATAATGTGTGACCAAGGCTCTAAAATGTACATAGATGGGGGATTCAGCGCCCTGAAGTGGCCAGTGGGTCAAACCTAATAATGAACTAGTGGGTTTAGGGGGTGTAAATTACAACTGACTCTTACATTCATATGAACCGCCCTCTATCTCATCACAGTATACTTGCTGTTAATACTCTCAAGTCTTATCTAGATTTTTGAGACCCTGGCAACACATAATTTGGGTCCCCATGATCTGAGCAACTTTTTTTTAAATGTAATTACTAATCTTCTACTAGTTCAAAACCTGCATGGTGTTAGGTAATAATTATACATTACATTTTTAGAGTTGGGGTCACTTAAAAACAGTTGCAACATTTCTTGGGTGGATCTCAAAACCCTTACACAGACATGCCAGAGCATGAAATATAGATAAGCAGGGAGAAGACAGGCTGAGAGGTAGAAATACAGGTGATATGGATGGAAAAATAGATTACCCATCCCCAGATTCAAACGGTAATTGAAACTATTAATTTCTACTCTGAGGCAATGCATATTTGGCTGAATCCTCTGTTTGTTTCCAAAACAAAATATCTGGGGAGTTAACTTTTTTTTTTATTATGTTACCCTCCTCTAAGAAAAAAAAGTAGTTTAGTACTAAAATAACTAGGAGAAAAACATTCTGGCAGAGTTTTAACTATTGTTGAGCTGAATCGTTTTCTTCTATAGGAAAGTATGTTATCACTGCTTTCAAAAACACCCTATTTAAGAGATGTATTTATTTCATTTCCATCTTCACCCCTGCATTCTATATTCCTTCTAATGATGTGTTCCTATCTACACAGTCATAGTGTGTTACCTTTAATACCCTTCTGTCTTTTCTGGTCCTCATCTCGAAGACAGGCACGTAGGGACCATACAGATACTGTTTATGCACACTTCAAAAGCTTAATGCTTCAAACAGAGTAATGTAACATACCTTCATAGAGTCTTCGTCAAGATCTTTTCATCTCACACACAGTGACGTAGCCAGTGAGTGTGTCATGGGCTCTAGTGCTAAGGAAGAAACTTGTCCTCCAGGCTAAGGTTAGAATTGCAAAGTACATCAGTAATCAGGGTTCAGTGCACTTTCCGGGCCTCTAGGCCCTGGTGCCACTGCACATGCTGCACCACTTAAAGCCACGCCCCTGCTTAAATAACATCCTCACTTCAATAAATCTACTAGTGGGTTGGCTCATTCTTTCTGAGTTTTGCAGGCCTGTACATACAGGCGCTGTGGCCTTGGAACCTGGAATTAGAACCCTTTAATACATATGTAAAGGACTGAGTTCATTTTCGAAAACACACTAGTTTTAAATTTCATGTTTCTTGGCTCTGGTTGCCAACCTTATCAGAGAAAAGGACTTATCATCTCTTTATGTTTTAACATTCTGCAAGGGCCTGGACAGGATTAAACTGTATGTCTTGTGTCATAGAAGCTATGCATAATTCACTGCAGCAAGAATATGAACTTGCTAACTATGATACTTGGATGATGGGCCGTGGTATTTTCTTACTCACTGCTTATCTGCAGCAAGGGCATTAGTCACCCTAGCTATCTTACCAGAAGAACAAAGACCTGCTTTATACAAACCAGTTGCTGCAATGGGCACTTTAACCCTTTGAGCTAGTCATCTACAGATTTATTTATGTACCACGTAGTACTGCTTGAAGAGGACAGCCAAAAGGTCGCATGTTTGAATCTCGTTGTGGTAGCACAGCCTTTCATGCTTCTAGGATATATAAATGTGATTTTGGCAGTTGGATAAGAATAACAAGCATTTGCAATGCAATAGGTCTCGCAGCATTAAATTTTGAGTTACTGGCATTGTCTATGACAATGCTTTGCATAACTTTTTTGTTAATTTACAATTGGTATATAATCATTGTTTATGAGTCGTTAGCTGTTGCTAACAGACACCCTCACAGACCTAGAGCACTGCACGGCTCATATACTCAAATTTGCACTGAAATCGGAAGGCTGCAATGCTGATTGAATGCATAGGGCCCAGGGCCCATGCACTCCTGATGTGCAGTTGAGACCTACATTACAGAGGGCCCCACCAATTGTAAATTTAAAAAAAAAAAGTTATGCAAAGCATTGTCAGAGACAATGCCAGTAACTCAAACTTTAATGCTGCGAGACCTATTGCATTGCAAATGCTTGTTTTTAAATTATATTGATAAAAGTTGATATGAACATGTTCAATCATACAGAACAGTTGTGTTTAAAATACATTAAAAACAAAGCAAGTATTCAAACATGATAATATATAGTGTCTGGGAAAGAAAAAGGTTTTTTATATAGCATTGATAGTTCCCAGAACTAATTAGAGAAGCTGATGTCTGTCAACACGTTTCGACACATACACCGTGTCTTCATCAGGACAAATACAGCATGATTCTAAAAGTTGAGAAAATATTGTTTTAGATCACTCATTCTTTTTTTTTTTTTTTTTTCAAAACCTTTATTGCACTTTGCATAGCACACAGCGGAATGCCTACAACCCCGAGGGCCGGCCGCTATCTTAGGATCATTGTACACAGAGATTTTCAGCAAAAAGGATAATCATACCACAGTGTCAATAAAAGTCTTGATGTAGGGAGCTGAAACAATAAAGTGCCATTTGAGCAATTATTCAATGCAGTAGTTTGAGGTTTTGATGGAGTTTTTTCGTTTTTTGGAAAACAACAAATACAGAACAACAACCGTTAGGAAGGACGGTAAGGTCTGACACGAATCAGTGCGTTACAAGTCTTTAGTGTCTCTTGGGAGTTTGGGATCTTGACAGCCCACCCAGTGCGCACATGCCTCAACTCACCCCACCCGCCCCCACCCCCTCGGACTCATTCGTCTAGGTTCTGAGAGGCAACCCGCTGCAGCCGCCCACGCCCCCTCCACACTCCCTCCTCCCGCCCGTGTTCAGCCCTCCCCGCCCTCATCGTCAGATTCATCCAACACATCCTCTCGCAAGGGTTCGCAGATGTCCCCCCTGTACTCATTCCATTTCAGCCATATCTTATTCCATTTCCCGGGGCAGGCTCGGTTGATGTACACTGCTCGCTCGGTCAACATCACTCGATCCATGTTCAAGCACCACTGGGACTTGGTTGGGAGTTCTGCTGCCCCCCAGCGTTGTGCTATGTCGCGTTTCGCAACCATTAGCCCCGCCGTGACCCAAAGTTGCTCGTACCGGGTCAAGTCAGTAGGTTCCCAAATAATTAGCAGGCACCTCCTCGGGTCCGGCAATATGGAGTGATCTAACGCCTGTGAAAGTGTGCGGAGTACTTGTTTCCAGTATTCCTGGATCTTGGGGCAGTCCCATATGGTATGGAAGAACGTGCCTTCCTCCCCACACCCACGCAGACAGTAGGGATGGGGCGCTCTATGTATGTGATGCAACATTGTCCTTGTATAATAAACCCTGTGCAGGATCTTAAATTGCACCAGCCGCATGCGTGCCGAGATGCCTATTTCTTTAGGTGACCCAAGAGCTGCGTTCCATTCATGGTCATCCATGTCACTAACCTCCCCCTCCCACTTCTCTTTCAGATGTAATGTGGGGTCAGGGCCGTTATTTAGGAGCTTACGGTAAGTGAGGGATGTAGCCCGTTCTAGCATGAAATCTGTGAGTAGGCGATCTTCCAAGGGCGAGGACTCTGGGAGTGGGGTGTCTGCTGGAATGGCTGCGAGTAATGCGTGACGGACCTGGATGTACCTGTATAGTTCCCTGTCGTTGAGCTCGTAGAGTTCTTTTAGTCGGGCAAAGGGGATCACTTCATTCCTCTCCCACAGGTCACCCACCACGGAGATGCCTATCATGTCCCATTGTGCGAACCCCTTGGTGTTCCGCAGGTTGCCTAATGTGCGAGAGTCCCACAGCGGGGTCATCTTTGTGATTCTCCCCTTCCAGCCCAGAGCCGCCGTAGCTGCATGCCATATCTGCACCGTTAACTTGGTGGGGCCGACCAGAGTACGCACCTTGCGGTGATCATATAGTGGACCCAGCAGACTGTCAGCGCCCAACTGCTCCCTGTCCGAGTGAAATGCTGGCTCGGTATGTGGTGCGTGTATCCAATGATTAATGGGCCTCAATTGTGCAGCCCAATAATACAGTTTCAGATTCGGTAGCGCAATGCCCCCGTCATACCAGTCCCTGTGTAGCTTGGATTGTGCCACTCGTGCCGGGAGGTTGCCCCACAGCAAGTTGGAAACCAGAGCCGCTACCTTCTGGAAGAATTTGGGTGGCACCGGGTAGGGTGAATTGTCAAGGACGTAAAGGAAGCGCGGCAACGCCATCATCTTGTAAAGCGCCGCTCTGCCGAGAAGTGTTAACGGCAGGCCGGACCAGAATTCCACATCCCGCTTGAGTCTATCCAGGGGCGGCTTCAGATTCTTGTCCACGAATTCAGCCGGGTCCCTAGTGACGTGTATGCCTAGATATTTAAAGGACGTTCCTGCCAATCGCAGCGGGCAAGTATCGTCGAGGTCAGGAGCCGGACCCCGTAGGACATAAAGCTCTGATTTGGACCAATTTAACGTGTAGCCTGAGATCCTGCCGTACGCGTCACAAATGCGTAGCAAGGCCGGTATTCCCTCCCCGGGGTCTGTTAGATACAACAGCATGTCGTCTGCGTAGAGGGACAGGCGGTCTTCCCAGCCCCCGTTCCCCGGTATACCCTTGAGGAGGGGGGAGGCACGTATGAGAATCGCGAGTGGTTCCAAGGAGATGGCAAACAACAGGGGCGACAAAGGGCACCCCTGACGCGTGCCCCGACCCAGCGGGAAAGTGCGGGAAATGTGGCCGTTCGCCACCACATGAGCCATCGGGGCCGCGTACAGCAGTTTTACCCATGCTAGAAAGCGAGGCCCGAACCCCATATGTGTCAGCGTTTCGAAAAGGTACTCCCACTCCACCAGGTCAAATGCCATTTTGGCATCAAGTGCCAGGATTACCGCCGGTGTGGTGATGGTGTCAGCTCTGGACAGGATACCATGCAGTCGCCGCAAATTCAGCGCTGTGTTCCTGTGCGGCATAAACCCGGACTGATCCAGGTGTATAATTGAGGACAGATGGGGCAGGATCCGCTGCGCCAGAAGCTTGGCCAAGATTTTCACTTCCGCGTTTAATAAGGAAATTGGCCGATAGGAGGAGCAGTCCTCCGGGGGTTTACCCGGCTTGGGGATAGGTATTATAGTAGCCACACGCTGGTCCGGTGGAAGGGAACCCCTCTCCAGGCAGTCCTTGAACATCCCCAGCAGATGCGTGCTGAGGGTGTCCGGCATCACTTGATACCATTCTATGGGTATCCCGTTCGGTCCCAGTGCCTTGCCCGGGTTTAGCGCCTTAATGGCCAGTTGGATCTCGTTGGCTGTGATGTCTGCCTCCAGCTCGCTCGACGCCTCCGGTGAGAGGGTCCGAATCTCAATTGGTGCCAGGAGCGCCCTGGCACTCTCAGGTGTAATTGTGCGAGTCGGGGTGTACACTCGCTCAAAATGGGACGCGAGTAGTTCTGCTATGCGCCTTGGATCCGTGTGTGTCTCCCCTTGTTCATCTTTTAGACATCGGACCCCCCTGGAGCTACCCTCACGTTTATCGAGCCACGCCAGCATTTTCCCTGCTTTGTCCCCCACTTCGTAGATCCTATTCTGAGTGTCGGTTAAGAGACCCTTGACCATCCTCCGCAGGTGATCATTGTACAGCTGCTGCTGGAGACTGAGTGCGTGCAGGGCAGTGGGAGAAGGGTGGGACTCGTGCGTCGCTGTCCGCTCCCTCAACGTAATCTCTAGGTCGGCCAGTTCCTGAGATTGTTGTTTTTTGTGTCCGGAGATAGTGTCAATGGCCTGACCCCGCAGAACCGTTTTATAGGCCTCCCATAGTGTTGCCTGGGAGCGCACTGAATGGGTATTTTCAAGAAAGTAGTGGTTTGTGGCTTGTTTGAGTGCTTTGCGAACCTGTGGGATTTTAAAATATGATGCGTGCATGGGGTAAATGCGCTTACGTGCCCTCGTCTGTAGGGAGAGCGTCAGTGTGAGCGGTGAGTGGTCAGAAATACCACGAGGGTGAATCTCCAGGGTATCTACAAGACAAAGGGCCTCCCCCAGTGACAGGAAGTAATCGATGCGAGACAGGCTGCCATGCACCGCGGAGTGAAATGTGTATTGTTTCGTGCCCGGGTGTAAGTGTCTCCAGATGTCTGTCATGCCCATGGCTGAGGTGAATCTTCGGAAGTATGTTTCCCCCCCTGTCAGGTTGGGGGAGGGGTGTTTGTCTAGGTGTGGGTCTACGACCGCATTAAAGTCCCCCCCTAGTATGGTCTCACCCTCGGGGAGAGTTAAAAGGAAGTCCCCTAGTCTTGGGAGGTGGACCGAATGTAGAGCCGGTGGCACATACACTGATACCAAATTAAAGAGTTTCCCTTCCCATTGTCCCTGCACAGCCGCGAAGCAGCCCTGATCATCCGTTTTAATTGATAGGGGCATGAAACGGGAGTTCTTCTGTACCAGAACGCCGGACCCCCTGGAGCCGGACGTGAAGGCAGAATGGGCCCACATTTTGTAGCCACGCCTATCCAAGGCCTTCGTAGCCCCCCCCACTAGGTGTGTCTCTTGCAACAGGGCCACAGTAGGTCGCAGGCGCTTAATTGCCGTCAACACCAATCCCCGCTTAACTTTGTCCCCCAACCCTCTCACATTCCAGGACATCAAGGTCAGAGGTGGGCATTGTGTGTCAGAGTGAGTCACCCCCTCTGCCGGTGCGGGATTGTTAGCCATCAGGTGGTATTAGGTGCATGATGCAGAGCCCCAGAGATGTAACCAGTGTATCGGCTGCGTCGTCGCGCAGCAAAGTGTTCAGAGGCATCATGGGGGCATAGTGTCACTGTCCGTTCCCAGCAACGTGGTCTGAGTCCCAAAGGTACTGAAACATTGTCTGCGACCCATTATGCGCCTTCCTAACATAAACAGTTCAAAACAAACCCCCCTCCCTGCCCCCCTGCTTAACGGACCTCCAACTGCCCGCCACCCCAACTTAGCAGAGTGCTTTACCCATCCCAAAACCAGAGTACTTGCTTGTAGGGGGGAGAGCGTCTCCCCAGGCAGGCGGCTTCCCTGAAGGCTTTTGGGGCAGCCATGCCGGCGTCTACGTGCAGCTGTGGAAATTATACGTTAGTTCGGCGTTCGGCGACTGCTTAGTGTTCTGGGTCCAGGGACGGGTTCAGTCTTCCTCGCCTCCCCCTTCGAACCCATGAGCCGGTGAGCGTCCCGCTCCCTCCGCTCGTCCCGATGTTTGCGAGCCCGTTCTGCTGTCTCCTCCACGGTCTCGATCCGGTCTGTGTGGTTTGCGCTGTCGTCCAACGGTGTGCCAACCCTCCAGCCAGTCCCGGGCCGCTCCAGGGGAGTCGAAGATCCACACTTTCTTGTCCGCTACCACCCGCAGCTTAGCCGGGAATAGCATGGAGTACGGCAGCTCTCTGTCCCTCAAGGTATTTTTTACTTCCAGGACCGTTTTCCTTCTCCTAGATACCTCAGCCGTATAGTCTGGGAAGAAAGCAATCTTCGAGTTCTGGATTTGGATGGCCGGTGCCACTCTAGCGGCCTGCAGAATGGCATCCCGATCTCGGAAATTGAACAACCTGGCCAGTATCGGTCGCGGTGCGGCCCCGGACTTGGGTTTCCCTCCCGGGACGCGATGCGCCCTTTCGACGGAGAAGAAGTTCGAGAGTCCCTTGGGCTTGAGCCGAGTTTTGACCAAGTCCTCCACATAGAGGTCCATTGCCCCCGTGTCTTCTGATTCTGGCACACCTAAAATTCGGACATTGTTGCGTCGGGAGCGCCCTTCCTGGTCGTCCAGTTTGTCCCTAAGCAGTTTGTTACCGGTTTGCAGCCGTTCCACCGCTATTTGCAATTCGGATACATCTTCAACCAGCGATTTAGTGACCACCTCGACCTGTTTGACCCTTTCATTCATCTTTTGTAGATCCGCTCTTATCAAGGTGACTTCCGTTGCCGTGGCCCCCACCGTCGTTTGCACTTGGGCCAGTGCTGCCAGGACATCGTCAAGCGTGGCCTTTTTCGCCCCCTCCGTTTCAGACGCTTTTCCGGCGGCCTTGCGTTGGTCTTGGGGCGGTGACTGCCTCTCGTATGCGAATTTGTCCAATTTGGCCTGGGTGGAGGTGTTCCTGGGGCCCCTGTTGGACATGGTGCATTCTTTTTTTTTTTTAAAACCTTTATTGACATTTAAACCAAATACATATATGGGCCTACAACCCCGGGGGCCGGCCGCTAAGCAGTTAGATTAACAGAGAGCAATTTTAATCACATGCAGCACCTCGGGGAGCAGAATCTCCATGCTAGCATACTCTTGGCCACTGAACAGCACAATTAGAAAAACAGGATATAAAAGGTTTTCATTTTATAATAGAAGATGAAAGGATCAGGTGCCGAACAATTTCCCAGCAGCGAAAATGGCAGGCAGAATAGTAAACGTGTCAACAGTAAACAGTAATCGATCAAATCAATGGCTCTGAAACAGGAGGTTCAGGATGTGAAGGAATATTACGATCAATTCGCGCCTGCAGTCACCTGCCCTATGACCCAAAAAACACCACGAAAATTGAGGCACAGATGAAAAAGCAGGGATTGATACCAAAGGAAACCCACTGCACTGACCCAGAAAAAGAAAAAGACAAAGACAAAGAAAGATAAGAGAAGAGAAAAAAGGCCATAGAAACAAAATAAAAACGAAAGATCCCCTCCCCCAACCCCCCACCCTGCACCCCTGCAGATGACTACGGCCCCCCCCAGCAGTGTGCCTGTCGCCCGAGAACCAAACCCGAAATATAGATGAAGAAGAGAAAAAAGAGAAAGAAAGGAAACCCCACCCAACGGGGAAGCGGAGGAGGGCGATAGTCTATGCGCTCCCGGTCTCTCCCCCCCGCCCTATCAAAGGGGCCCCCCTAAGCCAACACAAGTAAAGTTGCCCACCATACAAAAATACCCCGGGGGGAACCACAAACCCCCCGCCCCGGAATCCGTCTGTTAATGAAGCAGTCCCGTTACCAATAGATCCATAGTAAACGATTCAACCCACAATCTCAGCCTTGGCCCCGTCTAACAAAGTTGCCGAGTCCCTCAGATAAGAAAAGCCACATCCCCGGAAAGTCAAAGTTCACACAGAGGCAGCCAGAGCTTGAGTCAGCAATTAGGAGAGGAATAGCAGGTCCCAACGCACACAGCTTGCACCAACGATGTCCCTCCCCGTCTCCGAAGCCAAGCATCGTTCCATCCGCCATGTTGGGAGACCGATTGGGGAGGGGGTGCGACTCGTTCTGACACAGATCAAAGTGTGGGCCAACAGTGTCCAGGATGGGGGAAGCAGCGAAATGCTCCGATAACTGTAGGACCGATGTTTCCGAGAACGTAAGAGAGTCACCAATCTCAGCACACACGATGAATTCCGTTTCTTCGGGGGCAGGCACAGCTTCCCGCACCGGGTCCAAACACACCAGTAGGGCTTCCAACAGGGGGCAAGCCGGCTGCCGGGTCTCAAAGAGCAAGTCAGGGCTCGTTCCCGGTCCTATGATCCCATCTGTTGCCGACAGCCAATGATTGACCTGGGCCCTCACCATCGCATGAAGCGCCACATTACCATCCGCAAGGAAGGGCCACATTGAGTCCGTTCCGCCGGGTTCCATACGGCCGCTGGCATAACGATCCCCACGGAGAGGCCTCCTCTCCGGGGCAGGATACGCCGGAGCAGAAACAGGCCGTGAGGGATGGGCCAGCAACATGCAGCAACGCGCGGCGGGACCCCTACCCCGGGGCACCAGCGGTGCTAGTGCCGGGCCTCCGGGCCGGGGCCCCCTGCGACGCAGCACTGCGCACCACCCGTCGCCTCACCTCAGGTACAGCACCAGGCAGCAGATGGTTGCAAAGTAGTCCAGAGAAATTTTCGAAAGTTCCAAGGACCGGACCCAACCACCCTCGGCAGTCCGTTGTTGTTCACTTTGGACCCGGGTAGACCAGCAATCGAGACCCCGGCTTCCAGTCTGGGTTAGGCCTCAAAACATTTTCGATGTTACTTCACACCAGAACATCAGAAAAATTCCGCGATCACACCATCGGGATGCAGACTAGTTCACCCACACGAATCCGGGGCAGGAGATCAGGATATTCGACAGGATAAGCGAGCGTAGGACGGGGGTCAGCGGAGCCGGGAGACTATGCGGCCATCTTGGTTGGTGTCGTAGCTCCTCCCCCAGATCACTCATTCTTGTGTTTGAACAATATACAATTGTAGTAGATTATGATAATTCTACTTTAGCATTTTGCCAGATAATTAATAAAGCAACATGATATACCGCTAGGTAAGGACATCTAACAATATTCACTAACTAAGACACTATTTACACTAATTTAAAAAAAAACATATTAGGCACAGTACAAGCAAGATTTAACATATGAGTTAAAGGACTCATATAGAAAAAGATGTAGTCATGAATACAGACAGTGAAGATAGAAGGTTCATGGTGCTAATGTCCGAATTAATTTTATAAAAGTAAGAAATTTAAATTCTGTGTCCTTTTCCATCTTGCACTTAATTAAAGCTCATTTAGAGACTTTTTAGTTTAGCTGTCTATGAGGTCATAGTTAGCTTAGACCTCTATGACTACTGTGGCTGCCTCTCGCACATTCACTAACATTATCTATTGTTAGATCCTTACAGGGGATGTCTATTCATTTATTTGGATTAAACATTAAATACAGGTATTGTATTAGACAAACGTCAACTTGCTCATATGGAATTATCCTAAATGATGATAAGATCTAGACACGAAGGCTTCTGTTTCCTATAATACTTCCTGTTTGCTGAAACACCTTTTAGAATTTCTAACGTAGAGGCATGCCTACTCTCACCTTTAGTATGTTTTCACGAATAATTCTTTTTTCAGAGAGTAAAGTAGTAGAGCACGATATCCTCAAATATGGGCAGCTTGCTGTCTTATCACCTGTCATATGGATATTAATAGTAGTTCTATCAGTTATTTATAATGTCATTGTATTCCTACCAAGATGTCTCTTCATTGTCATAGAAATTACCTTTAATTCAGCGAAGACGTATGCCTAGTTTTCAAATACGAAGTGCTTTACTGTTGGCAGACACCCATCTTGTATAAAACAGATTACCCGCCTCAAAGGTTTGGGCTCTCTCTTTATTATATTAGTATGGATAAGGTGCTCCGTTTTCTATTTCTACTGTTTTTTCTCCAAATACTGGCAGAAAACAAACAGTTTCAAATTATGTATTTATTTCTACACAAGCAAAATGCAGAAATTTCTTGGTGTTAGTCTCACTGTGCTTCCTGTCATGACTGTGAGGCCAAAAGCTATGTATGTCGACATCGTTTAAGGTTTAAAACAAAGGATGAAGTATCCTATTGAAGCTTAAATTGGTGCGGATTGGTACTCGTCTTTGTACTACACCGCTGATCTATTCGGGTGATTGAATTGTTTCATTGTGCACACCCACTTAGTGTACTAAAATCCTGCACACATCCAAGTGTGAGGGATGGTCAGTTCAATAAATGCAAAACTATAATTGCAACCTACGAAAAAAAAGGTATTCGTAGACACCAATTGGATATGAAAAATAAATATGGATGAGTACAGAATACCATGACACAAGGAGCCCTACTCAGTCAGTGCGAACCGAACCAAGTAGCACCTTGCACAAATCAGCGATGCCGGCGCATGCAGCGGGATGACCTGAAAGCAGTGGAAACCCCCAGACGTGTGGAATATTGTTTTTTTCCATTTTAACCGTGTGTATTTGCAGGTTAAGGAATGGTCAAGGTACTTACAGGAGACAGGTCAAAATGCGTACATTTGTGCACTTAACATCTCTGCGTAACTAAATGCCTGAATGGCATTGAATAGTTAGCAGTTAAGAAATGATTTAACTTCAGAGACAACCTTGGTACTACATGATATTCTTAAATATGGGGTAAACCACAATCACCATCTGAAGCTGTTTGTTTTGGTAATCTCCAGTGGGACATTTTGTGTACCCTTTACGCGAATATCTGGCAGACTCAGATCTTGCATCAACAGACAGTATTAGAAAAAAACAAGGACTGAGCGAGAAGGGAGGGGGGAATGCCAGCAGGAAGGCAGGGGGTGACAAATGGTGAGCATTTCGCGGCCGCTTTGTGTTCTCAGTGGCCGCGCGGCTCACTGAGAACATCAAAGCAGCCGCGAAATTGCTCCCAAAGCTGCAGGTGGACAGATGGTGTGCGCGCGCCCGGCGCACATGCACTGTGTCCGATCTGCAGACTTTGGGAGCAGTTTTGGAAGCCCTACTATACTCTCGCAGAAGCAACGCACTGAAGGACCGAGTTTTAGAACCTAGCGGCGTCAGGGAAAACGCCCGATGCCTTCGAGTTCCCCTGCCTTGGCAAACAGAGACACGGGATACTTCTCGATGACGTCAAGGACCAAAGTTTATTGGCTGCAACCAGGAACAGAGGTCTACGAATCACAACACGGGTGGCTCGCTAGAGACTGCACAAATTCAATGAGCGGAGCATGGTCTTTTATGCCACAAATCAAGCCTTAACTCCTTGGACGCTCATGACGAGCTCAGCTCGTCATGATGTACACCTCCATACACTCATGACGAGCTGAGCTCGTCATGAACAATGGGAATCAAGCAATATCAGCACAGGAGGAAAATAACACTAGCATCGATGTGGTTAAGCAACATTCCAAATTAGCATCGGATACATACAAACTGACCAATCGCGGGGTGACATTTCAAACATATCGCATGACGACAATCCCACTTTCCGTTGTCCAGCCCACCAGAAATGACCAAGCACATTCCAATATTCCTGGTCGATCAGGCCGGACAAACCCATCATAAAACCCTCAACCCAAATCAGTGATTATGTAGGAAGGAACAGAAGCAGATTGGAAGCAAGATAGAAAGGTGGGTGCAGTGTACTGTAAACGCTGGCATGTCCTGCTCTTTGATCTTTATCTGACCAGCTGCTTAACAAGGAACTGATCCTACTGGACATATACCGATATCCTTCCTGACGCCGTGCCAGGCGTTAAAGGTAAATATGGTTACCAGATCTCCACTGTCTCTGACCCCTTATTTTCAAACGGTTGATTGAAATTATTTTTCTAGGCATCGGCCGTTTAGGAACTGAACACCCATTGAAGTGTTCTTGACCACGCACAGCCCACCGTGCCTCGTTCGTGGTAACTAGATTCTTTTAATTTTAAATATTGGGTCCTCTCCACACTACTTCCGACCAACTTGTCCAACACTCCCACACCTTGTCCAATTTTTCGTATCAAACACACGGTTATCACGTCTCCGAGCACCATTTTAATGAGCAAACGCGGTATGTCCTACTTGGCCACCTACACTCCAAATATGCGCACATGTCCATCCGTGCCCTTTGGAAAGCATACAACTGCGTGTGCACGTGTTGCACCCTGCATGAAAAGAGTGACGACTGACTATTTTTTCAAATGAATTGTTTTCATTTCCCTTTCTTTCCTCCCTGTTTAAACCCTACAGGCTCACTCAATACAATCAGGCAAAATCTTTTTTAGTCCTGAAGATGATCCCACTATTTCTGGAGATAGGGATCGAAACGTTCGTCGACTGTTTTGCAGTACTGCTTGTTTTATGATTTGCAATTTTTACGGCAGATACTGTGGGTTTGTGCTTATTTAAATTTGTACACATTGTATTATAAGCCACCCTGTTCTCCTTGTTTGCCTGTTTATTCTTTCTCCTTTTTCCCCTGTATTGTCTTTTCCTGACTAGGTACAGGCTTGTGCCCAGTTACTCATGTGCGACCTGGTTTCGCCTATCCTATTTATATTTATAAATTGTTTTCCAAAATAAACGCTTCTAGGTCCGGCTGGACTCGGAAGAAAGGAAAAACACAGCCTTTATCTTGAGCCTGTGTAAATTATTTCTCGAACTATCATCCAAAACCTAAGGACCTTTGTATAACAAAAATACGTAGTTCCACCCGTAGGTCCTTGGCCAATTTTTACGGGTTCCCTTGTATACTAATACCTACGCTTAACAAGGAACTGGCTCAGTGAGGTCAGCCTCGGGCAAGGGAGTCAGTTCGGCCAGGTCATTCAGAAGTCAGCTAAGGTGTACGTGTCTCAAGGACTCGTTCGGCCGCAGTCATCGGCCTATGTGAGGGCAACCACACAAAATGGCTGCCGCACACAAAATGATTTATAAAATAAATTTTTATTGCAGATACACAAGGAGCCATTATACAGTCTGTCTGTGAATCTCAGTGTACATCAGCTGTTGTTGCATTTCACCCTAGAAGATACACGGCCATTCAGCCCACACCCCGGAGGTCGGGCGGCAAGCGTTGTCGGTGTAGTATTTTCACCCATGATTACCAGCTATAATCAGTCTTAGACCATCCAAGTTTCTGCATTTTTAATATTTAAACACACCTCCCTCCTCCCCCCTCCCTCACCCCATGGTGGTCGAACGTGAAAAACTCAAGTTAGGATTCTGCAATATACAAGTAAATTATAAGAAAGCATCAGTTTTGCATTCCTGCCCTTCCCTCCTCCCCCCTGTCATCAGCCAGGTACATACAGTTGTTCAAAGCCTGCTTTAACCGGTGGCCCACTATTCCTCGTGCGGTCGATAGTGTGTCTATTCAGTCCCTCCTACACCCCCGCCGTCTAAGAGCTATGTCGCATTCACTCTTCCCTCTCGCACCCCACTACAGCCCCCCATCCAATCCATGGTAGTGTCTCCATTTAGACCAGACTTTCCTGAATTTTTGGGGGCAACCCCTTGCCTTATATGTGACCCTTTCCGCTGCCATATACAGGTCTAAGCCTCTTCTCCACTCCTCTAAGTCCGGGGGTGCTGGCGCTCCCCAGTGTTTTGCAATATCTCGTTTGGCAACAACCAATGCCAGGACTAAGAAAGTGAGTAGTGGGCGGGTCAGGTCTACCTCGGTCGTCATTCCAAGCAGCACCAGCTTGGGGTCTATGGGGATGGAGGTCCCGAGGATCTCCTCTAATTCCCGGAAGATCTGCGCCCAGTACCTCTGTATTACAGTGCAGGTCCATACAGTATGGAAGAAGTCTCCCTCTTCCTGCAGGCATCTAAGGCATCCTGGTTCCTCTATTCTCCCCATTTTGTATAGACGTACCCTGTCGAAATATGTTCTGTGAAGAAAGTTAAATTGAATCAGCCGTAACCTGGACTTGATGGCCACTTCCCGGGGATGCATCAAGACTATCTCCCAGTCCAGGTCCTCCATCTCCCCTACCTCTGCCTCCCACGCGTGTCTAAGTTTTGTTAAGTCACCCAGCATGTGGTTCGTCAGTGTTTTGTATGTGAGGGACACCGCCTTCCCTACCACGTGTTCCTGGAGCAGCCTCCCTTCCAGTGGTGCATACTCAGGAATATCAAGGAGCGTTATATTCTGGGCCTTCCAGGCATGGCGCAGCTGGACATATTTGAAATGTTGCGTACTGTGTAACCCGAACTCCGTTTGGAGAGCCCCGAACGACTTCAGTTCCCCCTTGGCTATTACATCTCCTATGGTGGAAATGCCAATGTCGTCCCATCTCTGGGATCCGCGTAATTTATGGAGCTCGTGTAGCCAGTGGCAATACCACAGCGGTGTCTGCCGCGTAGGTTTCTGTTCCCAGCCCATACGTTTTGTAGCTTTCGTCCAGGCCCTTAGCGTTATGGATGTAGCAGAGAGAAGGTGGGCTCCCCTAGCATTCCCATAGAGATACCGTAGTATGTTTCTGGGCGCCAGCTTAGCTCTTTCTAATGAATACGTCGGGTGGTCTGCCGACGCATGGAGCCAATCATTAATTGGAGTCAGGTGTTCCGCCCAATAGTAGGCTTCTAAATTGGGAAGCGAGATTCCCCCACTGTTTTCGTGCCTTTGTAGTGTGGTCAGGGCCACCCTCGCCTGTTTGCCTAGCCAGAGGAAAGATCTCAAGTCTGCATGGATCCTAGTGAAGACCGCAGTTGGTAGTGGATAATATTCATTTTGGAGGGCGTATAGACATTTCGGTAGAATAACCATTTTATACATGGCCGCCCTGCCCAGGAGTGTTAAAGGGAGCTGTCTCCAGCGGTCCATGTCCGCCACCGCGTTCAATATGATTCGCTCCAGGTTTTTTTGGAACGAGAGAGGAACATTCGTCGTAATATAAACCCCGAGGTATTGGAACCCTTCAGCTGTTGTCATCAGTTCCCCCGGTAGTCTCCCCCACTGATTGCATCCCCTCGGATCATATAGTACTGATTTGTGCCAATTTATTTTGTGGCCCGCCATCTCCCCATAGTGTTCCAATTCTCGGAAGAGCTCCGGCACGGTCGTCTCGGGCTCTGTAATATAGAGCAGGATGTCGTCTGCGTAGAGCGAGATCTTTTCGTGGGACAGTGCCGTCTCACCAGCGGTAAAGCCGTGAATATTTGTGTTGTGCCGGATTCTGGCCGCGAGGACCTAAATAACGAGCGTAAAGAGAAGTGGGGACAGGGGGCAGCCCTATCTAGTACCTCTCTGGATATGAAACTAACGGGAAAGCATTCCATTAACCCTCACCCTCGCCCTTGGACCGGTATAAAATAATCTGATCCATGCCGTGAACTTTGATCCGAATCCAAACCTCTGCAGCACTGCAAATAGAAAGGGCCAATATACCGCATCGAACGCTTTTTCAGCGTCAAGGGAGAAGAACCAATGTGGGTCTTCTCTCTCCTTTACCTCTTGGAGCCAGTTGTGAGTTCTCCTGAGATTTAGCTTCGTTGCCCTGTCAGGTAGGAAGCCCGACTGGTCCATATGTACCAGGCCCGTTATGACCGCCCTCAAGCGGACCGCCAAGATGGTCGCCAGCACTTTCACTTCCGTGTTGAGTAAAGATATCGGCCAGTAGGAAGCACAGTCATTCCGTGGCTTGCCCTCCTTGTATATTGGTATTATTGTGGCCATAGTGAGATCTGGTGGGAGTTCTCCCACCTCAAGGGCACCCACGAGGAGGCCCCGGAGATGATGGGTCAGTAGGTCTGATGTGCGTTTAAAGAGTTCTGCAGGGAATCCATTTGGGCCCGGGGTTTTGCCTGGTCGGAGCCTGGCTACGGCACTCGCCATATCATCTAGCGTTATGTCTGCTTCTAGTGTCCCAACATCTTCCGGGGGAAGGACCGGCATGGTGGTACCTTCCAGATATTGAAGGGCCTCCTCATGTGTCGCTAGGTCGCGGGTAGCGTAGAAGGTTTCATAGTGGGTAGCGAAGGCCTCTGCTATCTCTGAATCTGTGTTGACCGCGGTACCTTCTGTCGTGTCAATGCTGTCTATCCATCTCTCAGCTCTCTCTTTCTTGCTGAGCCATGCCAATAGTTTCCCTGACTTATCACCCACGTCATATAGTCTGTGTAGGGTAGCTAATGATTGGGTCTTGGATTCGTTGGTCACCAGTTCCCGATATTGCTTCTGGACGTCGAGTAATCATCGTAGGGTGTCTTCGGACTTGTGGGTTAAGTATTTGCCCTCCCATTTTAGAATAGACTGTTCCAGGGCAGCTACCTCTGTCTGAAGTCTCCGTCTGTCCTCCCCCAGTCTAAGTCGAATCCTATCGCGCAGGACTGGTTTCAGGGCCTCCCAGAGAGTGATTTTTGAGTCAACCGAACCTTCATTGTCCGCAAAATATATCTTTATGTCTGTCCTCACATCTCTCAGTATTTTTGCGTTCTGAAGGTCCCAGGCTGCGAGGCGCCAGGATCCCGTGTCCCTAGCTCTGTCGCTCCCCACTCTTACATACATAGGTGAATGGTCAGATATACCCCTGGCTCTGTAGTCAGCGATGTCTCCTGTTTTCAGACATTGTCTGGGCAGGAAAACATAGACAAGGCGCAAGAACGTCTGATGCGCCCCGGAATAATAGGAGTAGGCGCGCTGCGTCGGGTGGAGGCACCGCCATACGTCTGTCAGCCCCAGGGTGGACATCAGGTCAAATAATGCAGTCCTATGCCCGTCACCAACTGTGTTGCCCGATCTATCAAGTTTGACATTCATCACATCATTAAAGTCCCCCCCTACCACCTGTATCGTGTCTGCTGTGTCTAAGAGGATGTTCGCTATTGAGGCGTTCTTGCGTGACTGTAGTTTGGGTGGTGCGTATACAGAGATCAGGGTGTATGTGCGCCTGTTCCAGTTACCCTGCACTCCCGCACATGTGCCCTGCGGGTCAAGCCACGTACGTGTAATGGAGAAGGGTTGGGATTTTCTAATTATGACTGCCACTCCCCTGGAGTCAGATGTGTAACCCGCATGGACCAATACCCTGTACCTGCCCCTAGCAACGAAGGCACACTGAGTACCCCTAAGATGGGTCTCTTGCAGGAAAATGATGTCGGGGTCTGTCTTTTTAATGTATGCGTTCACCAGCCCTCTCTTAAACTTTGATCCGAACCCATTTACATTCCACGTCAGGATGTTCAGCCTCCTGCCTGTCACTTGCGATGCTTCTACGGTACCTGCCATTGGAGAGTGCCTTAACTATAAGTGACCCAACTCTTGCAGTTGGAGGTTTTGCGAAGGCACAACTTGCTTAAGTGTTCCTCTACCTGAGTCTTCAGTGTCCCCCACCAATTCCCTCCCAGTGCCCTGTCCCAACAAGCCTGAAAATCCCCCTCCCCCACCCCACCTCCCTCCCCTTCCAGTTGTGTCCGCATGCCAGACATAGCTTTCCGAAGGAGTAGGCCTGTCGCCCACTCACCAAACCCTCCCTAGTAAACACCAAACAATCCTATAAACAAGTCAAACAAAACACTATTAAGGGGGTGTGTCAACGTGCGTGCTTCCCATCAGCGGGCTGCCGTTCCAGTCCTGCAAGTCCATCAAGTCATCGATTCGCCATCAGCTTCTCCACGTCATTGTAGGCATAGTGCACTGTGCGTTTTGGGCCCTTCATCGCTAGGATTTGGAGTCTTGAGTGTCAGACTCGGGTGCACTGTGCTGTCCTGACAGGTCCTGTTCCAGCACCTGGATCTCTTTTACCAACGGATGATCCGATTGCCCCTCTTCCTCTTCTCCTTCTCCACATGATGTGTGGCTATCAAGTATCTCCTCCTCATCTCCTTCCGATTGTGTCGTGTTGTGCAGCGCTGTAAATCTCGATCCCTGTGCGGTCGCACCCCTTGGAGAGGCAGAACGCCCCTTCGGTGTCCTCCCGGTATCACGTCCTCTATATGGCGTTGCTGGGGTTTGCCTCTTAGAGCGCCTGGATTTCAGTCTTGGAGGTTTCTGAAGTTCCCAGTGAGTCGCATTCCTCAGTGACCTATCTAGCACATCACGCTGTCTCCCTGCTATTGAGGATCGGGCGCTCTTCCAGCCATTGCCACGCGTCTTCCGGGTGTGTGAAAAAAAGTGTCTGCTCATTGAATATCACTTTAAGTTTCGCCGGGAACAGTAGCATGTATGACATTTTTAAGTCTCTAAGTTTAGCCTTCACCGAGTCGAAGGATCGTCTCTGCTTTTGCACCATCTGGCTGTAGTCGGGGAAGATCATGACGTGCGAGTTTTCCAGCCGAATCTCGCCCATCTTCCTCGCCTCTTTCAGTATCAAGTCCCTGTCGGCAAAGTTAAAAAAACGTGCGATAACGGGTCGTGGTCGTGCCCCCTCAGGTGGTTTCGCAAGGAGAGCTCTGTGTGCCCTTTCTATTATGAAACACAGTGAAAATTGTGCTTGTGGGAATGTTTCTCGTAGCCACGTATGCAGGAAGGATACCATATCGTTCTTTTCAATTCCTTCTCTAAGTCCGACAAAGCGTAGGTTGTCACGCCTGGCTCTATTTTCGGCGCCATCCACTTTCCAGACAAGCTGGCGATGGGAGGCCTGCAGCTCTGCCATGTCTCTTCGGAGGGCCGTGATCGAGTCTTCGGCCTCACCCATTCGTGTCTCCGCCGAAGTGACCCTGTCGGACAAATTTCAAAAGTCCTGTCGTAGGAGTATTACTTCTGATCCCACCTCGCCGATTTTGACCTCCAACGCCGCCCTGGGCTCCTGGATATCCGGCCGCACACAAAATGGAACCCGAAGGTTCAAACGAAATCCCTAAATACGTAATGTTCTCATTGATCGATTAATGCGAAAACACTCGTACACACTACACTCGTGATTTGCGGTCTGCTGACACCAAAATCGTCTATTTCCGACGATCTTTATTGAACGGGTTCGGACCCACCGAACCTCACCCACAAACTACGGAACTACAGCATGCGCCTTGGCTTCAGCCAGACCTAAAAATAACTGGTGTACTGCATCAAAGGAAGCTCTAACAGCTGCAAGGAGATTTTCTCGATCATTAAGGATTTCATCTCACCCTCAGCCACTGTCACCAACATCGCTGCCTCTTAAAAACTCTGTGACAACCTATCTAACTTCTTCCACAGCAAAATCACAAACATCTATAGTAACTTAGCACACTAACACAACCCCAGACAAATCATTGCTAATCTACCCACCACCGACCAAGACAGCCCCCTGACAGAATGAACAACCCTCACCAGAAACGATACAGTGGCAATCATGTAGACCACACATTCAGGGGCCCTAATGGGCTTATGCCCCCACCACATCTACAACCTGGGAACGTCACCAATCAGCACCACCCTGACCCACATCATCAACACCTCTATCATATCTGCCACTTTCCCGGATGAATGGAAACTTGCAGAAATCAGCGCCCTTTTCAAGAAGCCCACAGCCGATCAGAATCAACTGGACAACTTCCGATCCATCTCCCTGCTTCCCTGTCCAGCCAAAGTGATTGAGAAGGCCATCAACAAGCAACTTACAACCTACTTCGAAATTTACCATCTTTTAGACAGTACTCAGTCAGATTTCAGAAAGAACCACAGCACCAGATGAGCACTCATCGTGGCCACCGATGACATTCGAATCATCCTGGACGGAGCAGAAACAGCTCTTCTAATCCTGCTTGACCTCTTTGCAGCTTTCAACACCATCTCCCCTAACACTCTCATCAGAAGATTCCACAAGATTAGCATACAAGGATCCACTCTCAAATGGATCTGTTCCTTCCTCGCAAGAAGAACCCAAAGTATCAGGATGCCACCCTTCACATCAGAGACCAAGAAATTGATATGCGGAGTCCCAAAGGGATCGTCCCTCAGCCCACCTTTTTTAACATATACATGGCAACATTAGCCAACATCATCCGGTCACAAGCCATCATCGTCATATCCTACGCCAATGACACCCACTTCATTTTCTCCCTGAAGGACAAAACAACCACTGCCAGAACCAGCCTCACCAACTGCATGACCATGGTAGCAGACTGGATGCGAACCAACTGCCTGCAGCTCAACTCCTATAACATGGAAGTAATTGTCTTTGGCAACAAGACCTCCCCATGGGACTCCACCTGGTGGCTGTCAGAGCTAGGACCAACATCCACACCCACAGACCACGCATGAAATCTAGGGATCATCCTAGACAACAAGCTCAACATGACAGTTTAAGTCAATGCAGTGCACACTTCCTCCTTCCACATCCTACACATGCTGTGAAACATCTTCAAATGATTGCCTCAAAATACCAGCCGGATCGTCACGCAAGCATTCATCACCAGCAGGCTGCACTAAAGTGACACTCTCTACACCGTGATCTCCAAAAAATGTCTATACAAGCTCCAGACAATCTAGAACACCGCTGCAGGCTCATACTCTACACACATCACACACCTCAGAAAGCTTTAGTGGCTCCTCATTCACAAACATAGCCTTTTCAAACTTCTCACACACACATACAAAGCCCTACAAAACACAGTACCAGAATACCTGAACAGCCGCATACACATTCATCAACCCGCCAGACACCTACGCTCTGCCTCACTGGAGGTCGCTCACTCTCCTACAACGCACCCAAGACATGGAATGACCTCCCTCAACACATCAAAGCCTCCTCCTCACTTCTTGAGTTCCAAAAGAAGCCAGTGCAAATGCCTGGATAGGGTCACCCTCTCATGTGATTAGTGCACTTTACAAATCAATATAACATTAAATAAGATAACATATTCATTGTGGATATCCTGAGAAACTGACTGAATGTTACCGTGAGTGGGCCGTCAAGCCCACCCCTAGCAGGCACAAAAGGAGATACAAGTGTTACTAAAATAGAGTGCTGCACAGTGTGCTGTCTCCTCAGCGAGTCTCAGGCTGGTGCTACAAAGAAGTGTGAGTAAACGTTGACTCATGCAGGCTTCAAACAAGATATCAACTGCAAAACTTCCTTGCAAGCTAGAAAGGAAACCGTGAATGCTAAAGCTGCCTTCTGCGGCACCGCTTGAGGTTACATTTATGCAACCTCAGAGAGTCCCTGTCTAAAAAGGCGCTCGTGGTTTATGGAACATACACTGGGGCATTGCTGGCCCTCTGCAGTGTTAGATTGGGACATACAAAACATTCCCATGCACTTTGTCTGTTTTACTTCCTGCATTGTTTGAAATACAATGTTTTCTGGGGTGTGCACATATGACCTGATTTGGTACAGCACGTGCATGCTTGAGGGGGAGGGGGATATGCTACAAAACCAGTTCTTTTTTTAAATAACGTTTTGTAATGTTTTCTTATAAGTAAACAACAGCCATAAACAGTGCAATGACACACCGTACACACACACTTCACTTACCAAGCTTGCTCTCTCCCCCACCTCACCAGCGGCTGTTTAATTAAGTAAATTAATTCAGTCAATTTTCAATACCGCTAACAGTTTACTGTGTATACATTTCGTATCAGTCTTCTGCTCTTCTAGATGGTTGAGCGTTTCTTTGCAATCCTTCAATACTGGAGTCTTCCTGTGCCCTCCACCCATATCCTACATGTGAAGTCTCCATTTGCACTTCTGAAGAGCCTAGCTGTGCCCAAGCCTCCTCACATCTTTTGAAATTTCTGCGGAAAACCCCTACCCTTCTAACAGCATGCAACTATCCAAACCTGCCACCAAATCATGAAAACAAGGGACAACCACACTTCCCCAACTATGGGCTACGTCCCTTTTTGCCACCATGTATCCAATATTCACCAGGATTTTCTTATACAGAGTCAACTCAGAAGGGTCCCATATCCCTAGCAACACAAGCCTGGCGTGCAACTCAATGTGTTCCCCAATGGCTTCCGCCACATGTAGCAGCATTCTTGTATAGTACGGTTAATAAAGGACCTTCAGTTGGATCAGTCGATAACTTTGCTTTGATTGACACTTCTGTAGGGAAGCAGAGCGCAGTTTGCCAATCTTCCTCGTCCATTTCCCCCAGATCTCGTTCTCAGTGGTTTTTCAGCCTCACTAACTCCCCATCGTGTCTTTCTAACTAATGGCCCTTATTTTAATGACATAGCCCTCGTTCAGGCATGCCCATCTAGTAATATCATTTCCAATGGGGATTCCTCTTGGGTCTTTCATCTCTGGGTATGCGCACCTGGTATGCATTCCGCAACTGTCTATATTTGAGCCATTGTGCTGTGGACATCTAATTTTTTGTCCGCAAGTGCTCAAATGGGACAATCCTATTTGCATCCCACACATCGGCCAACGTGGAAAGGACAATGTCATCCCATCTGCGAAAACCATGCAGCACTCTTGCGGAGCCCAGTCTGATCCCTTCCATAATTATATTTTAGGGATTAACCTCTTATCCCATTTCATTTGTCTGTTTAATCTGTGCCATGTAGTTATTACTGTCAATGTGGCTGGCTTCGCTGTGTGTCCCATTCCCCCCTATATATTGCATGCAGGTAACTCCTTTTGCCCATCCCTCCATTAATCCATCCAAGGCTGCGTATGCCCATTCGTTAACTGTGCTGACCTGGGTTGCTTCATAGTACTTCCTGACATTTGGCAGCGCTGTTCCACCATCACATTTAAAGTGTTATAGAACTTCCATTGCAATGCGAGATTGCCCAGTGGAGCTTTTTCAACAGTGTGTTAATTTTAACAAAGACTGCATCCAGGATCTTACATGCGCTGTTCTGTAGGGTATAAAGTAGCCTGGGTAGTGCGATCACTTTAAACATCGCCACCCTGCCTATTAGGGAGAGCGGCACTGTATTCTAGTGTTGTAAGTCTCTCTAAAATGCAATCACCATTAGCACCAAAGTTTCCTCATATTAGGATTTGTCTCCCCTGGTGATCCATATGCCCAGATATTTAAATTTGGGGGGTTTTACCCTGAGAGGCAGCAGTTTTTCCTCCTCGGTGTCCCACCCCTCCATTGGGAACATCAGAAATTTTTCTCAATTAATCGTGAGGCTTGAGTGCCTGCCATAAATTCAAAATATATCCGATAATCTGGTGAACAACTGTTCTGTTTTAGTTAGATGTAACAGAATGTAATCGGCATATAGCGATATTCTCTCTTCCCAGTTTGTGCCCCCTGTTTAGCCCCAGATTTGGGCATCTACTCATATCCATTCAGTCAGAGCCTCCACCTATAGTGCAAAGAGCATTGGCGATAAGGGGACAACCCTGCCTCGTTCCCCTCTCAATATGAAATTCCTGGGACAAACATCCATTAAGCTTCACTCTGGCTATCGGCCCCCCATTGAGTAACCTCACCCATTTAGTATAGTGGGGCCCAAATTCCATCTTCGCTAACATTGCGAACAAGAAGGGCCACTGAACCGATTTAAAGGCCTTGTTGGCATCTAGTGAATCAATGGCCCATGGCTTCACCACTGTCTCAGCATTGGCCATGTTGTTGTGGAGCCACCGTAGATTTAGTCTGGTTGATCTGTACGGCATGAATCCTTTTGGGTCTGGTCTGGATGCACCAGAGGGGTCTCCACCGTGCACCGTGCAAATCCTGTTCGTTAACACTTTTTGTAGGACTTTAGTAGAGCTATCGGCCTTTATGAGTCACACCTTTTAGCTTTGTAAAAATCTTTCATGTAGTCCACAAATGCCTCTGCTAACCAGCATTTTCCCTAAAGTAATCCAGACATTTTTCCTCCTTTTTATTCGTAAGTCACAAGGTGGCCATCCTTCATTCCCGGCGTTCTTTTGGTCTGTTGGTATTTAATCTAATTAGCAGGGGGAAAATTCTGTATTTTTGTATTTGTTTTATTTTATTGCGACAAAGAAAAAAAAAATATGCTCATACACAATTACACGCCTACAACCCTGGGGCCGGCGATTTCAGCAATCTTTAAAGCCAACAACCCAAGTTGGGCAGGCAGCATCACAAATCTAGCATCTGTCATATGTGTCGCATGCAGACTACTTTAACATCCAGTGGCTAACCCCCAAATGGCGTCAGTATATCTACTGCAGTCATGGGCCAATCAAACCGACTATGAACTAAGTGCTTATAGGATAGATCTATGGCCTAGCTGCACTGTGTCCCCTCTAACCCTGTATCCAAGCTGCGCTGAACTACATGTCTGATCAGCTGTGCACTCCGTAACAACATTGGGGGAGGAAAGGTTGGCGACCCTCCAGTCGCCCATTGGATAAGGCCTCCAGGTGCACATACTGCTAACTGCTGTTTGGAGAAATAAGGCGTCCAGCCCCTACTCCAGCGTCTGTTGTTTCCCCCTCTCCAGGCTCTACAACCTTACTGAGCATATATGCTGTGTATAACCCCCGAAAATTCTTAGGCCGGCTCCGCGGCGGGAGCAACTCACTGTAATTCTCTGACTGTATGCAGCAATATAACATGTCGCGTGACCATTGCTGAATCATTGGGACTGGACCTCTCATCCAGCACAACGACACTCTACGCTTCGCGATCAGCAGGCCCATATCTACAAGCCTGCAGATAGCTTTAGGCAGTTTTTGGGAAAATCCCAGGAGGGGTATTGTGAGATCAGGTGTTAACTCGGTTTCCACCACTCTGCTCAATTCTCGGAAAATTGCCTCCCAATAAGACAATATTCCCGGGGATTGCCACGATAAGTGTATAAAGTCTGCGGCTGGGGAATGGCACCTGTCACAGTCGGCTTCCTCTCTAAGTCGGTACCTGTATAGTCTCTCTGGTGTGTAATATACTCTGTTAATATACTTAAAGTGAATGAGTCTGTGTCTACCGTGTAGTGAGATACGTCTAGTGTTTATGCAGCAATAACTCCACATATCGTCGTCTATAGTTATCTGCAGGACTATTTGCGAGGCAAGTCTGGCCGCAGCGTAGGGGTTCGCCCTATGAGACATTGCTAATTTATAGATATTGGTGACCAACTTACAGGGGGATTCAGTTTTTATAACGTATGTGAGTTCCAGCACCTCAGGGGGTTCCGATAGATCCTCCCCCAGCAACCCTCACAAAGCTCCACGCACTCTGTAGAATTGAAAATGCTGTAACATTGTGCCTGCGTCTGCTGTTCCGCTCGCCTGTTCCCAAGTCTTGACGACCCCGTCTTAAAACAGGTCTCCCGCCTTATCTATGTTTAGTGTGTGTAGCGCACGGGTAACCCGACGGTCCCTGCAAGGAGCCAGCCAAAGAGCCCATTCGATAGGCATAACCGGTGAGTACAGTAGTGCACCCACCTGTTGTTGTAAGAGGTTATGCCAGGCATGTCGGGTCGAGTTCAGGGAGTCTATTATACCAGTTCTATGGTCTCTGAGTTCGAATATTGTGGCAAGAAGTGGGAGTGGGTCAGCAAATAGCTTTTCCATGCGTAGAAACGGAATGTCTGATTCACCATGAATTCAAGAGTGTACTAGTGCTCCCTGTGCTGCCCTATAATATAACCCGAAATCTGGTGCGCCCAGACCCCCCATAGAGTAAGGCAATGTGAGAACCTGCCACCGTACCCGTGCCTGTTTACCCGCCCAAGCTAATTTCAGAATTAATTGATTAAGTATAAGAAAGAAGGAGGGCGGTAGAACTAATGGGATGTTCGTGAAAAGGAACAGCAGCCTGGGCAAAACCACCATTTTCATAATGGAGACCCGGCCTATTAGCGACAGCGGCAATCTGGACCAAGACTCAACGTCATCTTCTAGTTTAGCTATTGCTGTACCTTAATTTTCTCTGAACACCATTTCAGAGTCTGTGTGTAATCGAATACCTAGGTAGCGTATAGAATCGGTGGACCATAATAACGGATAGTCCATTTCGAAATGGTGGGTGGCCGGGGTGAGCGGGAACACAATGGACTTAACCCAGTTTACTCGCAAACCTGACAGTGCCCCGAAGTGTACAACCTCCCTGAGTACCGAAGATAGATTAAGTTCAGGGTTGCGTACATACAACAGAGTGTCATCTGCATAAGTAGACACTACTATATTATATGTCGGAAAATTGATGCCTGTATGTCCGTGGTATTCTCTGAGGGCGCATGCCAGCGGTTCTGCGACTAAGGCATACTGCATAGGAGATAGTGGGCAGCCCTGCCTAGTCCCTCTGGAGATGGCAAACGAATCAGTGACAAAATTACCTAGTCGGATCCATGCTGATGGTCTATTGTACAATAAGCCTATCAGCTGCAGAAAAACTGTCCCCATTCCCATCCTGGTCAGAACTTGTTGCATAAAAGCCCACTCAACCAAGTCAAAGGCTTCCTCCATATCGAGGAAGACGGCTACCGCACTAATATCTTGCTTAATATGTTGCATGGTACCAAACACTGTGCGAATGTTATAAGTGAGGTTCCTATTAGGGATGAAACCGGCCTGCTCCACGGCTACTAATATAGAAGAAAGGGAGGGCCAGTCGATTAACTAATATTTTAGCCAAAATCTTAGGGGCAGATGTAGGTAAATCACATTTACCAATTTTGAAATACCGAATTTTACCGATTCGGTATTTCAAAATCGGTAAATGGGATGTAGGTACCAACATCTGGATTTGTTACAGATTCCTTAAAAATTCGGTATTTACCGATTCGGTAAATACCGAATCGGTATTTGCTATTGAATCCTATGGGCCTTGAAGCCCTTTGACACCCTCTAGCACCCCCAAAACGGGCATGTGTGCAATGTGGCACACAGACATGCCCTAAGGGCACGTCTGTCTGTCACATGGCACATGTGTACATGCACAGATGTGCATGTACACAGGAATCAGTATTTTACCATGGATTTGTATCCCATGGTAAAATACAGATTCTGAAAGCCATGTGCAAATGGAAAATTGGCTACCCACATATCAATCTAGCATTTTCGGTAATTTTACCGAATCGGTAAAATTACCGAATATGTGCACCTACATCTCCATAGCCCTTTACCGATCGGAAACGGCCGAAAATCGGTATTTTCGGCCGATTCCGATCGGTAAAGGGCTACCTACATCTGGCCCTTAGTGTCCACATTCAGCAGTGAAAGAGGGCGGTAATTAACCGCACTCCTCAGGGGGCATCCCCGGCTTAGGGATTGCTACTATGATCGCCTCTCTCATCGACTGAGGCATCGTGCCTGTAACGCACATATCATCGAATAACGCAGAGACATGGGGGAACAGCAAGATTACGAAGGATTTGTAAAAATTGACTGTAAGTTCGTCCGCCCCCGGGGCACTTTTTGTTTTTATTCCTGCCAGTGCTTCTATGATTTCGTTTTTTTCGATTGGGTGCATTAGGAACTCCCTGTGTGTGTTTGTGAGGAAAGACAGTTTTATATGCTCCAGATAGTCAAGTATCTCCCCGTCCACCTCTTCCGAACGGGAAGCGTATAGCTCCGAGTAGAATTGTTTAAACCGATCAGCTATTTCTGCCTCGTCTGTCAGAATGGTGCCCTCCGCTGATCTCAGTTCCGTTATTAGTGTTTTGCCTCGTTTGACCTTCAGAATTTGTGCAAGGACCAAGCCCGGCCTGTCTCCCTCACCATATGTACGAGCCGTGGCATACTTGCCCAGATGCTTGACCTCACTATCCGCGGCCTCATGATACTCGTCTATAGTAGCTTTTATCTCAGTAACGAGCTCCTCATCCCCTGTTGCTGCCTGTCGTGACTCCATATTCCTCAGTTTTTGTTCTAGATCCGTCAGCTGCTGCCGTATAGATTTGAGCACTCCTGAGTGTTTGGACATAGCCTCCCAGACTGTCTGGAATCTGTCCACCGATCCAATATTGGTAGCAAAAAATGTCTCAATGGCTTCTGTCAGTTCTTCTTTAAAAAGTGGGTCATGAAGTGAGGAAGGAGGAAAGCGCCATGTGTATGGTGGTATGAATTTCTTGGGGGTGTCAAGAATCAGAAGCAGTGGTGAGTGGTCAGAAAGCATGCGCGGGAGAACCAAGCAGTTACAGACCTGGTCTACCAGCGATGTGGAGGACAACCAATAATCTATGCGGGTGTGTAAATTGTGGTATGCCGAATAATGCGTGAAGCCCCCCTTGCTATGATTACGTGCTCGCCATACATCACGTAAGTCTTTTCCAACCATGACGCTCTCCAACACCCGCGCCACTGCGGCCGGCCTCCTTGTCGGGCCGGCCATCTATCTAAGTCAGGATTCTGAACCAGATTAAAATCCCCACCCCATAGAAACTGCGCATTGTGGAAACGGTCCGTCATGGTAGCTAACTTCTCAAAGAACTCGGGGCAATCATAATTAGGTCCATAAATATTCACAATTATTAAGTCCATGCCCTTACCCTGACACCTAGATATTACAAAACGTCCTTCTGCATCGGATATCAACTGCTCCAGCATTAGTGCGGAGCGAGGGTTAACCCAAGTCAACACCCCTCTGGCATGTGTGTTAATGTTACCTAACAAGCTTTTGCTGCGCAACATTGCACTCGTCTGAGGCAGATGCGTCTCCTGCAGCAAGGCGATATCTATATTCTGCCTGTTCAAGTAATTTAAAACTTTACGTAGTTTGCGGTAATCATTAAGCCCCCGTATATTCCAAGTCATAGCCCTAAGGGAGTCAATAGGTTTCTGGACATCAGTCTCGCTAGGTGACAGCATCCTGAGTGCGGGTTCTCATAGTGCTCCCCGATCTATAAGGCGCGTGTGATGAGTGTACAATATGCAAAAACCACAACATACCCCCAAACAACCAATATGCAATAAAACATTCCCCCCCCTCCAATCACCCCCTACCCACATCAGACCTCCCCCAACTTGGCCGTGTAGAATTCCAAATAGCAACCCAACCACCACCCTCCACCCCCCCAAAAAAAACGTTACCCCTTTCGTGTGTTGAACGCGTGGGCAGATGTTGCTCAACCTGGCAAGGAAGACTGATGTTGACGATACACAGCCCCGCTCCCCGCACATCGTCCATACAATAAAACCCAGCATTGCAATCCCTGAATAACCAGGTCATATTTGGCACTCAGTGCCTCAACTCAATAAAAATATCACCTGACCGTGTGTATAATGGCACCAATTGCACGCCTAGTTTACACCTAGTACTCTTATCATACTCCATAGTATACTCCCCCTGTGCCACCTTGTTAGCTTTTTCCCCCCAGTCTCTAGGAAGGTAGACATTAAGCATGGGCGGAAAATCCGTTTCGCTCGCGGATTTTGCGGATTTTCGGTAAATTCGCAATCCGCGAGATTCGCGAATCTCCCGCAAAATCCGCAAATCCGCGAGCAGCGGATTTTGCTCGCACTGCTCGCACTGTTCGCGTGAGTTCGCGGCTTCCCAGTACAACTTCGCGCCCCGCGAATAAGTGCAAAATTGCAGAAATACGATCTTAGCAAAACTGAAACTACTTACCAGGTTCAAAAGTTCAGGCTCATCATTAGTAGCCATTTCCTGTAGTGCTTCCTGAGGGGCCCCTCCAGAGTTCAGTTGCCAGTTGCAACTATTATGTGACCCTGCTCTGAACCTCAGAATAGTTACACATATGCCACAAAGGTCCTGAATTACAGCTAAGGGAGACAAGCAGGAGCCAGGCTGGCAGTTCAAATCCATTAATCAGCCCCTAATTCATTATTGTCAGTTGGGGCAGGGCAGGTGTTGTAACTAATTTTGCAACAATGAAAGCACTTAGCAAGTGCAAAAGATCACTAATCAGGAAGCACTAAGGAAGCAGGTGCCAGCTAAAAAAATATTCTGTGACACATTAATCAGCCCCAAATTAATTCAGGTCACTTGAGGCAGGGAAGGTGTGCTTGCATTGCCACAATAATGTACACTGACTGGACAACCAGAGGGTGCTGTGATGAAACAGAGGGTGGCATGGGTGGGCCAGAGGGTGGCATGAGTAGTCAGAGAGTGGCAGTGGTGACAGAGAGTGGCAGTGATGAAGAAGAGTGTCCCAAACAGGCTGGACACGTAGAAACAACAAGTTCGCGAAACTTGCGACCCGACAGGTAAGTTCGCAATTTGCGACATTGTACAAAACCCTCGCGAACTGGCAGAAACCCGCGCAAACACACAAAAAAAATCCGCAAATTCGCGAGAATTCGCGGATTTTGCGGATTGCGAGTTCGCAAATCCGCAAAATTCGCGAACGCGAGATTCGCAAAATTCGCCCATGCTTTAGACATCTTCTGTTCGCTCAGCATCTGAACAATGGTAAGAGACGCACACAACTGCCCCTAGCTACCAATGTGACAAGCGTGTACCCACTAGCACTATAGCCAGTCAGCAGAATCCTGGGGTCCCAATGCTCCCCACTCCCAGATTCCCATATCTACATCATACTTATCAGTGTGGTCCGGTGGTCCGGCGCTCCGCCACTAATCCTGTTTGTCCAGCTCGCTCCCTGCTGCCTCACTCAGCTGCCGCCGTTCTGGGCTGCGGCGCATCTCCTTAGACCAGCCTTTTAAGGCATTCTGGAGTGCCTTGGGTCAGTGAAGATCTGGGAGCACCCCTGCGTGTTGACACGGATCTTGGCAGGGTACAACATGGCATAGTCTATGCCAAGTTCCCTTAACTACTTTTTCCTGGGGATAAACTGCCGGCGAGCCTCCTGCACTTTATTCGTAAAGTCCGGATAAAGCGAAATCTCTGCACCCTCATAGGCCAATGACTCTTGTCCCTAGCAACTCGCAGGGCTGTGTCTCAGTCCCGGTAGTTGAGTAACTTTGAGATTATCGGGTGCGGAGGCGCACCCGGGGGTGGTTGTGGTCCTAGGGAGCGGTGTGCCCTTTCCACGACGAACATTCCGGAAAATATCCCATCTCCCAACAGCGAGACCAACAGCTTCTCGATAAATGTCTCCATATTACCAGTTTGAGTGGTCTCCGGCAGGCCAACGATTCTGAGGTTGCATCTTCAAGAACGCGCCTCCAGGTCCTCTGTCTTGTCTGGTAGGACACGCAGAACTCTGCCCAGCTGCTTATGTTCAGTGTCCAATGCAGTATGCGCTTCTTCAACCTCCGTAAGACGACGTTCCGACATGTCAAGGCATTCTGCGTGCTTATCTAAACGCTCGGCCATTCTATCCATCCTATATGAGAGGGCGTCCATCTTTGTGCCCAGCGAGGTAATGGCGCCCTGCAAGTTCTTTTCCATCATCCGTAGCATACTCCGAATGTCCATGTCAGGGTCGTCTGGCTCAGGGGCTTGCATACGTGCGGTTTCTTCCGATGTAGCGTCGGGCGACTTTCACCTTTTCTGCTCAAAGGAGAGTTTGGGCTGCGCCCTGTCCTCCCTGCCCATAGTCAATGGTGGGTGCTCGCCTCTCGCAACCCCTCCTATCTCCTCAGCTCTGAGATTCCTTGAGCTGCTTCTCTGGGCTAGTTGTGTTCGTCTCCTGGGTTCTGCGAGTTCGCAGGTCCTCCCAGCGAATACTGAAGCAGTGCCCTCCTCCATCAAATCAAGTCGTCTCAACCAAAGTTGTCCTCACTCCTCATCTAGCAGTATCCCGCAGATCTCTTTCGAGCACGGTCCGATCAGCGAGTAGTGTATGCGCCCCCTCCAGACACTTTCCACTGCAGGATAGCGACTCTAGACCATACCCCTAGTATGCCCCATTCGTGCCTAGGGCACTGTCATGGTGGGGGGCTGCCCCTGACAGAGTGCACCTCTTGTCAAAGGGAGCAAGTCCCAGCCTCAATTTGCCCAGTGTGAGTCGCACTTCCTCATCGCCAGGATAAATATCCTCACTCTACTCTTGTCTTCCAACAAAGACTGTGGTATTCTCCTGCTGCAGTTGTTCCTATGCCTGTCACCGGGTGTTCATGGGCTCCCACCAATGACCAGCCCCACTGTACTGGCCCACTTTTTGCCAATCACCTCCTAGGTCGCAGCTGCAGGGACTGTTTAGGTATCTTCCCAGCCCGATCCCTGAGGCGGCAGCTGCACGTGGCGGCTGATTCCTCTTGTGTGCAAGGCCCCAATTGGTCACAAGATGAGTCTCAAAACTAGGCCAAGGCGGAGCACATCGTATCACCTGGTAAATAGAGCATTAAGTGGGGGAGGCAAGTGCCCGCAAAGCACTCCAAACTGTGCTCCGTCCAAACGTTGACACCGCCGCGCACTAGACTCCTCGCTCCCTTCCGCAACAAGCAGTGCTTTCCGGCCGCCGCCGTACAGCTCTCCACCTCCCCAACTTGAGGCAATGTCCGCCTGCCGCCGTTTAAAGCGGAGTAATCCAGTCGAGTCACTCACCCTTCTTCAGTGTAGTTGGCTACCGCGTATTGCCAGCCAAAGGTGCCTCAGGTACGATCAAGCATCTCATCTCTGCGGGGGTGGGGGGGCTCTCCACTCTGCGTGTAGCACCAGCCACCACCTCAGGTCACTGTCACCCGGAGTTCCGCGGCACTTAAAACTCCGCCCGCCGAGCAGCAGCTGGGCTCCGCTGGCGCACGTCACCCTGTGTGTTCGGACATGGCCCAGAGCGTAGGGCTCCGATCTGCAAAATGGCAATCTTCCGTGGGAGGAGGCTCGCCCGGCGCCCCAATCACTGCTGCTTCCCAGCACATTAAGGACAGCAGGCGGTCCCCAGGATGTTCCTCGTCGTGCCGCTGCACCCGTAGCTATCCCCGGAGTAATACCTGCGCAAGCAGGAGCAGGAGGTAGGCTGCAGCTCCACCAGTGCCGCAGCGATCTCCCAGCCTCTGAGGGTCGCAACTCACCGCCGCAGCACAGCACTCTCCGTGCAGCCCGGCACTAGGCAGCTCGAGGCAGGAGCAGCGGCTAGGTCCTCAAACCACCACAGCACCAGTCGGGCCACAGGGGTTGTCACGTCTTGGCCTCTGCTTTCGTCAGTACCCCCAGGCCACTCGAGACCTGGGATGCAGTCCTCACCGGCTAGGCAGTGGCCGGGCCCCAAATCTCTGGCGTTTCTGAACGTAGAAACTCTGGGAAACCTCCCCCGCGTTCCTTGCAATCTCCGGTGACCGGTTTTTGGTAACACAGCCGTGTTTACTGTGCTATGCTAGCCGATTAATGTCAGATCTGTGGACGATGTTGCGTAGCTAAAGGCTCAAGCAGCCATCTTGGTCGCGTGCAAGCTCCGCCCCCGGGAATATTCTGTAATCTCTTGCGCTAGGCGGGGCCAGCTTTAGGGCAGTGCGACTGGTGGGGCTGCACTGTGCGCTGACCTGTGTAGGGGGCGCTGACTTCAGGGGGGGCACTGTAGTTAGCAATAACTTATGATTGGAGCGATGAGGAGGACTTTTTCCCGATGATAGTGAGAGAATCTTAGGGGGCGGTCATGTGGTGTGGGGGCAACAAAAATTATTTTCACCCCGGGCACCACCAGGGCTAAAGCTGGCCCTGGCGCTAGGTATCTATCCTCTGAAAAGCTATGCATCCTTGCCTAAGGAGAGAGGAAGTAATCAAGCCTAGAAAGCATATCATGTGCATTAGAGTAGCATGAGTAGCATCCCTCCTGTCCATGGAGTATTCTCCAGATCTCTCCCAGTCCAGTGCTTGCTACTTCGCTGTCACCTCCACTTCTGGCCTTGAGTTCATCCTATCCAGGTGGGTATCCAACACAAGATTAAAGTCACCACCAAGTATCATCAGGGCAATAAGCGTCTCAAGTTTTGCAGTGTTACTGACTGTAGCTCCGGTGGAACATATACATTTATCAATATTATCCATTCTTCATGCTATGCCGTATAGCAGTCTGTTTCACCCAAATATATCTGTATAACATGGAGCGCCAGTGCTTTCTTTTTTTTGTGTTCAAATCATTTTTATTGAAAAAACATAAAAACGAAGGAAAATACATACATAAAATAAAGAGGAAGAAAAGAAATGAAATGACAATGATAATGGGGTCTCAAGAAATAATACATGATAATCAATACATACCTACTAACCAAAACATACATACTAGCGTGCTCAAGTGCCTATTAATTGCAGCCAATGTTCATCTGAGGGCCACAGGATAAGAAAATAACATTGAGCATAGTAAAATACCAAGCGTGACCAATTGAGTAAGCATTATGATGACCTATAAAGAAATTAGATAAAATCACAACATACACCTCCATAGCAGTGACGATACAATGTAGTTATATATATTTCCACATGGGTTAAATTCACGGGGGATCAAATGATAGTGATGAGGCGTCTAGGGATTTCCAAAGTTTCCGGTGAGTCTTGTGCATGGGGAGGAATGGAGTGCCGGGTTGTCCGCACCTCTTAGGAAGGACAGCCACTCTTGCCAGATTCTAAAGGACACGTCATTAGCATTTTTCCATTTACACAATATAACCTTACAGGCTAGGGTAAGCAATAGGTCCATCAGATGTCGATCGCTATCATTGACCAGTGTTGGATCCAGGACGCCTAATAAAATATACGAAAACTCCCTGGGAGGATGAATATTGAAAATGTGGCCTATACTTTTTTTTTTTTTAAATATGTTTTTATTGTTTTGAAATTACAAACAGAGGACGATACATTGTCATAACACATTGCTATCGACTGTACATCTATGAGGGGTTCGCAAATCATACTATTGTAAATGAAGACCGTATAATAGAAAAACAATACGTTTGCAAGTGTATTTGTTTAGTTAGTCCATATATGTAGTTCAGGCGCTTATAACAGGTCAGCGTATTACTCAAACTATTACCAGAACATAACATCAGTACCTTCATTAGTTTTCAAACAAGTAGTCTTATATATAAGCTGTAGTGCCTTAAAGCAAAAATCAAGACATGTACTCAAAACATCATACCCCCCTCCCCAACTTCCCCCATACTCAGTTCCTATTATTCAGTGACAATGTGTTTAGGTTCCTGTCCTCCCGTGGTGTGCAAAGTGTAGTGCTAACGGTCGTCACTGATCTGTGTTATAACGTTAGTTGCTGTTTACACCCTAATGCATGCTGTGGGATCGGAGGTGCGTTCTGTTGGCTCCTGCATTATCCACGGAGCACGCACCACAAGGTGGGTGCACGCTCAGCAGACAGTGACATCCAGTGCAGCAAAATCATTCAGTAACGCGTGCCATTCTAAGGAAATAGGCGTCCGCCTCAGTCCCCTATATTCTTCTCTGCGTAATCCCGCCCCCTCCGCATTGCCCCAGCGAAGCACCTCTGCATTCCATTCCATTGGGGATGGAGGTCTAGTCGACTTCCATCGGGTCGTCACTGTACGTTTGGCCAGGAGAGGCGCAAGATTAACAAAGCACGCGGAGGGATTACCTTTCTTTGCACGAGGCCCCAGTCCCAGGATGCAATATTCCAGGGAATCATACGGGCGTGCCGGAATCACCGCTGCCAGACTATCGCGGACCATGTCCCAATAACCTTGCAGCTTAGGGCAGGACCATAGCATGTGCAATAAGCCCGTCTGCGGTGATCGGCATCTCGGGCAATCATCTGACGCGCCTGGGAACATAGCCTGTAAGCGCCGCGGGGTTAAGTACTCTTGATGTGGCAGCATGAACTGTATGAACTTAAATGTAGGGTGTCGTGAGACCTTTGTCTGGAACTCTAGGATCTTGTTCCATTCCGTGTCCGTGAACGTGCGGCCTACATCCCCCTCCCATTTTCCCGTGTTATCTGCAGGGAGAGCTCTTTTCCGTTCCTTATCCCGTGGGTCAGCCATTTCACCAAACGTGTGCCATTACCCATCATGTACTGCATGGTGAGGAGTGCGTTTGTGGGAGGTTCAGCCCCGTTAGGTCCCCATGTGGTGCGAATATAGTGGGTGATATGGGCATGCAGCAGGAATAATGTGGGTGGGGTTCCATGGGTGTGCACGAATGTTGCATGTGTCATTAGGGTGCCCTCCCGGAAGAAATCTCCTAGAGTCGTGACTCCAGCTTCTGACCAAACCCTAAGTGCACGGTTAGTGAGCACACCCGATCTAGTGGGCACGCCGAGTAGGGGTATAGTAGGGGCATATGGTATTAGTTTGCTAGTATATCTCAGAGCTCTGCGCCATTGACCAATCGCCAATCGGAGCAAGTGCGGTAAGGCCGCTGCTATGGGAGCGTGGGGCAAGAGTAGCCTATGAATAAGTCCTGTATCTTTGTCACGTTACGTCAAATCCAGCTCATGGAGATTCCGTCCAGCGAACCAATACGCAAGCCATTGTAACTGACATGCATAACTGTATGCCCGTAGATCTGAGACTCCCATGCCACCCTGGGTGGGGGGCATCTGTAGTTTCGCCAGACCGACACGACGCCGCCCCTTAGCCCATTTGAGGTCTGTCAGTAAGGTGTTGATTAGTTGAAAAGTCTGTGCGGGAATAGGCAGTGGGAGATTAGTGAAAAAATATATCAGTCGTGGCAGCATCACCATTTTTGTAATGGCTACTCTACCGTCTATTAACAGAGGCAGGGAAGTCCAGAACTGGATGCGGGATCTAAGCGTCGTGAGCGCCCTGCCCAAGTTTCCGTCTAGGAGGTCCCGGGTAGTACGGTACACATGTATCCCTAAATACTTGAAGGTAGCAGGCGCTATCTGGAATACCCAAGGGCTGAATCGCACGGGGCCCCCAGTCCGCGCATCGTCAAAATAGTATGCATGAGACTTAGACTCATTTATAGTGAGACCAGACAGTGTGCTAAAGGCGGCAAATATATCAGGGATCGGATCAAAATCTGCACCCAAATCCTTTAAGTAGAGTATAAGATCATTTGCATAAGCAGAGACAATGTGGGTTGTAGAGCCACGCACCACCCCCCGGGGAGACGCAAAGGTGCGTGGTCTGTTCAATGGGGGCTCTAATGCTAAGATGAACAGTAGGGGGGATAAAGGACAGCCTTGTCTCGTCCCTCGAGCAATCGTGTATTGTCCGGAGATATGGCGGCCTGTACGGGCACGCGCAGTAGGGTTTGTGTACAATAAACGTACCCATGCAATGTACTCCTGTGGTATGCCGAAGCACGCTAGGGCCCGAAACATGTAATCCCATCGCAGGGAGTCAAACGCGTGTTTAAGGTCGAGGGAAATGCATCCCTCTTCATTGCCCGGTAAGCAGGCACCCAGCATAATCTGATGTAAGCGCCTAATATTGAGGGCCGTACTACGGCCTGGCACAAAAGCCACATTGGTCCTGATGTATAAGTAAAGGAATAAATTGGTTCAATCGGGTGGCCAATAGGCGGCTAAGGATTTTGTAGTCGGTATTGAGAAGGGACAAGGGTCGGTAGTTGGGGATGTGCAGGGCTTCTCTGTCTGGCTTTAACAACGAGACCACCAGCGCTTGCAGCGTCGTGTGTGGTAGACTTTTGCATTCAAGAGATTCCTAGTAGAGGATTTGCAATTGGGGTACTAGTATGTCATCGAACGTGGCATAGAACTCTGCCGGGAAGCCCTCCCTCCCTGGAGTCTTATTGCGGGGCAAGGCCTTAATAGCATGCCGTATTGCTGCACCTGTTATGGGACGTGTCAGGTCTTTCTGCTGTTTCCGCGTCAGGTGAGTCATACATATGCCATCAAAGAATTCAGTAAAAGGGTCATCAATCTCTGGTGGGGGAGGGCCGTAGAGGACTGCATAATAGTCTTTGAATGCGGTGTTAATGTCCAGCTGCGTGTTAACCTCCTCACCAGTGCTGTTGTGTATGCGGGTGATAGGTGTGGGAGCAGGTGTGTTGCGAACTAATCGCGCAAGTAGTGGTCTGGATTTATCTGCTTGTTAGTGTTGTTTTTGAGTGTTCAGGGGGTAATCCACCACCCGAAGCTCCTCTAAAAGCCCTGCATATTGAATATTGGCCTCCCGCAGTTGTGTGAGTTGGTCATTCGTGCCCACTGCCTCACCTCCCAGTGCAGCCAGCTCCTCTACTACTCTCTTGAGCCGGTCGGTGAGAGCCTGTCGCACTCCAATTTTAGAACTAATGGCTACTCCCCATACCGTCGTTTTAAAGGCTTCCCATTGTATCTGTCGGGAGCTAGCAGTTCCTACATTCTCTTCAAAATAGTGCGTTATTGCCTCAGACAAAGCCGTTCGGAAGACCTGGTCTGCCAGCATATCTGGTTGTAGTCTCCATGTGGGGATCGGTGTAGGTATTCTACGCCATTGTATTTGCAGCTCCACTGGATTGTGGTCTGATAGGGTCTTCCCCATGTGGTTTGCTGAGGTGACGGAGTCCATCGGCGTGGCGGAGCATAAATAACGGTCTATTCGAGTGGGCAAGCCATGTGGTGGGGAGTATATTTCCTGTGCTCCATGTGTTTTGTCCTCCAGGCATCCCGTAAATCCCAGCCTCTTACCCAACCCTTGAGTGCGTCTGCTTTTTTTCTACTTTCAGTGGCATGTAATGGAGGGTGGGATCTATCTAAGGTGAGGTCTAGCACAGCAGTAAAGTCACCGCCTAGTATTCAGAGATATTCAGCCCATTCAGACAGTACTGTGCTGAGTGTTGCTAAATATTTGTCCTGGTCAGTATTGGGCGTGTATATACAGCCCAGCACCACATGTCTCCCATCCAATAAACCATGTAGCAAAACATATCTGCCATTACTGTCCACTTTTTGTTCCAACAGCGCAAAGGGAACCGTATTCCTCACCCAAATTGTCGCCCCCCTCGAGAAAGCTGAACATTTGTTAGCAAACAATTGTCCCCTCCATTTTTTGTGTAGTTTAGTTGTCTCGTCCCCATTAAGTAGCGTTTCCTGTAGGTATGCAATTGAGACTCTCCTTCTATTAAGTTGAGCCAGGACTATGTGCCTCTTATGGATAGAGCCCAATCCGCGCACATTCCAGGTGCAAAGAGTGTATGCATTAGGTGTCGTCGCCATGGAAATGACATTGTGCAAGGGTGGAACCTATTGTGACAGTTCCCCTGAAGAACATGGTGAGGAATTTGAGCACGTAAACCCCCATTAACACCCCAATTCTAGGTTCCTCTTGTAAAACTATAGAGGACCAAACCAAGATTATCAGCCCAACATGGGCATCAAAGAGTAGAGATAAACACGCAATCGCTTGGGGGGCGGAGGCCATGTCTGCGCTAGAACAAACAGTCCCTCGCAGAATTAGGACTGTGCCCCTGGAAGCTTGGGTACCTGGGATCATATCAACAAGTCAGAACATTAGTCCCCCACATCAGGCATGGTGCATACGTTACCACCGCAGGGTACCCCGACAGGCGTCATAAGCCATTCGCTATCTGCGCCATGACCGATGGAAAAAGCGGTTGGCTGGTGTCCGATTCTGAACATACTCTGCTGGTATCCGATAAGTGTTCCACTTGGTTGACATTTCGGGCATCATGAGCCGCCAGGGCGGCCGCCGTTAGGAGTGCATTTTTTTGGCTGGTGGTGATTTGCTCCAGCGTTGGGGCCGGCGCCGAGGGGTTCCCATCGCATTCGCGACCCGGTCCCTGTTGATCCGCTGTTTGCCGGGAGGAGACGATGCTTGGTTGGTTCTGCAAGAGTGGATCTTGAGAGAGGCCCGACACAAAGGTGATCTCAACCCATTCTGCCGCTTCGTCAGGAGTCTCAAAGAAGTATGACTTTTGATTATGGATCACCTTTAGGCGTGCCGGGAAGAGTAAGGCATATTTCAAGTTGTGAGAGAGTGTGAAGACAACAAGGACCCCCTGGGTAGTATATAGACTCCTAGGGCAGGGTAACAACTAGTGTGAGGAAAATCCCAGGACGTCTAAGTGTACACTGTGAACAATCGGGATGGATCAGTAATCAAGCAGGAAAAATCAAGAAGTTAACAATGTCTATATAAAATATATATCTTTAATGAGTATTTGTTTAAAAACAACATATAGTGTGTGACCACGAGGTCAAACCATATAATAAGAGTAAAAAATGTTTCAATTACATACAGTTCTAATAATCAAACAACATAAAATTCATAATCAGTACATGAAATTTATACACAAAAATACATGTAGTACGTCAAATATTAAAAAAGAGCATAAGAACTCGACGCGCGTTTCGGCAGTGAACCGCCTTCTTCAGGAGACATAGAATAAATCCTGAAAATACATATATGAAAGAAAAATGTCTATTAAAATACAATCCATATATCCACACATCAAAACATGACATTCCTTACTATCACACTGACCCTCCATTACAATTTGTTCACTCAGTGGCAATGATTAGCAGAAAGATGTCTATCGATTGTACAGTACCTGACTAACTAGAACTGTTCATAGATTGATCATTCATACTAGGTCCCAACCTTTATCCTAGAGAGACATAGCTGATAACCTCTTCTTAGACCGCTATATATTAGTTATATTTCAAACGTTACATTATATCACCCCATTGGTGGAGGTTGTAAATAAGAAGTGGATTGATTCCTCATATATTATTTAATAAAAATGCAGACACAAAAATATGCTTACAGTACATGAAAGATTACTTACAAACATTGGACGCTCTATCCATGCAGTAACAATGATGGAAGGTAACAACCTCTGTAGTTTTGATAGGATAAGTGTAGTTTCAAAATGAAGATAGTCCTGATAATATAAGAGGGGACATAACTGAAATAGGAAAAAACCTAAGATATAGTTATTTAAAGCTGCGACAGAATGGGTCAACAGTACTGCGCAAGACATGTGGATAGTCCTATAGTTATAGAGAATGGGATATTGGGGACGAGGAGGGGATAGGAGAAAGGGAATTGTTGAATGAGAGGGCCTGTAGTTGATGGCATAATAGGTTGCTAACTATTCTTATAGAATGTCGAGGATATATAATCACATGATCTCCACATTAGTGGGTGGCAATCGATACACGGGTAGACGGTGTCTTGACCAGATGTGGCTTTATACAGTTTCCAAGTACATTCATATAACTGGTAAAGAAGCAGAGGCGAACGATATTAAAAAAATGCGGGGGAGGAGAATATCGGACGATAACCATTCAGAATTAAAATTACATTTATATCTATAGTAGATAGTGCGTATTAATTAGACCCTAATACAGTTCTACTGTTATGTACGAGTGCGTCACATAGATACCTGAGTGTTTTCAATGGAGTTGGCGATGTACGTAGCGCAGATGTAAACAGTTATAAAAGCGATGGTCACAGCAATGCTGGTAGGACAAAGAATGAAAGCGTGTATAAAAAACCAATATAATAGGCAGTGCTATATGAGCTTGATAGTTGCTGTAGTTATCATAAATATAGAGGACTTTATCTATTAGTGGAACTTATATGGCTGGAAAACTACTAAGCGTCTAATTTACCTTGGATATTTACGCAATGTAACAGAATTCTGCTCCGGTGGGTCTTGCTCGGTATTAGTGGACTCGAGGGAAGATAAAAGTAGTTTCTGTGAATAGAGTCATGAATGCGGGTCAATCACGGTTTCAACCGTAATCCGTATTAAAGCATGATGTTAGGAGAATATTTAGAGAGCCTGGTAAACCTGCATTCTTACCTTAAATAAATAAACAATAGACGGACAGCATGGTGGTGCTGTTCCGACGCTCGTGTTGTGGGGCTCCGACCTCCACACAGAAAGTAGATCAGCCGTCTCTGTAAAAAGAGTCACGGTTGGGGATCAGTAAAGTTTGCATCTCAGTCCGTGATAGAGCTAGATAATAGAGATCTCAGAGTGCCCTGGATTCTTACCTTAAATATATAAACAATAGGGGGACAGCAGGGTGGTGCTGTTCCGACGCTCGTGTTGTAGGGATCCGACCTCCACACAGAAAGTAGATCAGCCGTCTCTGTAAAAAGAGTACCGGTTGGAAATCAGTAAAGTTTACATTTTAATCCGTGATAGAGCTAAATGATAGAGATCTCAGAGTGCCCAGCGCGACGGATTTCTTACCTTGGGAAAATAGACGAAGGGCGGACAGCAGGGTGGTGCTGCTCCGACGCTCGTGTTGTGGGGACCCGACCTCCACGTAAATGGAAGATAGCTGCCGAATAATTAGGATCCAATTTAAACGTAATTCTTGGCGCGAAAATTCCAGCGTTGTTACTGATCTCAGTAGATCTAAACGAAGGACTACTAGGAAAATAGACGTACTTAACACGTCCCAATCTAAAATGGCGCCTGAACACTCTCGGGTTTATTAGATTACTTTAGATTTTACAATCGCTTTCAAGATGATAGCGTTTCCATTTTGAATGGATATATAATTAATGTAAAACCTGGTATTATGAAGCACCATAATACGTTATTTGGAATGTTCTTTATATATTTTAGATTTATTCATCTTTAAGAAAAATAGCGGTATTGTTTATGCATATACACGTAGTTCAAACATGTATCCATATAGACAAAATGGGGGGTTCCCACAAAAGAGACATCATTTAGGGTATGTGTGTTATCCTTAAATGATGATGGAAAATTCAGAAGCGGGGCTCATTTAAGAGAGGTATTTTCATATGCCTATATATTAGTTGATAGAACACGACTTCTCCACCTATGGATGGTATATGAAGTATATTGTTCTGAATCATATACATACTCATATTGGTTCTAAAAAACCCCCCCGAATTACCAATGTTAACAGTGTTAAAGGTTCTAGGAATCGTTACATGCGATCAATATGTACAAGACATATAAGTATTAAGGAGATCCATTGTCGGAGAGGTATAGCTTTTTCAATAGGTTCAGTAAATTCGTGTTTTCATGGCAGTATTGCCACAGAAACCCTCTCGAAACAAATAGATCTGAAGATGACTCAAACTAGGCTATTAAAGGATGCTAAAGGATGGCATTCTCCCAGGGAATTTCGGCATTGAGGCCCTTCTTGAACGTTCCCAGGGAGAAAATCCAGAACACCTCCCTTTTCTTTCTCACTAAATCACCTCCTTTATTGTTTGGAAGTCTGATTTTCTCTAAAATGCGCCATTTAAAGTCATCTGGAGCATGGCGATTTTCATTGAAATGTTTCACTAGGGGGGCTAGTTGTTTGTTTGTACGGATAGCCGACCTGTGCTCTGTGAGCCTGGTTTGGACCGACCTTGAGGTTTCACCTACATAGCCAAGTTGGCATGGGCACAAAATAAAATAGATACAGTTCATAGTCTTACAGTTCCACATGTCTTGGGCAGAGGTCCGACAGCCATTATGTTAAAAAAACTCACCTTCAATGATGTTACTGCAGGATTTACAGGATGAGCATTTGACAGTGCCTCTAACAGGGAAATTGTTACTGATTGATCTCTGTAGAAATTCTGATTGAGTATTCGTAGTTGTAAAACGAGAATGTTATGTTAGTAGTGCCACTGTTATTAGCTGCAGAACTGATTCCTACCAGGGAAGCAAATACATCGTCAGAGAACCCAAAAGTGGGTAATTGGGCCATAATGTGAGGGGTGTAAATATAAAGAAGATATATAAACAGCCAAGAGACAAGCTATTAATATAATCAGTACTGACAATCTTTGATAACAATTGTAGTGATACACAAAAAGCACAGCCCTACACAGACAAGCTGTGGGTAAACAGGTGAAGACAACAAGGACCCCCTGGGTAGTATATAGACTCCTAGGGCAGGGTAACAACTAGTGTGAGGAAAGCCCAAACAATGAGACAGAAATTTCTTAACAGGGGGTACCCACACAGATTGATACGAGACTCATATAAACGTGCGAGATTCTACGATCGTGACCACCTCCTAAAAACTAGGACACCTGCAACCAATGACCAACTGGTATGTATCACAAAACATTCCACCCTTGACAAGACGGTCAGACACATTGTCAATTCAAACTGGCATATCCTCAACTCCAATCCCACTAGTAGTAAACTAGAGAAGCCTATTTTTGCCCATAGGAGAAACAAAAACCTTAAAGATCTCATAGTACATTCTCGTTTTACAACTACGAATACTCAATCAGAATTTCTACAGAGATCAATCAGTAACAATTTCCCTGTTAGAGGCACTGTCAAATGCTCATCCTGTAAATCCTGCAGTAACATCATTGAAGGTGAGTTTTTTGAACATAATGGCTGTCGGACCTCTGCCCAAGACATGTGGAACTGTAAGACTATGAACTGTATCTATTTTATTTTGTGCCCATGCCAACTTGGCTATGTAGGTGAAACCTCAAGGTCGGTCCAAACCAGGCTCACAGAGCACAGGTCGGCTATCCGTACAAACAAACAACTAGCCCCCCTAGTGAAACATTTCAATGAAAATCGCCATGCTCCAGATGACTTTAAATGGCGCATTTTAGAGAAAATCAGACTTCCAAACAATAAAGGAGGTGATTTAGTGAGAAAGAAAAGGGAGGTGTTCTGGATTTTCTCCCTGGGAACGTTCAAGAAGGGCCTCAATGCCGAAATTCCCTGGGAGAATGCCATCCTTTAGCATCCTTTAATAGCCTAGTTTGAGTCATCTTCAGATCTATTCGTTTCGAGAGGGTTTCTGTGGCAATACTGCCATGAAAACACGAATTTACTGAACCTATTGAGAAAGCTATACCTCTCCGACAATGGATCTCCTTAATACTTATATGTCTTGTACATATTGATCGCATGTAACGATTCCTAGAACCTTTAACACTGTTAACATTGGTAATTCGGGGGGGTTTTTTAGAACCAATATGAGTATGTATATGATTCAGAACAATATACTTCATATACCATCCATAGGTGGAGAAGTCGTGTTCTATCAACTAATATATAGGCATATGAAAATACCTCTCTTAAATGAGCCCCGCTTCTGAATTTTCCATCATCATTTAAGGATAACACACATACCCTAAATGATGTCTCTTTTGTGGGAACCCCCCATTTTGTCTATATGGATACATGTTTGAACTACGTGTATATGCATAAACAATACCGCTATTTTTCTTAAAGATGAATAAATCTAAAATATATAAAGAACATTCCAAATAACGTATTATGGTGCTTCATAATACCAGGTTTTACATTAATTATATATCCATTCAAAATGGAAACGCTATCATCTTGAAAGCGATTGTAAAATCTAAAGTAATCTAATAAACCCGAGAGTGTTCAGGCGCCATTTTAGATTGGGACGTGTTAAGTACGTCTATTTTCCTAGTAGTCCTTCGTTTAGATCTACTGAGATCAGTAACAACGCTGGAATTTTCGCGCCAAGAATTACGTTTAAATTGGATCCTAATTATTCGGCAGCTATCTTCCATTTACGTGGAGGTCGGGTCCCCACAACACGAGCGTCGGAGCAGCACCACCCTGCTGTCCGCCCTTCGTCTATTTTCCCAAGGTAAGAAATCCGTCGCGCTGGGCACTCTGAGATCTCTATCATTTAGCTCTATCACGGATTAAAATGTAAACTTTACTGATTTCCAACCGGTACTCTTTTTATAGAGACGGCTGATCTACTTTCTGTGTGGAGGTCGGATCCCCACAACACGAGCGTCGGAACAGCACCACCCTGCTGTCCGCCTATTGTTTATATATTTAAGGTAAGAATCCAGGGCACTCTGAGATCTCTATTATCTAGCTCTATCATGGACTGAGATGCAAACTTTACTGATCCCCAACCGTGACTCTTTTTACAGAGACGGGTGATCTACTTTCTGTGTGGAGGTCGGAGCCCCACAACACGAGCGTCGGAACAGCACCACCATGCTGTCCGTCTATTGTTTATTTATTTAAGGTAAGAATGCAGGCTTACCAGGCTCTCTAAATATTCTCCTAACATCATGCTTTAATACGGATTACGGTTGAAACCGTGATTGACCCGCATTCATGACTCTATTCACAGAAACTACTTTTATCTTCCCTCGAGTCCACTAATACCGAGCAAGACCCACCGGAGCAGAATTCTGTTACATTGCGTAAATATCCAAGGTAAATTAGACGCTTAGTAGTTTTCCAGCCATATAAGTTCCACTAATAGATAAAGTCCTCTATATTTATGATAACTACAGCAACTATCAAGCTCATATAGCACTGCCTATTATATTGGTTTTTTATACACGCTTTCATTCTTTGTCCTACCAGCATTGCTGTGACCATCGCTTTTATAACTGTTTACATCTGCGCTACGTACATCGCCAACTCCATTGAAAACACTCAGGTATCTATGTGACGCACTCGTACATAACAGTAGAACTGTATTAGGGTCTAATTAATACGCACTATCTACTATAGATATAAATGTAATTTTAATTCTGAATGGTTATCGTCCGATATTCTCCTCCCCCGCATTTTTTTAATATCGTTCGCCTCTGCTTCTTTACCAGTTATATGAATGTACTTGGAAACTGTATAAAGCCACATCTGGTCAAGACACCGTCTACCCGTGTATCGATTGCCACCCACTAATGTGGAGATCATGTGATTATATATCCTCGACATTCTATAAGAATAGTTAGCAACCTATTATGCCATCAACTACAGGCCCTCTCATTCAACAATTCCCTTTCTCCTATCCCCTCCTCGTCCCCAATATCCCATTCTCTATAACTATAGGACTATCCACATGTCTTGCGCAGTACTGTTGACCCATTCTGTCGCAGCTTTAAATAACTATATCTTAGGTTTTTTCCTATTTCAGTTATGTCCCCTCTTATATTATCAGGACTATCTTCATTTTGAAACTACACTTATCCTATCAAAACTACAGAGGTTGTTACCTTCCATCATTGTTACTGCATGGATAGAGCGTCCAATGTTTGTAAGTAATCTTTCATGTACTGTAAGCATATTTTTGTGTCTGCATTTTTATTAAATAATATATGAGGAATCAATCCACTTCATATTTACAACCTCCACCAATGGGGTGATATAATGTAACGTTTGAAATATAACTAATATATAGCGGTCTAAGAAGAGGTTATCAGCTATGTCTCTCTAGGATAAAGGTTGGGACCTAGTATGAATGATCAATCTATGAACAGTTCTAGTTAGTCAGGTACTGTACAATCGATAGACATCTTTCTGCTAATCATTGCCACTGAGTGAACAAATTGTAATGGAGGGTCAGTGTGATAGTAAGGAATGTCATGTTTTGATGTGTTGATATATGGATTGTATTTTAATAGACATTTTTCTTTCATATATGTATTTTCAGGATTTATTCTATGTCTCCTGAAGAAGGCGGTTCACTGCCGAAACGCGCGTCGAGTTCTTATGCTCTTTTTTAATATTTGACGTACTACATGTATTTTTGTGTATAAATTTCATGTACTGATTATGAATTTTATGTTGTTTGATTATTAGAACTGTATGTAATTGAAACATTTTTTACTCTTATTATATGGTTTGACCTCGTGGTCACACACTATATGTTGTTTTTAAACAAATACTCATTAAAGATATATATTTTATATAGACATTGTTAACTTCTTGATTTTTCCTGCTTTATTACTGATCCATCCCGATTGTTCACAGTGTACACTTAGACGTCCTGGGATTTTCCTCACACTAATATTTCAAGTTGTGGTCTCGCAGGCTTCTTTTTATTCCCAGAAACGTTGCTCTAGCCTTCTGGAATGCTGGGGTGAAATCCCGGTAAAGTGAGACAGTTTTGTTTTCAAATTTCACTGGTGCATTCTCTCGGGCCGCCCTTAAAACGGTGTCATGGTCTTTGTATTGCAGGATGCGCGCTATTAGCGGGTGGGGGGGCGCACACGGTCTGGGCGGTCGAGATGGCACACTGTGCACTCTTTCCACACTGTAGAGTGGGGTAAGGCCTGTCATGGCCACCTTATCTCTGAGCCAGTCCTCTACAAACTGCTTGGGGTTAGACCCTTCACTGCACTCCGGAATGCCCAAAATGCGAACATTGTTGGGTCGGGATCTCCCCTCTGCATCGTCTACCCTCTCCTGGAGTTGGCGCTGGAATTCTTCGAGTTGTGTGGAGTGCAGTGTTTGTTGTGGGATAAGGTCATCTAGAGCTAGCTTGTTCGATTTGACCTGGTCAACCAGTTTTTTATGGTCAGCTCGTAGTAGAGTAAGCCCCATTGACATCGTGCCCATTCGCGTTTCCAGCGCCATTCTGGAATCCCGGATTTCTTTTGATAATAAATCCAGCTTGGAGTCATGGGGATCCATTCCCGTAGGTGGGATAACTTCATTGTCCGGAGGGATGAAAGGGTCACCAGCGGTAGAGGATTGTGTCGCGTCGTCCGCTTGCTTAGTTTTAGTGCGCCCCATGGTGCCTCTCCGGGCCCCCACCCGTCTCTGCTCCAGTATGTCCAGGTGTGGGGGGCACCGGGCTAATGCCCCAAGCTGGGTATGTAAGTAGTAGCACCTTCTCCTGCCCGGCGTGACAATGGGTGGCCAACAGTGGAGGCAGCAACTTGCGTTGTAGGAGGGTCAATGTGCCACTTAACAGCGTGTCCGGAGGGCGGGTTCTCTACGGCAGTGCTAGGTGTGGTGTCGCGTATGACACCGTGACAGGATCCGTGAAGAGCACAATGCCGTACCTGCATCAGGGGCCGGCCACTGCCGCGGAGTAGGCACAGTAACCTCTGGGGGTGGCAGCACCGTCGCCAAAGGCACACCAGTACTGTGGTCAGTGGCCCAGCGTGTATCGGTGGTGCCGTGTCCAACGCGTGGAGGATCGTGAGCTAGTGTCCTTGTTGCGTTTCATTCACCGCATTAGCGGGGGAATCTGCAGGTTCAACCAGTCCAAGCCCGGACGGCCACCGTTCGCATGGGCACTATGTATAGTAAAGGGATATCGGTAGCACGCCTTATTCCAACAGTGTCTCGCCAGAAGCGTCGGGCAAATCACAGGCTGCGCACTCTTCATAAGCACCACGCTCCATCATGTTCAGCGCTGTATCGATGCGCCCCTCGGGCAAGTTTGTTATGGGTGGGAGTGGGGAGGGGGCACCTACACTCTCCAAGCGTATGTCGATATGCTGATTAGGCGCGGATAGCCCTCATACTGATGTAAGAGATTTTGCTGGCGGCCGCCATCTTGGCCTGCATCGCCGAGGCGGGCTCCGCAGCATCAAGTAAATCCTCACCGGAGGGGAATGGAAAGGATTCCAGTCGGCACGGTAAGCTACATGTCCCGCCACCTACAGCGTCCGCAGTTCAGCATTCTCTGTGCTGCCGGATCGGTATGAGCCCGAAGCATCCTTCCTCACTCCATGCGGCACACACATAACTCCGCCCCCTGTCCTCGTCCGCCCAGAGTCGCGCCGGACCGCAGGCAAATTCAGCGGGTTATCGGCCAGCCAGAGACTTCGCAGGTCGTCTGGTCAATCCTCCAGTATTCCACTTTCCGTGGGGCTGAAAGCAGGTATCGGCGATCCAGGAATCTCAGGATATTAAGCATAGTATCGGGGCGGGAGACGGAGCTCACTCAGCTCACGTCTTCCATGCTCGGCAGTCAGCCACGCCCCTCGAAAATGTGGCCTATGCATTTGTAGATTTTGTCCCAATATGACTGTAAGGTGGGGCAGGTAAAGAACATGTGGGCGAAATCACCAACAGTTACAGTTACAGCATGTCAGACAGTTGAAAAAGTTTTTCCGGCGTCCAGTATGACCTATTGAGTAACATGTACTTAGTCTGTGTTAAAATAAGGGATATTTTATTCGAGAAGGCTGTGCTATATATTTTTTCCCAATCGAATGAGTTATTAGTGGAGTTAGGTTCGGATTCCCACTTAACTTCATTTTGTTTATGCGCTTTCCTTGGGTTAGGTGACAGGAGCTTGTATATTCTGGAGACAGTGTGACCAGACTTCATTATCAATGTCAATTGAGAGACTAATGATGGATCATGGGGTTTAATAGAGCGTGTTGAAAGGAGAGATTTCAATTTTAGGAAGTCATAGAAATCCATGGGGGTTAAATTGTGTTTGCTCTGAAGGGTTGAGAAATAATGGATGAGGTCCTGTAAAGAGGTCTTTAGCTAGGTTTATACCTTTGTGAGACCAGTGCTCCCAGTAGAGCATGCTACCTTCAATCCGGAGCGAAGGATTTCGCCATAAAGAGGTCATGTTGGACTTATTTATTTTAAACTTAAAAAGGTGGTCTATTCGTAGGAGTGCTCTCTCGGTATTAAGGAGAGCATATCGTGAGTGAGGAAGGTGAGATAGGTCCATGGTGAGGAGGGAAGATAAAGGCATTCTATCAATGAGTGACCTTTCTATATCCAGCCATACTGGAGTATAGTCCCGGTGCACTGTCAGCCAGTGGGCTCCTTGCTTGCAGAGAAATGTCGTTTGATAGTTCCTAAAGTTAAGAAGACCCAGACCACCTTTTCCTTTAGAAAGCTGTAGCTTACTCAGTGATATTCTGGGCTTCTTACCCTGCCATAGGAACATGTTGAGAAGCTTATAGAGCTTGTTCAAAAAATCAGAGGAGAGAGTCATCGGGAGCATGCTAGCTAGGTAATTGACCAAGGGAGTCACCATCATTTTCAGGGTCTCAGCCATGCCCCACCATGAGAGATATTCAGGGGACCACCCTTCCAATAATGTGGATATCTTTTTATAGACCGAAGTTTCATTAGTATGGAGAGTAGATATTAGATCTTTATCAAAGTCAAGGCCTAAATATTTAAAACATTTAGATTGCCATGACAGGCCGGAGTCACCCATAACCTCTTTACTGCCGAGATTATTTAGGAGTTTTACTTCAGTTTTATTTTTGTTTAGTTTATATCCGGACACTTTTGAGAAGCTGTCTATTGTAGACATGAGTGCAGGGATGGCCTTATCAGCCTCTTCAGAAACTACTAAGACATCATCGGTGTAAGCAGTAATCTTGACCGTGTAGTCATTAAAATGGACCCTAGAGATATGTTCATTGTTCCTGATGTGAAACAAGAATGGTTCAATGGCGAGTAGGAATAGTGAGGGGGAAAGGGGACAACCTTGTCTAGTTCCTTGTTGGAGTTGGAAGGCGGGCGAGATCGATCCTCCTGCACGGACCCTGGCTAAGGGACTGAAATATAATGACATGACCATACGCATGAAATTCTCACCTAATCCAAATTTATTCAGTGCCGCTTCTAGATGTGTCTAGTCAACTTTGTCGAATGCTTTTCCAGCTTCGAGCTTGATGGCTACTGAAGGCGAGGTGGTAAGTTTAGCCTTTTCCAATACATGTGCTAAGACCCTGGTATTGTCACTAGACCATCTATTCTTTAAGAAACCAACCTGTGATGGGTGAATAAGTTTAGGCAAGAATTTTTGTAAGCGGTTAGCCAAAATCATCACATAAAGCTTACAGTATAAGTTAATAAGGGAAATCGGCCTATAATTTTTGGGAAGTGTCGGATTTTTCCCATCCTTAGGTAGTACTGCAATAATAGCTTCAGCCATTGTTCCTGTGACTTTGCCTCTCTCACTAAATTCGTGAAATAGATGTAAGAGAGGAGGAACCAAAAGCGAGGGGAAGCACTTATAAAATTTTGCACTAAACCCATCGGGTCCTGGGGCCTTCCCACACTTGAGCGATTTAATTGACTTTTCAATTTAAAGGGCGGTTATTGGGCTGTTGAGTTCTGATCGTTCTGAATCTGTCAGGGCTGGAAGGTCATACTCATTGAGATATTCCTGAATTTTAGTTTCGCCAACCTCTTTGTTCTTAGAATATAAGATATTATAGAAAAGTTTAAACATTTCAGTGATCTTATCTGGATCAGAATGAACTATGCCATTATGGTCTTTTATACTATTTATTGTATTGTTCTGCACTCTAAACTTTAAGTACGCTGCGAGGCTTGTACCAGCCTTATTAGATTCACAAAGCCTGAACTTCTTTTGCTTATTAATCTATACCCCAGCCCTATTACTTATTATTTTATTATATTCATATTTTTTGTTTACCAAATCATTCATTATTGACACATCTCTAGATGCTATGTGTTGGCTTTCTAGGGTTAAAATTTCCTTCTCTAGTTCGTCAGGTAAGTTTATTGTAATTCCTGTTTATGGCTGATCTGATTTTAATAATTTCACCCCTGATTGTGTTTTTCAGAGCCTCCCAGCGAGTTAGATCAGACGTGTCATTCCGTTTATTATTCAAGAGGTAACTCTGAATTGCATTTTCTATGGTTTTCCTATGTTGTTCTTTCTCTAGTTCCTCATCGTTTAGTCTCCAAAGGCATTGACGGGTGGCGGTTTTAATATTTGATACTGACAAGGAGATACAGGAATGGTCTGAAACCACCCTGGGTTCAATTGACGTCTCTACTATTCTAGCAGTGGCGTTGCCGGTAATAAATAGGTAATCTATACGTGAGTAGGAATTGTGAGGTGGAGAGTAAAACGTGTATTTCCTACCTGTGGGGTTTTGTAATCTCCAGGAACCCAGCAGATTGAAGCGGGAACAGAGGTTAGTAAAGGCTTTATGGGAGGTGTTACTGCGATAAGCACATCGCGAGTCCCTGTCTAGGGCCGGATCTAAAGGAAGGTTAAAATCTACCGCCAGGATATGCATACTTGAGTCTGGGATAGTTTCGATCTGTTTAGAAAGATCATTCCAAAAGTCTAACTCATTATTATTGGGCGCGTAGACATTGGTAATAAAGAATTCCGTGTTGTCTTTAATCAATTTGGTCGTGACCCATCTCCCATCAGTATCAGCCGCGTGAGCTCCTATTTCAATGTTTGATTTTTTTCGCTATGAGGGTCAGAACACCATTTTTCTTGCCCACCGCTTCAGAGCCAACAACTTCATTTAAAACCTATTTTTAAGCGTGTTGAATTGTTTGGCATTGATTTTTGTCTCTTGTAAGAGGACACCAACTCCTTTTTGTCTCTGGAGGTAGTCCAAGATCTTCCTCTGCTTAACCGGATGGTTAAGTCCTTTTACGTTAAGCGAAAGTATTTTTAGGTTATTCAAAGTGGAGGTCCCCGAAGGGGTTTGGGTATAGTGTTTGGCATTATGGCGAGTTATAAGTGTGATCCATCTAAAGCAGAGGTCTTCAAACTTTTGTAGGTTGAGCCCCCCCAGCTGAATTTTTTTAGATGTTGGGCCCCCCCACCACCTAACAGAAATTTCTGGAATCTGGTACACTACCTAATCAACTGCCATGTGCATATCACGGGCCATATTCGGCAAATAATGTTTAACACAAAGAGTGTTTAGTAAACTGCAGGTTTGTGAATGGGTGTGGTGAAATGACAGAGGCTTATTACGCAGCTCAAAACACAATTTTCCAAGATAAAATGTGTGCAAATTCTTTTTACTAGGATGCTTTGTTTTACACATGACCTAGATTAACAATAACACCACCAAAATAAATGTGTGGACCCGTTTTGATCTAAAATAAACCTTTTTATGGTTGTTGCATGAAACAAAAATATTAATAGACTCTCTCACATCAATCACATTAAAAAGAAATTAAACAAAAAAGTATTTTACAAGAATCTGTGTAGGAATGATTCGAGGCCATCAGGGCAAAAACAGAGCTGCCTCTATCAAGGGAACCCCTGAAAGGCTTGATTGCAGTGCATGTAAAAATGTTTTTTTGTAATTTAGGACGAAAACCTTGATGGGGCACGACATGCCCATACTTGTCTACAGGGGCGCAACTAGACCCGAACTTCGGGGGGGCTAACACTCCCATCCAGGGCTGGCCCTAGCACTGGACTCACATAGTGCAAAGGTCTGTTTTGGCCCCTCTCCCCCATTTCCTCCTTCTCCCTGAATTTCCTCACTACCACTCACAAACAATGCACCCCATCTCTCTATAGCACCTTTCTGGCAAAAATTTCATTTTTTTATAGCGCTACTCATAGTTTACCCACACTCAGTTCTTTGATCTGCATGGTACACATTCTTTATAGCAGGCACATTAACCCTCTGCACATTTTGGGTGGCAGGAGTGCCCATGTGAGTGCATGGTGAGTTATGCGACAGTGTGAAAGAAGGGTAAGAGGAGTGACTGCAGAGTGAGTGAGGTGACAATATGTATTTGGGTGCGGATGTAAGTGCAGAGTGGGACAAATGAATGTATGGTTAGTGATGGTCTTATTTGAGTGAGTATGCACATTGAGCAGAAAAGGAGACATGTGAGTGAAGTGTTTCATGAGTGCAGGGTGAGTAGTGTGCTTGTGTGACTGCAGTGTGAGGTACAGGGTGAGGTACAGGGTGAACAGCACAAGTGCATTGTAAGTGCAGAGTGATCACTGAGTTCAGGGTGAGCGGGTGATCAGTGTGAGTGCCTGGTGATCAGTAAGAGTGCCTGGTGATCAGTGTGAGTGCCTGGTGATCAGTGTGAGTGCATGGTGATCAGTGTGAGTGCATGGGGACCAGTGTGAGTGCATTGTGATCGCTGTGAGTGCAGGGTGGGAGGGGGATGGTGTGGGTGCATGGTGATCAGCGTGAGTGCATTGTGATCGCTATGAGTGCAGGGTGAATGGTGTGAGTGCATGGTGATCAGTGTGAGTGCATGATGATCAGTGTGAGTGCATTGTGATCGCTGTGAGTGCATTGTGATCGCTGTGAGTGCAGGGTGATCAGTGTGAGTGCAGGGTGATCAGTATGAGTGCATGGTGATCAGTGTGGGTGCATGGTGATCAGTGTGAGTGCATTGTGATCGCTATGAGTGCAGGGTGAATGGTGTGAGTGCATGGTGGTCAGTGTGAGTGCAGGGTGATCAGTGTGGGTGCATGGTGATCAGTCTGAATGCATTGTGATCGCTATGAGTGCAGAGTGAATGGTGTGAGTGCATGGTGGTCAGTGTGAGTGCATTGTGATCACTGAGTGCAGGGTCATCAGTGTGAGTGCAGGGTGATCAGTGTGAGTGCAGGGTGATCAGTGTGAGTGCATTGTGATCAGTGTGAGTGCATTGTGATCGCTGTTAGTGCGGGGGGATCAGTGTGAGTGCATGGTGATCAGTGTGAGTGCATGGTGATCAGTGTGAGTGCATGGTGATCGCTGTGAGTGCAGGGTGAATGGTGTGAGTGCATGGTGATCAGTGTGAGTGCATTGTGATCGCTGTGAGTGCAGGGTGGGAGGGTGAATGGTGTGACTGCATGGTGATCAATGTGAGTGCACGGAGAACACTGTGAGTGCAGGGTGAGCATGAAAGTGAAGGGCGAGAATGAGGAACGAGTTGTCTGAATGCAGGGTGCATTCCCAGACACTTGAGCTAACTCAGCAGGTTATTGACGGCAGCATAGGGTTTCAGATATGTTAAACTATCGCTATTATGGCATTAACGAGGGATCAGGTTGGAGGAAATAAAGGTGCTGATCTTGCAACAAACTTCCAGTTTTTTGGTTAGGGTTGCAATGCCAGCTCATTATTTTGATGGCCCAGTTGGTACAAAAATAACAGTCACCTAAAGCTGTATTGTCAGCATTTGTCTTTGCTTACTTTGAACAGCAAATATAAATAGTAGCACTTTTAATTGTGTTCTATAGCTGCCTGAATGGTCCAGGACTGATAATAAAATGGAACAAAGACAGAAACATCACATTACAAATGTTTATTTATAAGCATATTTGATGTCAAGACAAGCAGGCTGTTTAAAATACACATGGCTCATTTTTCTGTTGGTAACTTGAAGCCCTGTGAGTGTTAAAGTGCCTGCCTGTGTAAATTTAAAAGAAACTTTGTCTCCTTTCTACTAAGCGCTTCCTCCCAGGACGGGGTTAAACTGGTACAGCTGAAATGTTTCAGCTGCCTTGGGAGGCAAGATGTCTCCTTTGCTAAAACTGAAAGCAAGAAAATACTGTCCTTTCAGCTGCATTGTGAGGCAAGGAGTCTTCTCTGCTTTGAAATCGAACACTGTCTGTTCGTTTGCTTTCGTTGTTAGCAGAGGAGACCCTGCCTCCCACTGCAGCTGAAGCATCCAAGCTCTAACAATTAACCCCCTCCTGGGAAGGTTAACTGTTAGCTATTTACGCGACAAAAGCACACGTCCTGCCTTTATTTTCCCTTCCTCCCCCCTCCAGCCCTCAGTTACCAGATCTTAAAGGGAAGATCTTCGTGTGGAGTGCGCGCCCCCCCTGAGATGGTGTCGCGCCCCCCCCCCCTGGGGGGAGGGCGCGCCCCACAGATTGAAGAACTCTGATCTAAACCAATCCCGCCGCTGTTATAGAGATCTAGATATTTCCACCTTAAGTGGTTTGACTGACTGAACGGGAGGTATATACAGCGGACGGGGTGTAGTTGGTGTATGCTGGCAGTGAGTTCGAGCAACAACAGCAGGAGATTGGGAGGGTAAGACACTAGGACTGGACACAAGATCCTCTTATTATTCTTGCAACATGATATATACTCAAAGGGACCCATAAATGAGGCAGACTTGCATTATTGAGACAGACAGACATTATGTGTTGCATATTGGGACACCGTGATAGCCTTATGTGTGTTGGAGTACCCCATCACACTGACACCTGAGGTTACAAACAGAAATCGGAGATTGGTACTTGAGAATTGGAGATTGGCGCTTGAGCAAAGAATGGCATTTGAGCAAGGAAAATAATAACATCATACATAAAAAATAAACAAAATATAAGGACAAAGCATAAACCCCTCCCCTCCCCATCCCCTCTCCCACACCCTCCCACCCTACCCAGAGAAAAACTAGTAAGCATGGTCACCAGGGGAAAATAACTCCACTCCCATGGCATTTACTAAAACCATGTTAGGCTATTGAAAACATATCCATCCTCAGAACAGTGGATGTTAACTGCGTAACTGATATTAACTGAATGTGAAGCAGCAAATGACGAGGACCATTGGAATGGCCCTAGGTATGTTGTGTATTGTCGCTAAATCCGTGGCTGCAAGGACCATCACATACGTGTATTTAAGCAATAATTGTAGGATTAAAGGCAGGTAAACGCTGTTGAGGTTACCTTGAAACTAAGCTCCGGGCAAGAGCGAGCTAGTGGTACATTAGTGCAGGCATGAAACACATATATGAAATACATATGTGAGTGAGGACCGCTTATTCACATGTAAGCAGGAGGCCAGTGAATAGTAACCACCACGTCCCCACCAGTCAATAAAACGAGCATACATTGAATTGAATGATACCATATTAGAGCACTAAGTACAAGAAAAAGTTGTTTAACAACTTTACGAGTAATTAACCTAGATGAAACTCAAATGGACTGCTATAACCGATCAGAGTTAATATCACATATTCTAGGCTAGTGAACCAATAACATGCATGACTGAGAAACCACTCATACACATATAAGCATTCACATTTATGCAGGAGAACAGTGACTAGTGACCTGTAATGCCCCTTCAGACTGTTAAATGGGTATACAATGACATAGTTGAGACCTTATTGAAACGCTGTGTGCAAGTAAAAGTTGGACCTAAAATTTACGAGTAAATAATCTAGATTTAACTCAGATAAGACATTTCAAGCAGAAGAGATTCTACTGCAGTCGATCATGAGTATTAACATATTCCAGAGTAGTGAACAAACAGCAATGTAGTAAAGTAATTCAGAAGAATACTCAGGTGCCACCAGTAGAAGAGCCAGAAGCAGAGTGACCAGGCGTTGTCGTGTCCATAGAAAGTTCTTCCAGTCCATCGAGGAGTCTTTTGAGGCTTTGGGGGTCCATGAAAACCTAGGGAACCCTTTGGATGACCACACGGAACCTTGATGGGCCTGCAAAGCCAAACTTGTAATTTAAGGAGCGCAACCTGGGTCGGAGAGCAAGAAAATCTTTCCAAATGCCCACCGTCTCTTTGCTATAGTCTTGAGAGATATAGATTCTATTGGATTTCCATAAGATAAGGTTGTTTTTACGCATGAAGGCCAAGATCTGTTCAACATGTTGGTAACAAAGAGGCTTGCACACAATTGGTCTCGGACCTTTTTGGTTTGGAGATATTCTAGAAGGAACCCTATGAGCCCTATCAAATTCATGTGGATGGAGAAAGGTTAGATTAGTAGCTTGTGAGAACCTGGACTCTAGAAAGGAGATGCAAGAGCCAGAAGAATTCTCTGAACTCTCCGGAATTCCGAAAATGCAAAGGTTCCCTCTACGATTCCTGTCTTCAAGCTCAGATAGTCTCCTGGCCAATGAGTACGCTGTGGTTGATACATTTGTGATGGACTTGCAGACTTTTGTTTCTGTATCTTCAAGGTGGCTTATCCTGTTCTCCGTTTTGGCCAACCGAGCGTTGGTTTCTCTAATGTCTTGCCTGATCGCTGAGGTCTCCTCCTTTGTTGATTTAGCCAGGTCGTGCACCTCTGCAAGTTTGTTCAGTATAGTGTCCAAAGTGGCATTTAAGTCCTTTCTACCTTTGGTGGGTGAGTCCGGATTCGGCGGCTTGGCCTTAAGCCTTTTGAGATTTTTAGTATCCTTGTCGCCGATGTTGATTAAAATGTAGGCGGAGTGTTGTGATCGCAAACAGATTGACCTCGGTGGATTTGTTACACCAGTATTCAAGGGTAAGGTGTACAGCTAGAATGATGTTCCTTCCGGCCTTGGCACCACAAAAGAGGAGAATATGCTGTTAGACTCAGATCTATATTTGTTGGCCCCACTGGATGAGGTGTGGAGGTTTCAGAGGTTCCAACTTGCTAGCAGAGAGTAGAAAAGTGGCTGGATCCGGTAATTCGAATTCTTTATTTAAGCCTCCATCTTAAGGTCAGGCAGAACAAGGACAAGAATAGACATTTCCAGGAGGCAGCCATTTTAAAGTCAGGCAACAAAGGCAGCAGAGGTAATGGTGGCCAAGTACTACATTGAATACAGCGCATACACCATAGCGCAGTCGACCCAAAACGATCACTACGTTATAATTAGGACAAAGAAAGCAGCTCAGATTGGAAGTGTGGCCGCAATTAAGAGTAGTCCAGAACAGAAAGATTGCTGTGGCACATTACATCCTGTAAAAACTACATCAATGGAGTACAGTTGTGCCATCTGAGTCTCAGGGTGTTAAGATTGCACTGATAGCCCATCGGAGCACAGAGGAAGAAAGGTATGGGTGCAGTTCAGCAGAGATCTCTAAGCCACACCGCCCGCGCCGGGACGCCCGCCATTTTGTGGATGATCACATATCGCGTATCAGAGTTCAGAAAAACGTTGTAGGGTGTTCCTGAGCATCAAAAAACATAAAACTGGTCAAGACAGAGCTAGGACCCAATGATAAGTGGCAGCTATTTAAATGATCTGCCCTTGATTGCACGATCGTAGGTATCCTTCAGCTTCCCCTATGCCGACAGCATGTGTAGCGCTGTGCACTTACTCAGACATCAGCGTTTCCGTCTTTCGGTGCTCTGTCGGACCGTAGATTTTCAAGCCACTTACTCAACCGTGGTCATGAGCCCTGTGATACAGACATGCTCGCCAACCACAGAGCTGCTGCGTTGGGCTCTCCCGTGCGGAGCGCTCCCGCGGACAGACCCCGGCGAGGGCGGGGGAGACCAGGCCAGGACCCCGTTGCTGTTCCTCGTCCGGTTGTTCCTTCAATCGTGCAGGGAGCTCCAACAAAATAAGACCGGAAAATGCCCCTCACATTCCCACAAGTAATTATGTGGAAAAATACATTGCCACTGCACAATAGCACCCAGAAAGGCAGTGAGAAACTACGCCATGAGAGGAGGTGAAAGCTTACGCCGCCATCTTCTCCAGCGTCCAAACCAAGCCCAGTGCCAGTTCTTTCTTGAGCAGAATTACCACACCCCTGGAACCTGATGTGTATTGCATGTGACAGAACACTTTGTATTTACCCCTTCCCAGGCATTCATACTGTATATCCATCATGTACGTTTTTTTTGTTGCAGATTTATATAGCCCGAACTTGACCCAAGAGTTTTAGAGCGCGTTACATGATCACCAGTTATGTTACACAAGGATACATTAATTTTTTTGGGTAGGCACGGGGAGATTAAGTGATTTGCCCAGAATCACAGGATGTGGAGTCGACCCCAAGGCTCGAACCTTGGTTTCCCAGCTCCAAAGTTGACCGTCTAGCCGTGAGACCACATCCTCTCCCCATAACGTTTCTTGGAGAAACATTATGTCCGCTTTATATCTGGTTAGCGCTTTGGATTCCAGACCCCTTTTGTTTAAACCTAGGCGGTTGACGTTCCACAGCAACGATAACAGGCCCTGGTGTCCCCTCCACTGCTCCAATTCCATTCTAGTAACATATATCTAATCGCTGCGCCATCAGCCTGATGCCTGTGTGTGTCTTGAACTTTCCCTCCGTCCCTCCTCCCAACCTTACAGTGCCGTGATCCTTGAACTGACAACACACACCCAATTCACAGTATGTTTGATCCTGAAAATAAAAAAAATAAACTCCTTAGTGCGTCATGTGCAGGGAGCGCCACTACTTGCCACGTTTACTGCTATAGAGAGTGTCTCTGTGTCCTCCTTGTCTCAGTCTTTCAGCATAATACCTACATTCCCATCTAGGACCCCAAAGCATGTTTTTTGCTTGCTTGACCCCCAGATAGGGGCCTAGATGATCCTTGCGAGTGCAATCAAGGATGACTGCGGCTGTCCACGGCGCACTCAGTGTGCCCCTTAAGAGGGCGGCCACCTTAGTGCCGCATTCATGCACATCTCCACGCACCATTCCTTAGGAGCCCATGAGAGTCCCCAATGTCCGGCCCCTTGGCAGAATAATTTCGGCTGCTCGGTGGCAGGTTGGCTAAGGTGCCGATTGGCTCATCAGGTCGGCGGGTAGCTTAGGTTACTCACCGCTGCCTGCCCTTGGATCGCTCATAAGCTAACCCACCACGTTGGCATACTTCATGTATGAAAATTAACCTGCAGCAAAACTGTTTCCCAAAAACTGGTGTGGACTTATTATTTATTGCAGCGCGACCAAGTACTGCTAAGGGGGGGAAGTTTGCCAATGTCGGCAAGACGGGCCTGATTATGATGACGGTGGGACCACCACTGACAGTTCGTCGGTGGCGGTCTCACAGCCATCGTAATGGTGTTCTTCAACCGCCACATTAAGATGGTGAGAGGATGGGTGGAGGTCGGAGAGACTGACCACCACGGATCCTACAGGCTGAAGGAGCCCGTCGGTGGTGAAGTAATACATATAATGGTGGCGGGGCCTGACAGGCACTGCTGTAGGTATTATAATGTTCCTTTCCGCCATCCCTTTCATTGTGATGAACCCGCCATGATGGGCAGGCAAAAAGGGACATTGGGGGCTCATAGCGGGCCCCCATTTCCCCCTGAGCCTCCAACATGACCCCCCTACATATTCCTGCACCATGTGGCAGGCACCACATGGTGCCTGCCACGTAGTGCAGGGATATGTGTAATGTCAATTTTTTGTACTGTGGTGTGTGCTGCAGCCCACAGCACCCGCCGCAATACAAAATATAGACAATGCGACTGTTGGGGTGGAGGTCGCATCTTAATTCGGCTTGCGGGACCGCCGACTTGTAGTCAGGTGGTCTCGTTTCCGAATGGATGGTGGTCGGACATGAGTCCGACCACAATCCTAATGAGGCCCTAAGTATCTTTCAAGCTATTTCTGGTAACTTAAACAATATCCTCTATAGACATCTGGGTTACAACTGGTAGTTGCTCTCCTTCGTCTGATTTGCATATGGCTGGGTTCAAACTGGAAAGGCATGGTGAGCAAAAAAACGATGGATTTAGGCCCAGATCTCTGTACTGGGGTGAATGTATGACATTGTTCTGCATTCTGTCCATCACCTGTTGTTTTTGCATTTGTCACCCCTAGTGGGACGGGTATGCTCAGACGTGAGTCCCGTGCTCTCCATGCCACTGGAATCAAGCTATCCATGCTGATGAGGGCTGAAAGCCCGTAACCGGTCCTTGGATGCTTGTTTCCAGTCCAGGGAGGACCTGGCTTGGCAGTTCGGGCTGGACTGTTCTCATGGGGCACAGGGTTAAGACTGATTTGCATATGGCTGGGTTCAAACTGGAAAGGCATGGTCAGCAAAAAAACGATGGATTTAGGCCCAGATATCTGTACTGGGGAGAATGTATGACATTGTTCTGCATTCTGTCCATCACCTGTTGTTTTTGCATTTGTCACCCCTAGTGGGACGGGTATGCTCAGACGTGAGTCCCGTGCTCTCCATGCCGCTGGAATCAAGCTTTCTCTTCCAGGGGATCCTCATCAAAGTCATAAGCACTGAATATTCCCGCCCATGTGCGGGACCCCGGAAACAATATAAAAATATATATGTATAAAACACATATCTCGCTCCACATATATGTATGTACATATATCATTTTTCTCGCATCAATGCAGCCCCAAAACTGAGGCTAAACAATGCAAACACATATACATGAACTGCAATTAGTAAGGAATCAAAAACACATTAGATCAAAAAACCCTTGAACTTTGTGTTTTAATGAGTCAAACCACTCATAAATCCTGAAAATTGCTTATAAATAGACATTGTTAGCCCTCAGGCTGCATTGCAAAACAATATCATAGAAAATGAAACCATTTTCACAATAACTGGCACCGTGCCTTTAAGGCAGCCATGACCCCAGGCTTCCCATCATGCCTCAGGGGTGACAGTTAGGTCAGTTGTTCTTTCCGGCTCCTTCAGTCAGGACCCTGGTGAAACAGCTCCTTTTCTTTTTGACTTTCTGTCAAAAAATATTCAACTTTCACTAGAATTTTTGACTTCACTCGACGTCTTTTTGACATAGAGTGCTGCTTAAACAATTTTTAGACTTAAAAAAGGTATTTCTCCTGTCAAAGATGCCTTCTCTCTTTGACAAGTGTCCTTCATGTGGAAGGAAGAAGGCCAAGACTGACACTCATTCAGTCTGTATCCTGTGCCTACCAGACTCTCATTCCTTTAAAACCTGTGAACACTGCCAGGTTTTAACTTCCAGGACTCTTAAAGATCGGGAGAGGATTAGAGTTTATGGGCTTTCTGAGAGAGGAAGATCTCCCAAGAAGCAGAAAAGTCGGAAGGCGCGGTCGACGTCGAGAGAAGCCCCGACTGGTTCACATTCAACATCGGGATCGGCGTTGGAGAAGCAGTCGACGGCGACGAAGAAGATGTCTTCAGCGTCTACATCGAAGGTACCTCCGCTTCAGTCAGCGTCGAGGGACAGGTCGCCATCGAAGCGGAAGAGCTCGACGGCGAGCCGTATGACGTCGAAACAGCATCGTCATGCTGTGACGTCGAGCCATCCTCCGTCGACGACTAGTCATGGTCGTTCGGCATCGAGGGAGCCTCTGTCGACACATCATTGGTCGACGTCGATGCAGCCAACGTCGACGCCTGGACAAGAGCGTTCGACGTCGGAGCGGCATTTGGAGTCGAGGCACGCCCAGTCGCCGTCGAGTCAACGGCGATCGGCGTCGAAACAGCCTCCATCGACGTCGAGCAGACAACCTTCAACGTCGAAGGGCAGTCATCGCCACCCGAGGTCGACGTTAGAGAAATCACGGTCGACGTCGAGGGAGCGCCTACCTGCTCGGCGTCGATACAACCACCGTCGAGGGATCAGCAAAGATCCAGGGAGCGAAGTTCTTTGCAGACAAAGAACATTACTCCTGCAAAATCAAAGGAGGTGGTTCGGGACAAGGAAAGTGACTTATTGGACCAGACTCACGTCCTAGAGCCACAGTTGGGTTCTCCAGGTTCAGCATCGGCTGCGGAGGTGGAACAATCTCCAGTGCAGGATCCTCCTGCCAAGAGACGGAGGATCGCAGAAGAAAGATCTCGGTCGAGGTCTTCCTCTGGATCTCTGGTGAGTCTTTCCTCATCTTCCTCATCATCTCAGAGTGGCAGATCCTCGGATGGACAGAGCGGCGCATCTAATAGGGGGAGGCCCAAATCCCCTGCAAGAACGCAACAGGATCGAACGGATCAACCTCCACGGTCACGTACACCTGCGAAGGATCCCGTCCACAAGTCTCCTTCTGTTCATCTTTCCCCAAGGTGGAATAGACCTCTTCACCACTGGGCAAAGGACAAGGAGGCGGCAGATCGCCTAAAGCGATATCGAGACCAACCTCTTCCCCGCAGAGAACGGTCTCGTTCTAGGCACTCAAGTAAGAGACATTCTCGTCACAGAGAGCGATCTCGTTCCAAGACGCGTTCTAGCAGAAGATCTAGGTCCAGGAGGACACGTAGTTCTTCAAGTTCGTCGAGAACGCGATCTCACAGGGAGTACTCCCCGACTCTTACAAACAGTCCACGCTCAAGAGTGTCTCCAACTGAGGATATTTTCTCGTTCCAAGATATCTTGGGCAGGGGAGCCCTGAAGCTGGGAGTACCGATGACAGCTCCACAAGTCAAGACGACTGTCATATTCGAAACCCTGCAACATAGATCAGCACCCAAACCGTTGTTGCCGTTGGTTCCGGGTATAATGGAACATGTGAATGAAGTCTTCCTCACTCCGGCAACGGTGAAGTCCGTTCCAGCGAGGATTCTCAAAAAGTATCGTGCTCCGGAAGAGGATCCTCTGTTCCTCAAAGCTGATCCCCCGCCAGATTCAGTGATCATTACGGCGGCAAGAAAATCCAATGCGGTGGCTTCCTCATCCACGGTACCTCCGGATAAGGATAGCAAGGTGCAAGACTCATGGGGGAGAAGGGTGTGTAACACCTCAGCCTTTTTCCTCAAGGTCTCCAACACGGAAGCCCTGCTCGGCAGGTATGACAGGTCTCTGTGGGACTCACTTCAGAGATTTACCGCAAAACTTCCTGAGGAAGATAGAAAGGACTTTGAGGAGGTTCTGATGGAGGGCAGTCAAGTCTCCAATCAGATTATAGGATCGGCAGCAGATGGGGCAACGCTGGCTGCGCATGGCTATGTGCACGGAGTTACAGCAAGGAGAACATCTTGGTTACGCCTCACAGCATTAAAACCAGAGGCTCAAGCAAGAATCCTAAACCTTCCTTTTTCAGGCACATCTCTTTTTGGAGCAAGTGCGGATGAGGAGATGCAGCGGATGAAGACCGAGTTGGACACCCTCAAAGCGGTGGGACTCGAGAAGAAAAAGGAATTCAAGAAGAAATTCCGTTCGAACAACAAAGGTTATTCGAAGCAGAGGGTTCAAACCCCTCAATGGCAGAAAGGCCAGAACCAGCAGGGCCAGCAAAAGGCACAGTACAAAGGCAAGGGCAATTCCAAGGGAAATGGAAATCAGCGCCAAGGCAACAACTTCAATAAAGCTCAGCAGAAGCAATGAGTCTTCACTTCCCCCAGCGCCGTTACCCACTCCAGTGGGGGGAAGCATTGCGCATCACAGGACAGAGTGGCAGGCCATTACAAAAGATCAATGGGTGTTGTCTACGCTGCAGAATGGGTACTGTCTTCGTTTCCATCGTCTACCTCCACACGTTTCCCCGATGTCAACATCAAGCCACCAGCTACAAAGGTTAAAGGCAGAAGTAGCTACACTCCTCGAAAAAGAAGCCATCGAGAGAGTTCCGGTGTCCCAAAGGGGGAAAGGAGTGTACTCGAGGTATTTTCTGGTCAGAAAAAAGGGCCAAAAGGAAGAATACAGGCCCATTCTGGACTTGAGAACCGTCAATCTGCATGTCCGAAAAGAAAAGTTTCACATGTTGGCGCTTCACCAGATATATCCACATCTCAGGCAGGGGGATTGGATGTGTTCGATGGACCTTCAAGATGCGTACTTCCATATACCAATACGGCAAGATCACAGGAGATTCCTTCGATTCCGGGTGGGGACCTCTCACTACCAGTTCAAAGTCCTTCCGTTTGGGTTGAAGTCGGCTCCCAGGGTGTTCACCAAGTGTGTCGCAGTGGTGGCGGCAGCTCTACGCCGCAGGGGAGTCTTCGTATACCCATACTTAGGCGATTGGCTGTTGGAAGGTCCAACTCCAGGCAATGTAAGGAATCAATTCCAGACATGCATAGAACTTTGTCAGCGTCTAGGTCTACATGTCAACTACAGCAAGTCTGTCTCACAGCCCACTCAGAAGATCCACTTCCTAGGAGCTCTGCTAGACTCCGAAGTAGGAAAAGTGTTTCCTTCGGAAGACAGACAGTTTTCGATAGCCCTCAAGTGCCAGCAAGTTTTTCTCCACAGGTCCCAGAAAGTGCGGAAGATAGCCTCACTCTTGGGGTCAATGGCTTCCTGCATCTTCCTAGTACCGAACGCCAGACTTCGGATGCGTCCTCTTCAGCAGGATCTGGAGGACAAATGGGACCAACACTCAGATCGATGGGGCGATCGGATCACTTTGTCGGAGGTAGCTCAGTCTTCCCTCCAGTGGTGGACAAAGAGACAGAACATGCAGATGGGAGTTCTCTTCAATCAACCTCCTCCAACACAAACGATCATCACAGATGCATCATTACAGGGATGGGGAGCGCACATAGGACCCCTACAAGTGCAGGGTCTGTGGTCTCCCAAGGAAAGCACTTATCATATCAACTTGCTGGAATTGAGAGCGGTTCACCTGGCTCTCAAAGCGTTCCTTCCCTCGCTTCAAGAGAAAATGGTTCTAGTACAGACGGACAACACCACCACGATGTACTATTTGAACAAGCAGGGAGGAACACGCTCAAGGACTCTGTCACTGGAAGCTCAGCGCATCTGGCATTGCTTCTAGCTCGCAAGTTGTCTGTTCAGGTAGTCCACCTCCCAGGAGAGCAGAACATGAGGGCGGACGCACTAAGTTGGCACTTCGAAGACAGAGAAGACTGGGTTCTCAACGACGAAGTGCTAGACGACATTTTCCAGTCTTGGGATCGTCCTTCAATAGATCTCTTCGCGGACGACGAAAACACCAAATGCCCAAGCTTCGCCTCCACGTTCTATCGACCAGGAACGCGAGGGAATGCTCTTTTAATAGACTGGTCAGGGCAGTTTGTGTACGCCTTTCCACTCCTTCCGCTGATCCCGAAGGTGGTGAGCAAGCTGAACCACTCGGGCACAACGATGATCCTGATTGCCCCCGACTGGCCGAGACAATGGTGGTACACAGACCTACTTCACCTATCAGTGTCTCCTCACAAGAGGCTTCCATGCAGGCAGGACCTGTTGTCAAAGATGAAAGGGAGGATTCACCATCCCAACCTTCCGTCACTGAACTTGGCAGCATGGCTCCTGAGGTCATTCAGTACGGCCATCTAGGGCTGCCACAGGACTGCATGTCCATTCTGAAAGAAGCATGACGTCCTTCCACGAGACATTCTTATGCATGCAAGTGGAAGAGATTCTATATGTGGCGCATGCAGAATGGTCACAATCCGGTAAAAAGTCAGGAAGAAGCAGTTCTCCCATACTTGTTGTACCTGACTAAAGCAGGTTTGAAGTTTAACTCCATTAAGGTGCATTTAGCCGCTATTACAGCTTATAGGCAATCACCTTCACAAACTTATTTTTTTCAGCTTCCTGCAGTAAAAGATTTCCTGCAGGGTCTAAAGAAGGTGTACCCTCCTGTACGGCCTCCTGCTCCGCCTTGGGAGCTGAACCTAGTCCTATCAAAATTGATGGGTTCGCCTTTTGAGCCTATTCGTAAAGCTTCTTTACAGCATATTTCCTGGAAAGCGGCTTTTTTGATAGCGATTACGTCAGCCCGTAGGGTGAGCGAAATTCAGGCCCTATGTACTAAAGAACCGTATACAGTCTTTCATTTGAACAGAGTGGTGCTTAGAACGCATCCTTCTTTCCTGCCTAAAGTGGTATCAGATTTTCATGTCAATCAGTCTATCTCTTTACCCACTTTCTTTCCTAATCCCTCTACTCCAGCTGAGAGGGCGTTACACTCTTTGGACCTGAAAAGGGTTTTAAAGTTCTATCTGGACAGGTCCAAGTCTAGTCGACATTCTGATCAATTGTTTGTTAACTACGGATCGATCAGAACTGGTCATGCAGCCTCGAAACGTTCTATCTCCAGGTGGATCGTTTCGTGTATCAAGCTTGCTTACCAATTGGCGCAGAAGACTTTAGGGGGTACCCCTAAGGCGCATTCTACTAGAGGTAGAGCAGCCACGGCGGCTTACCTGCAGGATGTGCCCATGTCTGAGATTTGTAAAGCGGCGACCTGGAGGTCTGTCCATACATTTACCAGACATTACTGTCTAGATTCTGACACAAGAGCAGATACCCAGGTGGGCCAAGCCTCCCTGAGGAATCTGTTTAACAGCTGAAGTTTTTTGGCTGTTATGATTTGGTTGGGTCATGTACTTCTCATTTACCTGCAGGTGGTTGATGGGCTTGCTATTCTATTCAGTGCTTATGACTATTGATGAGGATCCCCTGGAAGAGAAGGATAAGTTACTTACCTGTAATCCTAGTTCTCTTCCAGGGGTATCCTCATCAAAGTCATAAGCAACCCACCCGCCTCCCCAGGTAAATGAGATTTGGTACTGTTTTCAATCTTGTGGTTGAGCCCTGTCTTCAGGGTTATGCAAAGAACAACTGACCTAACTGTCACCCCTGAGGCATGATGGGAAGCCTGGGGTCATGGCTGCCTTAAAGGCACGGTGCCAGTTATTGTGAAAATGGTTTCATTTTCTATGATATTGTTTTGCAATGCAGCCTGAGGGCTAACAATGTCTATTTATAAGCAATTTTCAGGATTTATGAGTGGTTTGACTCATTAAAACACAAAGTTCAAGGGTTTTTTGACCTAATGTGTTTTTTGATTCCTTACTAATTGCAGTTCATGTATATGTGTTTGCATTGTTTAGCCTCAGTTTTGGGGCTGCATTGATGTGAGAAAAATGATATATGTACATACATATATGTGGAGGGAGATATATGTGTTTTATACATATATATTTTTATATTGTTTCCGGGGTCCCGCACATGGGCGGTAATATTCAGTGCTTATGACTTTGATGAGGATACCCCTGGAAGAGAACTAGGATTACAGGTTAGTAACTTATCCATCCATGCTGATGAGGGCTGAAAGCCCGAAACCGGTCCTTGAATGCTTGTTTCCAGTCCAGGGAGGACCTGGCTTGGCAGTTCGGGCGGAACTGTTCCCATGGGGCACAGGGTCAAGACTGATTTGCATATGGCTGGGTTCAAACTGGAAAGGCATGGTGAGCAAAAAAACGATGGATTTGCGGCTGCCCGAGGCCACGCAGTGGCCATCAGGAGGGCGGCCCCCTAGACACAGAGGGCTTCCCCCGCCCCTCTATAGCCCCTCTCCTCCCCCGGGTAGGTGGAGTCCCGAGGGGAGTTAGGAGGAGCTGAGTGGTCACGTCCGGTGCGGCAGGCAGTGCGAGGGGTACTTAAACACCCCTCACCATCTTCCCTGCCTCTTTTACAATTTTCCCTGCTTCGTTTGCGGGGGTTCTCACTGAACAATCTGGTAACTTAACACCCCTTTTGCTCGTTTGACTCAGAGGGGGGGGTGGCTTTGCACAGTGGGTTTCTATCAGGAATGGGACGCACGGCTTCACGAACACGATTATGTGTGGTTGGGCTCCCCTGGCCCGTGTCGGAACAGCCTCGGAATATACTGGAGTATCCTTAGATTCTCTTGGAGCCCCTCCCAATTTGAGATGTTGGCCTGATGTTTGATGTCTCCAATTCCTGGAGGCACCTTGTACCAGTGTAAGCAATCCCTTACGTGGGTGGTTGTAAGTCAACATTATAGACAAGCTATCTTAGAGGTAGCATGGACTAAGCAGCCTCCAGGCGAAACTCAAGAGGGCATGTGTAGCCAGCTGTTTTACCTTTACAATCCTGTAATATCAAATGGAGGGACTCCACATAAGTTATATATTATAAAACATGAATATTTATCCCTACAATAATCCCCTGTATTCTTCGAGTATAGAAGCACAAGCGTTTAAACAAAAGCACAGTGTACGCCAGCCTCACCCTGAAGCTCTGTGTCTGGGCCTTGGCCGGCAATAATGTTTGTTGTAACAGGAATCAAGCAAGCGTTGTTGGGCAGTTTTATGTGTACGAGGCTCGAGTGCAGCAGGAGTACATGACACCCCCAGCTCTCAGTGGATTGACAGATATCTTGAGCTTGCTAATGCCGTTTGCCTTGGAATAAGTAAAGATGCCAGTGCAGGCATTAACGTAAAAAATGTAGGTTATGCCGCATATCTCAGAGTTATGTTAGAGATGACAAGGCGGGCTATAAGCTTTTTTACAGGGGTCAGAGTATGATCTATGAAAAACTCAGCTGCATAACTTCCTAGCGGAGAAGGATAGCATTTACCCTTCCGTCTTGATGTAAATAAAGTGTGCACAGCGTAGGATCTGCATAGTCCTTCTATGTCAGCTTGAGTGGCCTTGGCCGGTGTTGGACAGGCCACATGAAGGGCCGCTCCCCCCTCGGCCCGACCAGGCCCGAGCCCGGTCACACAAGTGCCACACACCACCACTGCTCGTCTTCCGTCCCCTCCGGGACCCCGGCCCCTGAACATATCGACCTCGTGGGCCCGACCCACTACTGGCCCGCGCGCCCAGCCTGGGCGCCATCTTGGACACTCCACCACGAGGCCGCCTGGCCCCCGATCGACCTCAACCCTGGGCCTAGCCAGGCCTCAGACATCCCGGCACCACCATCCACCCAGGAGGTGAGCGGGCTACTTGGCAAGTCAATGGGAGAAAGAGGCGTCGATGGCTCTCCCCCGCCAGGTGCCGCTCGCCCATCGCCTCCCCGGGCGCCGGCTCCACCCCCCTGCTGGGTGTCTGGACTCCCTCATCCCGGACCTCCCGACCTCCAAGTGCGAGGGTCCGGACATCAAAGGGCACCAGCCCTATAACTGGGGCAGCTCCAGAGCAGGAAGGCAGTTGTATCCTGGAGTCGAGAGACGCAGAGAAGAACTCATCCTTGACGGACTACTGGCGCTGCCGTAGCTCTGCCTTGCGCATCATCGTCCTGCCTGCTGGCGCTGCCGCAACCTTCGTAACCTTCGTAAACCTTCATCGTCGTCGGGACCTGCTGGCGTGGCCGCGGACCGTTTGTAACTACCATCTTCATCGGGACCTGCTGGCTCCGCCGCGGACCGTCGCTTCCTTCGTCCATCTCGGGACCTGCCTGGCTCCGCCGCGGCCCGATCATCTAGAACGCCGAGCTCGAGGATTGAGAGCTATTCCCATCTTTTGGTAACAAGACTGTCCCGCTACCCTTTTCCCAAACCAGAGACCAGAACCGAGGGGACCCCTGAGTCCAGACCTCCTTGTACCATTCATCGTACTTAAAGAATTGCCTATAAAGTATCGTTGAACTTTACCCTTGTGTGGTGTCCGTCTGTGGGGGGGGGGGTTACTTGTCTGTACGATCGTCGGAGACGGCTCTCCCCGGAGACCTCTCCCCTTATCCTCGGCCGACCCTCCCGGTCCGTCTAACATTGGTGGCCAGCGGCGCGATCCGAATCACCGCATTATCGTACAGAGAGTAGCTCACCCCACGACGAAATCACGATGTCAAACAAAGAAAGCGGATCCACCGAGAAATTTCAAATGGAGAAATTGGACGAGTACAGCCATCGTGAATTAAAACAATTCTGCATCGAACTAGGTATCGCTACCACCGGTCTAAGTACCAAGGACGATTTCAAGCATGCCCTAGAGTCTTGGGCAGAAACCGGGGCTGCCGGAACCCCCGATCAAAACATCGCAGCAATAGAAAAACAAACCACAGCCCCTGAAGAGCGAAGAACGGGTCTCTCGCAAGACGAGATCCAGGAACGAGAAAAAACCCGACTACACGAGCTGGAAATGGCCCGGCTCAAAATGGATGTCGAACTTAAGTTGGCCGAACAAAAAATAGACTTAGAGCACCTGCGTCTCCGAGAAGAAAGAGAGGAAAAACAGAGACAAAGGGAGCTCGAGGAGAAGAAATTGGCATATGAACACGAGCGAAAATTAGCGGAGATCGACCTACGCAAGCAGAATAAGGAAGTAGGGGTGCCCGAGCAACCCCACACCCCAGGGGCAACAGAGAAAAAGGTACACATCCCCAAGGATGTCGTTCGAGAGTACTTCCGAGAGGACGACATCCAGCAATGGTTTAAGGCCTACGAAATCGCTATGACAGCCCACCGGATCGATAGAAGCGACTGGGGAGCCGGTCTATGGGGGAGATTCCTCAACGAGGGCCGCGACGCCCTGCTACAGCTCCCGGACCACCAGATGACCTCCTATGACCATATGAAAGCTGCACTCCTCACCCGCTATGGCCTCACACCCGAGATGTACCGTCAGAGGTTCCGAGACTGCACCCGCATCCCGGGTACAACTTGGGTGGACTATGTAAACTATTTTAGCCGAGCCTTCGAGGGCTGGATCAAAGGAAGCAAGGTCACAACTTACGAACAACTCTTCAACCTCATGGTATGGGAGCATCTATCGAACAATTGCTTCATCGAGCTCCGCCAGCACCTCCTCGATAGCAAATTGACCGATCCCCGGCAGCTCGCAGCCGAAGCTGACCGGTGGGAAATCACCAGAGTGGGCCGGAATGGGTCCTATGAACAAAGCCGGAACAACAACGGGCAGCACCGTCCCCGAGGAGGAGGAGGAGGCCAAGGACGTGGAAGAGACAACGCTCCGGTCGCCCCCGCTAGCAGCACCACCCCCCGGCCAACCGGGGCAGCACCCCGGCGCGACCGGGATATCGAGCCAATGTTACGTGCCATCGATGCCAACGAGTCGGCCACTATGCAAACGACCCAAACTGCCCCCAGTATCAGAGCCCAAGACCCCGCCAAGTAGCCGCTGCTGCTCTGGGGGAGGAACAGATCTCAGAGGAACAAGAAGAATATGAGCAAGAGCATCAAGAATGGGAGCCCGCCGCCATGGCTCTAGCCTGCTTAGGGGGGAAAGACATGGTCCCGCGGGTCCCCCTACCCGCTAACACTCAGAAGTACAGCCAATGGGTGAGCATCAATGGACGCCGGGCCGAAGCCCTCCGTGACACCGGGGCCAGTGTGACAGCCGTCCGCTGTCACCTGGTGGCCCCAGAACAGTTCCTACCAAACATTCTCTGCCCTGTCCGTTCAGCCGATAACTCAGAGAGTCTGTGTCGGATGGCCTGCGTCCCTTTCGAATGGGGAGGGGTCTCCGGCATGTTGAAAGTAACGGTCCGAGACGATGCCCCCGTAGACTGCCTCCTGGGGAATGACCTTGAAAGCTCTCCGTGGGCAGCCGTAGAACGACGAGAACACCTGGGGATGTTAGGCATCCCGGACTGGGCATGCGTCACCACCCGGTCCATGGCCGCCCGTGCCAAACCCCGACCCGAGGAACCCGAATGGCCGGCACCTCCGCCTCCGGTCGCGCCAGCCGAAACCACCGACCGTGACGTCCCCCCAGAACCAGCTCAACCTCCAGACCTCGCTAACCTCGACCAGTGGCCTCAAGAGGGGGGGCCCACGCAAGAACAGTTTCGCCAAGAACAGAAGACCTGTCCCTCCCTCGAGGGACTCCGCCAACAAGCCCTCGCCCAAAGCGCAGGGGATACCTCCGGAAAACATTGGATCTACTGGGACAATGACCTGCTATACAGTGAACAAAGAATCGCGGAGTTGGGGGCCAGCCGAGTGCTAGTGGTGCCCCTCCGTTTTAGAGACTTTCTGCTAAACCTGGCCCACGATGTCCCCCTGGCTGGACACCTGGGTCAAGATAAAACCTACAGCCGCCTGGTGACCCACTTCTTCTGGCCCAAAATGAGGGACGATGTACACCAGCATTGCCGATCTTGCCCCACGTGCCAAGCCAGTGGAAAGAGCGGCCGCAAACTAAAAGCCCCCCTACAACCTTTTCCCGTGGTCACCACCCCGTTCGAGAGGGTCGGAATAGACATTGTGGGGCCCCTGGACCCGCGTACAAAACAAGGCCATCGGTTCATCCTGGTGCTAGTGGACCACGCCACCCGCTACCCCGAGGCTGTTCCCCTGCGGACTGTGACAGCCCCGGTAGTCGGCCGGGCTCTGATGGGAATCTTCTCCCGTGTGGGCTTCCCCCGAGAAGTCGTCAGCGACAGAGGCACGAACTTTATTTCCAAATATATGAAGTCCCTCTGGCAACAATGTGGGGTTACCTACCGATTCACGACCCCCTATCACCCTCAAGGAAACGGACTCGTTGAGCGGTTCAACCGCACGCTCAAAGGGATGATTGGGGGGTTGGAAGAGCCCCTCCGTCGCCAGTGGGATGTGCTGCTGCCGTGCCTCCTCTTCGCCTATCGGGAGGTCCCCCAGAAGTCCCTCGGCTTCAGCCCGTTCGAACTGCTGTATGGACATCCAGTACGGGGGCCACTCAGCCTAGTCAAGGAAGGCTGGGAGATGCCCCCTCTAAAGAACCCCCCAGATGTTTTCCGATACCTCCTAACCCTCCGCAACCAGACCCGGCGGTTCCAAGAGCTGGCAAAAGCCAACCTAGAGGCCAGTCAAGAGGACATGAAAAAGTGGTATGACCGGAATGCCTCCTCCATCGAATTTGAACCTGGGCAACAGGTATGGGTGATGTCCCCCACCGAACCCTGCGCCCTGCAAGACAAATGGACGGGGCCCTTCAAAGTAGTCGAGCGCAAGGGCCCTGCCACCTATCTCATCGACATGGAATCTGCCCGGAACCCCCTCCGGGTCCTCCACGCTAATAGACTGAAACCCCACTTTGTGCGTTCAGAACTCAGCCTCCTGATGGCCACAGACAATGGGCCCGAAGAAGACTCCGAGCCCCTCCCTGACCTCCTACGGACTCGGGAGAAAGACGGCTCCGTGGATGGGGTCCGACTCTCGGAGGCCCTCACCCGGGAGCAACGCCAGGAGTGTCGAGACCTTCTGTTGCAGTTCGCCAGCCTGTTTTCCCTCACCCCAGGTGTCACTTCCTGGTGTGTGCACGACGTGGACACGGGGGACAACCCCCCTATCCGCCACCGTGCCTACCGCGTGCCAGATCGGGTACGGGCCTGCATCCAGGAAGAAGTGACCAGAATGCTCACGCTCGGGGTCATCGAGCCCTCCGACAGCCCCTGGGCCAGCCCTGTAGTCCTGGTCCCCAAAGCAGCCGCTCCCGGCACCACACCAGAACTCCGGTTCTGCGTCGACTACCGGGGCTTGAATGCGGTCACCCGAACAGACGCACATCCCATCCCCCGGGCAGACGAACTAATCGACCGCATGGGAGCTGCCCGCTACCTCAGTATTTTCGACCTGACGGCGGGCTACTGGCAGATCGGCCTCACACCCGGGCCCAAGAACGTTCTGCCTTTTCCACCCCTGATGGCCATTACCATTTCAAGGTCATGCCCTTTGGCATGAAGAATGCTCCAGCAACATTTCAGCGGCTCGTCAACCAGGTCCTGGCAGGGCTCGAAGGATTCAGCGCCGCCTACCTAGACGACATCGCTGTATACAGCCACCATTGGCCCGAGCACCTCCACCACCTCCAAGCGGTGCTACAGGCCCTCCAGCGGGCTGGCCTCACGATTAAGGCCAGTAAATGCCAAATTGGTCAGGGGTCCGTAACCTACCTCGGACACCAGGTGGGAAGCGGTCTGGTGGCCCCTCTGCAGCTCAAGATTGCCGCCATCCAGTCCTGGCAGCCCCCCATCACCCAGACCGAGGTACGCGCCTTCCTGGGCCTCACGGGCTATTACCGAAGGTTCGTGAAGGACTATGGTACCATAGTGGGGCTCCTCACAGAACTCACGTCCAAAAATCAACCCAAGAAAGTCAACTGGACCCCGGAGTGTCAAACAGCCTTCGAACAATTGAAGGCCGCCATGTGCTCCGCCCCTGTGCTCCAGGCCCCCGACTACAGCCGGGAGTTCGTCGTCCAGACGGATGCCTCCGACCATGGCATTGGGGCAGTCCTGTCTCAAGTGAACACCGAAGGCCTCGATCAGCCAGTGGCCTTCATCAGCAGGCGACTCCTACCCCGAGAACAACGCTGGAGCACCATAGAGAGGGAGGCCTTCGCTGTGGTATGGGCCCTCAAAAAGCTCCGGCCCTACCTCTTTGGCACGCACTTTCGGGTGCAGACCGACCATCGACCCCTGCAGTGGCTGATGCAGATGCGGGGGGAAAACCCGAAACTACTACGTTGGTCCATCTTCCTACAAGGGATGGACTTCACTGTGGAGCACCGGCCTGGGCCAGATCACGCCAACGCGGATGGCCTGTCCCGGTTTTTCCGCCTCGACGAGGAGAGTCCCCAAGAGGATGGGTGACTCTCCCCGCCTTCAGCTGGGGGGGACGCATGTTGGACAGGCCACATGAAGGGCCGCTCCCCCCTCGGCCCGACCAGGCCCGAGCCCGGTCACACAAGTGCCACACACCACCACTGCTCGTCTTCCGTCCCCTCCGGGACCCCGGCCCCTGAACATATCGACCTCGTGGGCCCGACCCACTACTGGCCCGCGCGCCCAGCCTGGGCGCCATCTTGGACACTCCACCACGAGGCCGCCTGGCCCCCGATCGACCTCAACCCTGGGCCTAGCCAGGCCTCAGACATCCCGGCACCACCATCCACCCAGGAGGTGAGCGGGCTACTTGGCAAGTCAATGGGAGAAAGAGGCGTCGATGGCTCTCCCTCGCCAGGTGCCGCTCGCCCATCGCCTCCCCGGGCGCCGGCTCCACCCCCCTGCTGGGTGTCTGGACTCCCTCATCCCGGACCTCCCGACCTCCAAGTGCGAGGGTCCGGACATCAAAGGGCACCAGCCCTATAACTGGGGCAGCTCCAGAGCAGGAAGGCAGTTGTATCCTGGAGTCGAGAGACGCAGAGAAGAACTCATCCTTGACGGACTACTGGCGCTGCCGTAGCTCTGCCTTGCGCATCATCGTCCTGCCTGCTGGCGCTGCCGCAACCTTCGTAACCTTCGTAAACCTTCATCGTCGTCGGGACCTGCTGGCGTGGCCGCGGACCGTTTGTAACTACCATCTTCATCGGGACCTGCTGGCTCCGCCGCGGACCGTCGCTTCCTTCGTCCATCTCGGGACCTGCCTGGCTCCGCCGCGGCCCGATCATCTAGAACGCCGAGCTCGAGGATTGAGAGCTATTCCCATCTTTTGGTAACAAGACTGTCCCGCTACCCTTTTCCCAAACCAGAGACCAGAACCGAGGGGACCCCTGAGTCCAGACCTCCTTGTACCATTCATCGTACTTAAAGAATTGCCTATAAAGTATCGTTGAACTTTATCCTTGTGTGGTGTCCGTCTGTGGGGGGGGGGTTACTTGTCTGTACGATCGTCGGAGACGGCTCTCCCCGGAGACCTCTCCCCTTATCCTCGGCCGACCCTCCCGGTCCGTCTAACAGCCGGCAAAAATGTTTTGGGTAACAGCTTCGGCCTATTTTGTGGGGATCGGTTCTCTGCCCTCTTGTGGGAGGGACCTTTCTTCTGACCGGCAGGAAGCATTCCGGTTATAAGGATGCAGGTAGGAAGGAAGCTAGGTAGTGGGGGGCCCCGCCGGCGACGGTTGCCGCCGGCCGGGCTGTGGCAGAGTTACTGGGCAATCCGGAAGCAGAGAGGTGCAGCATGGGCCTCAGTGGGCACATAGGGGTGCCAGAGCCTAAGACCTGGGGCCTCATGGGAGGTTCCGGGAACACGTGTCGGCGCCCCATTTGTCCTTCGGGCGGTTGTGGGCCTGTGCAACCGGGGGTTTGCCTAGTACGCCCCGCAAGGGGCGTGAGTATATTGTTTACCATAAGGGGCAGCACATGGTGGGTCGCCACGGTGTTGCCTGGCTCATCAGGCGGGCAGGTGGCGAGAATGTGGCCTGCCCTTGGATTGCCCGTAAGATAACCCACTATGATTACATAACGTTGTATGTAATAAAATAAACCTGCAGCAGTTTCTTCCCAATCTAACACTGGTGTCTAGTGTGTTATTTGCGGGATGCATGCTAAGTGTGGGGTGGGGAGTCCTGTTGCCATGAAGTGTCTATAGGCCCAGATCTCTGTACTGGTGTGAATGTATGACATTGTTCTGCATTCTGTCCATCACCTGTTGTTTTTGCACTCTGTCTTCAGGCTCTGTTCCTGTGCCCTCAGACTTACTTCCTTCGTCTTCCAATGCCAATGATCTCCATTTATTGCTGCTGCGGGCATTACTGTGCTAGTTGCTCTGCACGCATGTGCGCCTTTATTCGCAGAGGTAGTGTTTTTATTTTATTCCTTTTCTTGGGTGTTGTCATGTCCCTTTCTGACTCTTTCTTACACTTATTATCCGCTTCGAAGCAGCAGAGAAAGTCCACCAATCTTGCTCCAGCGGATGCCCGGGCCGACCCTCAGCTTTAGCGCTGGGCCACAGGGGGGATGGGTCCACACTGTCCGACTGGGGCTTCTTCGTTCTTTACTTGGTGGCCGTGCGGTGCCCCAGACCCCCGGTGCACTGCAACGCTGCACACCGCAGTCTCCGCAGCTGCTACTCCTCCGGCTGCCTCTTTCCACGGCAGTCAGAGTGCGCCGGTAGACATTTTGGCCTGGGTTGCTTTGCCGTCTTGCTGTTCCAGGAGCCAGAGGTATCTTATACTTGGCGCAGCACCTCCCAGCTAACTCAGTCGCTGCCCAGGAGGCACTACTCCACTTCATCCCAGGGGTTTGGCCATCTTTTGCAATCAGGATCTCTGGCTCTGGGGCCAATTACTGGCAAAAGTGCAGCAGCACACTTCCTACACCATGGCAAGATAAGCCAACCCATTATCACCCCACCTACCCCCCTCACTCACACACAAAACCAGATCAGATGAATCTTGAATGTTGATGCTCTCATCTTTATAACAAGAACTAGACAGATTATCTGGATTCAGATGTGGTGCTGTTGTTGGGGTTGTGCACATATCATCAGAGCCCGAGGCTAGTGGAGATTCCAGGACACAGTAGATAACGAGGAAGCACGCAGCCTGTTCCAACAGAAGATTTCGCTCCTGGGGTTAGTCCACACAGTCACAGGGTGGAGATATTTGCTTCTGGGTTTTATGTGTTTTTCACTTCTGGGCAGGGCTGGACTGGCCTTTTATTCCACTGGGAAATTTCCAAGTGGGCTGGAGGCCAGTTTTGAAGCCCAGGACCGCTCCTGGTGCCTCTGTAACTTTCCTAGCTATCCAGGTTTACTTGCAACAGGTACAGGAAAGCTTCAAGGGGAAGAGAGGAAGGGAGGGAGTGAGGCCGCGAGAAAGCGATCAGAGATAGATAGAGAGACAAAGCAGGAGAGAAGGTGTGGACGGATGAAATACAGAAATTCAGCTAGGAGAGGAAGGGAGTTGGGCTGGGTTGAGCCTTTTTACCAGGCCTGCATTTAGTTCCTCGGTCCAACCCTGCTCTAGGGTACAGCCCACAATACAGACACAGGGTGGAGATAGTTGCTCCTGAGATTAGAGGACTCTGCTTCTGGGTACAGCCCACCATCCACAGGGTATAGGTGCTTTTGAGTGGAAGGGATGCCCACTCTCGGGTACTGCCCACTACGCAGTCACGGTGTGAATATGATTGTCCTAATCTTTAGCAAATTAATGCTTCTGGGTACAGCCCACAATACAGTCACAGGATGGAGATAGTTGCTCCTTAGATTAGATCAGGTGGCGTTACTTGCTCATGTGAATAGAGCATTGTACTCCTAAGTAGTCACAGGATGGACATAGTTGCTCCCTGGCTTTAGTGTATTATTGATGCTGGATACTGCCCACAATACAGGCACAGGGTGAAGATAGTTGCTCCTAGTCTTTACTGGGTTACTGATGCTTTGTAAAGCCCAAAATACAGTCACAGAGTGGAGATAGTTGCTCCTGGGATAAGAGGATTCTGCTCCTGGGTGCAGTCTATAACACAGTCAAAGGATGGAAAAAGTTGCTCGTGAGATTATAGAATTTCACCTCTGGGTACAGCCTACCAGTCATAGAGTGGAGGCAGTTGCTCCTGGGTTTAGGGGATTCTCACTCCCAGGTAAAGCCCACAACACTATCACAAAAAGTGTCACTCCTTGGTACCCACCCCCCACATGATACAGTCACCTTCTGAAGATAGTTACTGCTTAACTAGACAGGTTGACATTTGTTGCTCCTGTAAATAATGGAATCTTCTCCTGGACACAACCCAGCACTCAGCGCCCAGTCTAAGGTGGAAACATTTGCTCCTAGGCGTTTAGTGGTTTATTGATCCTGCTTACTACACACCTTATTGTCACAGGGCGTAGAATGTTGCTCCTGCGGTTAGAGGATTTTGCACCTGGGTACAGCCTACCACCAGTCACAGAGTGGAGACTGTTTCTCCTACGTTTAGGGGATTTTCACTCCCAGGTAAAGCCCACTACACAATCACAAAAAAGTGTCACCCCTTGGTACCACCCCCATCACCTTGTGAAGATGGGTGCTGCTTGGATTAGACAGGGTGACATTTGTTGCTCCTGTAAATAGATGGTTCTGCTCCTAGGTACAACCCAGCACCCAGGGGCAGGGTGGAAATAGTTGCTCCTAGGCTTTTGTGAATTCTTGTTATTGGCTACAGCCCACTATATGGTCACAAGGCGAAGATAGTTGCTCCTGCGATTAAACAATTCTGTTTTTGGGTTTTCCCCACCACACACTCACAAGGTGGAGATAGTTGTTTAGGAGATAACTTTCCTGGATACAGCCCACCATACATTCGTTATACCTTTAAGGATGCCCTACCAGACACAGTGACAAAGACTATTAAACCACCCCAACCCGTAGGAGACGTTAACATAAGAAGAATTTTACAGCAACTGAAGTTGTCTCATCCAACCTTCCAGTGCTTAACCTCCAACAAATCATATCTGACACACTCCACTGATCACTCTCTGGACATAATATTTGCCCCACAAGGACATGCTTTGGTAATTTATTATTTCCCCACTGGTTCTCCTGCTTGCCTGATTTCTCATCCCAAGCCAGATTCCGTTGTGACTCAGGCTGCACAGCGTAGAGCTCGGAATCCAGCGTCCCAAATCACAGCCCCTCCGGATAGAGAGGGTCGACACCTAGATGCTGTTGGCCGCAAGTTCTCAACGATGGCTTCAACATCTGTCCGGGCAGCCAATGCCTTAGCCATCTTGGGACGCTATGACCGGCAGATGTGGTCAGATATTGCAGATTTCATGGCACTCATACCTGATGCATCCAAGGCTGACGCACAACAGATTCTTCGCGATGGTCAAAGGGCAGCGGAAGAAATCATCGACTGTGCAGTCGATATTGCTAACACAGGTTTCCGCCTCCTGGTAAGTGCGGCTGCACTTCGAAGACAAGGTTGGCTGAAGTCCACCTCCTTCCGGCAGGAAGTTCAAGCCAAAATATTGGATATGCCTTATGATGGGGAATCACTGTTCGGATCCCATATCGATGATGCCCTTGAGTCCATCAAGAAGGACACCGATACGACGAAGTCCTTGGGCACGCTCCAATTTCGGAAACAGTCCTTTCGAGGTACGCATGGACGCGGCACTTCTTCCAACTTTCGAGGTGGGCAACAATACCGCTCCTACACTCAGACCGGCCAGCGTTACACGTCCAACCAGCAGTCTCGTCAGCAACCCTCCAGACCTTACAGAGGAAAGTCGTCCTATCGTGGCACCACTCAGAAACGCCAATGACTTTTGCCATTCTCAAAGTGTTGGAGGGCGAATCTCTCTGTTTTATTCCCAGTGGTCCTCGATCATCTCGGACCGCTGGGTATTGGACATTTTCAAACGGGGTCACACCCTGGAGTTTACAGAGATTCCTCCTTGCACTCCACCTCGTGGCCCCTCCTCCACATCTCGAGGAGCTCTTCCATCAGGTCCGTCTTCTTGTGTTAAAGGGTGCAGTCGAAGTGGTCCCAATACATCAAAGAGGGAGGGGTTTTTACTCTCGATTTTTCCTCATACTCAAGAAGAACGGAGATTGGTGACCCATTCTGGGTCTGAGGGCTCTCAACCAGTTCCTGAAGTCTCAATCATTCCGTATGCTGACACTACTGGAAGTCCTGCGTCTTCTATCCAGCGAGGATTTTATGACCACCATAGATCTTCAAGACGCATACTTTCATGTTCCGATAATCAAACGACATCGCCAATACCTGCGTTTCAAAGTGGGGCCAATGCATTTTCAATTCAAAGTTCTGCCCTTCGGATTGCGTTCAGCTCCTCGTGTGTTTACAAAGGTGCTGGCCCTGGTGGTAGTTCACTTGCGTCTACAAGGAGTTCAGATCTTTCCCTATTTAGACGATTGCCTTCTCAAGTCTCAATGCCACCATCAGCTGGATCGGGACACGCACCTTTGCCAGCAAGTGTTTCGGTCTCTAGGGTTGACCGTCAACAACGAAAAGTCGCAGTTTGCACCTCTGCAGATCAGATCATTCCTGGGAGCAATCCTAGACATGCAGCTCTCAAAAGCGTTCGTCTCGAACGAACGACGTCTAAAGATTCTTCGTCTGGTCTCCCTTATTCGAAGAAAAGAGTCCGTTTCTGTTCGGACGTTAAAATCATTCTTGGGAATGGCTTCATCTTGTATCGCACTGATCCCAAATTACAGATTGCGCGCCCGTCCCATTCAGGAAGAACTGGACTTACGTGGAGTCAGGTCTCCGGGTCCTTCAACGACCTTGTTGCCGTCACAGCTCGCATGAAACAGAGCCTGCTTTGGTGGACGCAGCCCGCAAATCTGGGAATGGGTGTGTCCTTCCTCGATCATGCTCCAGACCGTACGTTGACGACAGACGCCTCCTTAGAGGGGTGGGGCGCTTATCTTCAGGGCCTATCCATCAAGGGCAAGTGGTCGCCGACGCAGCGCACGTGGCATATCAACAGGCCAGAATTGATGGCGATTTTTCTGGCGCTCAAGTCCTTCCTCCCAGTTGTTCACGGGGAGTCAGTGCTAATCCAAACGGACAATACCACCAGTATGCACTACGTGAACAAGCAGGGAGGGACCAGGTCTCCGCTTCTGTCCCGCTTGGCCCAGTCAATCTGGGATTGGGCTCTTCGCCATCACATCACTTTGACAGCTGTCCACCTTCCGGTCGTGTCCAACCTCCTGGCTGACTCTCTAAGCAGGTCCAATTCCTCAACACACGAATGGGAACTGCACCAACCGACTCTGGATCGTGTGTTCCGCAAATGGGGTCACCCAGATCTGGATCTCTTTGCGACACCGGAGAACCGGAAATGCCCGTCTTATGCAAGTTGGCATCCCCACCGAAAGTCCCGCGGGAATGCCCTTTTGATCAACTGGAGCGATCTATTCGCTTACGCTTTTCCGCCGCTCCCACTGATACCGCGGGTACTGTGGAAGATGCGGAGGCAGCCCTGCCACATCCTGCTGATTGCTCCTCATTAGCCCAGACAGGCATGGTTTTCGGAACTACTCCTAATGTCCCTGTGCGAGCCCATTCCTCTACGTCCTCATCCGGACCTTCTAACCATGGACAAGGGCTTAGTGTGTCATCCAGATCCCTCAACGCTACAATTGTGGGCTTGGAACCTGAGCACCTTGAGTTCACTGGTTTAAACATATCCCAGGAGTGCAGAGACATCCTAGCTCATGCCAGAGCTCCGTCTACCATCAAGACTTACAAACTTAAATGGAAGCGATTCTGTCATTGGTGCACTACGGCCAATATCCATCCCATCCATTCCACTCCTGAGCAGCTCCTTCCATTCTTTTTGAGCCTCGCTCAGTCAGGACTCTCTCATGCTACACTGAGAGTTTTCTTAGCTGCTATATCTCGTTTCCGACATGATGGCTCTTCATCCCTCTGTTCATCACAAATTATAGGTCAATTCTTCAAAGGGCTTTTCCGCAAGTTTCCACCTGTGCGTCGCCCTCCTCCAGCTTGGCACCTCAATGTTGTACTATCTCAACTTATGAAATTACCTTTTGAGCCTATCCACAGGGCGGATATCAAGTTCATCTCTTGGAAGGTTGCACTTCTGCTGGCGTTGACCTCCTCTCGTCGCGTGAGCGACCTTCACGCTTTTACTGTCAAGCCGCCTTATCTACAGTTCAAACCTGACGTGGTGACACTTCGGACCAACCCCTCTTTCATGCCTAAAGTACCTACAGGATTTTCATTTGAATGAGCCTGTATTCCTCAAGACTTTCTTTCCGGATCCAAAATCTCCGGCGGAGCAGCGCTTACATTCTCTGGACATCAAACAATGTCTTAAATTTTACATTGCCAGAACTACCCCTTTCCGCAAGTCCGACCAACTTTTCATTGCCTACGGACGACTGCGCAAGGGACATCCAATTTCTAAACCGACTATTGCCCGGTGGCTTTCCTCAGCCATTGCTTTCTGCCACCAACAAGCGGGCAAACCATTGCAGTCTTCAGTGAGAGCTCATTCTACGAGGGCAATGTCTTCATCCACCGCCTTGTTTGCTGGTGTGCCACTTCATCAGATCTGCCGTGCCGCGACATGGTCCAGCAGACACACCTTAACCAAACATTACTGTTTGGAGGCCATCAATGAAGCGGATACCGCAGTGGGACAGGCAGTGCTTCGCCATCTTTTTCAGTAAGGTGATCCTCTGTTCCCTCCTCCTTAGTATTTTCCTGTGATTGCTATGATGCCTTATATGACTGTATTATTATTCTAGTACTGTCTTGATTTTTTCTTCTATGCCTAGCAATCTCAGTTTTCTAGGAGGTTACTGCTTTCTATTCTATTCAAGCATGTGAATCTATGAAAGACACCCCTAATACTGGAAAAGAACAATTGTTACTTACCTGTAAACAGGTGGTTCTCCAGTATTGGTGTCTTTCATAGATTCACATGCGACCCACCCTCCTCCCCTCAGAGGCTCTTTTTCTCCTCAAGCGCCCTTTGTTACTTGTGCTACGAAAATCTGAGGGCTTGAGCTTCTGAGGAGAAGGTTCTAGAGGGTGCTGGTGCCTGATGGGCCGCAGTTTGGACTAACATAATGACACTAAGGTGTTACAAATGTTTTTTTCTCTCTACCATGCATTCCTATGTAGGATTTGTTTTTTAGAGGATTTCTATGTACTTCCTTCTTTTCTGGTATTATGTATATATATATATACATATTTTTCTATATTTATATTTAGCATTATTGCTATTTTATGTACCGTGGGACTCCCACTTCGACGACGGGGAATATTCAAGCATGTGAATCTATGAAAGACACCAACACTGGAGAACCACCTGTTTACAGGTAAGTAACAATTGTTCTTCCCTTGGACTGCTCCTCTTATCTAAACTGGCGCCTTAACCCTGCTCACCTCAGGGACACAGCTTTTGGAATTGAAATGGAGCAGGACATCCGTGATTTCTTTGAACTGAACATATCCTCGGTCTCAAGCGTCACAACGGTGTGGGAGGCGTTCAAGGTCACAGTCCGGGGTTGGTGTATTGCCAAAGGAGGGGGGATTCTTAAATCCCTACGGGTTGAGTTACACAAAATGGAGAGGGAATTACGCGCGCTGGAGCGTAACATCGCTCAAAAACCAGGTGACAAACCGCTCCAAGCTCGACTGAGAGAGACACTCACTGAATACACGACAGTTGTGGACAGGGAATGTAAATTTTTGGGGAAACCCTACACTGCGCGCATATACGGGGAAGGGGACAGACTGGGACGAGCCCTGGCTAACACAGTCCGCCCACCTAAATTTAAAAATTACGTCAATGAAATCCACGACGCTCAGGGCACACTATGTAGGAATCTACCCGATCAACTCAGGGTTTTCCAAGAGTATTAACGTGCCCTCTATTCCTCTCACAGAACTGAACCGCTCGATTTGCCCACCTATTTTGAAGATGTGGCCCTTGCCTGGTTGGGAAATACCCAGCAAAAATTTCTGCACTTAGAATTAGAATTGGACGAAATTACGGAGGCAATCATGGCTATGCACTCTGGTAAAGCCCCCGGGTCCGACGGCCTCCCAATAGATTTCTACAAAGCCTTTGCTCCCATATTAGCCCCCATACTAAAACAGGTATTCTACGCGGCGCTAGAAGAGGGCAGCCACCCTCGCACTATGCGCGAAGCTCTCATAACTTCACTTCTCAAACCTGGTAAACATCCGGCCCATTGCGATTCCTATTGCCCGCAGTCCCTACTAAATTGTGACACTAAAATGTTAGCTAAAGTCCTGGCAATGCGCCTCAACCTCCTCATGGAACGCCTGGTACTACCGGACCAAGCGGGATTTGTTCCCAATCGTGCCCCCTCCCACAATTTGCGTAACCTACATGCGGTGTTGCAAGACATTGACCCGAACTGCGAGGTGGTGGCGGTATTTCTTGATGCTACCAAAGCCTTTGACTCGCTCGAATGGGACTACCTAATTGGTACATTGCGGCACCTGGGAATGCCCTTCAGCTTCATAGATTGGGTGAAGCTGTTATACTGCCGACCGACAGCAGCTGTACTGCTAAATGGGGCAAGGTCTGCCCCTTTCGATATTCAGAGAGGGAAGCGCCAGGGATGCCCCCTATCTCAGATTCTCTTCGCGTTAGCTATTGAGCCCCTAGCCGCGAAACTCCGTCAGAGGCACAACCACTGTGCTCTCATATACCCCAGCAGGCAATTATTAGTCTCGCTTTACGCGGACGATATGACGCTGTACATGAAAAAGCCCCACAACAACCTAAATCCTGTGCTGCGTGAAATCACCAAATTTGGCGGCCTGGCCGGGGTGCAAATAAACTGGGCTAAATCTGCAGTATTCCCGCTTACTGACAACACACACCCTCACCAATTCGACTTCCCTTTAGTGTGGGAGACTGACGAATTAAAGTACCTGGGTGTTTGGGTTACTAGACAAAAAGACGCCATGATGAGGGATAACTACGGCACGACGATTGATAAGATAACAGACAGCATCACTGGGTGGATACGCCTCCCACTCTCAATGGCGGGTCGAGTTGCCCTCATCAAAATGGTGATACTTCCCAAGTTATTGTACCTCGTTGTTAACATACCATATGACCCGGGCCGCTTCTTCTTTAACACGCTGAAGTCGCAGCTCACGAGACTGATATGTGGGGGGAAGGGGGGGGGGGGGGGGGAACAAGCACAAATCAGCCTCGATACACTCATGTTACCGTTTCATCAGGGGGGGTTTGAAGTTCCCAACTTCGAACGATACTATCACTGTGCCCAGGCACATTTCGCCATCTATTGGTTCCACCCGCCACCATACATGGTTCATCTGGCTGTAGAGGACAGACATATGGCCCCACTGGCAAAAACTGGATACGTCTACTCCCCCACGGGTTACAGGGACTCAGATCCGTCTACGGTAGACTGTATAGCCTTGCGCGGCTTGGCTCACGCCATGGACACCACGCTTCTCTACTCTCCCTGAGCGCCACTAGCACATGACCCCCGTCTAGTGGTTACTTGCGAGGCAATCTGTCGGAAATTACTTGCCGAATTAGGTTACCGGTTCTGGGGCGACCTACATGTGCAGAGCAGATTCCGCACTGCGGAGCAGTTCTTTGGGGAGCGATCACCCTCAGTGATGGACACATTCCTATACACTCGCATTAGACAGGTGGTTCGTGCGATTACCCCCTCCTTTCCTGAGGAGCCTGAAACTTTTGCGCCTCTACATGCAATATTACAGCCGGAGACCCCGCGCCATGTAATATCGATGCTCTACAAACTACTTTAGAACACCCCCAGATCTACTCCCCTCAAAGTTCGACTAGAGTGGGACAAGGACCTACCTGCGCCTCTCACAGACGAACAATGGGAGGTTAGTTGCACACAGACTAATGCCATTACAGGGAACAACAGACTACGCTTGATACATTACAAATTCCTACATCGCTTGTATCACACCCCAGCCAAACTGCACAAATTCTGCTTAAGAGAAACTGACTGCTGCGCACGATGTGGGGCGGCGGGAGCTGACTTCATTCACTTAGCTTGGTCCTGTCCCCAAATTGCAGATTACTGGACAGAAGTGTTTAAGGGCCTCTCTGCTATGCTTAATGTAGACATTACGCCCTGCCCTATGATAGCTTTACTAGGTTTGATACAACCGGTGGTCACGGTTCATAAAAAGTTGCTTGCAATAAGTCTCCTTCTTGTAAAAAGATTGGTTGCATGTAAGTGGGGCCGCAGGCGCGCCCCCACGTTTAAATGCTGGATTACAAACATGTCCACCTGGCAAGAACAGTTGCTTGAATATGCTGAGCTACTACCTCTGAGGTCGAGGCCGAAAGACATTTGGGGACCAATGTCGTCCTATCTTCTTAGTCAGTTACCGGAGGATTAAGTGGAACCCCATGGGTTGGGTGGAACTGAGGGAGATGCCCAGCCGCCCGCAGTTGAAAGCCAAGTCTGCCAAGTCACACCGGATGCGGCCCTAAACGCGTCACAGTTGCACCCAACTGGGTAACTTTGTACCTTGGTCGGATTGAAGGACTTCCTTCTGGTACCTTGTTCCATATGTGCTGAAATGACCTAACCTACTAATCCGGGTCGGAATATTTACTAAAGTGGGCTCTGTTATATATTTTGTACGAACTATATTTTGATCTCCACGATTCACACTTGCCGTTGACAATGTAATTTAGCCTTTTCCAATATGTGACAAGCTCAGTAGGGGGGTGGGGGGAATTGGGTTTTTGCTATAATTGAAATGTTTTTCTATTTATCAGAGCAACTGTAATGCACGGGAAGACGCCAACATGTTTTAACTTGTCAGAACCAATTTCCGAATGCCATTATGCTGATGCATTGTGCTTGATTTTCAATAAAGGTTTTTGAAAAAAAAAAGAAAGAAAAAAAGTTGCCCCTATAAAAACACCATCCGTCATGCCGGCAACAGTGGAACTGGCCACAACCTTCATCAAATTCAAGAGCCAAACATGTTTCAGACTGGGTCGTCCTTGATCACTGGCAAGAAAAGGCAAACAGCAGCTGATTGTGGGAACACATGCCTTCTTTATTGAAAAAAGTCCCGCCCCACTGGGCGTGGTTTCCATTCGGCTAGTGCCGTGCCGCTAGGCACTCTGGTACTTGCAGTCCCAACAATTATCAATCCACAGTGGGTGCTGCGGTGCGCCCTTCAATAGGTCTATTAAATACCCAAGTGGGTTGATGCCAGATGAGGGCACTCGGAGCACTGCTGATTTTGAAATCCCGCATTGTTGGGCCCCCCGGTCCTGTTGAGTCTTCGTTGCCAAGAACCCTGGAGCCGATGAAATCACGGCAGGGTGTTTCTGCGACCGGGCTGGCCGCTAAATACAATTCACACAAAGTTGCCCCTATAGAAACACCACACCCGGGGAGTCAATCCTCCTTCATGCCGGCAACAGTGGAACTGGCCACAACCTTCATCAAATTCAAGAGCCAAACATGTTTCGGACTGGGTCGTCCTTGATCACTGGCAAGAAAAGGCAAACAGCAGCTGATTGTGGGAACACCTGCCTTCTTTATTGAAAATAGTCCCGCCCCACTGGGCGTGGTTTCCATTCGGCTAGTGCCGTGTGCCGCTAGGCACTCTGGTACTGGCAGTCCCAACAATTATCAATCCACAGTGGGTGCTGCTGCGCGCCCTTCAATAAGTCTAATAAATACCCAAGTGGGTTGATGCAAGATGAGGGCACTCGGAGCACTGCTGATTTTGAAATCCTGCATTGTTGGGCCCCCCGGTCCTGTTGAGTCTTCGTTGCCAAGAACCCTGGAGCCGATGAAATCACGGCATGGTGTTTCTGCGACCGGGCTGGCTGCTAAATACAATTCACACAAGGTTGCCCCTATAGAAACACCACACCCGGGGAGTCAATCCTCCTTCATGCCGGCAACAGTGAAACTGGCCACAACCTTCATCAAATTCAAGAGCCAAACATGTTTCGGACTGGGTCGTCCTTGATCACTGGCAAGAAAAGTCAAACAGCAGCTGATTGTGGGAACACCTGCCTTCTTTATTGAAAAAAGTCCCGCCCCACTGGGCGTGGTTTCCATTCAGCTAGTGCCGTGTGCCGCTAGGCACTCTGGTACTGGCAGTCCCAACAATTATCAATCCCAGTGGGGTGGGACTTTTCTCACAAAAGAAGGCAGGTTTATATATAACACCTATTCCTGGTCGTCCAATCATAGCTGCCATAGGTAGCAACAACGAAAACATCTCCAAATATATAGACTATTTTTTGCAACCTCACATGCAGAATCTTCCATCCTTTGTTAAGGACACCACTGACTTTTTAATTAAACTCATGAAAGTGGAATGGAATGCGAACTTACTATTCTTGATAATGGATATCGAATCCCTTTACACGTCGATACACCATCAACATGGCATGAACGCGTGTAAATACTATCTGGACAGACGTGATATTTGTTTTCGTGAGCACAACATTATGTTAATGGAAATGTTAAATATCTGTCTAACCACCAATCTTTTCAAGTTTCAGGGTCAGATATATGAACAACTTCGAGGTGTGGCGATGGGCTCGTGTTTCTCCCCCAGCTACTCATGCTTGCATGTTGGCTGGTGGGAGGAACGGGAGCTCAAAACCACACATCGCCATTGGTTACCTCACATCAAGCACTATTGGTGTTTTATAGATGACGTCTGCATAATCTGGCAGGGCACAGCAAAAGATGCTGAAATGTTTGTTGAGGAGATTAACAGGAATTCCTTTAATCTTAAATTTACCTCCAGCATCACGGCTGACTCAGCTGAATTTCTTGATGTTAACATTTTCATCAAAAATAACCGAATTGAAACCTGCCTACACAGAAAGGCCACTGCAGGCAATTCAATTTTACACGCTCACAGCTCTCACCCTGCCCACACGATTCGCAGTGTTCCCTATGGGGAGTTCATTCGTATCTGCAGAATATGCAGTGAAAATGACTCCTTGGAAAAATGTCTCAATGAATCTAGGCAACGTTTCATTCACAGGGGATACTCTGATTCCATCCTTGATAAGGCTCTCCACAAAGCTCGCGCAATCGAGCTTAAAACACTTCTAATGCCCAAAACTCCTGACAGCTCTACTGATGAAAGCACTGTGCGCCTTATCACCAACTACAGTACACAGGAGCATAAAATCAGGAGCATCATCACTTCTGAATGGCCTATAATCCTCACGGATGTCATTCTTGGACCTATACTATCTAGAAGTCCTAATATCACATTCAGAAGATCACCTAGTATGCGTGATGCATTAGATAGATCCATGCCCGAAGATCCTCCTAAAAAGAGTCTAACCACCAAGACAGGATTCTTCCGGTGCACTTCGTGCAGAGCCTGTACTTTTGCCAAGAATAGTACCCACTATTTCACAGCATTTTGTTCCACACCTGTCCCTATTCGTGAACACCTCACTTGTAGATCTGAATTTGTTGTGTACAAACTGAAATGCACATGCAACCTGGAGTACATTGGAAGTACTAAACTTCCGGTACACCAGAGAATATTGCAGCATATCCGTGCAATTGTTAATAGCGACAATAACTACCCTGTCGCGCGACATTTTCGAGCTGTTCATGATAAAAAACTGAGAGATCTTGAATATACAGTTTTGTGCTCAGTACCTCAACCCGGACGGGGAGGTGACAGGATGAAACTTCTTCGGCAGAAAGAATCTCATTTAATTTTGGCCTTAGACACCAAGGCACCTAACGGTTTAAATTTGACCGAAGATCTGAGCAATTTTTTATAAACTGTATAGGGTCAGTTTGAGATAATTATTCTTTCTGTATTATGTACGTGAGTTATCTGATGTGGTGTAGACTATCGCAGAGTGGTTGGCCGGCTGGCTAGCCTGCATTTGTATATACTTTGTTTAGGTGTTTTTTCATTCCAATTATATTGTAATATGTATTTTGTGGAGTTGTACACCTGTTTGCAAAGTTCCCTGTTATACTATTATGTTGTGCCCTGTCAGGGCCTTTTGACTTCAGCTGTGACTATTTTTATGATTCCTTTTTAGGTCTCGGCTTTGTGACTGAGTTCACTCTCAACGGAGCCAGAGCGGTGAACGAGCGCCGATTGCATCTCGTGGACACTCACGCCTAGCCTCCTGGAGCCGTGCACATCTCTTGCTCTTCACCCTTCCGTGAGTGCTTCACACTCACGGAAGCACACACTCACGCACGCACGCATGCACACACACACACACACACACCCTCCCTCTCTGCCGACTCCCTCTCTGCCGCCCCCCCTCGACCCCCACTCACCGGGCTCTTTCCCTCGCAGCGGGTCAGTCATGGCAGCAGGCAGACTCGGTGTCTTCTCCAGGGATCTTCAGGTGATGTGCACGCCCACGCTGCGTCTCGTGCGCGCCCACCACGCTGTTTCGCGCCCGTTGATCCTCAGCTTGTTGCTTACAGCCAGTGGGTTGAACTTGAATGTACTCGACAAAATATCCTTATATAACTAAAAAGTGAGCATCATCTTCATCTCACGTTTGTAAAGGTAACCATGAACACCAATTGTGTTAAAATATATTGAATACGATAGATCACCTTCCACTCGCCCATACATATACTTTAAATTCCTTATTCATATTATTAGAACAAAGCAACGCAGAAGATAATTTTTTGTTGTCTGTGGGTGGGGAGATGGGGTTAGCACTCTCTGCCCTCTTTTCCTATCATTGACTCTTTGGCGCCTATAGGAAAAACCCAAGCTGCTTATACTTTAGAGGAATTCTGCATAAGGATTATTATAGTGTGAGTGCAGAGTGCGCACAGTTCAGAGTGCGCAGAGTGCAGAGTGTGAAGTAGTGAGTGCAGAGTGTGAGTGCAGAGTGTGAAGTAGTGAGTGCAGAGTGAGTAGTAGTGAGTGCAGAGTGAGTGAGCAGAGTGTGAGTGCAGAGTGTGAAGTAGTGAGTGCAGAGTGAGTGTGCAGAGTGTGAATGCAGCATGCAGAGTTGAGTGCAGAGTGTGAGTGCAGAGTGTAAGTGTGAGTGCAGAGTGCAGAGTAGTGAGTGCAGAGTAGTGAGTGCAGAGTAGTGAGTGCAGAGTGTGAGTAGTGAGTGCAGAGTGCAGAGTAGTGAGTGCAGAGTAGTGAGTGCAGAGTAGTGAGTGCAGAGTAGTGAGTGCAGAGTAGTGAATAGTGAGTAGTGAGTGCAGAGTAGTGAATAGTGAGTAGTGAGTGCAGAGTAGTGAGTAGTGAGCAGTGAGTGCAGAGTAGTGAGTAGTGAGTGCAGAGTAGTGAGTAGTGAGTGCAGAGTAGTGAGTAGTGAGTGCAGAGTAGTGAGTAGTGAGTGCAGAGTAGTGAGTGCAGAGTAGTGAGTAGTGAGTGCAGAGTAGTGAGTAGTGAGTGCAGAGTAGTGAGTGCAGAGTATTGAGTGCAGAGTAGTGAGTGCAGAGTAGTGAGTAGTGAGTGCAGAGTAGTGAGTAGTGAGTGCAGAGTAGTGAGTAGTGAGTTCAGAGTAGTGAGTAGTGAGTTCAGAGTAGTGAGTGGTGAGTAGTGAGTGGTGAGTAGTGAGTGGTGAGTAGTGAGTGCTGAGTAGTGAGTGGTGAGTAGTGAGTGCAGAGTAGTGAGTGCAGAGTAGTGAGTAGTGAGTGCAGAGTAGTGAGTGCAGAGTAGTGAGTGCAGAGTAGTGAGTGCAGAGTGCAGAGTAGTGAGTGCAGAGTAGTGAGTAGTGAGTGCAGAGTAGTGAGTAGTGAGTGCAGAGTAGTGAGTAGTGAGTGCAGAGTAGTGAGGAGTGAGTGCAGAGTAGTGAGGAGTGAGTGCAGAGTAGTGAGTAGTGAGTGCAGAGTAGTCAGTGCAGAGTAGTGAGTGCAGCGTAGTGAGTAGTGAGTGCACATTGCAGAGTAGTGAGTGCAGAGTAGTGAGTGCAGAGTAGTGAGTGCAGAGTAGTGAGTAGTGAGTGCAGAGTAGTGAGTGCAGAGTAGTGAGTGCAGAGTAGTGAGTGCAGAGTAGTGAGTGCAGAGTAGTGAGTGCAGAGTAGTGAGTAGTGGTTGCAGATTAGTGAGTGCACATTGCAGAGTAGTGAGTGCGGAGTAGTGAGTGCAGAGTAGTGAGTAGTGAGTAGTGAGTGCAGAGTAGTGAGTAGTGAGTAGTGAGTGCAGAGTAGTGAGTGCAGAGTAGTGAGTGCAGAGTAGTGAGTGCAGAGTAGTGAGTAGTGGTTGCAGAGTAGTGAGTAGTGGTTGCAGAGTAGTGAGTAGTGAGTGCACATTGCAGAGTAGTGAGTGCAGAGTAGTGAGTGCTGAGTAGTGGGTGCAGAGTAGTGAGTACTGAGTAGTGAGTGCAGAGTAGTGAGTGCAGAGTAGTGAGTAGAGAGTGCAGAGTAGTGAGTGCAGAGTAGTGAGTGCAGAGTAGTGAGTGCAGAGTAGTGAGTGCAAAGTAGTGAGTAGTGAGTGCAGAGTAGTGAGTGCAGAGTAGTGAGTAGTGAGTGCAGAGTAGTGAGTGCAGAGTAGTGAGTAGTGAGTGCAGCATAGTGAGTGCAGAGTAGTGAGTAGTGAGTGCAGAGTAGTGAGTAGTGAGTGCAGAGTAGTGAGTAGTGAGTGCAGAGTAGTGAGTAGTGAGTGCAGAGTAGTGAGTGCAGAGTATTGAGTGCAGAGTAGTGAGTGCAGAGTAGTGAGTGGTGAGTGCAGAGTAGTGAGTAGTGAGTGCAGAGTAGTGAGTAGTGAGTAGTGAGTTCAGAGTAGTGAGTGCAGAGTAGTGAGTAGTGAGTGCAGAGTAGTGAGTGCAGAGTAGTGAGTGCAGAGTAGTGAGTGCAGAGTAGTGAGTGCAGAGTAGTGAGTGCAGAGTAGTGAGTGCAGAGTAGTGAGTAGTGAGTGCAGAGTAGTGAGTGCAGAGTAGTGAGTGCAGAGTAGTGAGTAGTGAGTGCACATTGCAGAGTAGTGAGTGCAGAGTAGTGAGTAGTGAGTGCAGAGTAGTGAGTGCAGAGTAGTGAGTGCAGAGTAGTGAGTAGTGAGTGCAGAGTAGTGAGTAGTGAGTAGTGGTTGCAGAGTAGTGAATGCAAATTGCAGAGTAGTGAGTGCAGAGTAGTGAGTAGTGATTGCAGAGTAGTGAGTAGTGAGTTGTTGGACAGGCCACATGAAGGGCCGCTCTCCCCCGGCCCAACCCGGTCCGAGCCCGGTCACACAGGTACCACACACCACCATTGCACGTCCTCCGTCCCCTCAGGGACCCTTGCCTTCGAACATATCAACCTCGTGGACCCGATCCACTGCTGGCCCGCGCGCCCATCCTGGGCGCCATCTTGGACACTCCACCACGAGGCCGCCTGGCCCCCGATCGACCTCAACCCTGGGCCTGGCCAGGCCTCAGACATTCCGGCACCACCATCCACCCAGGAGGTGAGCGGGCTACTTGACAAGTCAATGGGAGAAAGAGGTGTCGATGGCTCTCCCCGCCAAGTGCCGCTCGTCCATCGCCTCCCCGGGCGCTGGCCCCACCCCCCTGCTGGGTGTCTGGACTCCCCCATCCCGGACCTCCCGACCTCCAAGTGCGAGGGTCCGGACATCAAAGAACACCAGCCCTATAACTGGGGCAGCTCCAGAGCAGGAAGGCAGTTGTATCTTGGAGTCGAGAGACGTAAAGAAGAACTCATCCTTGACGGACTACTGGCGCTGCCGTAGCTCTGCCTTGTGCACCATCACCCTGCCTGCTGGTGCTGCCGCAACCTTCGTAACCTTCGTAATCCTTCATCGTCGTCGGGACCTGCTGGCGTGGCCGCGGACCGTTTGCAACCATCATCTTCTTCGGGACCTGCTGGCTCCGCCGCGGACCGTCGCTTCCTTCGTCCATCTCGGGACCTGCTGGCTCCGCCGCGGCCCGATCATCTAGAACGCCGAGCTCGAGGATTGAGAGCTATTTCCATCTTTTGGTAACCAAGACTGTCCCGCTACCCTTTCCCCAAACCAGAGACCAGAATCGAGGGGACCCCTGAGTCCAGACCTCCTTGTACCATTTTATCGTACTTTAAGAATCGCCTATAAAATCTCGTTGAACCTTACCCTTGTGTGGTGTCCGTCTGTGGGGGGGAAGTTACTTGTCTGTACGGTCACTGGAGTCGGCTCTCCCTGGAGACCGCTCCCCTTATCCTCGGCCGACCCTCCCGGTCCGTCTAACATTGGTGGCCAGCGGCGCGATCCGAATCACCGCATAATCGTACAGACAGTAGCTCACCCCACGACGAAATCACGATGACAACCAAAGAAAGCGGATCCACCGAGAAATTCCAGATGGAGAAATTGGACGAGTACAACCATCGTGAACTAAAACAATTCTGCATCGAACTAGGTATCGCTACCACCGGACTAAGTACCAAAGACGATTTCAAGCATGCCCTAGAGTCTTGGGCAGAGACCGGGGTCGCCGGAACCCCCGATCGAAGCATCGCAGCAAAAACCACCATGGCTCCTGAAGAGCAAAGAACGGGTCTCTCGCAAGACGAGATCCAGGAACGAGAAAAAACCCGACTACACGAGCTAGAAATGGCTCGGCTCAAAATGGACGTTGAACTTAAGTTGGCCGAACAGAAAATAAACTTAGAGCACCTGCGTCTCCGAGAAGAAAGAGAGGAGAAACAGAGACAAAGGGAGCTCGAGGAAAAGAAACTGGCATATGAACACGAGCGACGACTAGCTGAGATTGATTTACGCAAGCAGAATAAAGAAATAGGGGTGTTCGAGCAACCCCACACCCCAGGGACAACGGAGAAAAAGGTACACATCCCCAAGGATGTCGTTCGAGAATACTTCCGAGAGGACGACATCCAGCAATGGTTTAAAGCCTATGAAATCGCTATGACTGCACACCGGATCGATAGAAACGACTGGGGAGCCGGCCTATGGGGGAGATTCCTCAATGAGGGCCGTGACACCCTGCTACAGCTCCCGGACCACCAGATGACCTCCTATGACCATATGAAAGCTGCCCTCCTCACCCGCTATGGCCTCACACCCGAAATGTACCGTCAGAGGTTCCGAGACTGCACCCGCATCCCGGGTACAACTTGGGTGGACTATGTAACCTACTTTAGCCGAGCCTTCGAGGGCTGGATCAAAGGAAGCAAGGTTACAACCTACGAACAACTGTTCAATCTCATGGTATGGGAGCACCTATCGAACAATTGCTTTATTGAACTCCGCCAGCACCTCCTCGACAGCAAGTTAACCGATCCCCGGCAGCTCGCAGCCGAAGCTGACCGATGGGAAATCACCAGAGTGGGCCGGAATGGGTCCTACGAACAGAACCGGAACAACAATGGTCAGCACTGTCCCCGAGGAGGAGGAGGCCAAGGACGCGGAAGAGACAACGCTCCGGTCGCCCCCGGGGTCAGCACCACCCCCCCGGCCAACCGGGGCAGCGCCCCGGCGCGACCGGGATACCGAGCCAATGTTACGTGCCATCGATGCCAACGAGTCGGCCACTATGCCAACGATCCAAATTGCCCACAGTACCAGAGCTCAAGACCCCGCCAGGTGGCTGCTGCTGCCCTGGGGGAAGAACAGATCTCCGAGGAGCAAGAAGAATATGAGCAAGAGCATCAGGAATGGGAGCCAGCCGCCATGGCTCTAGCCTGCTTAGGGGGGAAAGACATGGTCCCGCGGGTCCCCCTACCCGCTAACACCCAGAAGTACAGCCAATGGGTGAGCATCAATGGACGCCGGGCTGAAGCCCTTCGTGACACTGGGGCCAGTGTAACAGCCGTCCGCTGTCACCTGGTGACCCCGGAACAGTATCTACCGAACATTCTCTGCCCTGTACGTTCAGCCGATAACTCGGAAAGTCTGTGTCGGATGGCCTGCGTCCCTTTCGAATGGGGGGGGGGTCTCCGGCATGTTGAAAGTCACGGTCCGAGACGATGCCCCCGTAGACTGCCTCCTGGGGAATGACCTTGAAAGCTCCCCGTGGGCCGCCGTGGAACGAAGAGAACACCTGGGGATGTTAGGCGTCCCGGACTGGGCGTGCGTCACCACCCGGTCCATGGCCGCCCGTGCCAGCCCCCGCCCAGAGGAACCCGAATGGCCGGCGCCACCGCCTCCGGTCGCCCCAGCCGAAACCACCGACCGTGACGTCCCCCCAGAACAAGCTCAACCTCCAGACCTCACTAACCTCGACCAGTGGCCTCAAGAGGGGGGGCCCACGCAAGAACAATTTCGCCAAGAACAGAAGACCTGTCCCTCCCTCGAGGGACTCCGCCAGCAAGCGCTTGCCCAAGGCGCAGGGGATACCTCCGGCACTCACTGGGTCTACTGGGACAATGACCTGCTGTACAGTGAGCAAAGAATCGCGGAGCTGGGGGCCAGCCGAGTACTGGTGGTGCCCCTCCGTTTTAGAGACTTTCTGCTAAACCTGGCCCACGATGTCCCCCTGGCGGGACACCTGGGTCAAGATAAAACCTACAGTCGTCTGGTGACCCACTTCTTCTGGCCCAAAATGAGGAACGATGTACACCAGCATTGCCGATCTTGCCCCACGTGCCAAGCCAGTGGAAAGAGCGGCCGCAAACTAAAAGCCCCCCTGCAACCTTTTCCCGTGGTCACCACCCCGTTCGAGAGGGTCGGGATAGACATCGTGGGGCCCCTGGACCCGCGCACAAAACAAGGTCATCGGTTCATCCTGGTGCTAGTGGACCACGCCACCCGCTACCCCGAGGCTGTTCCCCTGCGAACTGTGACAGCCCCGGTAGTCGGCCGGGCTCTAATGGGGATCTTCTCCCGTGTGGGCTTCCCCCGAGAAGTCGTCAGCGACAGAGGCACGAACTTTATTTCCAAATATATGAAGTCCCTCTGGCAACAGTGCGGGGTTACCTACCGATTCACGACCCCCTATCACCCTCAAGGAAACGGACTCGTTGAGCGGTTCAACCGCACGCTCAAAGGGATGATCGGGGGGTTGGAAGAACCCCTCCGTCGCCAGTGGGATGTACTGCTGCCGTGCCTCCTCTTCGCATATCGAGAGGTTCCCCAGAAGTCCCTGGGCTTCAGCCCGTTTGAACTGCTATATGGACATCCAGTGCGGGGGCCGCTCAGCCTAGTCAAAGAGGGCTGGGAGATGCCCCCTCTAAAGAACCCACCGGATGTCTTCCGGTACCTCCTAACACTCCGCAACCAGACCCGGCGGTTCAGAGAGCTGGCAAAAGCCAACCTAGAGGCCAGTCAAGAGGACATGAAAAAGTGGTATGACCGGAATGCCTCCTCCATCGAATTTGAACCTGGGCAACAGGTATGGGTGATGTCCCCCACCGAACCCTGCGCCCTGCAAGACAAGTGGACGGGGCCCTTCAAAGTAGTCGAGCGCAAGGGTCCTGCCACCTATCTCATCGACATGGAATCTTCCCGGAACCCCCTCCGGGTCCTCCACGCTAACAGACTGAAACCCCACTTTGTGCGCTCCGAACTCGGCCTCCTGATGGCCACCGACAATGGGGTTGAAGAGGACTCCGAGCCCCTCCCTGACCTCCTACGGACTCAGGAGAAAGACGGCTCCGTGGATGGGGTCCGACTCTCGGAGGCCCTCACCCGAGAGCAACACCAGGAGTGTCGAGTCCTCCTGTCACAGTTCGCCAACCTGTTCTCCCTCACCCCAGGGGTCACTTCCTGGTGTGTGCACGATGTGGACACGGGGGACAGCCCCCCTATCCGCCATCGGGCCTACCGCGTGCCAGATCGGGTACGGGCCTGCATCCAGGAAGAGGTAGCCAAAATGCTCACACTCGGGGTCATCGAGCCCTCAGACAGCCCCTGGGCCAGCCCTGTAGTACTGGTCCCCAAAGCGGCCGCCCCTGGCACCCCACCGGAACTCCGGTTCTGCGTCGACTACCGGGGCTTGAATGCGGTCACCAGAACAGACGCACATCCCATCCCCCGGGCGGATGAACTAATCGACCGCATGGGAGCTGCCCGCTACCTCAGCATTTTCGACCTGACGGCGGGCTACTGGCAAATCGGCCTCACACCCCGGGCCCAAGAACGTTCTGCCTTTTCCACCCCCGATGGGCATTACCATTTCAAGGTCATGCCCTTCGGCATGAAAAATGCCCCAGCAACATTTCAGCGGCTCGTCAATCAGGTCCTGGCGGGGCTCGAAGGGTTCAGTGCCGCCTACCTAGACGACATCGCTGTATACAGCCACCATTGGTCCGAGCACCTCCACCACCTCCGAGCAGTGCTACAAGCCCTTCAGCGAGCTGGCCTCACGATCAAGGCCAGCAAATGTCAAATTGGGCAAGGATCTGTGACCTACCTCGGGCACCAGGTGGGAAGCGGCCTGGTGGCCCCTCTGCAGCTCAAAATTGCCGCCATCCAGTCCTGGCAGCCACCCATCACCCAGACCGAGGTACGAGCCTTCCTGGGCCTCACGGGCTATTACCGAAGGTTCGTGAAAGACTATGGTACTATCGTGGGGCCCCTCACAGAACTCACGTCAAAAAATCAACCCAAAAAAGTCAACTGGACCCCGGAGTGCCAAACAGCATTCGAACAATTGAAAGCCGCCATGTGTACCGCCCCGGTGCTCCAGGCCCCCGACTACAACCGGGAGTTCGTCGCCCAGACGGATGCCTCCGACCATGGCATTGGGGCAGTCCTGTCTCAAGTGAACACCGAAGGCCTTGATCAGCCAGTGGCCTTCATCAGCAGGCGCCTCCTACCACGGGAACAACGCTGGAGCACCATAGAGAGGGAGGCCTTCGCTGTAGTATGGGCCCTCAAGAAGCTCCGGCCCTACCTCTTTGGCACACACTTTCGGGTGCAGACCGATCACCGACCCTTGCAGTGGCTGATGCAGATGCGGCGGGAAAACCCGAAGTTACTACGTTGGTCCATCTCCCTACAAGGGATGGACTTCACAGTTGAACACCGGCCTGGGCCGGATCACGCCAACGCAGATGGCCTGTCCCGGTTCTTCCGCCTCGACGAGGAGAGTCCCCAAGAGGATGGGTAACTCTCCCCGCCTTCAGCTGGGGGGGACGCATGTTGGACAGGCCACATGAAGGGCCGCTCTCCCCCGGCCCAACCCGGTCCGAGCCCGGTCACACAGGTACCACACACCACCATTGCACGTCCTCCGTCCCCTCAGGGACCCTTGCCTTCGAACATATCAACCTCGTGGACCCGATCCACTGCTGGCCCGCGCGCCCATCCTGGGCGCCATCTTGGACACTCCACCACGAGGCCGCCTGGCCCCCGATCGACCTCAACCCTGGGCCTGGCCAGGCCTCAGACATCCCGGCACCACCATCCACCCAGGAGGTGAGCGGGCTACTTGACAAGTCAATGGGAGAAAGAGGTGTCGATGGCTCTCCCCGCCAAGTGCCGCTCGTCCATCGCCTCCCCGGGCGCTGGCCCCACCCCCCTGCTGGGTGTCTGGACTCCCCCATCCCGGACCTCCCGACCTCCAAGTGCGAGGGTCCGGACATCAAAGAACACCAGCCCTATAACTGGGGCAGCTCCAGAGCAGGAAGGCAGTTGTATCTTGGAGTCGAGAGACGTAAAGAAGAACTCATCCTTGACGGACTACTGGCGCTGCCGTAGCTCTGCCTTGTGCACCATCACCCTGCCTGCTGGTGCTGCCGCAACCTTCGTAACCTTCGTAATCCTTCATCGTCGTCGGGACCTGCTGGCGTGGCCGCGGACCGTTTGCAACCATCATCTTCTTCGGGACCTGCTGGCTCCGCCGCGGACCGTCGCTTCCTTCGTCCATCTCGGGACCTGCTGGCTCCGCCGCGGCCCGATCATCTAGAACGCCGAGCTCGAGAATTGAGAGCTATTTCCATCTTTTGGTAACCAAGACTGTCCCGCTACCCTTTCCCCAAACCAGAGACCAGAATCGAGGGGACCCCTGAGTCCAGACCTCCTTGTACCATTTTATCGTACTTTAAGAATCGCCTATAAAATCTCGTTGAACCTTACCCTTGTGTGGTGTCCGTCTGTGGGGGGGAAGTTACTTGTCTGTACGGTCACTGGAGTCGGCTCTCCCTGGAGACCGCTCCCCTTATCCTCGGCCGACCCTCCCGGTCCGTCTAACATGAGTGCAGAGTAGTGAGTGCAGAGTAGTGAGTAGTGAGTGCAGAGTAGTGAGTAGTGAGTGCAGAGTAGTGAGTGCAGAGTAGTGAGTAGTGAGTGCAGAGTAGTGAGTGCAGAGTAGTGAGTAGTGAGTGCAGAGTAGTGAGTGCAGAGTAGTGAGTAGTGAGTGCAGAGTAGTGAGTAGTGAGTGCAGAGTGCAGAGTAGTGAGTAGTGAGTAGTGAGTGCAGAGTAGTGAGTAGTGAGTGCAGAGTAGTGAGTAGTGAGTGCAGAGTAGTGAGTAGTGAGTGCAGAGTAGTGAGTGCAGAGTAGTGAGTGCAGAGTAGTGAGTAGTGAGTGCAGAGTAGTGAGTAGTGAGTGCAGAGTAGTGAGTAGTGAGTTCAGAGTAGTGAGTAGTGAGTGCAGAGTAGTGAGTAGTGAGTGCAGAGTAATGAGTGCAGAGTAGTGAGTGCAGAGTAGTGAGTGCAGAGTAGTGAGTGCAGAGTAGTGAGTAGTGAGTAAAGAGTAGTGAGTAGTGAGTGCAGAGTAGTGAGTAGTGAGTGCAGAGTAGTGAGTGCAGAGTAGTGAGTGCAGAGTAGTGAGTAGTGAGTGCAGAGTAGTGAGTAGTGAGTAGTGAGTGCATAGTAGTGAGTGCAGAGTAGTGAGTAGTGAGTGCAGAGTAGTGAGTAGTGAGTAGTGAGTGCATAGTAGTGAGTAGTGAGTGCAGAGTAGTGAGTGCAGAGTAGTGAGTAGTGAGTGCAGAGTAGTGAGTAGTAGGTAGTGAGTGCAGAGTAGTGAGTAGTAGGTAGTGAGTGCAGAGTAGTGAGTGCAGAGTAGTGAGTGCAGAGTAGTGAGTAGTGAGTGCAGAGTAGTGAGTAGTGAGTGCAGAGTAGTGAGTGCAGAGTAGTGAGTAGTGAGTGCAGAGTAGTGAGTAGTAGGTAGTGAGTGCAGAGTAGTGAGTAGTAGGTAGTTAGTGCAGAGTAGTGAGTAGTGAGTAGTAGGTAGTGAGTGCAGAGTAGTGAGTAGTGAGTGCAGAGTAGAGAGTAGTGAGTGCAGAGTAGTGAGTAGTGAGTGCAGAGTAGTGAGTAGTGAGTGCAGAGTAGTGAGTGCAGAGTAGTGAGTAGTGAGTGCAGAGTAGTGAGTAGTGAGTGCAGAGTAGTGAGTAGTGAGTGCAGAGTAGTGAGTGCAGAGTAGTGAGTAGTGAGTGCAGAGTAGTGAGTAGTGAGTGCAGAGTAGTGAGTAGTGGTTGCAGAGTAGTGAGTGCAAATTGCAGAGTAGTGAGTGCAGAGTAGTGAGTAGTGATTGCAGAGTAGTGAGTAGTGAGTGCAGAGTAGTGAGTAGTGAGTGCAGAGTAGTGAGTAGTGAGTGCAGAGTAGTGAGTGCAGAGTAGTGAGTAGTGAGTGCAGAGTAGTGAGTGCAGAGTAGTGAGTAGTGAGTGCAGAGTAGTGAGTGCAGAGTAGTGAGTAGTGAGTGCAGAGTAGTGAGTAGTGAGTGCAGAGTGCAGAGTAGTGAGTAGTGAGTAGTGAGTGCAGAGTAGTGAGTAGTGAGTGCAGAGTAGTGAGTAGTGAGTGCAGAGTAGTGAGTGCAGAGTAGTGAGTGCAGAGTAGTGAGTAGTGAGTGCAGAGTAGTGAGTAGTGAGTGCAGAGTAGTGAGTAGTGAGTTCAGAGTAGTGAGTAGTGAGTAGTGAGTGCAGAGTAGTGAGTAGTGAGTGCAGAGTAGTGAGTGCAGAGTAGTGAGTGCAGAGTAGTGAGTGCAGAGTAGTGAGTGCAGAGTAGTGAGTAGTGAGTGCAGAGTAGTGAGTAGTGAGTGCAGAGTAGTGAGTGCAGAGTAGTGAGTGCAGAGTAGTGAGTAGTGAGTGCAGAGTAGTGAGTAGTGAGTAGTGAGTGCAGAGTAGTGAGTGCAGAGTAGTGAGTAGTGAGTGCAGAGTAGTGAGTAGTAGGTAGTGAGTGCAGAGTAGTGAGTAGTGAGTAGTAGGTAGTGAGTGCAGAGTAGTGAGTAGTGAGTGCAGAGTAGAGAGTAGTGAGTGCAGAGTAGTGAGTAGTGAGTGCAGAGTAGTGAGTAGTGAGTGCAGAGTAGTGAGTAGTGAGTGCAGAGTAGTGAGTGCAGAGTAGTGAGTAGTGAGTGCAGAGTAGTGAGTCCAGAGTAGTGAGTAATGAGTAGTGAGTGCAGAGTAGTGAGTAGTGAGTGCAGAGTAGTGAGTAGTGAGTGCAGAGTAGTGAGTAGTGAGTGCAGAGTAGTGAGTGCAGAGTAGTGAGTGCAGAGTAGTGAGTGCAGAGTAGTGAGTGCAGAGTAGTGAGTGCAGAGTAGTGAGTAGTGAGTGGTGAGTAGTGAGTAGTGAGTGCAGAGTAGTGAGTAGTGAGTGGTGAGTAGTGAGTAGTGAGTGCAGAGTAGTGAGTAGTGAGTGCAGAGTAGTGAGTAGTGAGTAGTGAGTAGTGAGTAGTGAGTGCAGAGTAGTGAGTGCAGAGTAGTGAGTAGTGAGTGCAGAGTAGTGAGTAGTAGGTAGTGAGTGCAGAGTAGTGAGTAGTGAGTAGTAGGTAGTGAGTGCAGAGTAGTGAGTAGTGAGTGCAGAGTAGAGAGTAGTGAGTGCAGAGTAGTGAGTAGTGAGTGCAGAGTAGTGAGTAGTGAGTGCAGAGTAGTGAGTAGTGAGTAGTGAGTGCAGAGTAGTGAGTGCAGAGTAGTGAGTAGTGAGTGCAGAGTAGTGAGTCCAGAGTAGTGAGTAATGAGTAGTGAGTGCAGAGTAGTGAGTAGTGAGTGCAGAGTAGTGAGTAGTGAGTGCAGAGTAGTGAGTAGTGAGTGCAGAGTAGTGAGTGCAGAGTAGTGAGTGCAGAGTAGTGAGTGCAGAGTAGTGAGTAGTGAGTGGTGAGTAGTGAGTAGTGAGTGCAGAGTAGTGAGTGCAGAGTAGTGAGTGCAGAGTAGTGAGTGCAGAGTAGTGAGTGCAGAGTAGTGAGTAGTGAGTGCAGAGTAGTGAGTAGTGAGTGCAGAGTAGTGAGTAGTGAGTGCAGAGTAGTGAGTAGTGAGTGCAGAGTAGTGAGTGCAGAGTAGTGAGTGCAGAGTAGTGAGTGCAGAGTAGTGAGTAGTGAGTGCAGAGTAGTGAGTAGTGAGTGCAGAGTAGTGAGTAGTGAGTGCAGAGTAGTGAGTAGTGAGTGCAGAGTAGTGAGTGCAGAGTAGTGAGTAGTGAGTGCAGAGTAGTGAGTAGTGAGTGTAGAGTGTAGAGTGCAGAGTAGTGAGTAGTGCGTGTAGAGTAGTGAGTAGTGAGTGCAGATTGCAGAGTAGTGAGTGCAGAGTAGTGAGTGCAGATTGCAGAGTAGTGAGTGCAGAGTAGTGAGTGCAGAGTAGTGAGTGCAGAGTAGTGAGTGCAGAGTAGTGAGTGCAGAGTAGTGAGTGCAGAGTAGTGAGTAGTGAGTGCAGGGTAGTGAGTAGTGAGTTCAGAGTAGTGAGTAGTGAGT